>NC_136057.1:791885321-792540321 GCF_964261635.1 Lissotriton helveticus | reverse complement strand
GTCCCCGCCCGCCATGTGCTTCAAAACTGCATACGTATCTCGTGATTTCAAGGTTCTGCAACCAGTACACAACAAGGAGTTACAAGTCCCATTTATTCCGGCGCCATTTTGGGCGAGGACGGGCAGGTCCAGGATATAGTCAAAATGTCTCTACCAACCATCGACTATGATGATGTTCATATGCTGTATTTATTAGAGTAACACTCATCTGTCCACATGAAATTAATTTGCCACAATCTAAACATGTCATTTTAATCTTTCCAAAGTTCTTCTAAATATTTGGGACCGTTTCCCTTGCCTCTAATGCTGTCAGTGCCACTTCTTTGATGAATGTACTAGCAGGTCAGGGGTTCTCCTCCAAATCTCTCTTTTATGCAGCACTATAATTAATTGGTGCCACCTCTCCATATGACGATGTATGGTATAGTTACCATAACTATATTTTTTTTCGGTTCCTCTGGAGAGTTCATCGTGGCAGATGAAGCATGTAACGTACCGGGCATTTACCTTTTTTTGCATGTACAGGAAAGGAAAAAAAAATCGAGCGTCCGAGTTCTAAGGTGTCCCAGGGCCATTTTAGTGCACCAGGCCCAAATCCAAAGAACAGGCCGCCATTTTGAGAGTCCTGTTGCAGCCGCCTGTCGCTGTAGCATCAAGAGCAGCCAAAACTCAGCTGAATGGCAACTGAAACGGTAAAGGGGCGCCCCACTACAGCAGACGAGCCTCCACCTAGGAAGGCCCGTTCACGCCGCCTCCCCCCCCCCCCCTTCGGGCACCCCACGCCGTTATTCGGAGCAGTATTGTAGGATGGCCACACCAGTGCGGCAACTTGCTAGACATCACCTCGGTGGTAACCGAATCTCAACGCCTTGTGGTGTCTTCTATTCAGAAAACATTGTTATGCTGCCTTCGACCTATTCGCCGCAAGTGCGCACGCAACTCAGCTGCATAGCTTGCTAGACACCACCTCGGTGCCATCCGGATCTTGGAATCTCAGCGCCTTTTGGTGTCTTCTCTTCAGAAAATATTGTTGCGCTGCCTTTGGCCCCATTCGCACATCGGTCCGCTACTGACGCCATCTCACAGGCTAATGGGGCGCCCCACGCCGAGTTTCAGCATTGTAGGATGACCACACCAGTACAGCAACTTGCTAGACATCACCTCGATGCCATCCGGATCTCGGCGCCCCACTGCAGATGAAGTGCCTCTCAACTATGAAACCACCACGGTGACATCCGGATCTTGGCGCGTTGTGCTGCCTTCGGCCTATTCGCACATCGGTCCGCTACTGACGCCATCTCACAGGCTAATGGGGCGCCCCACGCCGAGTTTCAGCATTGTAGGATGACCACACCAGTACAGCAACTTGCTAGACATCACCTCGGTGCCATCCGGATCTCGGCGCCCCACTACAGATGAAGTGCCTCTCAACTATGAAACCACCACGGTGACATCCGGATCTTGGCGCGTTGTGCTGCCTTCGGCCTATTCGCACATCGGTCCGCTACTGACGCCATCTCACAGACTAATAGGGCGCCCCACGCCGAGTTTCAGCATTGTAGGATGACCACACCAGTGCACCTTACTAGACACCACCTCGGTGCCATCTGGATCTTGGCATCTCAGCGCCTTGTGGTGTCTTCTATTCAGAAAATATTCTTGCGCTACCCTTGCCCCATTCACACATCGGTCCGCTACTGACGCCATCTCACAGGCTAATAGGGCGCCCCACGCCGAGTTTCAGCATTGTAGGATGACCACACCAGTACAGCAACTTGCTAGACATCACCTCGGTGCCATCCGGATCTCGGCGCCCCACTGCAGATGAAGTGCCTCTCAACTATGAAACCACCACGGTGACATCCGGATCTTGGCGCCTTGTGCTGGTTCCGGCCTATTCACACATCGGTCCGCTACTGACGCCATCTCACAGGCTAATGGGACGCCCCACGCCGAGTTTCAGCATTGTAGGATGACCACACCAGTACAGCAACTTGCTAGACATCACCTCGGTGCCATCCGGATCTTGGCATCTCAGCGCCTTGTGGTGTTAGTCAGAAAATATTGTTGCGCTGCCTTTGGCCCCATTCGCACATCGGTCCGCAACTGACACCATCTCACAGGCCAACAGGGCGCCCCACGCCGACTTTTACCATTGTAGGATGGCCACACCAGTACAGCAACTTGCTAGACATCACCTCGGTGCCATCCGGATCTTGGCATCTCAGCGCCTTGTGGTGTCAGTCAGAAAATATTGTTGCGCTGCCTTTGGCCCCATTCGCACATCAGTCCGCTACTGACACCATCTCACAGGCCAACGCCCTGCCCCACGCCGACTTTTACCATTGTAGGATGGCCACACCAGTGCCACAACTTGCTAGACACCACCTCGGTGCCATCCGGATCTTGGCATCTCAGCGCCTTGTGGTGTCTTCTATTCCGAAAATATTGTTGCGCTGCCTTTGGCCCCATTCGCACATCGGTCCGCTACTGCCGCCATCTCACAGGACAACGGGGCGCCCCACGCCGACTTTCAACATTGTAGGATGGCCACACCAGTGCGGCAACTTACTAGACACCACCTCGGTGCCATCCGGATCTTGGCGCGTTGTGCTGCCTTCGGCCTATTCGCACATCGGTCCGCTACTGACGCAAACTCACAGGCCAACGGGGCGCCCCACGCCGACTTTCAGCATTGTAGGATGGCCACACCAGTGCTGCAACTTGCTGGACACCACCTCGGTGCCATCCGGATCTTGGCGCGTTGTATTGCCTTCGGCCTATTCGCACATCGGTCCGCTACTGACGCCGCCTCACGTGCCAACGTATTTTCTCCGCATTTTATACCCTATGCCGCATAACAGGTCATGTGACTTGTTTATAAAACTTTTCATTGGTTCATTTTACTTTTGGTTTCCTAATGATGGAAGGCTTGATCATATGACCTAAAAACAACACTTTTCATTGGATGAAAACTTTTTTTTTTTCCCAAACGATGAAAGCCCCACCTTGTTTCTGGATGTTTCAGACTGAAGCTGGCGTCAGCATGAGAGCACCACCATCTCGTAGCTCCGTCGTGGTCATTCCGCGAGCAATCATGGCAACCGCTCCCCACCAGAAGCCTACAGGAGTCGGGGGCCCCCAAAACTTTTGATGAATCCTCAAGGCGGAGGGGACGCTTTCGAGAATGGGGTCCAAGACCTAGCAGACAAGCGTCCGATTTCCAAGGTGTCCCAGGGCCATTTCAGTGGACCAGGCCCAAAAAGGAAACAGCCTGCCGCCATTTTGAGAGTCCTGTGACAGCCGCCTATCGCTGCACCGCAAGAGTGGGCGCAACTCAGCTGAATTGCGGCTTTTGACACAGTGGACCAAAAACGGACGGAATGGCAACTGAAACGGTAAAGGGGCGCCCCACTACAACAGATGACACTCCACCTGGAGAGGCCCGTTCACGCCGCCTCCCCCGGGGCGCCCCACGCCGTTATTCGGAGCAGCATTGTAGGATACCAAAACCAGTGCGGCAACTTACTGGACATCACCTTGGTGCCATCGTTCTGCTGCCTTGGAACTATTCGCACAACAGTTTGCTACTGATGACCCACCCCCCGCGACGCCCCACGCCGGAAATCTGGACGTTGTGCTGCGTTGGGACTATTCGCACAGCCGACCGCTACTTCGTTGTTTTTCCCTAAAAATGTTTATATGTTATTACTGTTTTTGTTTTCTTGTATATTTTTATAAGTTATTAAAGTTTTATAATCTTACTACTTTGTCGGAGTGCTATATATTTTTAATGTGACACATAATTGTAAAACCTTTGATGTACAAAGAGTCATCCCTGGAATCTTCCGCTTCAGGCTCGGTCCCCTCCCCAATCACAATACAGGATGGTTTTCAGATAATAGGAACGCGTCTGCTGTGACGGATCTCATCGAGTGTGGGCCTTGATCTACTATAACTCCTTTGAAGAGGGGTGATTCTTTACAGCTGGGGCCATAAACTACATCTGCAGGGCTAGCTGATACCCTAGGACCGGCCTGGACAATCGGACACAGAGGAAAAGGAGTGTCAGAGGGTGCGGTAGTGAATAGGGCGAAAGGGAGGTGTCGGGCGGGCACAGGGTGTGATTCTCAGGGAAGAGCAGCGCAGATGGGGGGAGGTTTATTACCCATGCATAAGACAGAGAGCGGGGGTGACCACTGCCTGGGGGAGATGCTTGCGAGGGTGGGGAGCCATGCTAAGGATCGACAGCGTGCACAGAGTGGGTCTGGTCAAGGCATCTAAAATGGCTGCCGTGCACGACAAAAGTGTGGCATTTGAAAAAAGACAAGATGGCGCAGACAATGTTTTTCAACACTTCCTGATTTCCTTCGAATCGAACGTTAACAGACGTTGGGGCATATTACCAAAGTTAAGCGATATTTATCCCTAACGATGCTTAGCAACGATTTTTTTACCGCTAAGCATCATCAGAAATTATCGCAGATAAACCTTGCTATTATCAAGGTTTATCGCAAATACGATAAAAAACGACCGCAATGCATTAATATCGCTGAAAACTCAGCGATATTCATGCATTACCGAGCTAATGCTCTTAGCCATGTTATCCACCTCCCATTGGATAACATGGCTAAGAACTGCTCAGGGCAGGTGCTAGCTTTTGGAGATATTCGCGCTTATCGCGAATATTTCCAAAAGTTGATAATAGGAGATAGCGATGTTAGCGACTGTTTCCAGTCGCTAACATCTTGGCATGCCCACTTTGCATGTCATTAGTGATAAATATCACTCACATGCAAAGTGGGGCCCAAGATGGTCGCTATCTCCTACTAGCCGTCGCTAACTGGTGTTAGCAACAGCTAGGTAATACAGATATAATTTTATCTCCGCGAAGCGGAGCGCTGTTACAGATATATATCTTGTTTTTGAACGTTAATTTCTCAAAATCCACTGAAGCACATATATTGAGACCTAGCAAAGGCACATCGAGCTACCAGTCCCTACAATTTTGCCAAGTTTCGTACAAATCCATTCAGCCGTTCGATTATTATTATTATTATTTTTTTTGCCCCGCGGGGCCCTTTTAAAACCTCCACATCAAACCTAAGAGGTCAAGGAGGATCTACTATGCCCCCTTATGGTCATTTGCCCCTTCGCTTTGGCCTCCTCTTGTCTCTCGATCCTACCGAGAGACAAGATGGCGGCCGCTACGGACTGTTTGCAATGTTTACAGACGCCGAAGAACCAATCAGCTTCGCAAACCTCCGTTACGCGAAGCGGAGCGCTGTTACAGATATATATCTTTTTTTGAACGTTAATTTCTCAAAATCCACTGGAGCACATATATTGAGACCTAGCAAAGGCACATCGGGCTACCAGTCCCTAATATTTTACCAAGTTTCGTGCAAATCCATTCAGCCGTTCGATTATTATTATTATTATTTTTTTTTGCCCCGCGGGACCCTTTTAAAACCTCCACATCAAACCTAGGGGGTCAGCGAGGATCTACTATGCCCCCTTATGGTCATTTGCCCCTTCGCTTTGGCCTCCTCTTGTCTCTCGATCCTACCGAGAGACAAGATGGCGGCCGCTACGGACTGTTTGGAATGTTCACAGATGCCGGAGAACCAATCAGCTTCGCTTCACAAAGCTCCGTACCGCGAAAAGTCCGCGAACCGGAGCGCTGCCCGGTCCGCTGTTACAGATATATATCTTTTTTTGAACGTTAATTTCTCAAAATCCACTGGAGCACATATATTGAGACCTAGCAAAGGCACATCGGGCTACCAGTCCCTACAATTTTGCCAAGTTTCGTGCAAATCCATTCAGCCGTTCGGGCTAAAAGTGAGGCCAACCGCCCTATGGAAAACTCAATGTTAAAAACACGTTTTGGGACCCCCCTTTTTTCTCGGCCCCCCCTTGACAAACCCCCCCCAAATTTTCAAGGGCTGTTCAGAAACAAAATGTGCCATTTTCCTGAAAATTTCAGCCAATTCCGTCCACAAACGCCAAAGTTATTAGACATAGAATTTTCAAAAATCCCATAGAGAAAAAATCCTAACTATATATACCTACTGGCGACCGCCAGTAGGTAATATACATATATATATATATATATATGCCACAAATTTCACTCCGAAAAAGAAAACAGAGGCCAGAGGGGAATCCTTTGGTGAAGCTTTTATTGCCCAGACGCACAGGAAAACAGTGGCGGCAAATATATTTCGGCGATGTCCGTGCCTTCATCAGTGCCCTTCACTGTGTGGAGCCTTTCAAATATTGTCCAATAGTCCTGCTCCTCTGTTAAATAGTTTGGAGGCCACTTCCCTCCTCCCACTGAGCAATGTCGCTCACCTGTTGAGAGTTTCCGGATGAATGCCGAACTCCAACTCCCAGCATGCAATATCACCCTGCCTATGTGTATATATATATATATATTCCAGCTCCGAAGTACCCAACGTACAAAGGAGCACCCGGACCTCAGCTGCACACAAGGAGCCTTGAATGGTAAGCACGCCTCCAGCACAACAATATCCTTTAACTGTTCAAACTGCCCTGGATGCCTGACGCGTTTCGAAGTGTCCCCACTTCTCTTCAGAGGCTTTGGCAGTTATGAAGGAGCGCTTGAGGCACCACCCCCCTTCTTGCATTGATGCACGCCCTGGATGGGACTTGTAGTACCTCACGTCGCGCTAATGTTCAGTTGGTAACTTTTCAAGCCCACAGATGGGCCTCGCTGTGTGGGATTCGTGCAAAATCCATATGCTGCTGTCCCATGTTCTCGGTCCGTAGTCAAGACCGCATGGCCCCCGGTTCTTTCAGGGTGGTGCTCCTTCCGCGGCATGGGTCGCCGCGTAAATATTCCAGCTCCGAAGTACCCAACGTACAAAGGAGCACCCGGACCTCAGCTGCACACAAGGAGCCTCGAATGGTAAGCACGCCTCCAGTACAACGATATCCTTTAACTGTTCAAACTGCCCTAGATGCCTGAAGCGTTTCGAAGTGTCCCCACTTCTCTTCAGAGGCTTTGGCAGTTATGAAGGAGCGCTTGAGGCACCACCCCCCTTCTTGCATTGATGCATGCCCTGGATGGGACTTATGGGACTTGTAGTGCCTCACGTCGCGCTAATGTTCAGTTGATAACTTTTCAAGCCCACAGATGGGCCTCGCTGTGTGGGATTCGTGCAAAATCCATATGCTGCTGTCCCATGTTCTCGGTCCGTAGTCAAGACCGCATGGCCCCCGGTTCTTTCAGGGTGGTGCTCCTTCCGCGGCATGGGTCGCCGCGTAAATATTCCAGCTCCGAAGTACCCAACGTACAAAGGAGCACCTGGACCTCAGCTGCACACAAGGAGCCTTGAATGGTAAGCATGCCTCCAGCACAACGATATCCTTTAACTGTTCAAACTGCCCTGGATGCCTGACGCGTTTCGAAGTGTCCCCACTTCTCTTCAGAGGCTTTGGCAGTTATGAAGGAGCGCTTGAGGCACCACCCCCCTTCTTGCATTGATGCACGCCCTGGATGGGACTTATGGGACTTGTAGTGCCTCACGTCGCGCTAATGTTCAGTTGGTAACTTTTCAAGCCCACAGATGGGCCTCGCTGTGTGGGTTTCGTGCAAAATCCATATGCTGCTGTCCCGTGTTCTCGGTCCGTAGTCAAGACCGCATGGCCCCCGGTTCTTTCAGGGTGGTGCTCCTTCCGCGGCATGGGTCGCGCATAAATATTCCAGCTCCGAAGTACCCAACGTACAAAGGAGCACCCGGACCTCAGCTGCACACAAGGAGCCTTGAATGGTAAGCACGCCTCCAGCACAACGATATCCTTTAACTGTTCAAACTGCCCTGGATGCCTGACGCGTTTCGAAGTGTCCCCACTTCTCTTCAGAGGCTTTGGCAGTTATGAAGGAGCGCTTGAGGCACCACCCCCCTTCTTGCATTGATGCACGCCCTGGATGGGACTTATGGGACTTGTAGTGCCTCACGTCGCGCTAATGTTCAGTTGGTAACTTTTCAAGCCCACAGATGGGCCTCGCTGTGTGGGATTCGTGCAAAATCCATATGCTGCTGTCCCATGTTCTCGGTCCGTAGTCAAGAGCGCATGGCCCCCGGTTCTTTCAGGGTGGTGCTCCTTCCGCGGCATGGGTCGCCGCGTAAATATTCCAGCTCCGAAGTACCCAACGTACAAAGGAGCACCCGGACCTCAGCTGCACACAAGGAGCCTTGAATGGTAAGCACGCCTCCAGCACAACGATATCCTTTAACTGTTCAAACTGCCCTGGATGCCTGACGCGTTTTGAAGTGTCCCCACTTCTCTTCAGAGGCTTTGGCAGTTATGAAGGAGCGCTTGAGGCACCACCCCCCTTCTTGCATTGATGCACGCCCTGGATGGGACTTATGGGACTTGTAGTGCCTCACGTCGCGCTAATGTTCAGTTGGTAACTTTTCAAGCCCACAGATGGGCCTCGCTGTGTGGGATTCGTGCAAAATCCATGTGCTGCTGTCCCATGTTCTCGGTCCGTAGTCAAGACCGCATGGCCCCCGGTTCTTTCAGGGTGGTGCTCCTTCCGCGGCATGGGTCGCCGCGTAAATATTCCAGCTCCGAAGTACCCAACGTACAAAGGAGCACCCGGACCTCAGCTGCACACAAGGAGCCTTGAATGGTAAGCACGCCTCCAGCACAACGATATCCTTTAACTGTTCAAACTGCCCTGGATGCCTGACGCGTTTCAAAGTGTCCCCACTTCTCTTTAAAGGCTTTGGCAGTTATGAAGGAGCGCTTGAGGCACCACCGCCCTTCTTGCATTGATGCACGCCCTGGATGGGACTTATGGGACTTGTAGTGCCTCACGTCGCGCTAATGTTCAGTTGGTAACTTTTCAAGCCCACAGATGGGCCTCGCTGTGTGGGATTCGTGCAAAATCCATATGCTGCTGTCCCATGTTCTCGGTCCGTAGTCAAGACCGCATAGCCCCCGGTTCTTTCAGGGTGGTGCTCCTTCCGCGGCATGGGTCGCCGCGTAAATATTCCAGCTCCGAAGTACCCAACGTACAAAGGAGCACCCGGACCTCAGCTGCACACAAGGAGCCTTGAATGGTAAGCACGCCTCCAGCACAACAATATCGTTTAACTGTTCAAACTGCCCTGGATGCCTGACGCGTTTCGAAGTGTCCCCACTTCTCTTCAGAGGCTTTGGCAGTTATGAAGGAGCGCTTGAGGCACCACCCCCCTTCTTGCATTGATGCACGCCCTGGATGGGACTTATGGGACTTGTAGTGCCTCACGTCGCGCTAATGTTCAGTTGGTAACTTTTCAAGCCCACAGATCGGCCTCGCTGTGTGGGATTGGTGCAAAATCCATATGCTGCTGTCCCATGTTCTCGGTCCGTAGTCAAGGCCGCATGGCCCCCGGTTCTTTCAGGGTGGTGCTCCTTCCGCGGCATGTGTCGCCGCGTAAATATTCCAGCTCCGAAGTACCCAACGTACAAAGGAGCACCCGGACCTCAGCTGCACACAAGGAGCCTTGAATGGTAAGCACGCCTCCAGCACAACGATATCCTTTAACTGTTCAAACTGCCCTGGATGCCTGACGCGTTTCGAAGTGTCCCCACTTCTCTTCAGAGGCTTTGGCAGTTATGAAGGAGCGCTTGAGGCACCACCCCCCTTCTTGCATTGATGCACGCCCTGGATGGGACTTATGGGACTTGTAGTGCCTCACGTCGCGCTAATGTTCAGCTGGTAACTTTTCAAGCCCACAGATGGGCCTCGCTGTGTGGGATTCGTGCAAAATCCATATGCTGCTGTCCCATGTTCTCGGTCCGTAGTCAAGACCGCATGGCCCCCGGTTCTTTCAGGGTGGTGCTCCTTCCGCGGCATGGGTCGCCGCGTAAATATTCCAGCTCCGAAGTACCCAACGTACAAAGGAGCACCCGGACCTCAGCTGCACACAAGGAGCCTTGAATGGTAAGCACGCCTCCAGCACAACGATATCCTTTACCTGTTCAAACTGCCCTGGATGCCTGACGCGTTTCGAAGTGTCCCCACTTCTCTTCAGAGGCTTTGGCAGTTATGAAGGAGCGCTTGAGGCACCACCCCCCTTCTTGCATTGATGCACGCCCTGGATGGGACTTATGGGACTTGTAGTGCCTCACGTCGAGCTAATGTTCAGTTGGTAACTTTTCAAGCCCACAGATCGGCCTCGCTGTGTGGGATTCGTGCAAAATCCATATGCTGCTGTCCCATGTTCTCGGTCCGTAGTCAAGACCGCATGGCCCCCGGTTCTTTCAGGGTGGTGCTCCTTCCGCGGCATGGGTCGCCGCGTAAATATTCCAGCTCCGAAGTACCCAAGGTACAAAGGAGCACCCGGACCTCAGCTGCACACAAGGAGCCTTGAATGGTAAGCACGCCTCCAGCACAACGATATCCTTTAACTGTTCAAACTGCCCTAGATGCCTGACGCGTTTCGAAGTGTCCCCACTTCTCTTCAGAGGCTTTGGCAGTTATGAAGGAGCGCTTGAGGCACCACCCCCCTTCTTGCATTGATGCACGCCCTGGATGGGACTTATGGGACTTGTAGTGCCTCACGTCGCGCTAATGTTCAGTTGGTAACTTTTCAAGCCCACAGATGCCCCTCGCTGTGTGGGTTTCGTGCAAAATCCATATGCTGCTGTCCCATGTTCTCGGTCCGTAGTCAAGACCGCATGGCCCCCGGTTCTTTCAGGGTGGTGCTCCTTCCGCGGCATGGGTCGCGCGTAAATATTCCAGCTCCGAAGTACCCAACGTACAAAGGAGCACCCGGACCTCAGCTGCACACAAGGAGCCTTGAATGGTAAGCACGCCTCCAGCACAACGATATCCTTTAACTGTTCAAACTGCCCTGGATGCCTGATGCGTTTCGAAGTGTCCCCACTTCTCTTCAGAGTCTTTGGCAGTTATGAAGGAGCGCTTGAGGCACCACCCCCCTTCTTGCATTGATGCACGCCCTGGATGGGACTTATGGGACTTGTAGTGCCTCACGTCGCGCTAATGTTCAGTTGGTAACTTTTCAAGCCCACAGATGGGCCTCGCTGTGTGGGATTCGTGCAAAATCCATATGCTGCTGTCCCATGTTCTCGGTCCGTAGTCAAGACCGCATGGCCCCCGGTTCTTTCAGGGTGGTGCTCCTTCCGCGGCATGGGTCGCCGCGTAAATATTCCAGCTCCGAAGTACCCAACGTACAAAGGAGCACCCGGACCTCAGCTGCACACAAGGAGCCTTGAATGGTAAGCACGCCTCCAGCACAACGATATCCTTTAACTGTTCAAACTGCCCTGGATGCCTGACGCGTTTTGAAGTGTCCCCACTTCTCTTCAGAGGCTTTGGCAGTTATGAAGGAGCGCTTGAGGCACCACCCCCCTTCTTGCATTGATGCACGCCCTGGATGGGACTTATGGGACTTGTAGTGCCTCACGTCGCGCTAATGTTCAGTTGGTAACTTTTCAAGCCCACAGATGGGCCTCGCTGTGTGGGATTCGTGCAAAATCCATATGCTGCTGTCCCATGTTCTCGGTCCGTAGTCAAGACCGCATGGCCCCCGGTTCTTTCAGGGTGGTGCTCCTTCCGCGGCATGGGTCGCCGCGTAAATATTCCAGCTCCGAAGTACCCAACGTACAAAGGAGCACCCGGACCTCAGCTGCACACAAGGAGCCTTGAATGGTAAGCACGCCTCCAGCACAACGATATCCTTTAACTGTTCAAACTGCCCTGGATGCCTGACGCGTTTCGAAGTGTCCCCACTTCTCTTCAGAGGCTTTGGCAGTTATGAAGGAGCGCTTGAGGCACCACCGCCCTTCTTGCATTGATGCACGCCCTGGATGGGACTTAAGGGACTTGTAGTGCCTCACGTCGCGCTAATGTTCAGTTGGTAACTTTTCAAGCCCACAGATGGGCCTCGCTGTGTGGGATTCGTGCAAAATCCATATGCTGCTGTCCCATGTTCTCGGTCCGTAGTCAAGACCGCATGGCCCCCGGTTTTTTCAGGGTGGTGCTCCTTCCGCGGCATGGGTCGCCGCGTAAATATTCCAGCTCCGAAGTACCCAACGTACAAAGGAGCACCCGGACCTCAGCTGCACACAAGGAGCCTTGAATGGTAAGCACGCCTCCAGCACAACGATATCCTTTAACTGTTCAAACTGCCCTGGATGCCTGACGCGTTTCGAAGTGTCCCCACTTCTCTTCAGAGGCTTTGGCAGTTATGAAGGAGCGCTTGAGGCACAACCCCCTTCTTGCATTGATGCACGCCCTGGATGGGACTTATGGGACTTGTAGTGCCTCACGTCGCGCTAATGTTCAGTTGGTAACTTTTCAAGCCCACAGATGGGCCTCGCTGTGTGGGATTCGTGCAAAATCCATATGCTGCTGTCCCATGTTCTCGGTCCGTAGTCAAGACCGCATGGCCCCCGGTTCTTTCAGGGTGGTGCTCCTTCCGCGGCATGGGTCGCCGCGTAAATATTCCAGCTCCTAAGTACCCAACGTACAAAGGAGCACCCGGACCTCAGCTGCACACAAGGAGCCTTGAATGGTAAGCACGCCTCCAGCACAACGATATCCTTTAACTGTTCAAACTGCCCTGGATGCCTGACGCGTTTCGAAGTGTCCCCACTTCTCTTCAGAGGCTTTGGCAGTTATGAAGGAGCGCTTGAGGCACCACCCCCCTTCTTGCATTGATGCACGCCCTGGATGGGACTTATGGGACTTGTAGTGCCTCACGTCGCGCTAATGTTCAGTTGGTAACTTTTCAAGCCCACAGATGGGCTTCGCTGTGTGGGTTTCGTGCAAAATCCATATGCTGCTGTCCCATGTTCTCGGTCCGTAGTCAAGACCGCATGGCCCCCGGTTCTTTCAGGGTGGTGCTCCTTCTGCGGCATGGGTCGCCGCGTAAATATTCCAGCTCCGAAGTACCCAACGTACAAAGGAGCACCCGGACCTCAGCTGCACACAAGGAGCCTTGAATGGTAAGCACGCCTCCAGCACAACGATATCCTTTAACTGTTCAAACTGCCCTGGATGCCTGACGCGTTTCGAAGTGTCCCCACTTCTCTTCAGAGGCTTTGGCAGTTATGAAGGAGCGCTTGAGGCACCACCCCCCTTCTTGCATTGATGCACGCCCTGGATGGGACTTATGGGACTTGTAGTGCCTCACGTCGCGCTAATGTTCAGTTGGTAACTTTTCAAGCCCACAGATGCCCCTCGCTGTGTGGGTTTCGTGCAAAATCCATATGCTGCTGTCCCATGTTCTCGGTCCGTAGTCAAGACCGCATGGCCCCCGGTTCTTTCAGGGTGGTGCTCCTTCCGCGGCATGGGTCGCGCGTAAATATTCCAGCTCCGAAGTACCCAACGTACAAAGGAGCACCCGGACCTCAGCTGCACACAAGGAGCCTTGAATGGTAAGCACGCCTCCAGCACAACGATATCCTTTAACTGTTCAAACTGCCCTGGATGCCTGACGCGTTTCGAAGTGTCCCCACTTCTCTTCAGAGTCTTTGGCAGTTATGAAGGAGCGCTTGAGGCACCACCCCCCTTCTTGCATTGATGCACGCCCTGGATGGGACTTATGGGACTTGTAGTGCCTCACGTCGCGCTAATGTTCAGTTGGTAACTTTTCAAGCCCACAGATGGGCCTCGCTGTGTGGGATTCGTGCAAAATCCATATGCTGCTGTCCCATGTTCTCGGTCCGTAGTCAAGACTGCATGGCCCCCGGTTCTTTCAGGGTGGTGCTCCTTCCGCGGCATGGGTCGCCGCGTAAATATTCCAGCTCCGAAGTACCCAACGTACAAAGGAGCACCCGGACCTCAGCTGCACACAAGGAGCCTTGAATGGTAAGCACGCCTCCAGCACAACGATATCCTTTAACTGTTCAAACTGCCCTGGATGCCTGACGCGTTTCGAAGTGTCCCCACTTCTCTTCAGAGGCTTTGGCAGTTATGAAGGAGCGCTTGAGGCACCACCGCCCTTCTTGCATTGATGCACGCCCTGGATGGGACTTAAGGGACTTGTAGTGCCTCACGTCGCGCTAATGTTCAGTTGGTAACTTTTCAAGCCCACAGATGGGCCTCGCTGTGTGGGATTCGTGCAAAATCCATATGCTGCTGTCCCATGTTCTCGGTCCGTAGTCAAGACCGCATGGCCCCCGGTTCTTTCAGGGTGGTGCTCCTTCCGCGGCATGGGTCGCCGCGTAAATATTCCAGCTCCGAAGTACCCAACGTACAAAGGAGCACCCGGACCTCAGCTGCACACAAGGAACCTTGAATGGTAAGCACGCCTCCAGCACAACGATATCCTTTAACTGTTCAAACTGCCCTGGATGCCTGACGCGTTTCGAAGTGTCCCCACTTCTCTTCAGAGGCTTTGGCAGTTATGAAGGAGCACTTGAGGCACCACCCCCCTTCTTGCATTGATGCACGCCCTGGATGGGACTTATGGGACTTGTAGTGCCTCACGTCGCGCTAATGTTCAGTTGGTAACTTTTCAAGCCCACAGATGGGCTTCGCTGTGTGGGTTTCGTGCAAAATCCATATGCTGCTGTCCCATGTTCTCGGTCCGTAGTCAAGACCGCATGGCCCCCGGTTCTTTCAGGGTGGTGCTCCTTCTGCGGCATGGGTCGCCGCGTAAATATTCCAGCTCCGAAGTACCCAACGTACAAAGGAGCACCCGGACCTCAGCTGCACACAAGGAGCCTTGAATGGTAAGCACGCCTCCAGCACAACGATATCCTTTAACTGTTCAAACTGCCCTGGATGCCTGACGCGTTTCGAAGTGTCCCCACTTCTCTTCAGAGGCTTTGGCAGTTATGAAGGAGCGCTTGAGGCACCACCCCCCTTCTTGCATTGATGCACGCCCTGGATGGGACTTATGGGACTTGTAGTGCCTCACGTCGCGCTAATGTTCAGTTGGTAACTTTTCAAGCCCACAGATGGGCCTCACTGTGTGGGATTCGTGCAAAATCCATGTGCTGCTGTCCCATGTTCTCGGTCCGTAGTCAAGACCGCATGGCCCCCGGTTCTTTCAGGGTGGTGCTCCTTCCGCGGCATGGGTCGCCGCGTAAATATTCCAGCTCCGAAGTACCCAACGTACAAAGGAGCACCCGGACCTCAGCTGCACACAAGGAGCCTTGAATGGTAAGCACGCCTCCAGCACAACGATATCCTTTAACTGTTCAAACTGCCCTGGATGCCTGACGCGTTTCGAAGTGTCCCCACTTCTCTTCAGAGGCTTTGGCAGTTATGAAGGAGCGCTTGAGGCACCACCCCCCTTCTTGCATTGATGCACGCCCTGGATGGGACTTATGGGACTTGTAGTGCCTCACGTCGCGCTAATGTTCAGTTGGTAACTTTTCAAGCCCACAGATGGGCCTCGCTGTGTGGGATTCGTGCAAAATCCATATGCTGCTGTCCCATGTTCTCGGTCCGTAGTCAAGACCGCATAGCCCCCGGTTCTTTCAGGGTGGTGCTCCTTCCGCGGCATGGGTCGCCGCGTAAATATTCCAGCTCCGAAGTACCCAACGTACAAAGGAGCACCCGGACCTCAGCTGCACACAAGGAGCCTTGAATGGTAAGCACGCCTCCAGCACAACGATATCGTTTAACTGTTCAAACTGACCTGGATTCCTGACGCGTTTCGAAGTGTCCCCACTTCTCTTCAGAGGCTTTGGCAGTTATGAAGGAGCGCTTGAGGCACCACCCCCCTTCTTGCATTGATGCACGCCCTGGATGGGACTTATGGGACTTGTAGTGCCTCACGTCGCGCTAATGTTCAGTTGGAAACTTTTCAAGCCCACAGATCGGCCTCGCTGTGTGTGATTCGTGCAAAATCCATATGCTGCTGTCCCATGTTCTCGGTCCGTAGTCAAGGCCGCATGGCCCCCGGTTCTTTCAGGGTGGTGCTCCTTCCGCGGCATGGGTCGCCGCGTAAATATTCCAGCTCCGAAGTACCCAACGTACAAAGGAGCACCCGGACCTCAGCTGCACACAAGGAGCCTTGAATGGTAAGCACGCCTCCAGCACAACGATATCCTTTACCTGTTCAAACTGCCCTGGATGCCTGACGCGTTTCGAAGTGTCCCCACTTCTCTTCAGAGGCTTTGGCAGTTATGAAGGAGCGCTTGAGGCACCACCCCCCTTCTTGCATTGATGCACGCCCTGGATGGGACTTATGGGACTTGTAGTGCCTCACGTCGCGCTAATGTTCAGTTGGTAACTTTTCAAGCCCACAGATGGGCCTCGCTGTGTGGGATTCGTGCAAAATCCATATGCTGCTGTCCCATGTTCTCGGTCCGTAGTCAAGACCGCATGGCCCCCGGTTCTTTCAGGGTGGTGCTCCTTCCGCGGCATGGGTCGCCGGGTAAATATTCCAGCTCCGAAGTACCCAACGTACAAAGGAGCACCCGGACCTCAGCTGCACACAAGGAGCCTTGAATGGTAAGCACGCCTCCAGCACAACGATATCCTTTAACTGTTCAAACTGCCCTGGATGCCTGACGCGTTTCGAAGTGTCCCCACTTCTCTTCAGAGGCTTTGGCAGTTATGAAGGAGCGCTTGAGGCACCACCCCCCTTCTTGCATTGATGCACGCCCTGGATGGGACTTATGGGACTTGTAGTGCCTCACGTCGCGCTAATGTTCAGTTGGTAAATTTTCAAGCCCACAGATGGGCCTCGCTGTGTGGGATTCGTGCAAAATCCATATGCTGCTGTCCCATGTTCTCGGTCCGTAGTCAAGACCGCATGGCCCCCGGTTCTTTCAGGGTGGTGCTCCTTCCGCGGCATGGGTCGCCGCGTAAATATTCCAGCTCCGAAGTACCCAACGTACAAAGGAGCACCCGGACCTCAGCTGCACACAAGGAGCCTTGAATGGTAAGCACGTCTCCAGCACAACGATATCCTTTAACTGTTCAAACTGCCCTGGATGCCTGATGCGTTTCGAAGTGTCCCCACTTCTCTTCAGAGGCTTTGGCAGTTATGAAGGAGCGCTTGAGGCACCACCCCCCTTCTTGCATTGATGCATGCCCTGGATGGGACTTATGGGACTTGTAGTGCCTCACGTCGCGCTAATGTTCAGTTGGTAACTTTTCAAGCCCACAGATGGGCCTCGCTGTGTGGGATTCGTGCAAAATCCATATGCTGCTGTCCCATGTTCTCGGTCCCATTCAGGGCGTGCATCAATGCAAGAAGGGGGGTGGTGCCTCAAGCGCTCCTTCATAACTGCCAAAGCCTCTGAAGAGAAGTGGGGACACATCGAAACGCGTCAGGCATCCAGGGCAGTTTGAACAGTTAAACGATATCGTTGTGCTGGAGGCGTGCTTACCATTCAAGGCTCCTTGTGTGCAGCTGAGGTCCGGGTGCTCCTTTGTACGTTGGGTACTTCGGAGCTTGAATATTTACACGGCGACCCATGCCGCGGAAAGGAGCACCACCCTGAAAGAACCGGGGGCCATGCGGTCTTGACTACGGGCCGAGAACATGGGACAGCAGCGTATGGATTTTGCACGAATTCCACACAGCGAGGCCCATCTGTGGGCTTGAAAAGCTACCAACTGAACATTAGCGCGGCGTGAGGCACTACAGGTCCCATAAGTCCCATCCAGGGCGTGCATCAATGCAAGAAGGGGGGTGGTGCCTCAAGCGCTCCTTCATAACTGCCAAAGCCTCTGAAGAGAAGTGGGGACACTTCGAAACGCGTCAGGCATCCAGGGCAGTTTGAACAGTTAAACGATATCATTGTGCTGGAGGCGTGCTTACCATTCAAGGCTCCTTGTGTGCAGCTGAGGTCCGGGTGCTCCTTTGTACGTTGGGTACTTCGGAGCTTGAATATTTACGCGGCGACCCATTCCGCGGAAAGGAGCACCACCCTGAAAGAACCGGGGGCCATGCGGTCTTGACTACGGGCTGAGAACATGGGACAGCAGCGTATGGATTTTGCACGAATTCCACACAGCGAGGCCCATTTGTGGGCTTGAAAAGCTACCAACTGAACATTAGCGCGGCGTGAGGCACTACAGGTCCCATAAGTCCCATCCAGGGCGTGCATCAATGCAAGAAGGGGGGTGGTGCCTCAAGCGCTCCTTCATAACTGCCAAAGCCTCTGAAGAGAAGTGGGGACACTTCGAAACGCGTCAGGCATCCAGGGCAGTTTGAACAGTTAAACAATATCGTTGTGCTGGAGGCGTGCTTAAACCATTCAAGGCTCCTTGTGTGCAGCTGAGGTCCGGGTGCTCCTTTGTACGTTGGGTACTTCGGAGCTTGAATATTTACGCGGCGACCCATGCCGCGGAAAGGAGCACCACCCTGAAAGAACCGGGGGCCATGCGGTCTTGACTACGGGCCGAGAACATGGGACAGCAGCGTATGGATTTTGCACAAATTCCACACAGCAAAGCCCATCTGTGGGCTTGAAAAGCTACCAACTGAACATTAGCGCGGCGTGAGGCACTACAGGTCCCATAAGTCCCATCCAGGGCGTGCATCAATGCAAGAAGGGGGGTGGTGCCTCAAGCGCTCCTTCATAACTGCCAAAGCCTCTGAAGAGAAGTGGGGACACTTCGAAACGCGTCAGGCATCCAGGGCAGTTTGAACAGTTAAACGATATCGTTGTGCTGGAGGCGTGCTTACCATTCAAGGCTCTGTGTATGCAGCTGAGGTCCGGGTGCTCCTTTGTACGTTGGGTACTTCGGAGCTTGAATATTTACGCGGCGACCCATGCCGCGGAAAGGAGCACCACCCTGAAAGAACCGGGGGCCATGCGGTCTTGACTACGGGCCGAGAACATGGGACAGCAGCGTATGGATTTTGCACGAATTCCACACAGCGAGGCCCATCTGTGGGCTTGAAAAGCTACCAACTGAACATTAGCGCGGCGTGAGGCACTACAGGTCCCATAAGTCCCATCCAGGGCGTGCATCAATGCAAGAAGGGGGGTGGTGCCTCAAGCGCTCCTTCATAACTGCCAAAGCCTCTGAAGAGAAGTGGGGACACTTCGAAACGCGTCAGGCATCCAGGGCAGTTTGAACAGTTAAACGATATCGTTGTGCTGGAGGCGTGCTTACCATTCAAGGCTCCTTGTGTGCAGCTGAGGTCCGGGTGCTCCTTTGTACGTTGGGTACTTCGGAGCTTGAATATTTACGCGGCGACCCATGCCGCGGAAAGGAGCACCACCCTGAAAGAACCGGGGGCCATGCGGTCTTGACTACGGGCCGAGAACATGGGACAGCAGCGTATGGATTTTGCACAAATTCCACACAGCGAGGCCCATCTGTGGGCTTGAAAAGCTACCAACTGAACATTAGCGCGGCGTGAGGCACTACAGGTCCCATAAGTCCCATCCAGGGCGTGCATCAATGCAAGAAGGGGGGTGGTGCCTCAAGCGCTCCTTCATAACTGCCAAAGCCTCTGAAGAGAAGTGGGGACACTTCGAAACGCGTCAGGCATCCAGGGCAGTTTGAACAGTTAAACGATATCGTTGTGCTGGAGGCGTGCTTACCATTCAAGGCTCCTTGTGTGCAGCTGAGGTCCGGGTGCTCCTTTGTACGTTGGGTACTTCGGAGCTTGAATATTAACGCGGCGACCCATGCCGCGGAAAGGAGCACCACCCTGAAAGAACCGGGGGCCATGCGGTCTTGACTACGGGCCGAGAACATGGGACAGCAGCGTATGGATTTTGCACGAATTCCACACAGCGAGGCCCATCTGTGGGCTTGAAAAGCTACCAACTGAACATTAGCGCGGCGTGAGGCACTACAGGTCTCATAAGTCCCATCCAGGGCGTGCATCAATGCAAGAAGGGGGGTGGTGCCTCAAGCGCTCCTTCATAACTGCCAAAGACTCTGAAGAGAAGTGGGGACACTTTGAAACGCGTCAGGCATCCAGGGCAGTTTGAACAGTTAAACGATATCGTTGTGCTGGAGGCGTGCTTACCATTCAAGGCTCCTTGTGTGCAGCTGAGGTCCGGGTGCTCCTTTGTACGTTGGGTACTTCGGAGCTTGAATATTTACGCGGCGACCCATGCCGCGGAAAGGAGCACCACCCTGAAAGAACCGGGGGCCATGCGGTCTTGACTACGGGCCGAGAACATGGGACAGCAGCGTATGGATTTTGCACAAATTCCACACAGCGAGGCCCATCTGTGGGCTTGAAAAGCTACCAACTGAACATTAGCGTGGCGTGAGGCACTACAGGTCCAATAAGTCCCATCCAGGGCGTGCATCAATGCAAGAAGGGGGGTGGTGCCTCAAGCGCTCCTTCATAACTGCCAAAGCCTCTGAAGAGAAGTGGGGACACTTCGAAACGCGTCAGGCATCCAGGGCAGTTTGAACAGTTAAACGATATCGTTGTGCTGGAGGCGTGCTTACCATTCAAGGCTCCTTGTGTGCAGCTGAGGTCCGGGTGCTCCTTTGTACGTTGGGTACTTCGGAGCTTGAATATTTACGCGGCGACCCATGCCGCGGAAAGGAGCACCACCCTGAAAGAACCGGGGGCCATGCGGTCTTGACTACGGGCCGAGAACATGGGACAGCAGCGTATGGATTTTGCACGAATTCCACACAGCGAGGCCCATCTGTGGGCTTGAAAAGCTACCAACTGAACATTAGCGCGGCGTGAGGCACTACAGGTCCCATAAGTCCCATCCAGGGCGTGCATCAATGCAAGAAGGGGGGTGGTGCCTCAAGCGCTCCTTCATAACTGCCAAAGCCTCTGAAGAGAAGTGGGGACACTTCGAAACGCGTCAGGCATCCAGGGCAGTTTGAACAGTTAAACGATATCGTTGTGCTGGAGGCGTGCTTACCATTCAAGGCTCCTTGTGTGCAGCTGAGGTCCGGGTGCTCTTTTGTACGTTGGGTACTTCGGAGCTTGAATATTTACGCGGCGACCCTTGCCGCGGAAAGGAGCACCACCCTGAAAGAACCGGGGGCCATGCGGTCTTGACTACGGGCCGAGAACATGGGACAGCAGCGTATGGATTTTGCACGAATTCCACACAGCGAGGCCCATCTGTGGGCTTGAAAAGCTACCAACTGAACATTAGCGCGGCGTGAGGCACTACAGGTCCCATAAGTCCCATCCAGGGCGTGCATCAATGCAAGAAGGGGGGTGGTGCCTCAAGCGCTCCTTCATAACTGCCAAAGCCTCTGAAGAGAAGTGGGGACACTTCGAAACGCGTCAGGCATCCAGGGCAGTTTGAACAGTTAAACGATATTGTTGTGCTGGAGGCGTGCTTACCATTCAAGGCTCCTTGTGTGCAGCTGAGGTCCGGGTGCTCCTTTGTACGTTGGGTACTTCGGAGCTTGAATATTTACGCGGCGACCCATGCCGCGGAAAGGAGCACCACCCTGAAAGAACCGGGGGCCATGCGGTCTTGACTACGGGCCGAGAACATGGGACAGCAGCGTATGGATTTTGCACGAATTCCACACAGCGAGGCCCATCTGTGGGCTTGAAAAGCTACCAACTGAACATTAGCGCGGCGTGAGGCACTACAGGTCCCATAAGTCCCATCCAGGGTGTGCATCAATGCAAGAAGGGGGGTGGTGCCTCAAGCGCTCCTTCATAACTGCCAAAGCCTCTGAAGAGAAGTGGGGACACTTCGAAACGTATCAGGCATCCAGGGCAGTTTGAACAGTTAAACGATATCGTTGTGCTGGAGGCGTGCTTACCATTCAAGGCTCCTTGTGTGCAGCTGAGGTCCGGGTGCTCCTTTGTACGTTGGGTACTTCGGAGCTTGAATATATATATATATATATATATATATATATATATATATATATATATATCTATGCTCCCTGTCCCACTGGAGAGTCAGGGCACTCACGGGTGGGTGCGGGGTGCGGTAATGGGTGCCCGCAGAAACACAGCGCTCAGCTTCCAAAATTCCACTTTAGAAGAACCGCACTCGTAAACCAAGGATCGATGCTCACACCATCATTTTATTTTGTTTATCAAAACCAACAGACGCGTTTCAGCATCAAGCCTTCGTCAGTGTTAGTCACGCTCCGCAGGTAAGCCTGGGTATTAATGCAGTCACAGGTTTTACTAAACACTGTTGATGGACTATTAACATTGCAAGTAAAAACGCGCCATCTTTAAACATGCAAATACATTGTTAAATCAGTATTATGGGTACATATACCCCTCTTTTTTGCATGCCAGCGCTCAGTTTAGATGCAGTTGGAGATTTTAACAAATATCGCCGTGTATCGGCATTGCTCCCCGCATTGTTACCTTTGTGGGGAGAATAGAGAGGCACAGAAACTGTGCCGCCTTCTCCAGTTCGCAACAGTCCATAAAGCCATGGATTGGCCCATTTCATACTTCAGCTAGCAAATGGGCGCCAAATTCACCATACCACCCCTATCTTCTGTACAATCAATTAAATCAGCTTAATGGGATTATTCATCATACTGTATGAATTTTGTTTACATATTCATCTTACTTTACAATTACAATTCTCAATCCAAAATCAATCCTCTTACATAGCTCATTCCATTATATAAAAGTCTGTAACACTCGACAATGATAGCACTTTCTAGGAGTCAAAGCAATGTTACTCCTAAAGATCTTGAGGCTTCAACAAAGCAGTAAAGGTTCCATATAGTTCAATCTTCATCTTCATATCATCTCTACTCATTTTCCCAAATGGACAGCCAACTCTTCCCCACTGTTCAATCCTAGCGGTACCTTCGTCATCAAATCTATGATATACCTGGATTCTAGGCGTCTCCGTTTTTTTAGCCTGTCTCCTCCCCTCACACTTTCCGGCACACAGTCGAGGCCGAAATATTGCAATTTACTCCTGTCTCTTTTGTGTGTCTGATCGAAATGTCTTGCGACGGGGTAGGAGGGGTCTGCCTTGTCGATCGCCCTAAGGTGTTCCAGGACTCTAACTTTTAACTGATGGATTGTGCTCCCAATATATCTTAGGCCGCACGGACAGACAAGGCAGTATACAGCATAGTTAGTGTTGCATGTCATGAACTTTTGAATAGGTTTAGAGATGCCTGCTCCTGGAACCCCATATGTTCGAACCCTTTTACTACCTGCACAGGCTTTGCATTTGCCACAGGGGTAAAAAAAAAAACATCTCTGCTATTTTGCCTGTCTTGGGAGTAGCTTTTTCGAAATGGCTCCTCACTAGTGAGTCTTTTAAAGATCTTGCCTTTCGAAACGTTACTAAAGGTTTGGGAGGAATATCGTCCTTTAGTACTGGGTCAGTTTTAAAGATGTGCCAGTTTTTTTGCAATATTCTTTTAAGTTTAAAGGATTCGGTGGTGTATGGTGTTATCATCCGAAATTTACCTTCCTTGCTTGATTGGTTGTCTGGGGATTTCGGTTTGAGTAGATCGACTCTTTTGATCTTCCTAACCTTAGTTAATGTCTTTGCTAAGGAGATAGGATCATATCCTCTTTTGCAAAATCTCTCTACGCAGCCGTGAGCTGCCATTTCGAAGTCCTCCTCTTTACTACTGTTCCTTTTAAGCCTAAGGAGTTCCCCATAGGGGATACTTTGTATCAATCTTCTGGGGGGTTGGATGGAATTCCCTGCCGTAGGTTTGCGGTATAGTGAGGTGTGTAGCCTTCCTTGCTCCACATAAACCCTCAGGTCCAGATAGTCCGCTCCCACCGGGCTAACTGTCCCCGAGAAGTGCAGGTTGCAGCTGTTATTGTTCAGGACCTCGATATATCGATGAGCCATCTCCATCGTCCCCTGCCACACGATGAAGAGGTCATCAATGTACCAGTACCACCTCACCACCCTTCCTGCCTCATGCCCCTCGATCTGGAGTGCCATGGGCACCCGCTCCTCCCACCAGCCCACGAACAAGTTCGCGTAGCTGGGGGCGAAGCAGGTGCCCATCGCGGTCCTAGATATTTGTGCATAGAGTTGCTCATTAAACAGGAAAATGTTGCTTGTCAGACAGAATTCGATGAATTCAAGCAACATGCAGTTATGTAATGCAAACCTAGCGGGCCATTTGTTCAGAAAATGCTCTATGGCAACTAGTCCCAGTTCGTGCCTAATGTTCGTATAAAGGCTCGTTATGTCCAATACCATTATTAGGTATGTGGGGTCCCATGCAATTTCTTCAATTTTCTCCAGAAAATCTTTGGTGTCTTTTACATGTGATTTCAACTGGGTAACCAGGGGGAATAGAAAACTGTCTATAAACCTGGACATACTCTCAGTTAATCCATTAATTGAGGAGACAATTGGCCTTCCCGGCGGTTCGGTGGCATTTTTATGAAACTTGGGTAAGTGATAGAAAGTCGGTATTGTTGGATTATTACTACGTAAATATAGATTCTCTTCGCTTCCCAGCATTGATTTTTTATACCATTTGTTCACCAAGTCATCGTACCTGCGGATACCATCTTTGTATGTCTTCTCATCAGATTTTACATAATATTGGGTGTCCGAGAGTTGTCTTAGGGCTTCTTTCTGGTAATACTCCCTGGTAAGTAGCACCACATTACCGCCCTTGTCAGAGGGCTTAATGATTGTCCTTTCATCTCTTTGTAAGTTCTGCAGAGCATTCCTTTCTTCTGAGGTGATGTTGTCTATATATATATATATATATATATATATATATATATATTAATTACCTACTGGCGGTCGCCAGTAGGTAGTTATAGTTAGGACCTAGTTTCCATTGGAAATCCACAACATTCTATTTGGAATAACTTTGGAGCCGGTGGACGAATCTTCATGAATGTCTCCAAGAAAACGGCCTGCTCAGTTCTGCTCCTTCCCTGAAAGTTTGAGGGTGATTCGTCAAGTGGGGGCCGATAAAAAAGGGGGGTCCCAAAACGTGTTTTCCCCATGCAATTTTCCAATGGGACCTTTAGCCAGGGCTACAGCCCGAACGGCTGAACGGAATTGCACCAAATTTGGCAGAGGGGTAGAGTTCAGTTCGCAGATTGTGCTTTTTGTTAAATGGTGTAAATCCGTTCAGTAGTTTCTGAGAAAATTGCAAGTAAAATCATAGCGATATCTAGAGTCGGAGTTCAGTACGCGTACTGAAATCTGTTCAGTTACGAGCGCGAGCTGTATGCTGATTGGCTGTGAACTGTCTGTCAACACTCGAAACCAGGAAGTGTTGGCGGCCATCTTGTGCCTCGCTAGAACCGAGTCACAAGAAAACAGTAAAACAAAGTTGAGAAATAAGGGAAGGGGGTAGGGTAGAGACATTCTGACCCTCTAGGCTTGCTCAGGGGGTCGTACATGGATGTTTAGGCTCTATTTTTTATTTTATTTTATTGAAAGTAAAATTGCGTCGTACGCGCATGTAAATACCTACAATTACGAGCAGGAGCTGCATGCTGATTGGCTGTCAATACTCCAAACCAGGAAGTGTTGGCAGCCATGTTGTTTGTCGGGAGAGCAGAGTCACAAGAAAACAGTAAAACAAAGTTGAGAAATAAGGAAAGGGGGCAGGGTAGGAACATTCTGAGCCTATAGTCTTGGTCAGGGGGTGGTACATGGATCTTTAGGGTCAATTATTTATTTTTTTTAAATAAAAAATGGTGGGGTACTCATGCAGTACTTGTACGCGGTGGAAAAGGTAAAAAAAAAAGTAGAAGTCAGTTTTATTCATTAGGTCGCGGGGAAAATTACGGGGGCAATTTTTCTGCATAATGGGGGCTTGTAAGGTGCTCCGAGCACTGGGGAACGGCACTCCTCTGGTTTTATTTTGAAGTATGGAGGGGGGGTTATGGTCCTACTCCCCGCAGTCTCGGGGAGCGGCACCCCTCGGGTCTTTTTAAAATAAAAAATAAAAATGTTGAGCTCTCCCTCCCTCTCTCCCTGTACACGTCGCGGGGAATGCCACCTTTCTGGGGCAGTAATATGTAAAATGACCTTCTAGCTCTGGGTACCTGCATTGTCTGGAGTTTTTTATTAATGTTGGGAGTGTGGGCTTGATAATACGTCCTTGTTAATTCCCATAGAAGCCTATGTTCTGGTGTTAACATGGGCTTCTATGAGAAATAACACGGCTGTATTATCAAGCTCATTATCGCCGTTTTATCTGCAGTTTCCTGCCAATAAAACGGTGATAATTTTAATACCGGTCCTTGATAATATGCACCTAAGTTTACTGGTCAAAAAAAAAAGAGCAATGGTCCATATTATCAACAAAAGGCGATACATTATCGTCGCTTTTATCGGCAGGAAACTGCCGATAAAGCGGCGATAATGGGCTTGATAATATATCCTTGTGAATTGTAATAGAAGCCCAGGTTAACACTAGAACCTGGGCTGCTATGGGAATTTACAAGGGCCTATTATCAAGCCCATTATCGCCGCTTTATTGGAAGTTTCCTGCCGATAAAAGCGGCAATAATGTATCGCCCTTTACTGACAATATGGCACTGACGGGCATATTATCAAGGACCGGTGTTAAAATTATCGATGTTTTATGGGCAGGAAACTGACGATAAAATGGTGAAAATGGTCTTGATAATACGCCCTTGTTAATTCCCATAGAAGCTGGTGTTAACATGGGCTTCTATGGGAATTACCAAGGGCGTATTATCAAGCCCAGACACGGCCCCTGGAGGGAGTTGCGGTGAGACAGGCGGAGCGGGGGAGGGAAAGGGTGGGGGTGATAAACAACGGAATCTGGATGATTGTAGGTAAGTAAACAATTAAATTAATAAAACGAATTTGGGGCCATATTATCAACAACATAAGGCGATACATTATCTCCGCTTTTTGCCAATAAAGCGGCGATAATGGTCTTGATAATATGCCCTTGTGAATTTCCATAGCAGCCCAGGTTAACACCAGAACCTGGGCTGCTATGGGAATTTACAAAGGCCTATTATCAAGCCTATTATTGCCGCTTTATCGTCAGTTTTCTGTCGATAAAAGCGGAGATAATGTATCGCTTTATGTTGTTCATAATATGCCGCTTCGTTCCGTGCCCTGCATGGCATTTTGCGATGCAGGGCGCGTTATGAAATTCTGGGCATATTATCAAGGACCGGTGTTAAAATTATCGCCGTTTTATCGTATTCGTAGCGTATGCTGAGAATGATTAGCAGTAGAAACTATGGTGCGATCACTCTCTCACTGTCAAATGAGAGCACATGGCGAGCTATGAGAATAGTTAGAAGTGGTCACTTTTTGGAGATTCGATTCAGCTGTGTGTCTTATTGTGCGATGTTATGCAATGCTTACATGATACGGTAACTGAGCGTGTGGTTTGATTAAAAAAAAGTTGTGTTAACTCCTCTGCATGGGAAGCTGGATGTTTCCATCTGGTTGTCGATTTCGACCTTGAAAGCAGAGTCAACCAAATGAGTTGTATAAGAGCGCTATTGTCTCAAAAAGAGTTCGCTCTTACATCTGCTCGAGAAACATTTGTCCTTCATGCAGCAAACACCCGCAAAGAAGTGTATGCTTTGTTAAATGCAGACATGCCGTGGAATTTTAGGGAGCTAATTTAGACTATCTTTAATGTGTCCTCGAGTAGGGGGTTAGCTTACTTTTTTAAAGTTATAAGAATTGGTCTTGCGACTTCTGTAGAAAGTATATTTGGTGTTTTGTCGGTGCTTTTTCATTGCATTTTTTGCAGCATCTTTGGTGAATTGTGCTTAATGGTCACATTAGTTGCCAGTGTGCTTGTATTAATTTGTTTACTTAAAAATGGATGCACATCTTGCAGCAGACGACAATATTTCTCGTAGCTGCTGGTCCGCAACCGAATGCTTAGTTACTATGGCGCGCTGCATCTTGCAACGTTGAGTGCAGCTTATGGATTATCGTTTCGATTCTCCTTTTTCACATGCGTTCAGCCTGTCTTCCATTGCCTGAGCTCCCAACACGGATTACGACCAGTTGATGAGTCCTTTAGTGGTTCATGACGTGCTCTGTTCTGGCGGCGGGATTATGGCCTTAGCAGTGACACATGGAATAATGGGACGTTGGAATGTTTTTGAAGCGGCGCATGAGTTATTGGCACGCAGTTACATTGAAGATAACCCGAGTTTTCCTCCGATGGTGATAGAGGCTCCGGTCGTTGAGGAACAGGTATGTTCATTCTCACTATTGAATTGGATGGCTGAAATGTTTTCAGATGAGAACAATGACTTCTTGTTGGAGGCGGTTGCTACATACTGTGCTTACACGCTGTTGGATTAAGACTCTTTGATTTTTCTGCGTATTCTTTATTTTTTAGCTATTGCTTTCTATCAAAGAGCGAATAACTTTTTTTGGGAAATGTGAACTTGACTCTGGTTTTTAGTCTTGGAGTGTGCGTTTCTAAGTGGCCCACGTTTATATCACGAGCGTTGATGAAGAAAGGGTGCCGTGGGGCTGAGGCTTGCACTCACACCCTGTTAAGTTAGCATGGGTTTATTAGACGCTTACACGCTATTTTTGCTTTCTGCTCTGCTTTGCACGTGACACATACTTGTGATATTGTTTAACACCTTCGCTGCGGCGGCTATTCCACCATAGCGCTAAGGGGGCGGGGGGCCGCACGGCGCACCCATGCTAGTGACGGCACCAGCCTCGGTTGAGCTGTGCTGATGATGGAGCAGTTCCGTCATGGCCCCGCCCGCTCAATGAAACGCAACGCGCAGGCGCGTCGGACGGGCCATGACTGAACCGCTCCGTCATCAGCACAGCGCCACCGCGGCTGATGACGGAGTGGTTCCGTCATCAGCATCGAAAAGGTTAGAGACGGCTGAGTATTTTGTTTTATATGAGAATAATTTGGTATGCTAGATTTGTAAAGTGCCTCGCTAGTTTTGTGTGTATAGTGAGAGCATGGAACATCAAAGTTATCTTGAATACTGTGTCTGTTCAGAATGATCCTCGGAAGTTCGAGCCATAATACATATGTAGTTGTGTCCACCTTTTATACTTGCACTTTTCATAATGCATTGTGGAGGTAAAGTTACACACAGTTGGAGAACATTCATAACTTGATAGTTTGTGGAGCACTGAATGTGATCTATTACTGCCGAGTACCAGAGGTATGGGTCTGACCATGTAATCCTATGAGACTTTCTGTAGTTATAAACTAATCTGATAGGTAGGGAGGGTGAAATTTTAAATGTGTTTACCTTTAGTATTATAGGATGTATTTTCCGTTTGTATTTTATAGAATAGTAACAATGCTGACAACCTTGTTTGTGATAATATGTTTGGTTGTATTATCTAAGGTACTGTGCATGAGATTTTGGCGTTGGAAATAAACATTTCAAAGTTGCATGTTTCTTTATTTACATCTTGTATTGGACTCGTGTAAGACTATAATGAAAGAGTGCTATTGTTATCCACATTACTTCATGTAATCAAAGTGGCATGTTCTGGGCTGACTAGTCATTGGTGTTTTTGTTGTAGGGCAGTGGTTCCCAAACTTTTAACTCCTGAGGACCCCCATAGAGTCACCACTGGAAGCTGGGGACCCCAAGCAATTTGTAGGATTTAAATTTCAAACATTAAAACCGTAATGCGGAACAAAATATGTGCACACAAAACAAATACTCAAATTACTAATGATTTTAGTGGCATATTTACAAGCCCCTATCACCATGGGAACATCACTTTCTGAAAGTTTTCTGTGGCGATAGGGGCTTTGCCTTATTTACAAGGCAACGTTAAGCCACTTAACGTGGCTTAACGGTCCCTTGTAAATAAGACTCCCTTTGACACAATGCTTAGCGTGAAAGCGGTGGGCAGTGCGTGTTGTGGTGGGCGTTTCCTCTGCGACACCCATTGATTTTGACGCTGCCACCTATTTACAAGAGCAGCGTAAATGGGAAGCAGCGCCAAAATTAAGGCCAGGGAAACGCCGGTCTTAACTTGGCGAAACAATGAGAAATGCTTCATTTCTCCTCGTTTTTGTAAAACGCCTTGGATTGTTTATGCTCAGGAAGGCGACCCTTCCTGTACATAAACAATCTTTATAAAAAAAAAAGACATTTTGTAACTTCCATGTGTGATGCATTAAGCAGTACACATAGAAATGACAAAATGACATTTCAATATTGTTTATGTGCAGGAGGGCGGACCTTCCTGCACATAAACAATCTTCCCCTATTAAATGTAGCGCCAGTGCAGGGGAAATGCAGGGCTGCACCATATTCTTGTAAATATGGTGCAGCCTTGCGTTTCTGAAGTAGTAGAGTGTGTTGTTAAGCCAAGGAGGCTGGTCTGGAGAAGCACAAACTTAAGGAGTGCTGGTCTGGAGAAGCACAAACTCAGGATTCAGAACATAACACAGTGGTCAGCATTGACTTTAACAATAAAAATGTATTTCCACCCAAAGAAACCTTTTTAGAAGCATCAGGATACTGAAAGACTGAAAAAAAGCCTGTCACTAACTTGTACCTTGCAGTTTGCAAGCAGTTGTTTGATGACAGTTTTTTGGTCACTGTGCTAGATTACGATTGTCACTTATGAACTGCAGTGTAACAAAAGAATCTGTGTGACTAAAGCAGTAACCCACTGACCGATGCATATCAAATACTGTTTTTTAAAATGTATGGTACACTTCTTTGCAGTAGGCATATTAACCCTCTGTGTTACATTAGTTCAGGCACAGCTGTCACTGGACAAAACTCTCATGTCTCTCCAGCAGGGAAATCAATCACTGTTGTTATCTTGACATTTTTATTGTTCTTTGAAAACTGCTAATTAAACATGATACTTTGCAGTGCTTTTAAAACTGCTGCTTGCGGACCCCCTGGGAATGTGTGAGGGACTCATGGGGGTCAGCGGACCACAGTTTGGGAAACACTGCTCTAAGGCGAAGAACCAATGAGTCACTGATTGCTAGTCTGGTAGGTTGTTTGTGTAGTAAGGTGGGCTTTGGAACATCGTAATTCACTTTTTGCACAGTAATGTGTATGAGCAGAATTCCTGGAACAGTAGTTACAACAAAAAGGCTCGATAAAGGGCTTGCACTTTGAATATTAATATAAAATAGAAGAATAGTTGATAATCACAGTTAAGGAATGCAGCAATTAGATGTGTGTATGTGTGGATGATGTGTAGATTGAGTGGAAGATGAAAAACTTGAAAAATTAGAGAGGTTGTAGAGATGCAAACTTTCCATTTCTTTGTAAAGGAAGTTGGTGTTTAGTTTTACAGTGCATATATATATTCACTGAAAAAACCATAGGTTTCAGGCATGTTATAGTCAGGAATTAGCATTTAAAAAACTTTAGAAATACACTGAAAAAAACCATAGGTTTCAGCCACGTTATAGTTAGGAATACGCATTTAAAAAACCTTAGAAAGGTTAGGAAGTGTTGTCCGCCATTTTGTTAGTGCGAGTGAATATATTGTACAGAACAAAGGGTTAGAACATGGAAAGGGGGGAAGGTAGAGATTGTCTGGCCGGGTAGGTTTTCTAAGGGGGTACAGTATGGACCCTGAATGCGAAAAGAACATTTTTTTTTGGAGAAAACATTTGCGGGGTGCATGCATTCGGTCGCGCACCCCTATTTACAAGACTGTGAAAAACTATAGTGGTGAGAATAGAAAGGGAGCAGGGTGGAGAGTGTTTGATTTCGTAGGTTTCTTGAGGGGTTTATTAAGGATGACGAAAGTCTAAAAGTAGCTTTTTTTCGCACATAAGTTACGAGGTGCGCGCACTCGGTCGTGCACGGCGATCAAAAAACATAAAGAAAGATGGAGATAAATTACAAGTTTGAGTGTTTAGATCTAAGGTGGCTCTTAAAAGAGCCCTTGTGTTAATTGAGTTTTTGCTGAACTTATAAGTAAGTTCCGATGCAGAGTCTCATGTTACAGAGGAAAATTCTATTTCCCTCATCCGTGAAATGAACACCATCTCTCCGATAGGTGCCTTCCATGTTGAAACGTAGGTTGTTGTTGTATATAGAACCCATGTTATATTCTCTGAGGAAAGCAGAAACAGATTTATTTACATGTTTCCTTGCTTTCTCAATCTGTGGACAACGTTCATTGGACCAATTCCATTTTTGTCTTTGGCATATATTTGAATAAACCAAGACAGTTCGAGGAAAAAGTGACATCAATTGACGAAAGGTGTCTTTTAGAAGCATTTCTAGCCCTACACCTGTTAATGTGCCTAGATCATTCCCACCACAGTGCACAATTATCAGGTTAGGTTCAGGGAGATGCGTAAAAGTTTTCACCAATGGTATCAATTGGTGACATCTTAATCCTCTTTGGCCAATCCACGTAATCTGCACATTTGGTAAGTCAATGTTAGAAATTCGTCTGTTTGCAGCATATTTTTTACTACAGTGAATATAACTGTCCTACAAGCCAAACCTTCATTTTCAAGGTAGATGCAGTAGTACTCCGATGGGTTCTGGAAGTGGAATGGCAAGTAGATGGTGAAAGTCACGATAAAAAAAGTGTGTGAGGATTGGTGTTAATGAAAAACTGAACATGATTGGTAAATTGATATACTTCAAGATTGAAGACTACGCTGTATGTTATAGTTTTATTACAAACAAATCTTCTATTGGTCGTGGAAAAAAAAGAAATGTAAAACAAGAGTGGATAGGCAGGTGTGTTTGGAGGGAAATTATCCTTTTTGCTTGGATTTAGAACGTTGAGATATGAACTTTTGACCTGTGCCTTCAGGCAGGTGCAGAATGAGCTGTTACCATGGTAACAGGCAGAGAAGGCAGAGGGTGAAGGGTGACCGTTATGTGACTTTGAAAATATTGAAAGGATAACCAACTGAAATGTTAATTTGAATATGAAATTGTGCGGGAACAAATATGATTGGTTGAAGAGAGATATATGAGTGTGTATTGACAGAAAATCTATGCCATTATTCTTTGGTTGCAGTGATAGAAGTATTATTGAGAGCTCCGTCAAACGGCTATCGTTTTATAACTATCATTGTTCTACATCTGATAAAGCATTGGTAAAGGTGAGTGTAAAACTGTTTGTTTTATGATGTACCGTTAAATGTGGTTTGATCACTATATTTGATTATGTGAGTTACTGTGTCTAAGGAAGCACATTTTTGACTTTGATACAGTTTGATATGTTTTCAACTAATGTTCCATTTTATTACATCAATGTTTTGGAACATTGTTTATTTGTAATTATTAGTTTAAAATTAAGATTAATTAATTTGATTAAGGATAGTGGAGTTCAGTCATGTTTTTAAGTTATGAGCTACTGTTAGGTCTATGAATTAAATGTTACTTAGAGACGGATCTGCAACGAAATTTGGGGGGGGAAGGACGATAAAAAATGATTTTTTGTAGGGGGACATGAACGTGTAATCAGTAGATAGAGTAAAGGTGGAGGGGCTGTTACAATGGGTAAAACAAGTGCAAGGCCTAATTAATATTGAAATGGTTCTTTATAGAGATGTGAAACGTTCAGGTGAGGCTCTGTGTGTATCTGGGATGTGTGTTATCTTGGGCTTCCACAGCAGACGTCAGAGGGGGGGAGGGGCTGAAGTTCTGTTAAGATAATGGGGGTTGTGCGCCGTTTCTTCACTTTCTTTCAAGTCTGAATTATAGTTTTGAATGTATGTGTGGAAAACTGAATAAATAGAAAATAAAATGTAATGAAATAGACAGAAGTTAATAAACATTTGGGAGCGTTTGCACGTAATTTGTAAAGTTGGTTACAGTTAAAAAAAAAAGGAATTGGTAGAGTACAGATAATGCAGGTAGAGAGAAAAATAGTTGATTAAATGTGATATTGTCGAAAAAAAGTGGTAATGCTTTAGGTATTTTAAACTTTAAGGGGCAGATTTATGAAGGCCTTGCGCCGCCGGTGCGTCATTTTTAACATGGGAAAAGGTGACGCACCGGCGGCGCATGGGATTAATAAATCTGCCCCTAAGTTTGAGGAAAAAATTACAGTGTGGTTTGCGGCCGAGGGATGCAGTGGTGGGGGTGGGGTGAGAAGGAGAGGTGTCCCAGTACAATCAAATGAAAAATTGTGACCATGAGGTTGTAGACAGGTTCGTGGAGTATATGCCTTTTATAAATTGATGTAGAAGAGCAAATATATATAGAGGTTTCTGTGTACCACAGTGTGACTCCATTTTCATCTCACTCCTGCTTTCTATATTAGTTGGTTTGTGTTATGTTAGTGTGTGTATGTGTGTGTGTGTGCGTTCAGTCTGAGCTAAGGAAGTTTGTTCTGCAGGCAGACACAGTTGTTATAGTCGAGATGAAAGGGTGATAAGTATTGAAATAGGATATAGCGTGTGCTCTGTGGAAGCGAGGGAGCAGTGATTAATACTCTGAGTGAAGCACAACTGCGGCGGAGTTTTGTTACAGTAATAAATATTTTTTTTGCCAGAGGTACGATTGATGCTATGGTTCACAACTCGTAAAGAAAGGGTTGACGGACAGTCGCAGGCCAGCGGGTTGAAGTATGAAATATTCAGGTTGACATAAGAAAACATGAATTGAGTGCAGCTGAGATTACGTGAAACACATGAATACAGTTTTAGTATAAATTATTTCAGTTGTGAATATGGGTTACAAGAGGGAACGTATATATTTCAAATTTTTATTCAATGATGCAGAGTTTTGAGAGAAAGTTTTTTATTTAATACAAGTAAACATAATCTAAAGAAAATAGTGGGTATAGTTACTAGTTCATAGAACACAAATGATGGAAATGTAGTATGAAGCAAAATGAATATAGTTTAAAAAACATTGTACAGCCCAGCAATGAAATATATTTAATTATATTGCATGCAAGAAGGTGTGTTTTGATTTTAAGTTCAGTAATCATATATGAAAATAGTAATGGTTAAACATCACTTCATTAACAGTTAGTTTTCAGTATACGAAGCAGTAACAAGCTTGTTGTATGGTATTGTGAAAGGAAATGAAAAACGCGCCAAAAGGGAGAATTTGGCTCTAGGTGCATGTATGTTATGTGCAGGGACATTCGAAAATCAGTACTCAGAACAACTATTGTATTGATATAATTTTTTGAAAGGTTTCAGTACACAATGTCTCATACAGGTTGATAAGCAAGGGTAATATCAGGGTAATCATAAACTTTTTAGTTATGAATCAAAAATCTTTCAATAGGCATAAATTAAAAGCAGCACATGTGTGTGAGGCGGAAATAAGGAGTAGAAAGGGAGAATGGTGATAAACCATATAAAATCATATAAAAAGTCATTGTAACTATACACATTTCTCAGGGCACATTTAACCATATTTTACGCAGCCTTGGTTCGAGAATATTTTAAATCAGATAAGATAACATAAGGTAGTGATTTGTTGAAATTAGTGCATCATGAAATGTTTTGAACAAAATCGAGGAGGTGTGGAAAAAAAATTAACTCCACATAACTTAAAAAATTCACAGCAGCAGGAAATTACAATGTCCAATGTTAGTAAAGCCAATAGGTCAGTTTATATAAAATATAATAAGAAAAAAAAATAAGAAAAATTAGGAAGGGAAAAAACAGTCAAGATGTCAATGGTTTGCAGAACAGCTATCCTTCCATTGAATAGGCAAAGTAAGTGGCAACTGCTTCTAAAAGAAAGTCATTGTTATCATCCGAAAACAAGTCAGCCATCCAATTGAAAAGAGGAAATGAACATACATGGTCATTAATCACCGGAGCCTCTAGTAGCATCAGAGGAGAACTCGCTGAATTTTCAATGTAGCTGTGTGCTAAGAAATCTTGCGCCGCTGCGAATATATTCCAATGACCCAGAACTCCATGTATCGCTGCAAAGGCCATATTCCCTCCGTCGGAACAAAGTTGTTCATGATCAAGTAAAGGATTCATGAGATGATTGTAATTCACTTCAGGAGGTACTGAGTTGCAGAGACATAAGTCCAGGGCCCACATGAAATCACAGCTCAGGCAATGAAATACAGGCTGCACACAGGTGAAATAGGTAAATCGAAATGATAATCCATATGATGCACTCAAAGTCGCGAGTGGTAGAATGCCATACTGGTCAAGCATCCTGTGGCGAAATAGTTCTAAGTGCTCCAGCTCGTTTGCGAAGGCAGGACGGACATCCATTTTGTAATAACGAAAATAGGAATACAAAAGTTGCAGCTGCTGGTAGTAGATGAGGAAGTTCAGAAACATAGATCTGAAAGTATGGAGTGAAAGTAGCAGAATGCCTTTAAATGATTTGGTGCAAAAAAAACACCAAACCATTGGTTAGTAGCTGCAAAAAAAATAGTGCAGCTGGGAAGTGGAGGAGCGTTAAAGATTATGAGAGTCACCTTAGAAAATTGTAAAGGAAGGTCACTATTTAATAAGGTATGCAGTTTTCTGCGAGTGTTAGCTAAGTGAATGAGATATGTTTGTGAACAGATGCTCGGGTAGCTTGATTTTGGGACAATAAGGCTGTTGTTCAAGTCTAGGGATGGAACTTTGAGTTCAAGGCCGTATTTTGCGGCCAGATGAAAAACATCAAGGTTCCCATGCGTGGGTGGATGAAGTTCATTTTTACAGAGAGGCATATGCAGAGTGACTATTACAGACTAAAGTTTGTCGTTTAAAAAGTCATAGTAATTGACATTGCTTGAAAATAAATAATTACTGCTGAGTGTTAAGGTAAAATTCGGCATTATAGGAGATACCGGTGTACCTTTGAAAACACATGCAACATTACAGTGCTTCATGTAAAATAAGTCATGCAATTGGTAGTGCCTGGATGTGAACGATTATGTGCGGCAATGATATTTTTGACACTGTGGGCCTTATTTATGAAGGCCTTGCGCCGCCGGTGCGTCACTTTTTCCCATGTTAAAATTGACGCACCGGCGACGCAAGGCTTTCATAAATCTGCCCTTGTGTACTTATGAGTAGTGGAGAAGTGACGCAATGAAATGATGTTAGGTGAGTGTAGTGTAGTTACGGAACGGAAAACGTTTACAGAGAGTTACATTTAGTATGGAATAGTTTTTATTTTTTTCACAAACTAACGTATGAGAATATTGTTACAGTGTTAGCGGAACTGTTAGTTGAAGTTTGATGAAGATTAGTGAAATAAGTAAATTATGGTGTATTTAATATGTGCAGCTAATAATCTGTGAGAAAAGGTAATAGTCCACAGTCTTGTAAATAGGGGTGCGCGATCCAATGCGCGCACCACGTAACTTTTTACGGAGAAACAAAAAAAGTTTCATTCACGTTCAGGGTCTATACTGGACTTCCTGAGAAAACGTACTGGGTTACATAATATGTACCTTTTGTCCTTTTCATGTTCTAACCCTTTGATCAGTACAATATATTCACTCGCAGTTACAAAATGGCGGCCAATACTTTCTGATTTGCACTAATTCTAATGTTAACAGATGTTAAACAGCAAATGAGAATTCTATAAACTGTATATTTTTGTAATTTTAAATAATAGGCAAAATAAGTAAACTTAAAGATCTGAAACGATCTTCAGGTGTCGTCTGCATTTCCAGCATTAAATTTTACTTAAAAAGTATGTGAATCACAGTCTTGTAAATAGGGTTGCGCGATCGAGTGCGCGCACCCCGTAACTTTTTTCAGAAAAAAAAAATGTTGTTCTGGCGTTCAGGGTCTATAGTGCACTCCCTGAGAAAACGTACTCCCTTAGATAATCTGTACCTTTTTCTCTTTCCATGTTCTCACCATTTGTTCGGTAGAATATATGCAGTCATATTAACAAAATGGCGGCAACACTTCCTTATTTCCTCCGAATGGAATGTTGAGAGACGTTCAGCAGCTAATTATAATAAATGGTATAAAAAACGGCTGCAATGCATGCATATTGTTAAAAAGTTAGCGATATTCAGCGATCCAATGCGCGCACCACGTAACTTTTTACGGAGAAAAAAAAGTTTAATTCACGTTCAGGGTCTATACTGGACTTCCTGAGAAAACGTACTGGGTTACATAATCTGTACCTTTTGTCCTTTTCATGTTCTAACCCTTTGATCAGTACAATATATTCACTCGCAGTTACAAAATGGCGGCCAATACTTTCTGATTTGCACTGATTCTAATGTTAACAGATGTTAAACAGCAAATGAGAATTCTATAAACTGTATATTTTTGAAATTTTAAATAATAGGCAAAATAAGTAAACTTAAAGATCTGAAACGATCTTCAAGTGTCGTCTGCATTTCCAGCATTAAATTTTACTTATAAAGCATGTGAATCACAGTCTTGTAAATAGGGTTGCGCGATCGAGTGCGCGCACCCCGTAACTTTTTTCAGAAAAAAAAATGTTGTTCTGGCGTTCAGGGTCTATAGTGCACTCCCTGAGAAAACGTACTCGCTTAGATAATCTGTACCTTTTTCTCTTTCCATGTTCTCACCGTTTGTTCGGTAGAATATATGCAGTCGTATTAACAAAATGGCGGCAACACTTCCTTATTTCCTCCTAATGGAATGTTGAGAGACGTTCAGCAGCTAATTATAATAAATGGTATAAAAAACGGCTGCAATGCATGCATATTGTTAAAAAGTTAGCGATATTCATGCTATACCGAGCTAATGCTCTTAGCTATGTTATCTAGGTCCCATTGGATAACATGACTAAAAACTGCTCAGGGCAGATGTTAGCTTTTGGAGATATTCACGCTTAGCGCGAATATCTTCAAAATTGGTAATAGGCGATAGTGATGTTAGTGACTGTTTCCAGTTGCTATCATCTTGCCACGCCCACTTTAGGATATCATTAGTGATACTTATTACTGACATGCAAAGTGGCACACTAGATGGTTGCTATCTGCTACTAGCTGTCGCTAACTGGTGTTAGCGACAGCTATGTAATAGGGAGATCATTTTATCTTCGCTTTGTTGGCACTTGAAGGCAAAAAAGTGGAGATAACTCCCTTGATAATATGCCCAATTTGGGGGAATTCAGAAAGTGTTGAGCGCCATTATGTTAAAAAACTCCCTGCACATAATGTATATGTATTTACGTAAAAAATATAGAAAGTAAGGTTGTGTAGTAGTGCATATCAAAAATATTGCATGTAGTATCCTGGTAATGTATGGTAGATTATATTGTATATAATGATTGATTTAAAAAAAATTGTAGGGGGAAAAATTTGCTAAATAAATGTGGTTCACAAAGACATCTTGGGCCTCATTTATGAAGGCCTTGCGCCGCTAGTGCGTCACTTTTAACATGGGAAAAAGTGACGCACCGGTGGCGCAAGGATTTCATAAATAAGGCCCCTTAAACTTAGGCTTTACGATATATATTGGATAGAAAATTAGGGAATGTATATGGTAGGCATGATATTTGGTAAAATGGGTGTATGTTGTGTAATACATTTGTGTGTATTATGTTAACTAAAATTCAGTTGTTTATTTTTTTTAAAGAGTGTTTGGTGCTGAAAAGCAACAACCAGAGGTTGAACGTGAGAGTATAGAAACAGAAAATCCTTTTTTACAGGTGAGTTGATAAATTTAAAATGATAACTTATTTTGGAAAAGATTATCATAATATGCATGTTTAAAAAAAAAAAATTAACACTGCTTCTCTTATACATGAGGGTTTTAATTTGTACTTTCAACATGTCTGAACATGCTTGTAGTACATATGTATTTTGAAATACGGTTTTATTGTTAATTGTTACAATCTTTTGATGGGCCGGGTTCATGTGTTATTTTGTATGCAGTTTGGGTTCATCTATTCTTTGACTGTAAGAGTTTGCTGTTTACCTTGGTTAATTTTTGCTAAGTCATCATTATCTTTCAACTTTATGCTGTATCATTTGTGTACAATAATTTTTGAGAAATTATAGAGGTATATTATGACATGGCTGTTGGCGTGATGGACATTTCGGATGCATTTTTGTGACAGTACTATGTATTTGCATTCTTTTATATGCATTTGCACAGGTGTATTATGATGAGGTCAGTCGGACGCCATCGAGGGAGTAATGGTAGGGCAGGGAGGGAGGGAGGGGGAGGTGTAGTGTAGAGAGATCTAAAATATAGTATATAGATAAATGTAGGAAAGTATATATTTTAATTAATAAAAAAAATTTCAGTGTACACAGCATCGCATTTTGGAATGTAGTGCACACTGTAAAATTCATTTAAATAATTAAATTATGTATTTACTACAAATTATCTGTATCCTGGTTTTTAGGTCCCTCCAGCAAAGATCTTCCCCTCCTCGTCTCCCTGTCGCACTATAATTGCCTCCACGAGTAGCGGCTCATTGTGGTTTTATATGACTATGATGAAATGTTTGACATTAGATGAAATTTAGATGATGAGTATGCTGTTAAAGGTAAAAGTAACTGCCTCTGTGGGAAGTAGCAATCGGTTTAGTGAATGTTTAATTGGTATGTTGTGAGTTATTCCTTCAGTTTGCATCACAGTTTATAGTGGTGAAGTTAGAAAATAGATCTCTACAATAAAATTAGAAAGTGTATAAATAGTTCTACAGCACGAAATGCAGAAAGCAAATTTCACAGTGAAATGTGTTTTTATAGCACAATTTTAATTTAAAAAATTAAATAGGAAACTGTTAATGTCTAGGATGAAAGTATCTGTTTTTTAGAAAAATAAAGAGGAAGGTCTTATAATAATCAATGTAGTTAATGTCTTTAAAAGTATGAAAGTGTATGTAGTTAAAAGATTACTCAAGGTAATCATTGGTTAACTAATAATAAAAAATATATAAATTAGTCTTTCTATTTTTTTAAAAGGAGAAAGAAGATAGAAAATTAATAAAAACATGGAAGATTACTGTAAAAATGAGAATATCAATTTTGAAATGGCAAAAGAAGTCCTAGAAGAATTAATTGAAGGAGTATTTGAGGATGAAATTTCAACTGAAAATGAGGACTTTTTGGACAGCACTTTTGATAGTGCATACTTAGATATGGTGGAAGAAGAGAATTTGGAAGAGCAAAATAGTAATGAAATATCAGATGAAATTATGCTAAATGTGATTCTGGAATATGAATTATTAAATGAATAAAATTATTTTTGATTAAATAAAAAAAAAATTGAAAATATTATTGTTGTACCGTTAATCAGTATTCTCTTTTTTAAGAATGACAGTAAAAGTTGTGATAAGGTGGATAAAAGATTAAAGTTATAAAAATAAAAAGCATTAGGAACATCGACAATGCTTGGAAGTTAGAATAGTACTTGTATGTCTCAAAAATTACATTCATAGAATACATGTGTAAGGATAACATATATATGGAGTGTCACAAATTTAGAAACAATATTCACTATAGGATTTCCTACTCTGACCAGAGACTGTTTCTTTGTCTTTATTCAAGTTATAAAATCAAGCATTGGTTATAATTTGTATGGTATATGGTAGTAGGGGTCTATAATATTTTACATTTTTTTCCAAACAGGTTATCATTAATATCAGAAACATCAATCAGTATGCCGACGAGAAATGAAAAAAGAAAGCTGTATAAAAAGACATACCACTTGAAGAGAAAAGAGGGACAAGGTTTACGTAATCAACAAAGGACGGAGAAAAACAAGAGTGCTCCTGGTAAGAGCAGTAAGGAATTTTAAAAAAAAATTGTGTCAGAGGAAAAGTCAATTGGATAATGTTGCAAAGGAAAAACAGTTTTCAGGATCTACAAGGGGAAATGGACGAAAAAAGAAAACTGTGTTGGAAAAGAGTGGTGAGGAAAATATGTACAGTAAAAGACGTACAAATCAGTTTGCGGAAATAAGGAAACGTATGTTTCATAAGAGAGTTGTTATGAATTTATTACAAAAGGAAAAAGTTTCAAAAAGGAAATCTGCTTTTTATAAGAAAAAAATATATATAGAGGAAGTTCTGGATGATGCGTTCGAGACGAAAAAAAAATTGTTTATTTTAGTGCTTAAAAGAATAAATACACTAAATAAGGCAATCAGAGTTTTAAAAGCTAAGAGTAAAGGGAAGAGACACATAAATAGAACTAATTTTTGTAAAATCTTTTCTGGTAAATGGATTCATACTTCAAATTCTGAGCCATTTTTTAATGAAGAGAGTTACTTTCAAAGTAACGATTTGTTGCATGCAGTTGACACCAGTGGTCGAGCATATGAAGTGAAGGATGGCTGTCCTATTGAGAAAGAGAAAATTGAGGTCAGAAATACAGAAGGGGAAATAGGTGGAGAAGTTTTACAGGGACGTGTTCATGCTCCTGTTTATAGTTGGAATTGTAGCAGTATTTGCAGTGTGCGACAGGATTCAATTGATTTCTTTCGCAATTTCTTACGTAAGTACACTAAGGAAAGTTTAAAAAAAAATTGTACTGTTGCAAGAATTAGATCCTTGCAGAGTGAGAGAAAAAGTGGGTTTGCAAGGACATTCTTTGGCTTGTCTTTCAAAAATATATGCCAAAGTGTCTTTCATCACTTTAGGATGTTAGCAGTGCATCATACCAAAATGAGAAAATTAGTCAGAAATATGTATTATGCAAAAAGTCCAGCACTTAAGCTTAAAGAGTTAAATAGTGCTCTTTTGCATGGGTGTGTATTAGGTGTGAAGAGTATTTGTGCAGAAATTGAGGTAAGTTATTTTGGTCGAGATGAAGAGAATGTAGAAACTGATATAGTTATAGAAGGAAATGTGTTAGAAAATGTTGGACACTTTAATACTGAAGAATTTGAACAGGAAATAAAAAATTTAACGTCATTGCAGGTGAAAAACCAAATTTAACTTGTGTGTGTTGTCGACGCATTCATTACAAAAGTCAAACTAGGTTAGTTGATTTATATTTAAAAAATGAAGATGAAGATAATACTCAGTGGAGAGAGTTTGCGACTTATTTGCTGGTAGAAAACTATTTTGATTTGGGTTTTGAACAACGTATTTGTAAATATTGTTATAATAAATTGAATGAAAATAAAATGCCTGCTAGAGCTGTTCATAATAATCTTGAGTTGATAAATATTCCATCGGAACTGCAGGATTTAAATACTTATGAGACTATTTTGATTCAATGTGTACATCCTTTTCAGGCTATTGTTCGTATGGAGCCTAAGACTGGGAAATTAAATCCTACAGATTTACAAAGAGGATTAAAGGTAGAGTTGTATATTTGCCACTTGATTAAAAAAAAAATATAGAGACAATTGGTATTGAAAATGTAGAAGAGGAACCTCTTGTTATTCTAGTTAATGGTGTACCTACAAAGAGTAAGAAAATCTGGAAAGATTTAGTGGATGTTAGGAAAGTGAAGAAGGCAACGTTGTATTTAGTTAAAAATAATAAATACTATAAAAATGTGCATGTAGAACAAGAAGATGTAAGTGATGAAGAGAATAATGATTTCTCTATTGGACAAATTGAAAAAGTTGACATGTCCAGAAGTGAAGAAATTTATGAACATTGCAGTGTTCATCCACTGCATTCCAAAGAAGCAATGGGGAATGCAATTGAGTTATTTCAGATGAAAAAAGCAGAAGGAAGTCCTATTAGTGTGTGGGAAAAAAGTTTGGAAGGTCGTTGTTTCCCACACTTATTCCCAACAGGTGAAGGTGCGCGATATGATGATCGACCTATGCAGATTCCTGCTTCTGAGTACCGGACTACAAGGTTATATGCAGAAGATCCCAGATTTCGTCAATGTATTCCATATTTGTTTCATCTTCTCTTTGAGAGTGACTTATCTGGTCTTTCTTATGCAGTAAACCATGTCTTAAAAAGTGGAGTGCATCTGCATAATGTTTCAGCAAAGGATTTCATGGATAAAGTGCAACAGAAAGATAGTGTTTTGGATTCTCATCTAATTAATTTAATGGCATGTCAGCGTGGTACTAATGAATATTGGTACCGTCGTCATGGAGATTTAAAATGCATGCTACGAAACTTCGGAGCACCAACATGGTTTGTAACTCTAAGCTGTGCAGAGTACGCCTGGGAAGATTTACTTGAATATCTTCGAGAGGCGAATGTAAATATTGAAAATATAAACTACAAGACACCAGGAGAATTGTGTTCGTTGGATCCGGTTAATGTTTGCCGATATTTTAATCATCGATTTGAAGCAATGATGTCGTTTCTTACAAACAAGAAGAATCCACCGCTTGGTGAAGTTTTGGATTTCTTCTGGAGAAAAGAGTATCAAGCTAGAGGTGCTCCACATATTCATATGTTACTATGGATCAAGGATGCTCCCAAATTTGGAAAAGACTCTGATGAAACTGTACTGTCTTTTATTGAGGAATATGCCACTTGTGACATACCTAACAGTACAAGTGATAAAGACTTAAGAGGAAAAGTGTTACGGTTTCAAAGACATCGTTGTGGGAAATATTGTCTGCGAAAATTCAAAACAAAGGATAAGTTCTATACAAAATGTCGTTTTGGATTTGCACGACCAGTGCTTTCAAAAGGAAGAGTGAATAATTTGATGTCATCTTTGCGACATAACATTACTAGAAGATCACCCAAAAATACTTATAATTTAAGAAGAGGAGAAGAGTCCAAATATATAAATGACTACAACCCTGTCATTTTGTCCATGTGGAATGCTAACATGGATATACAATATGTTGCGGACAACTCTATTGCTGTGGCTCGATATGTAACGTCTTACATCACAAAATCTGAAAAGACGGAACTGAAGGAGATGTGGGAAGATATTTCTCATGAAAAGAGCCTAAGCAAGAAATTGTATCCATACAGTTTGAAGATGTTATCACATCGAGAAATTGGAGCATATGAATGCTGTGATCGATTATCATCAGCAAGTCTTTATGCGAAATCTCGAAGTATCCTGTGGGTGAGTTTAGGTCTAGCAGGAACACATAACCGTGTTTTGAAAACTGTACAAGAAATTGAATATTTAGCACAGAAAGAACCAAACAGTACAGACATTTTGAAAACAAATATGTTGGATACATACTATCCAAATAGAAGTACTCTGCTAGAAAATATTTGTCTGTATGAAGTTCTTGAAAAACACACTTTTAAAAGGAATGTTAGAGAGAATGTTGAAAAAGGTATGTACGCTGTAATTGGACAGAAAGGATGTCTGGTGAAACAAACAAAAGGACATTTGATTAATCACCGAAAACTGAGTTGCGAAAATCCAGACAAAAGAGAATTTTACTATTTAGCTCTTTTGCAACTCTTTAAACCATGGCGTACCGAAGAGGAACTACTTGGAGAGTTTATAAGTTATGAAGATTCTTTTAACGCATCTAAAAGTAGTATAGAATGTCCTGCTTTTAGTAATTATCTGAAAATGTTGAATGACGAAATAGAGCAAGAAGCAACAATTGCAGCGGAGATTGCTAGAGAAAGTTCACAAGATACACAAAGTTCAGCATCGTTGAGTCAGGATCCACTGGGAGAACCAATTATCCGAAATGAAGCAGCCACTGCCATGGATGAGGTGGAAAGAGCAATGGAGCAAGCTCAAGAGGATATAATAAACTTAGAAGAATTGGAGAAGAAATTTAATCTTGAGCAAAGACAAATATATGTGGAAGTGACAGAGCACATTGAGCATGGTTTTCGTCATGAGAAAAAAGAATGCTCATGTATGTCATTTCAACCTATTCGACTATATGTAAGTGGAGAAGCTGGTACAGGGAAAAGTTTTCTTATAAAAGGAATGACTGCATATCTACAGCAAAAAACTCAGTCACCATTGTCTTGTGTTGTGACAGCTCCAACTGGATTGGCAGCACATAATATTAAAGGTATTACTTTACATCTTTTATTAATGCTGCCAGTTGAACATGAAAACAAATTACAATATCACAAGCTATCTGGAGATGCTTGTTATGAAGTTTCAAGAGTTCTTAAAGAAATGAAACTTCTTATTATTGATGAGGTAAGCATGGTATCCAATTTAATGCTTGCTTTTGTACATTTAAGAATGCAGCAGATTCTTAAAACTGACTATGATGTTTTATTTGGAGGGAAACATGTCATAGTTTTTGGAGATCTACTGCAACTAACTCCTGTAAAAGGACAATCTGTATTTGAAACTGTGACACATGAAGACACCAGAAAGTGCCTTGGCAGTATTGGAAATGTAAATATATGGTCACATTTCAAATATACTGAACTGATTCAAAATATGCGACAGGCAAAGGATACTAAATATGGAGAGATTCTTCAAGATATAAGGATTGGAAGATTACTGAAGATGCAAAAGAAGCTCTACAAACTCGATTAATATGTAAGTTGTTTCCCAATGAAGATAATGTACCTGAGAAAATATATAGTAAAGAGGTAAAAGATAAGTCAGTTATATGCTTGATGCCAACTCTAAAAGAATGCTCAGTTTTCAATGAGAAAATGTTGAAGTTGGAAAATCAAGAAATTAAGAAACTGGAAGCAAAAGATAAAATAGAGTATGAAGGAAGTACTATTGTTTTGTCTGATAAATTAAAGTTAAAATTGGATAGTCTACAGACATCTATATCTAAAACTGCTGGTTTAGAGAAGAATCTGTATGTATGTTTAAATTGTCGGATTATTTTACGGAGAAATTTACTTGTAGAAAGAGGTCTGGTGAATGGAGCAATGGGTAATGTTGTTAGTTTTGTAAATTACCCAAATAGAGATGAGATTGAATTTTTACAAATAAAATTTGATGAAATAGAGGAAGTTCAACTAATCAGTCGCTGCTCAAGTCGTTTTTTACTTGTAAAAGACTTGTATGTCCGTCGGAAACAATTTCCAATTTGTTTGGCATATGCAGTGACTATTCACAAATCGCAAGGTTTAAGTGTAGATTGTGCTTTGGTAAATATTGGAAATAGTGTATTCAAAGAGGGTATGGGATATGTTGCTTTATCACGAGTTAGAACTTTATCTGGGCTTTATCTAATTGATTTTGATGAGACAAAGATCAGTGCACATTTAAAATGTGTACAGGAGTATAATAGGTTAAGAAGAGAATACGCTCCACATTTACCTCAATATCCTTTAATTAAAAAGAGTATAGTTGGTCAGAAAAGGAGAAATGAGAAACAATGTAGTGAAGTATTAGAGAAACGAAGAAAAAAAGATGAGACTGTCATTGATAAGAGTCAGAAAAACGTTAGTTCTACAGAGATTGTTGGATTTAAATTTGAAAATAGGTCTGGTGTCAACTGCTATTCAAATGTAGTGGTTAATGTGTTTTTTTTCTAAAAAGGTTACAGGAACAGATTAGAGAAAATCAGGAGCAAACATTTTGTTGTTCTTTAAATTCTGTGTTTGAAAAATGTACTAGTGGTAATAGTGAAGTAGCAAGTGTTTCAGAAGTAAGGAATGTTTTAGACATATGTGGAGAACTAAATCAATTTTCTCAGAATATTCAGCAAGATTGTCAGGAATTTATTATGTATATGCTTACAGTTTTGGAAGAAGGGGTGGTGATGGACAGAGTCTCTGAATTAAGCAGAATACTCTCACCCAGTCAAGAGATCAGGGCTAGATCCAACACCGTTTTTTAGCTCATTGCACCATCCCAGTTTCAGAACCTGGCTGTATGCAAATTAGTCTGTCCCTGGCCCAGTGCATCATGGGAACGGGGCAGACCAGACTACAAAAGCCAATTCTTACACTGGGAAGGAAACAAGCTTCCGGGGACCGGTTTCTGGCATTTCAGCCGTCTTCGGCCCGGCTTGCTTGAATCCTGATGGTGCAATGAGCAAGGGACTCACATCTGAGTATACCCTTCCACGCTTAGGGTGGACAAAATAATTTACAACAAGGGGTGGTGATGGACAGAGTCTCTGAATTAAGCAGAATACTCTCACCCAGTCAAGAGATCAGGGCTAGATCCAACACCGTTTTTTAGCTCATTGCACCATCCCAGTTTCAGAACCTGGCTGTATGCAAATTAGTCTGTCCCTGGCCCAGTGCATCATGGGAACAGGGCAGACCAGACTACAAAAGCCAATTCTTACACTGGGAAGGAAACAAGCTTCCGGGGACCGGTTTCTGGCATTTCAGCCGTCTTCGGCCCGGCTTGCTTGAATCCTGATGGTGCAATGAGCAAGGGACTCACATCTGAGTATACCCTTCCACGCTTAGGGTGGACAAAATAATTTACAACAAGGGGTGGTGATGGACAGAGTCTCTGAATTAAGCAGAATACTCTCACCCAGTCAAGAGATCAGGGCTAGATCCAACACCGTTTTTTAGCTCATTGCACCATCCCAGTTTCAGAACCTGGCTGTATGCAAATTAGTCTGTCCCTGGCCCAGTGCATCATGGGAACAGGGCAGACCAGACTACAAAAGCCAATTCTTACACTGGGAAGGAAACAAGCTTCCGGGGACCGGTTTCTGGCATTTCAGCCGTCTTCGGCCCGGCTTGCTTGAATCCTGATGGTGCAATGAGCAAGGGACTCACATCTGAGTATACCCTTCCACGCTTAGGGTGGACAAAATAATTTACAACAAGGGGTGGTGATGGACAGAGTCTCTGAATTAAGCAGAATACTCTCACCCATTCAAGAGATCAGGGCTAGATCCAACACCGTTTTTTAGCTCATTGCACCATCCCAGTTTCAGAACCTGGCTGTATGCAAATTAGTCTGTCCCTGGCCCAGTGCATCATGGGAACAGGGCAGACCAGACTACAAAAGCCAATTCTTACACTGGGAAGGAAACAAGCTTCCGGGGACCGGTTTCTGGCATTTCAGCCGTCTTCGGCCCGGCTTGCTTGAATCCTGATGGTGCAATGAGCAAGGGACTCACATCTGAGTATACCCTTCCACGCTTAGGGTGGACAAAATAATTTACAACAAGGGGTGGTGATGGACAGAGTCTCTGAATTAAGCAGAATACTCTCACCCAGTCAAGAGATCAGGGCTAGATCCAACACCGTTTTTTAGCTCATTGCACCATCCCAGTTTCAGAACCTGGCTGTAAGCAAATTAGTCTGTCCCTGGCCCAGTGCATCATGGGAACAGGGCAGACCAGACTACAAAAGCCATTCTTACACTGGGAAGGAAACAAGCTTCCGGGGACCGGTTTCTGGCATTTCAGCCATCTTCGGCCCGGCTTGCTTGAATCCTGATGGTGCAATGAGCAAGGGACTCACATCTGAGTATACCCTTCCACGCTTAAGGTGGACAAAATAATTTACAACAAGGGGTGGTGATGGACAGAGTCTCTGAATCAAGCAGAATACTCTCACCCAGTCAAGAGATCAGGGCTAGATCCAACACCGTTTTTTAGCTCATTGCACCATCCCAGTTTCAGAACCTGGCTGTATGCAAATTAGTCTGTCCCTGGCCCAGTGCATCATGGGAACAGGGCAGACCAGACTACAAAAGCCAATTCTTACACTGGGAAGGAAACAAGCTTCCGGGGACCGGTTTCTGGCATTTCAGCCATCTTCGGCCCGGCTTGCTTGAATCCTGATGGTGCAATGAGCAAGGGACTCACATCTGAGTATACCCTTCCACGCTTAAGGTGGACAAAATAATTTACAACAAGGGGTGGTGATGGACAGAGTCTCTGAATCAAGCAGAATACTCTCACCCAGTCAAGAGATCAGGGCTAGATCCAACACCGTTTTTTAGCTCATTGCACCATCCCAGTTTCAGAACCTGGCTGTATGCAAATTAGTCTGTCCCTGGCCCAGTGCATCATGGGAACAGGGCAGACCAGACTACAAAAGCCAATTCTTACACTGGGAAGGAAACAAGCTTCCGGGGACCGGTTTCTGGCATTTCAGCCGTCTTCGGCCCGGCTTGCTTGAATCCTGATGGTGCAATGAGCAAGGGACTCACATCTGAGTATACCCTTCCACGCTTAGGGTGGACAAAATAATTTACAACAAGGGGTGGTGATGGACAGAGTCTCTGAATTAAGCAGAATACTCTCACCCAGTCAAGAGATCAGGGCTAGATCCAACACCGTTTTTTAGCTCATTGCACCATCCCAGTTTCAGAACCTGGCTGTATGCAAATTAGTCTGTCCCTGGCCCAGTGCATCATGGGAACAGGGCAGACCAGACTACAAAAGCCAATTCTTACACTGGGAAGGAAACAAGCTTCCGGGGACCGGTTTCTGGCATTTCAGCCGTCTTCGGCCCGGCTTGCTTGAATCCTGATGGTGCAATGAGCAAGGGACTCACATCTGAGTATACCCTTCCACGCTTAGGGTGGACAAAATAATTTACAACAAGGGGTGGTGATGGACAGAGTCTCTGAATTAAGCAGAATACTCTCACCCATTCAAGAGATCAGGGCTAGATCCAACACCGTTTTTTAGCTCATTGCACCATCCCAGTTTCAGAACCTGGCTGTATGCAAATTAGTCTGTCCCTGGCCCAGTGCATCATGGGAACAGGGCAGACCAGACTACAAAAGCCAATTCTTACACTGGGAAGGAAACAAGCTTCCGGGGACCGGTTTCTGGCATTTCAGCCGTCTTCGGCCCGGCTTGCTTGAATCCTGATGGTGCAATGAGCAAGGGACTCACATCTGAGTATACCCTTCCACGCTTAGGGTGGACAAAATAATTTACAACAAGGGGTGGTGATGGACAGAGTCTCTGAATTAAGCAGAATACTCTCACCCAGTCAAGAGATCAGGGCTAGATCCAACACCGTTTTTTAGCTCATTGCACCATCCCAGTTTCAGAACCTGGCTGTAAGCAAATTAGTCTGTCCCTGGCCCAGTGCATCATGGGAACAGGGCAGACCAGACTACAAAAGCCATTCTTACACTGGGAAGGAAACAAGCTTCCGGGGACCGGTTTCTGGCATTTCAGCCATCTTCGGCCCGGCTTGCTTGAATCCTGATGGTGCAATGAGCAAGGGACTCACATCTGAGTATACCCTTCCACGCTTAAGGTGGACAAAATAATTTACAACAAGGGGTGGTGATGGACAGAGTCTCTGAATCAAGCAGAATACTCTCACCCAGTCAAGAGATCAGGGCTAGATCCAACACCGTTTTTTAGCTCATTGCACCATCCCAGTTTCAGAACCTGGCTGTATGCAAATTAGTCTGTCCCTGGCCCAGTGCATCATGGGAACAGGGCAGACCAGACTACAAAAGCCAATTCTTACACTGGGAAGGAAACAAGCTTCCGGGGACCGGTTTCTGGCATTTCAGCCGTCTTCGGCCCGGCTTGCTTGAATCCTGATGGTGCAATGAGCAAGGGACTCACATCTGAGTATACCCTTCCACGCTTAGGGTGGACAAAATAATTTACAACAAGGGGTGGTGATGGACAGAGTCTCTGAATTAAGCAGAATACTCTCACCCAGTCAAGAGATCAGGGCTAGATCCAACACCGTTTTTTAGCTCATTGCACCATCCCAGTTTCAGAACCTGGCTGTATGCAAATTAGTCTGTCCCTGGCCCAGTGCATCATGGGAACAGGGCAGACCAGACTACAAAAGCCAATTCTTACACTGGGAAGGAAACAAGCTTCCGGGGACCGGTTTCTGGCATTTCAGCCGTCTTCGGCCCGGCTTGCTTGAATCCTGATGGTGCAATGAGCAAGGGACTCACATCTGAGTATACCCTTCCACGCTTAGGGTGGACAAAATAATTTACAACAAGGGGTGGTGATGGACAGAGTCTCTGAATTAAGCAGAATACTCTCACCCAGTCAAGAGATCAGGGCTAGATCCAACACCGTTTTTTAGCTCATTGCACCATCCCAGTTTCAGAACCTGGCTGTATGCAAATTAGTCTGTCCCTGGCCCAGTGCATCATGGGAACAGGGCAGACCAGACTACAAAAGCCAATTCTTACACTGGGAAGGAAACAAGCTTCCGGGGACCGGTTTCTGGCATTTCAGCCGTCTTCGGCCCGGCTTGCTTGAATCCTGATGGTGCAATGAGCAAGGGACTCACATCTGAGTATACCCTTCCACGCTTAGGGTGGACAAAATAATTTACAACAAGGGGTGGTGATGGACAGAGTCTCTGAATTAAGCAGAATACTCTCACCCAGTCAAGAGATCAGGGCTAGATCCAACACCGTTTTTTAGCTCATTGCACCATCCCAGTTTCAGAACCTGGCTGTATGCAAATTAGTCTGTCCCTGGCCCAGTGCATCATGGGAACAGGGCAGACCAGACTACAAAAGCCAATTCTTACACTGGAAAGGAAACAAGCTTCCGGGGACCGGTTTCTGGCATTTCAGCCGTCTTCGGCCCGGCTTGCTTGAATCCTGATGGTGCAATGAGCAAGGGACTCACATCTGACTATACCCTTCCACGCTTAGGGTGGACAAAATAATTTACAACAAGGGGTGGTGATGGACAGAGTCTCTGAATTAAGCAGAATACTCTCACCCAGTCAAGAGATCAGGGCTAGATCCAACACCGTTTTTTAGCTCATTGCACCATCCCAGTTTCAGAACCTGGCTGTATGCAAATTAGTCTGTCCCTGGCCCAGTGCATCATGGGAACAGGGCAGACCAGACTACAAAAGCCAATTCTTACACTGGGAAGGAAACAAGCTTCCGGGGACCGGTTTCTGGCATTTCAGCCGTCTTCGGCCCGGCTTGCTTGAATCCTGATGGTGCAATGAGCAAGGGACTCACATCTGAGTATACCCTTCCACGCTTAGGGTGGACAAAATAATTTACAACAAGGGGTGGTGATGGACAGAGTCTCTGAATTAAGCAGAATACTCTCAACCAGTCAAGAGATCAGGGCTAGATCCAACACCGTTTTTTAGCTCATTGCACCATCCCAGTTTCAGAACCTGGCTGTATGCAAATTAGTCTGTCCCTGGCCCAGTGCATCATGGGAACAGGGCAGACCAGACTACAAAAGCCAATTCTTACACTGGGAAGGAAACAAGCTTCCGGGGACCGGTTTCTGGCATTTCAGCCGTCTTCGGCCCGGCTTGCTTGAATCCTGATGGTGCAATGAGCAAGGGACTCACATCTGAGTATACCCTTCCACGCTTAGGGTGGACAAAATAATTTACAACAAGGGGTGGTGATGGACAGAGTCTCTGAATTAAGCAGAATACTCTCACCCAGTCAAGAGATCAGGGCTAGATCCAACACCGTTTTTTAGCTCATTGCACCATCCCAGTTTCAGAACCTGGCTGTATGCAAATTAGTCTGTCCCTGGCCCAGTGCATCATGGGAACAGGGCAGACCAGACTACAAAAGCCAATTCTTACACTGGGAAGGAAACAAGCTTCCGGGGACCGGTTTCTGGCATTTCAGCCGTCTTCGGCCCGGCTTGCTTGAATCCTGATGGTGCAATGAGCAAGGGACTCACATCTGAGTATACCCTTCCACGCTTAGGGTGGACAAAATAATTTACAACAAGGGGTGGTGATGGACAGAGTCTCTGAATTAAGCAGAATACTCTCACCCAGTCAAGAGATCAGGGCTAGATCCAACACCGTTTTTTAGCTCATTGCACCATCCCAGTTTCAGAACCTGGCTGTATGCAAATTAGTCTGTCCCTGGCCCAGTGCATCATGGGAACAGGGCAGACCAGACTACAAAAGCCAATTCTTACACTGGGAAGGAAACAAGCTTCCGGGGACCGGTTTCTGGCATTTCAGCCGTCTTCGGCCCGGCTTGCTTGAATCCTGATGGTGCAATGAGCAAGGGACTCACATCTGAGTATACCCTTCCACGCTTAGGGTGGACAAAATAATTTACAACAAGGGGTGGTGATGGACAGAGTCTCTGAATTAAGCAGAATACTCTCACCCAGTCAAGAGATCAGGGCTAGATCCAACACCGTTTTTTAGCTCATTGCACCATCCCAGTTTCAGAACCTGGCTGTATGCAAATTAGTCTGTCCCTGGCCCAGTGCATCATGGGAACAGGGCAGACCAGACTACAAAAGCCAATTCTTACACTGGGAAGGAAACAAGCTTCCGGGGACCGGTTTCTGGCATTTCAGCCGTCTTCGGCCCGGCTTGCTTGAATCCTGATGGTGCAATGAGCAAGGGACTCACATCTGAGTATACCCTTCCACGCTTAGGGTGGACAAAATAATTTACAACAAGGGGTGGTGATGGACAGAGTCTCTGAATTAAGCAGAATACTCTCACCCAGTCAAGAGATCAGGGCTAGATCCAACACCGTTTTTTAGCTCATTGCACCATCCCAGTTTCAGAACCTGGCTGTATGCAAATTAGTCTGTCCCTGGCCCAGTGCATCATGGGAACAGGGCAGACCAGACTACAAAAGCCAATTCTTACACTGGGAAGGAAACAAGCTTCCGGGGACCGGTTTCTGGCATTTCAGCCGTCTTCGGCCCGGCTTGCTTGAATCCTGATGGTGCAATGAGCAAGGGACTCACATCTGAGTATACCCTTCCACGCTTAGGGTGGACAAAATAATTTACAACAAGGGGTGGTGATGGACAGAGTCTCTGAATTAAGCAGAATACTCTCACCCAGTCAAGAGATCAGGGCTAGATCCAACACCGTTTTTTAGCTCATTGCACCATCCCAGTTTCAGAACCTGGCTGTATGCAAATTAGTCTGTCCCTGGCCCAGTGCATCATGGGAACAGGGCAGACCAGACTACAAAAGCCAATTCTTACACTGGGAAGGAAACAAGCTTCCGGGGACCGGTTTCTGGCATTTCAGCCGTCTTCGGCCCGGCTTGCTTGAATCCTGATGGTGCAATGAGCAAGGGACTCACATCTGAGTATACCCTTCCACGCTTAGGGTGGACAAAATAATTTACAACAAGGGGTGGTGATGGACAGAGTCTCTGAATTAAGCAGAATACTCTCACCCAGTCAAGAGATCAGGGCTAGATCCAACACCGTTTTTTAGCTCATTGCACCATCCCAGTTTCAGAACCTGGCTGTATGCAAATTAGTCTGTCCCTGGCCCAGTGCATCATGGGAACAGGGCAGACCAGACTACAAAAGCCAATTCTTACACTGGGAAGGAAACAAGCTTCCGGGGACCGGTTTCTGGCATTTCAGCCGTCTTCGGCCCGGCTTGCTTGAATCCTGATGGTGCAATGAGCAAGGGACTCACATCTGAGTATACCCTTCCACGCTTAGGGTGGACAAAATAATTTACAACAAGGGGTGGTGATGGACAGAGTCTCTGAATTAAGCAGAATACTCTCACCCAGTCAAGAGATCAGGGCTAGATCCAACACCGTTTTTTAGCTCATTGCACCATCCCAGTTTCAGAACCTGGCTGTATGCAAATTAGTCTGTCCCTGGCCCAGTGCATCATGGGAACAGGGCAGACCAGACTACAAAAGCCAATTCTTACACTGGGAAGGAAACAAGCTTCCGGGGACCGGTTTCTGGCATTTCAGCCGTCTTCGGCCCGGCTTGCTTGAATCCTGATGGTGCAATGAGCAAGGGACTCACATCTGAGTATACCCTTCCACGCTTAGGGTGGACAAAATAATTTACAACAAGGGGTGGTGATGGACAGAGTCTCTGAATTAAGCAGAATACTCTCACCCAGTCAAGAGATCAGGGCTAGATCCAACACCGTTTTTTAGCTCATTGCACCATCCCAGTTTCAGAACCTGGCTGTATGCAAATTAGTCTGTCCCTGGCCCAGTGCATCATGGGAACAGGGCAGACCAGACTACAAAAGCCAATTCTTACACTGGGAAGGAAACAAGCTTCCGGGGACCGGTTTCTGGCATTTCAGCCGTCTTCGGCCCGGCTTGCTTGAATCCTGATGGTGCAATGAGCAAGGGACTCACATCTGAGTATACCCTTCCACGCTTAGGGTGGACAAAATAATTTACAACAAGGGGTGGTGATGGACAGAGTCTCTGAATTAAGCAGAATACTCTCACCCAGTCAAGAGATCAGGGCTAGATCCAACACCGTTTTTTAGCTCATTGCACCATCCCAGTTTCAGAACCTGGCTGTATGCAAATTAGTCTGTCCCTGGCCCAGTGCATCATGGGAACAGGGCAGACCAGACTACAAAAGCCAATTCTTACACTGGGAAGGAAACAAGCTTCCGGGGACCGGTTTCTGGCATTTCAGCCGTCTTCGGCCCGGCTTGCTTGAATCCTGATGGTGCAATGAGCAAGGGACTCACATCTGAGTATACCCTTCCACGCTTAGGGTGGACAAAATAATTTACAACAAGGGGTGGTGATGGACAGAGTCTCTGAATTAAGCAGAATACTCTCACCCAGTCAAGAGATCAGGGCTAGATCCAACACCGTTTTTTAGCTCATTGCACCATCCCAGTTTCAGAACCTGGCTGTATGCAAATTAGTCTGTCCCTGGCCCAGTGCATCATGGGAACAGGGCAGACCAGACTACAAAAGCCAATTCTTACACTGGGAAGGAAACAAGCTTCCGGGGACCGGTTTCTGGCATTTCAGCCGTCTTCGGCCCGGCTTGCTTGAATCCTGATGGTGCAATGAGCAAGGGACTCACATCTGAGTATACCCTTCCACGCTTAGGGTGGACAAAATAATTTACAACAAGGGGTGGTGATGGACAGAGTCTCTGAATTAAGCAGAATACTCTCACCCAGTCAAGAGATCAGGGCTAGATCCAACACCGTTTTTTTAGCTCATTGCACCATCCCAGTTTCAGAACCTGGCTGTATGCAAATTAGTCTGTCCCTGGCCCAGTGCATCATGGGAACAGGGCAGACCAGACTACAAAAGCCAATTCTTACACTGGGAAGGAAACAAGCTTCCGGGGACCGGTTTCTGGCATTTCAGCCGTCTTCGGCCCGGCTTGCTTGAATCCTGATGGTGCAATGAGCAAGGGACTCACACCTTAGTATACCCTTCCACGCTTAGGGTGGACAAAATAATTTACAACAAGGGGTGGTGATGGACACCCCCTTTTTTGTATCGTTTTTGGCCACTATAGGTGTGGCAGGGTATACTCAGACATGAGTCCCTTTCTCACGGCTCCATCAAGATTCAAGCAAGCCGGGCCGAAGAGGCTGAAATGCCAGAAACCGGTCCCCGGTAGCTTGTCTCCTTTCTGGTGAAGTATTGGCTTGGTAGTTTGGTCTGCCCTGTTCCCATGATGCACTGGGCCAGGGACAGACTAATTTGCATATAGCCAGGTTCTGAGCTGGGATGGGGCAGTGAGATAAATAACGGTGATGGATCAAGCCCTGATCTTTGGACTGGGTAAGAGTGGTCTGCTTAATTCAGACACTCTGTTCATCACCACCCCCTTTTTTGTATCGTTTTTGGCCACTATAGGTGTGGCAGGGTATACTCAGACATGAGTCCCTTTCTCACTGCTCCATCAGGATTCAAGCAAGCCGGGCCGAAGAGGCTGAAATGCCAGAAACCGGTCCCCGGTAGCTTGTCTCCTTTCTGGTGAAGAATTGGCTTGGTAGTTTTGTCTGCTCTGTTCCCATGATGCACTGGGCCAGGGACAGACTAATTTGCATATAGCCAGGTTCTGAGCTGGGATGGGGCAGTGAGATAAATAACGGTGATGGATCAAGCCCTGATCTTTGGACTGGGTAAGAGTGGTCTGCTTAATTCAGACACTCTGTTCATCACCACCCCCTTTTTTGTATCGTTTTTGGCCACTATAGGTGTGGCAGGGTATACTCAGACATGAGTCCCTTTCTCACTGCTCCATCAGGATTCAAGCAAGCCGGGCCGAAGAGGCTGAAATGCCAGAAACCGGTCCCCGGTAGCTTGTCTCCTTTCTGGTGAAGAATTGGCTTGGTAGTTTGGTCTGCCCTGTTCCCATGATGCACTGGGCCAGGGACAGACTAATTTGCATATAGCCAGGTTCTGAGCTGGGATGGGGCAGTGAGATAAATAACGGTGATGGATCAAGCCCTGATCTTTGGACTGGGTAAGAGTGGTCTGCTTAATTCAGACACTCTGTTCATCACCACCCCCCTTTTTTGTATCGTTTTTGGCCACTATAGGTGTGGCAGGGTATACTCAGACATGAGTCCCTTTCTCACTGCTCCATCAGGATTCAAGCAAGCCGGGCCGAAGAGGCTGAAATGCCAGAAACCGGTCCCCGGTAGCTTGTCTCCTTTCTGGTGAAGAATTGGCTTGGTAGTTTGGTCTGCCCTGTTCCCATGATGCACTGGGCCAGGGACAGACTAATTTGCATATAGCCAGGTTCTGAGCTGGGATGGGGCAGTGAGATAAATAACGGTGATGGATCAAGCCCTGATCTTTGGACTGGGTAAGAGTGGTCTGCTTAATTCAGACACTCTGTTCATCACCACCCCCTTTTTTGTATCGTTTTTGGCCACTATAGGTGTGGCAGGGTATACTCAGACATGAGTCCCTTTCTCACTGCTCCATCAGGATTCAAGCAAGCCGGGCCGAAGAGGCTGAAATGCCAGAAACCGGTCCCCGGTAGCTTGTCTCCTTTCTGGTGAAGAATTGGCTTGGTAGTTTGGTCTGCCCTGTTCCCATGATGCACTGGGCCAGGGACAGACTAATTTGCATATAGCCAGGTTCTGAGCTGGGATGGGGCAGTGAGATAAATAACGGTGATGGATCAAGCCCTGATCTTTGGACTGGGTAAGAGTGGTCTGCTTAATTCAGACACTCTGTTCATCACCACCCCCTTTTTTGTATCGTTTTTGGCCACTATAGGTGTGGCAGGGTATACTCAGACATGAGTCCCTTTCTCACTGCTCCATCAGGATTCAAGCAAGCCGGGCCGAAGAGGCTGAAATGCCAGAAACCGGTCCCCGGTAGCTTGTCTCCTTTCTGGTGAAGAATTGGCTTGGTAGTTTGGTCTGCCCTGTTCCCATGATGCACTGGGCCAGGGACAGACTAATTTGCATATAGCCAGGTTCTGAGCTGGGATGGGGCAGTGAGATAAATAACGGTGATGGATCAAGCCCTGATCTTTGGACTGGGTAAGAGTGGTCTGCTTAATTCAGACACTCTGTTCATCACCACCCCCTTTTTTGTATCGTTTTTGGCCACTATAGGTGTGGCAGGGTATACTCAGACATGAGTCCCTTTCTCACTGCTCCATCAGGATTCAAGCAAGCCGGGCCGAAGAGGCTGAAATGCCAGAAACCGGTCCCCGGTAGCTTGTCTCCTTTCTGGTGAAGAATTGGCTTGGTAGTTTGGTCTGCCCTGTTCCCATGATGCACTGGGCCAGGGACAGACTAATTTGCATATAGCCAGGTTCTGAGCTGGGATGGGGCAGTGAGATAAATAACGGTGATGGATCAAGCCCTGATCTTTGGACTGGGTAAGAGTGGTCTGCTTAATTCAGACACTCTGTTCATCACCACCCCCTTTTTTGTATCGTTTTTGGCCACTATAGGTGTGGCAGGGTATACTCAGACATGAGTCCCTTTCTCACTGCTCCATCAGGATTCAAGCAAGCCGGGCCGAAGAGGCTGAAATGCCAGAAACCGGTCCCCGGTAGCTTGTCTCCTTTCTGGTGAAGAATTGGCTTGGTAGTTTGGTCTGCCCTGTTCCCATGATGCACTGGGCCAGGGACAGACTAATTTGCATATAGCCAGGTTCTGAGCTGGGATGGGGCAGTGAGATAAATAACGGTGATGGATCAAGCCCTGATCTTTGGACTGGGTAAGAGTGGTCTGCTTAATTCAGACACTCTGTTCATCACCACCCCCCTTTTTTGTATCGTTTTTGGCCACTATAGGTGTGGCAGGGTATACTCAGACATGAGTCCCTTTCTCACTGCTCCATCAGGATTCAAGCAAGCCGGGCCGAAGAGGCTGAAATGCCAGAAACCGGTCCCCGGTAGCTTGTCTCCTTTCTGGTGAAGAATTGGCTTGGTAGTTTGGTCTGCCCTGTTCCCATGATGCACTGGGCCAGGGACAGACTAATTTGCATATAGCCAGGTTCTGAGCTGGGATGGGGCAGTGAGATAAATAACGGTGATGGATCAAGCCCTGATCTTTGGACTGGGTAAGAGTGGTCTGCTTAATTCAGACACTCTGTTCATCACCACCCCCTTTTTTGTATCGTTTTTGGCCACTATAGGTGTGGCAGGGTATACTCAGACATGAGTCCCTTTCTCACTGCTCCATCAGGATTCAAGCAAGCCGGGCCGAAGAGGCTGAAATGCCAGAAATCGGTCCCCGGTAGCTTGTCTCCTTTCTGGTGAAGAATTGGCTTGGTAGTTTGGTCTGCCCTGTTCCCATGATGCACTGGGCCAGGGACAGACTAATTTGCATATAGCCAGGTTCTGAGCTGGGATGGGGCAGTGAGATAAATAACGGTGATGGATCAAGCCCTGATCTTTGGACTGGGTAAGAGTGGTCTGCTTAATTCAGACACTCTGTTCATCACCACCCCCTTTTTTGTATCGTACAGTTTTGGAAGAAGAAGGTGTAGGTATTGATAGTCTATTTGGCCTTTCTTATAAATGGGAACATATTTGCGATAATTGCTCTTTTACAAGTAGTACTGACATACACACAGAAAGATTTATATATTTAACATTACCAGATTGTAAAACAGTCTCCTTTAATAAACTAGTTAAAGATGCATATCAGAACATGGTCTGTTCTCAATGTAATTCAGAAATGTTATCTACCTTATTTATCCATAGATATGGACAGTATGTTATTTTAATGCTTCAACGATGCAGAGCTGATGGAAGTAAATTGTCAACTTTAATTAAAAATTATGTGGCTTCTCAAATATCTATTTCTAGAAGAACATTTGTAACTGTAGCAATTATTTTTAATGAAGGGTCATCTATATCATCAGGACATTACATAGCTTATTTGAAGAGTCCAACTGGTTGGATGCTGTGCAATGATAGTCAATTAAGTTTTAAGAAACGTTTGCCTTCTGAGTTAAGAAATTCTTATTTGATATTTTTGCAACCAAAATTTCAGTGAAATTACTTGGTCGAGTCAGAGTAATACTGTAAAGATATGAAAATGTGTTCTTTAGAAATATGATGTGATTAAGGGTGTTCAAATATGGAAATGAGACTATTATGTGCCAAAGTGATAGCATCAGGTAAGGTTTCCTTAATGTTTCTGGTACAGGACATGTTGGAATTAACTTATACTATTTGGCAACACGGAAAACAATGAGATATGGAAATGTTGACTTACGATAAATGTTTTTAGAGTACACTTACTTGGAAGTTTGTGGAGAGGCAGTAAAAAAAACGAATTAACTCATACCATTTGGCCTTGCGGAAATGTATGAGATATCTAAATGTGGAATACCGTTAAATGTTTCTAGAACATACTTACTCGCGAGTTTGTTGAGACGTACTCAAAAAAATAAGGACTTATCTCATAGTATTTGGCCATGTGGAAAAAAATGAGATATAAAAATGTTGATTTGAGATAAATGTTTTAAGAACATAGTTGCACGGTTATTTGTGGAGCGGTATTTAAAAGTAACTGGTATACTTTAGTTAGTTTATAATTGTGGAATATATGGTGTGCTTACTCAAGAAATTGCGAATTAGAGAAAAACATTTAAGACATGTTTTTTTCTAGGTATTTATAGTATGTATGGAGATCTTTTATGGGTTTTTTAAATACAATCATTTTGATTGTGTTTTTTTTCCCCGCTGTTACATGATGATTACTATTGAAATCACTGTTTATAGTGAAAATCAATTTATCTGAAGACAGCAAAAATAAACCAGTAAATATGTTGTTTAAGATATTTTGTTATATTGGATTTAGAAGTATGTATTATAACAGATTTCTTTATTGTCTTCCACAGATATTATATTTTTAAGGTAAGAACAACTAATCATATCTGAAAGTTTCGTGTACCTATCTCTTACTCTAATTTTCTTCATCCTCTTCCTTTGATAATGGTGTTTAGATATGGTTATTTTCTTTAACTCATGCTTTTACTTTTACATCTTTTTTGTTAGTATTCTATTCAGTCTTTCTTAGTCTTCAGTTTCTTACTTACGTTGCTTTATAGAGAGTTACCTTCATTGATCTTTTATTGTCTTTGTTTCCTGAATCTTAATTTGTTTGTCTTACTGTACCTTACAATTTGTTCCCTTACTCTGCTTTCTTTATTTATGAACAATTTCCAATCTAAAATCTATAGTTTAGTTTTCTCACCCTACTTTATTTTTGTTTATATGTCTCTCTTATACTCCATGTCTGTTTGTATTTGATTTATCTTCTGTTACTCTACCTTTTTGACTCTTTTTCTCTTAGTGTTGGTTCTTTATTTTATCTGTCTCTTTAAGATATGTAGGTACTCTTAGTCTGTTATTTCAGAGACTATTTGTTTTGTGTATTATCACTGATCATACTCTCATTTTGGCTGTCACTTTAGTTTCCTTTAGACTGTCATTGTTTGAGTGCTTTTATTTCTTTCAAAATATTCTGTCTTGGTCTCTTTCTGTCCCTCAGTCTTCTTTTCTTTCACTTTCTGCTTCAATCACTTCTACTTTGTTTTGTTTAATGAAAGAACACTATAACCATATTTTTACTTTTCTTTCACAGATACCATGTTTTTCAAATTTTTCAATATTTTCTTTATTACTATTTCTTGGGTAAGTATAAATAATAAAAATACTTTTTACACCCTGTGTTATTTCTTTGAGTATCATGGTCATATTAGTGTTGTGTTTTATATAAGCATTTCCATGGAGGATTGGCTGCACGGTCACAAGGAGCGTCTAAAAAATTAATTTAAGAAATCAACAACATTTCAGTCAGTCAGTTCACTAATGCGGATGTGTGAAAATATTGCAGTTAAATGATATGTGTTACAGAACTTTTCAGGAAATTATCAAAGGAATTTTATTCTGCATTTTTGATTTTAAAAGGCAAGATAGTGCAGATAAAATTGTCTTATTAGTATGTAGCTGATGCTAACAGCAGTTAGTGACAACTAATGATAGATAATGAGTATATTGGGATTTGCTTTGTTTGTCTGTGAAATTTAATATAATTGACATAGAAAGTTAACATTGCAAGATGTAAGTGACTGCAAACAGTTGCTAACATTACTATCTGTTTTTACCCACTTTGGAACATATTTGTGCTATATTTGAAAATGATCAAAATCAAATAGTTGCCCCTGAGCAAAAAAAGTGGTCCACATTCAAGAGGTGTGGTCCATATTTAATGGGTGTGGTCCACATTCAAGGGGCGTGCCCTTTCATGAAACATCATTTGCACATACAAAGCATGAAAGTGGGAGGACACTGTTCTTCTATAGGACACAGGGCCAAGGTGCTAATGGGAACATGCTGAGCAACTAAAAAAAATAGCAAGGCCCCTTTCTGTCACAAAATTATTTTAGCCGTTCAGCACAGGAGCACCTGAAAAGCAGAATAGCCGCTGCTATTACTAACCTACTTAGTCCTTCCCAGGCCTTCAGCTTAGGAGCACTTGAAGAGAGGTAAGGCCCTTGCAATTAGGTAATTAATCAGTCCTACAGGCCTCGGGAAAATGTCCTAGCAGGGGACCTCAAAACACAGCCAGGTAGGCAGGGGGAGGTTGAGGTGAAGCTGGTGCATGGGAAGTGCCATCCCAGTGTGTTCTGGCAGATTAAGTCTTTACCATTTACTGTAGTATTATCCTTGTACTTGTGTATGGTACTCTTTTGTTACTTGCACACTTCAGTTTTTGTTGGTATCACACTGTATGCTACCTTTTACTTTTGTTTACTTTAGATACTTGCTGCATGGGCTGCATGGGCCCCAGGGGGGCTGAGGTGAAAATGGCTCAAAGGCCTGAGAAACACCTAGCCCCCAGGGAGGTCGATTCTTGGAAACAATCATCCCTCCCCAGCCCAGCCTTAGCTTTATTGCTTGGTAGGGCAGGGGTGTTCAGCCGCACAGAGAGGCTGCTTTTATTTTCGCTGTCTGTCTCCGTGTACTCTGTGGGTCGGCTTTTTTTTTTCCCCTTTCCAAGTGCACTCTGTGTGGACTGGGGCAGGGGAGAAAAAAAACGGCCCACAGAGGGCACTGAGGCACTGGCCTTTCGGGCCATGCCCGAATGTCCGCCTTGGTAATCCGCCCCTGACTTTCAGCACTGTTTTAAAAAAGGAAGGAGTGTTTTCAAAGGAGGTTGTGGATGTTATTGTGTAGGCAGATTAAAGCACCTAAACTACAAATATGCGTGTAGTATAGTGTGGTGCTCAACTGGAGGTATGTTGTTTGTCTTACTGCATGCAGATATGTAGTTTAGCAAATACCTTCACACAAATAACAAGCAAACACTATTGCCTTTGAGATTAGGTCCTACTTCCTTTATGTACATAAGCAGTAACCATGGTATTGTTGAATATGTTAATAAAAAGACTGCTGTTTAAAATTTATGAGATAATGAAAGAACGTTATTCTGATTTAATAATTTTCTTTTACAATCTTTTTTAAAGAAACTGTTTCATAATAAGCCTTGATGGTAGTTTTACTTTTTTTATCTAAAACAATGTCTTCTGTTTATTGAGGCAGAAAGCTCCTTTGAGAATTCCAATGCGTGGGACCGGTGCTCCTGCTGCAGTATAATTCAAGGCCGTTTCAGGATGGACTGTCAGCGTTATCACAGGGGAGGAGCGCGCAGCTTTCTGAGATGGATACAGTTACACTTAACAGATTAGTGACGTCTGTGGAATTTACAGACGGTTAGGCATCCTAGTGTGCGCCGTGCTTTTGGCACCTCATTCCGGCGGACTGGGAAGCCGCGGTGCACAGTTTGGGAATCACTAGTTCAAGAATTAAACTTTGATAATTGTATCACTCCTAAGCGTTAAAGATCACCGCTGGTCTACGAAAAATTATTGGAAGTAAGCTAACATAGTGATATTTTTTACTAGTTGTATACGGTAATTAGATTGCTAAAGGCAAAAAACGGGACATAAAATGAAAATAGAAGAAGGACTATGATTTCACTTCTAGTCATGAGAGTGCATGTTAGCAGAGAATTACAAAAGAGGCAGTCTTAACGTAATTTGAATACATATGTGATAGTACCCCTGTAACAGTCTGCGGCACTTAATATTGCCGCGTGAAAACAAGCGTTGCTTTTATGCACTAATGTGTGCTTTGTAAATACGAGAGGGGGTTGATTTAGTTTTATTTTCCACACCTCCACGTAAACGCTGCCAAACGCTTCATCACAGCTGCCCGTGGCACTCGTACGATAAAGAAGTTTATTTAAACTGTTTTCCTAACAGGAGCCGTGTACGAGATAGTATTTTCGCCTTTAAACAGGTTTTGCTTGTAGTTTAACACACCCCTACTATGCATATCATTAACTGTCTGTGCGGCACAAATGCAAAGTGCTTTTACCGCAGGCGGTGTTATCACGTTCTCATAAAGATGTTGAAGAATATTTACAAAGATTCAAAAGCCTTGAACGGCAGGAAGTTGCCGATATAGGGGCGAAAACGGCGTCCATAATATGCTTCATAAATTGCAGTCGAACGTCATGTTAGATATAAAGGCATATAACATACGTTTTAATTTGAATTTTGAAAAACATAGGGGCATATTATAATGGACAGTCGATACATTTTCGCCGCTTTTATCGACAGGAAATTGGCGATAAAGCGGCGATAATGGGTTTCATAATTTGCCCTATGGAAATCCTATCAAAGCCCATGTAAGATGCGAAAACATGTAATATGGGCTACGCTAGGAATTTCATACAGCATATTATCAAGTCCATTATTGCCGGTTTATCGTCAGTTTCCATGAAGGCGATTATCGGCGCTTTTTTAACAGCGTTATGCCAATTAAATTATCACGTCTTCATAATATGTCCCAAGTTTTGCCGCATTCTTTAATTATTGTTCCTAAAACGCGGCAATAATTTAGCTTATGAATAGAGCTCTTTTTGGTACAATGAGGTAGTTCTGAAAAGAACTGGGTTTTTTTTTTTTTGAAAAAGTTTTTCATTCTTTAAAATTTGTGAAACAGGAACCACATTTTTTAACTGTAAAACAGGAACATTTGAAGTTGTAAAAAAATTTGATGCATTCGAACATTTTATGCTGATTAAATCTTCTTTCCATAAGAATGACGCTTTGCTCCCCGTACACAATTAATCCTTTGCACTTGTTGCATTTTACATGCACTTCCTTTAAAAATGGTTTCAACTCCATCTGTTCAGTCGATGGAGATGTAGGTCGTCATGTCGATGAAGTACTGGCCTGAGATGGTGGCAGTTCTGTGGCCAGAGCTCTTGTCGCTGCCTGTGCATATTGAACAGGGTGGACTTGGCTCATATGCCTTTTCATAGTATGAATTGAAAAAGTCATGAGTGATGTCACTGACCATGTCATGAGTGATGTAATATGTGACGTCATCAGCAATGCATTGCACACGCAAGTTATAGTGAGTCCAACTAACTATAACGTGGGAATTTCAATGGTTTTATGCGAGTAAAACTTCCAGCTAACTATAACTGGTGTAAAACCTATGGTTTTTTTGGTGAATTTCATAGGTTTTTTAAATGCTACTTCCTAACTATAACGTGTGTAAAACCTATGGTTTTTTCAGTGAATATATATATATATATATACACACACATATGTATTTGTACACATGCACCCACACTGTCAATTAAGCAATAAACTGTCTGACTGCAGTAGTAGAACACAGGGTTAGCAGGTGGTGGGAGAAAAAAGCATGACTGCCCAGGAAAGCTGGAGTGTTCAGAAGAGGGGCAAGAACCAGAAGATCCTGTCACCTACTGTCATTGGCTCATCTTCTCAACATCAGCAAATTAGAGGGAAATCTTCCCTAACTCATCACTACGGGGAGGTGGAGTCAGTGAGATTTGTAGATCCCAACCTACACTGTGTTGAGTTATAAAATGGTGGTATAAGGGTTCACTGATTGACAGTCAAACCTGGGCACTTCATGGCATAGACCTACAGTGCCCACGTCTGATTCTATCAGTAACAATGTCCCTGATGATATATGGGAGTGTCACTGATATAGTCAGTTCTGTGATTTTCCGGGATCATTAAGTTAGTGCGCTCCAGGCTGTGGGATCTTCTTCCCGGTACACCATTAACTACATGGCACCTTTACATAAGTGCTTGTGAAGCACTTGGCTGCTTGATTGTGACATGATGAGTGTCATGGTGACCTATGCCCAGTCTGACAGACACTGGTTCATGCACTGATAGGCTGAAGCATACTATATAGAGCTGTGTGAAATTGAGATAGTGAAATGAATATAACACTCCCAGAGCATGTGTGTAGATCAGTATTGTTTATAGCAGAAGACAAATAGCCAAACAGCACGTGCCATACCTCAGCACCAACTGCAGTGGCTCAGAATCCCAGCACAGAAAAATAAAACATTCCAATAGTATGTTCATAATGATTTTACGCGACTGGACGAACAACAAAGAACCCTACACATACCCCTTCTTAGAAACCTTAACATAACTAGCAGAATCATGGGAGAACATTGTCACAGGAAAGGTAGGGTCACTGCAAGTGGGAAAGAAAAGGTAAGGTGGGAGTTCAGGCAAATTACCGAAAAAAGCAGCAAACAGGGAAACATAGAAATAAGGAAACAGTCATCAGCATTGAGGCAGCAAACGTCAAAACGAGGAATTCTCATATGACCACACATTCCTTTAACTAAGATAGAGAGCAAGAATTCTGGTGCACTTCTATTTCCTGATGTACTGATGGCAGCAACATAGATACAGATTCATCAACCCTTTTCCAAACCAGTTCAACATGACACCTGCCTTTTCCTCAAGGATGACTGAGATTCCACACCCTGCAATCAGAAGTAGAAACATTGGAGACTAGTCTAGATTGAGAAATACATGCAACAAACTCACCAATAATGATCCCCACGCAATCACCCACATATTGACCTATTTTGTGCACTCTTACAAACAGCAGCTATTTGGTTAATCACGATTTATGGAACACTTTATTTCGCGTCTAGTCCATGTTGACATATATGTACATTATTTTGGAATGTTTGCATTGCTTACATGTGACCTACTGCCCCATCTAACACAAACATTCTTAGTGATGTCCTTAGTCTCCGCCTGGTGTGAACTATATATCCACAGCCAGATCTTTGTCCCTCATGTCGTTGTTCGATTTATTTAGACCGCATAGTGCCACTGGTTACGGCCATTTCTTTTATGCACATCTCAGAGTGTTTGATGCCTCTGGCAATACTTGTAGGTTGTCTTCACATATACATTATCATTTCACAGGAGCCCTATCTTGATTTTGGGGTTGTTTATCTTTTCTGTCAGCTGCTCACTGATGATTTCATAGTTTAGATGCTGATATTGCATGTAGATTCTAAGGTTCTTACAGATGCTATGAAATGATCATCAAGTTCACCAAACTGCTGTGCTCTTTGCAGGAACTTATACCTCTCCAAAACTACATTTATATAGGGCCAAAACCTTTGGTTAGAGTTATTAACCATGTGGCATACTCCTCAACAGCCTCTGCGATGGCATCCCCATTCCTCACCAGCTCCTTCCTGGGTAGTTAGCATCTGTACCATGAGAGATGGCAATGCCCTCATTCACACATGTTGTATTAGCAGTAATATTTTCCTTGTTGCACAAGACGTCTTCATCAATTGCATCTCGATAATCCTCAAGGTCTTTTTCCCAGTGTTTCCATTCCATTGGAGGCATCCCTCGGACTGACAGAAATGGTAGAGGTGGAACCGTATCTTCCATTACATCTTATAGTACAATCTTGCTCTAAATAAATTTTCTCAATCACACAGATGTTAATAAAAATAGAAAATAAAGATATCGCAAAACAAACCTGCATGTCTAAAATATAAAATCAGTCCATAAACTAAGGATTTGCGTAGATATTTCAGTTGTGTGGTTTATTGCAGTAAAAAACAGTTTATGTGGTCTTCTATACATTCGTATTGAAAGACTCTGAATAACAGCTGACACGTGTTTCATCACACACTGACTTTATCAAGACTAGTACTGGTAAGATACGCTGGTATTCCTGAAAGACACCCAAAGGGGTGGTCTCATGTCGAAATGATATATGGAAGAAGTGCCCAGCAGAATGGTAAGTTGCTGGTAAAGAGATCTGGAAAATTATTTTAACAATGATAGTATCACATTGACTTTTTTAGGTCAAGACCTTTTGATTTTATTACAACTTGTTGTATAACATAGCAACTCATACAGGGTTTTAGGCCAGACTACACTTATTAGTCTGATGTGACATTCACATTTTTCTTCCAGCCACAGCAGCATGTATTATAGGGCAATGTGTTAGCACACTTCATCCACTAGCTTATTTCAGTTTGAGTTATAGCATGCTGCCCTTACACAAAGAGCACATCCACACACAAAAGAGACCCCTTCAGTGTTAGGGATTGCTATGGTAATGTGTACTTTCTGAAACCCAAAAAATATCCAGATTGATGATGGCCCGGCTGATTCCCCAACAATAAGGTTTCACACGAAATATGCGTACGTCTAAAAAAGATTCCCGTTGGGATATTCTATTGGCATACAACTTACTCATACAACACTTCAGCACACATTCGTACTTCAATATTCAACAATGTTGTTAAGCATACGTTGGGTCAGTATCATTAGTTATCAGAAAGTCAAAATATAAACAATAAAAAGGTTTTTCCGTTGGAAAAATGTATATGACTAATTCATATAAAATCATTAAAAAGCACTACAAATAGCACATCAATATGCACATTAAAAACATATGAGAAACCAAGTCACAAAAACAAATTCAAGTTAATTATAACAACAACCTTCACATTAATGTATCATTATTCGCATGTATTACAAAATAGTGTAGAAATACATTTTTTACATGTGTGAGCAAAAGACACCGACACGTTTCGGAGGATTATATTGGTCCCACCTCCTTATTTAGGCTTGCTACAAATGTATTCCAACACTGTGCATCTATATAGATATACATATAAAAAAATATTTTATATATTATATTATACATAACATCAAGAATATGCATGGTTACTTCATATAAAAAAGAGTTTTTTGTAGGTTTGTATGCTTAATTAAACTCACAGATCTATACTATTATTTGAGTTACTGGTACTACTGACAAAAAAAGCCCAACACACGATACTCAACAATCACTCATACTGCACATCCAAATAGTTGGATTATATTTGGCTGGGAAAGATCTATATATAATCCCAAAATTATGACACCCTATATATCCCAGCTCACTGTTTGTTTATATTAGTGAGTTGGTATTTATAGTAAACTTCACATTTATTTAAGGGAAGGATTATTTAGACATGAGGGGTTTAACAACCTCCTTCGTTATATAAACACATACAAATAGTGCCATGGGTACCCACCATGGTTAGCACAGGTTACCCCGACAATCTTCAAGGGCTCTCTTCTTAATGTTCACTGTGCCAAATTATTGCCTCCAGAATATGTTGTGAGAACACTTCTTTAAAGTTGCCTGTATTATACAGATATGGGCTTAAGATAAATGCCTCAAATTGTGTTAAAGTTTTTAACGATTATTAGTTTATTTCGATTTAAAATACCTTCCGCAGCCAATAGGATTCTGGCAAACTTAGACGGGATTTTTCACATTCCACCAATAGTAGGCAACCAATCCTAAAACAAAAGGCCACACCCTAATTAGTAATATGGTGTGATTATATAGACAGGGCTCTTATATTATACAGAATCTAGATATAAATTACCTGTAAATATTTTATGTTTCTCACACCGTCTTCCTTATGAATTCCTTTTTGTGTGTTTCGTTTTATTGTACCAAAGGAATCTAGCTGTCCAGCCTAGAACAACAACATTAAGATGTTTGATAATTAATCTCACCTAAAGTAGGTTGAAAACATGATTGTAAAAACGTTTTTTTGCTATACTACCCTTAGCTCAATTATTCCGTAATGGGGCCTATTATTCAATAGGCTGCCCCCCCAATATTATAATTCAGGCTGGCCTCAGTTGCCTAGCGATGTCCACATATTAAAATGACTGTTGCAATTATCATGTATAAAAGTGGCCGATTTTATTGTTAGTGTACCCAGAGATATCGCATTACTGCTGTTATCTCAGTTAATCATAGAACGTTATCCGCTACAATGCCCAGATATTCTAACATCATGGCATATCATGACCCTTTCAGGGGATTTCATTTCTTAGATAACGATGTGTATGCGAGCGATCTTGCATACCATCACATTATCCTTGCTTTTAGCTTTTAAAAAAACGGGTCATTTTGCTGGTCACTGTACGGGATACCGCATTGCCATGGTCAATTTGCCTAAGGCCAGATGTAAGTAATAATCTTTGAACAATCTTTGAACATATTATATAGCCATCTAAGAAAAACGCCTAGCACACAGCATCTCTATTAGCGCACTATTCCTGCTTACCGGGATTCAAAATCTCCTGCCTTGTACGCCACAATCGTCTATGGACCTGCGCGTTACCGGCCCCTTTTATCCTGACATTAATTGGGCAGAACTCGCGCCAAAAACACTCGTCCCGATGCTATAATATCGCCGCCATATTGGAACGATGTTCTTCTTTTAAAAATACAACGTTTACCGAAGAGGAAGTTATCAATATAGCTAAGGCCAAGTGTGAATGACAATCTTATGAACATATTAAGCAGCCAACTAAGAAAAACGCCTCCGTACAGCATCTCTATTAGCGCATTATTCCTACTTACCGGGATTCAAAAATCTCCTGCCTTGAACGGCACAATCATCTGTGGACCTGCGCATTATCAGCCCCTTTTATGCTGATGTTAATTGGTCAAAAACTTGCGCCATACACACTGGGGTCACAACATCAGTGGCGACGGACTAAACTGCTGTGTTATCGCCGTCATTTTGAAATGGTGTTCTTTTTCAAACATTGCAGCGTTTATCGATAAGAAAATTGTCGACAATACTCAACGCTCTATAACGAAATTGTCAACAATACTAAAGGCTCAATCTACCAATTTGGAGCCGTATTTTCAATAAAAGGAGGACAATTACTGTATACCTATTTATTAAGGCAATAGCCATGTTACATGAATATGTTCATAACAGTAATTTTTAATCAAATTTTAACATTGTCGTCTCGACGCTTTTTTAGTTTTATGTTATTATTAAGGCATCATTTCTGTTAAGAACCATACCAAGGGCCCAACTATCATATCTTATAATTGCTAGTTCCTATTAGGGGCACTCTATTTATCCAATGTGAAAAATTTAAATCACTTATTAGGCTCATCTTTCCCAGTAATTTACACTGTGATTTCTTCTCAAACATTTACCACTAGGTACCTATCTTTAATTTCATTTTATCAGTTTTTCCCATTCTTCTCTTGAATTTAGTCCTTGTCTTACAGTGTTAAGAATTGAGATATACCACTGCTCACGCATTTTGCGTTTATCTTCATGGTTACCACCTCTTTTATTTAAAATCACCTTCTCTCAGATGAACCAATTAAAATCAGTTTCTTTATGTTCTTTTTCTAAGAAATGCGATACTAAAGGTGCATTCAACTTTTTAGTCTTTATTGCTGATTTATGTTCCGCCAGTCTAGTTCTTAATTCGCGACTAGTTTCTCCCACGTAAGCTAATCCACATGGGCAACATAGGAAATATATAATATTTCTACTCCTGCAGTTGTTCAAGGTATGTGCCTCTATAGTCCTGCCATTATATTGCAGTGTTTTCGTATTGATGCATTGACTACACATAGTACAGTTATCACAGGGAACATTGCTTTTCGCAATAGTATTATCAAGGGTTCTTTGTTTCATTTGCGGCATGTTCCTGTATGTATGTACCAACTGGCTGCGTAAATTAATGTTTTTTTAAAGCAAAAAGAGGTCTTTCTAGTTTTACATCCTCCTCATCATTCAAAATGTTCCAATTTCTGTTTACTATATTTTTTAGTTTGTTGCTAATAGAGCTAAACTGGCTCACAAATACAATTCTCTGTTTTTCCTGTGGTTTTATAGGCCTATTTAACACCGCGTCACGGTCATAGAAGCGTGCCCGATTAAATGACTGGGATATTAATTTTTTAGGGTATCCCCTATCCTTCAATTTCGTTTTTAAAACTTCGGAATGATTATAAAAATCTTACAGATCTGTACAGTTCCTCCTCAAACAGAGGAACTGGCTAAAAGGTATATTTTCTTTCTGTGCTTTCGGATGAAAGCTCGAAAAATGGAGCAGTGTATTCTTTGCCATAGGTTTAGTGAATAATTCAACTGCCAATTGTCCTTCCACATCTTTGATGGTTATATCTAAATAATCAACACTTGTGTTGCTCTGATGGGCAGTAAACTTAAGGTTACTATCCCCTAGGTTAAGCCAGGCTAAATATTCACTGAGGAGATTGATCGGTCCGTCCCAAATAAAAAAAACATCATCGATAAATCGATGCCATTCTAACACATTCTCATAGAACTGAGCAAGTTCTTTGTAAATATGACGATCTTCAAACTCGCTCACATAAAGGCAGGCCAGGCTGGGGGCACAAGTAGCCCCCATACTGGTCCCCTTCCTTTGACGATATAATTGATCTTTGAACAAAAAGATATTATTTTTCAACTCTATTTCTGTACACTGTACTATGAATTCCTTACTTACACCTTCCAGGGTGAGGTTCTCCAATGTTCTTTCTATCACCTCAACTGCAGTCTGTTGGGGAATATTTGTATAGAGAGACTCAGGGGCATATTACCAACGATTAGCGATATTTATCGCTAACTAGGCTTAGCAACAGATTTTTATCGCTAAGCCTCTCCGGAAAATATCGCTGTGATAACGTGCTATTAGCAACGTTTATCTCCAAAGCGATACATTTTCCGGCGATAGCGTGAATATCGCTGAGAATACAGCGATATTCACGCATTAGCGACAAAATACTCTTAGCCATGTTATCCACCTCCCATTGGATAACATGGCTAAGAACTGGTCTGAGCAGGCGTTAGTTTTTGGAGATATTCGCGCTTAGCGCGAATATTTCCAACGCTACGCCTGCCTTGTTAATAGACGATAGCAATGTTATCGACTGCTTTCAGTCGCTAACGGGTTGGGTACGCCCACTTTGCATGTCATTAGCGATAAACATCGATGACATGCAAAGCGGGCCCCAAACCGCTCGCTATCGCCTAAAAGCTGTCGCTAACATCAGTTAGCGACAGCTTGCTAATAGGGCGATAGAATTATCGCCGCTTAGCGGCTGAAAAGGGTCGCTAAATCGGTGATAGTTGTCTATCGCCCCCCTTGGTAATATGCCCCTCAATGTCTAGTGTAACCAGACATTGAGTCTCCCTCACAAAGAGCTTACCCTCAAGCATGCCAATAATGTTCGAGGAGTCCCTTACATGCGACTTCAATTTGAGTACTAGTGGATTCAAGAAGAAATCCACATACTTGCTTAAGGGCTCCAAAAGTGAGCCCAAGCAGCTAACAATGGGTCGCATGGGGGGATTGTTAGCATCCTTATGGACTTTAGGAAGTCCATAAAGAGCAGGAATTTTGGGGTTCTTGTTGTTATGGAACCTCCACTCGGCCTCACAGATCCAATTATTCTCCTTAGCTGTTAAGAGAAGATCATTGCATTTCCTGGTTAGGACAATTAACTCATTGTTGCCCACCTTTTCGTAGTGTTCCTGAACTTCTAAAATGTTTAACATCTTAGTTTCATAGTCAGGTGTATTAAACACTACTACCCCGCCGCAGTTATCGGCGGGTTTAATGGTGATAGACAGATCTTCTTTAAGTGTACTGATTGCAATCCTCTGTTCTTTATTTAAATTAAAATCAAATGATCCTTCTTGCCTAATGATATTTTGGACTTCAATCTCTAACACCTTTTCAAATGTATCTATATTTTTTCCTACTTGAGAGATAGATGGTGTGAAAGTAGATTTGGGTTTAAAACCTGTAATTTTACCAGATTCACGATATGGCCTATCTTCAAAAAACCTCCTCAGTCTAATCTTTCTGAAGAACATTCTCATGTCTCGCTCTAATTGGAACTTTTTAATCCTGGCAGTAGGTACAAAGCTAAACCCTCTCCTTAATATCTACTTCTCTTCTTTATTGAGGGCTCTATTGGACAAGTTTATAATAGGGATTTTTTTCACTAGCGCCAGTAGCTCTGTTTCCTGGTCCGCATATATTCTTGGGGTGGTTGGTGTGGTGGGTTTCAAACTGGTTGGCCTCTCATCTGATTCCCATTGTATCGTCCCCTCCTGTTCTTCTGCTCTAAAAAACCCCCATAGTTGTCACTGGGTCCTCTACCTATCTCTTGGGGCAGGTGCATCCTCCCCACTTGAGCCTGCTGTATCAGAAAAAGTTACTTCCTTTCTACCACCCCTTGTGTATTTGGGTCTATTATAATTACCACACCAACCCTGCACATTTTTTTGTTCATAATAATGTTCTTTTAGGTAGGGGTACGCCAATTCCGCACTAAACCTACTTATATCCTTTTTTAGTTTATTCGTCTTTTTATTTATAAGGTAATCCCTACATCTGTCTACTTTCTTGTTAATCTCTTCTAATGTTACTTTAGCCTCATCAAGTGCTTGTTTATCTTTTAATTTTGCCTCCAACTTCTCTATGGCTTCCTTTTCTAAAATGATCACCTCCTGTGCAGTCTCAATTATCAGGAGCATTCAATCTCGGCTGCAACGATTAGATATTTGTGACCATACTTCCAGAAATTTCTTATGTTCAATAAAAACTCCTGGTTCATTCCGAACCTGTAAACCTATTGGTATCACCCCAGACTTAACATAGTCAATAAGGAAATCTGCATGTGCTTCTGTTCTAACTAATTTCTTACGTAGATTTAATAAAGTTCCCCATTTCTCACCTTTATTAGTGATCACCGTAAATTTGTTTCCTTTCCTTGTATTCATGATTTTGTTAAACTGGTCTTCATTAAAGCCAAAAGTTTTAAACTGATCCATTCTGATTATTTGGCAAAATATATATTATATATGTAAGGAAGGAGGGGCAAAGCCCAAGCTCTCTCAGTCACAAGGACTGTACTTAAAATCTCAAGTACCCCTCTCTTGTTATTGAGATTTACACGAAATATGACAGAACAAAACAAGAACTGCTAAAATAAAAAAGACTGGCAGTAAACACTATGCCTATTGGCATTGCTAATGCTTGTTTTTTAAGGGAGGGTGTTGCACTACCAGTGGGTGGCTATGGACGGTGCTCAGTATTGTTTCTTTTATGGCAGTGGTTATGGAGTATAGACATGTGAGTGTACACTTTTGAGAAACTTTACATGCGGATTTTGTGACTATCCAACAAGTGTAAATGTAATCAAAAGTGTAAGAGTAAATTACACGTGTGAATTACTCACAAGTGTTAGTTACCTTTGTGAATAGCCTTGTGACTGTCTGATGGTAGATACAGTTTTTATACCAGAAAGTAAGTGATGGAACAGAAGCTTGAATTAATCGCATCAACTGTCAACCGCTTAGCACCCCATTCCAGTCCATTGTGGTTTGCCCATTGTGTCACTCTAGAGCTCGTACATATACAAATCATTCAGGATTCTGCTCTAGTAGGAACAGTCTAGTCCAAACTGCTAGGATAGGTATGCCATAGAGAGAAAAGATATACTCATGGTATGTTCCAAATAGAGCACTTCGTTCCAAAAATACCTTGACAGTTCCTTGTCCCAGGTTCAAGAGATTAAAATGGGGAGGCAGTTGTTTTACCACTGAAGCTCCTGTCTTGTGGAATGGTTTACCTATAAACATCAAGGCAGCTCCAACATTGTTGGGTTTTAGGAAGCTAATATAAACCTGTCCTTTTAACCTTTAGGTGCCTAGTTATCTCTAAGCATCAAAACCCTCACTTGATTGTCATTCAAATAGCGCCAAGACACCCATGTGTATTCAAGCGCTTTAGAAACCCTTTAACATTACAAAACATTCCATAGGCCTTGTTAGTGTGTTACAGCATGAATCCTGTGGGACAGTGAACACAGGGATGCACATCTATTCATATTATTGCAGCAGACACAGCGTTCAGCAGCTTCAGGTTCCCATTGCTTATACCCAGCCTGGTTTGGCCCAGGGATAATTGGCCAGTGTTGACTCAATCATTGGGACAAACCTGGAAACTGAAAGCCAGAGGCACCCACTCTCCAGTATCGTTGCTTGTCCGGCTGACTGGCTGCTGTAACTATTTTCAAGAAAGCCAGTCCTGTTGAAAAGTCAGCCCATATCGCACCCGATGCCCAGGCTGCTGGTGCAGGGCGACTCTTCGTTCCCATCATAGATAATTACCAAATGAAGAGACGGGCACTGGAAGTAGGAAAACAAGAACAGAGTTTATTACTCATGAGGAGAGCATGTCATTTCGGACACTCGCATAGTGTCTTTGGGAGGTGCTCTAACAAGTTTCTCTGAGGCTTCGCCTTTTATACACAGGTTTGTGGCACACAGGCATCCTTTATTACAATCAATACATTGTGAAGTATGAAGATATTCCAACACGTGGCTACAGTAGGGGCCCTTATCCTTCATGCAATAGGAGGGGGCTGTCACGCAGCTGGGTGTTCTGCTGATTCCATTGGAATGTGTGTGCCTGATCGAATCTCAGGGGGTGGGGTGGTCATGATCAATAGTGGCTCCTTTCAAGAGAGGCGAGTGCATACAGTAGTGGGCAATAAACTGTATCCTCGGGCTAAGGGATGACCAGCGGTCCGTGCAGACATTCAGGCTCAGAGGTCGGGGTCATCAAAGGAGGGGTATTCATGGAAGGAAAGGAGGTGTTGGTCAGGCGCGGGTGTGATCCCTAGAGACAGAGTCATGCGGGAGGGGAGGTGCTCATGACTGGTACATGTGAGAGCGGGGGCAGTCAGGGTACATGGGGGAAGCTTGCAGGGTCAGGGAAGGGGCGCTGGTGATCGATCGCAAACTGGGAGACCATGATACCTAAAATGGCTGTCGTGTCCGTGTGTGCATGGGTCTTTGCTAGCGGGATAACACAGTCAGTGCTTTAGCGATATCCGTTCTGCTTACAAAAAGGGGTACAGTGAACACAAATGAACGCCGCTTATGTGTATATATAATGCCAATTTCAACAGTCGCCACTTTTAAACATAGCTAGTACATTTGTGTTTACCCCAACTGATGGAGTGTACATATAGTCATGTGTGGCCAATGAAATAATGTTCGTCGAATGCTAGCAAATTGCGTGTAGCCATATGCAGTCGATACAATTGGCGGAATACGGTACATATGAATTTACATTCGCTGCGTTATTCATAGATCGGCATAACACGTAGTCGAGGGCAATCAGGAAAAACGTTCCGACATATTGTAGACTCAGGTTCTGACTTTCTTTTCAATGACATCAACATATAGTAAGAAGTGCTATATGAGACTTTTGGACTTAAGTGACCAAAAACATTTTTGAAAGCAACAAGAATTGAGGGAGAAAGTTCAGGAAGGGGGGTCTTAGTGAAAATGTCTTTTTCAACGACGAGCCACCACTGGTAGACTCTGTTAGTCCGTTTTTCTTTTCGTTGGCGCTTTTGAGCACCGGCGGTGGAGCTATAAGTCCAGCTCGGAATCATCCTTACGCGTTGCAGGGTGCGATCAGTCCTCTGCTGTTAGATCACAGCCCTGTTTCCTAACCCATTTTCTTAGGGGTGCCTCATGCTGGGCACCTGCGTGTCTTTCTTTTTCCGTGACAAAATCCCATTCCATAGTCAAAAGTTTATATGAAAGAGTTTGTTGAATAATCGAGGGAAGAGAGGGCGGGGTGGGGCCAGATCTTCGAACACACCAAGAGACCAAGGGAGCAAAGGACAATGAGCAGGCAAGTCCAACAGTCGGACTCAAAAGGGGACGGGGGACTTCAGGCACAAGTGGGTCAGCGAGTCGAGGGCTTCAAGGCAGCCCTTCATTCCTCCATCTGCTGAGTTTGAAAGTTATGCCTCGTCCCGCGTCTCGTTGCTCTGCGGCTCCACCTTTGGTCGTCACACGTGCTCCATGATCTGTGGCCAGGCTGTGCGTTACGTCCAGCTCCTCTCCTCCGGTGATTATATCTTTGAATGGGTAGAAAACAAGTTTTAGAAAAACTGGCAGGAGAAGACATTTATACATCTCAATTCCGTCCCCAATCCTATGTAGGTGGGGGATAAGTTCATCGGTCACAGTCAGAAGTCGTCATTTATGGAGTCTGTAGGAGTGCATTGCTTATGGAATTCATAACCCTGTTCGTCGCTCATTCGTGACGTACGGGGAGAGAAATTGGACTTTTATACACAGTGTATTATAGCAAACACAAGGTCGAGTCCTTATGTAGAGACTCGCCCTTCCCTTTAACCCAAGTATCGACCATCTTACATCTCCCTTCGGGGTCGGCTAACTCTTGTAAATGGGGCGTTATCGTCATGAAGAAGGGGGAGGGGGTGGACGTAAAACATGCTCTTCTTGGGGAGTGAACGTTAATCAAGGTCATCAATTTCGCTTTCGAGGGTAGATGACATGAAGCTGGGGTTAATCGGGGGAAACGGGGACGCTTTGGGCAGGGAGCTGGGGTCGATCGGGAGAAGTGGGGTACTCTGGACATCCACCCTTTAGTGTAGAGGAGCGAAGTAATCTGTGCATTGGGAATTGCATTTTTAGCGAACTGAGAAACTGGAGGCCATTGACGTTATAGTCCCCCTATAAAGGCCAGATTAGGGGACGTTAGTCGTCTGACCCGTCCTTTCTTTCATGACCAACTTGGGTTCTATTGTTTTGCAGAAAGGAGAGGTAGTAATATGGCAAGTTACAGTCGTTTTAGTTCCTGTCAATTTTTCCAAACACCTTTGTGTTCGAGGAAACCCAATTAGGTGTTGTGCCGGGAGGGGCACAAAGTTACCATACAAGGAAAGAGGGAACAGGGGGGTTTTAGAGAGTGAGAGAGAGAGAGAGAGAGAGAGAGGGAGAGAGAGAGAGAGAGAGAGAGGGGGAGAGAGGAAAGAGGGAGAGAGAGAGAGAGAAAGAGAGAGAGGGAGAGAGAGAGAGAGAGAGAGAGAGAGAGAGAGAGAGAGAGAGAGAGAGAGAGAGTTTGCACTCTAAATGGTCCATTCTGTACACAGAGAGAGAAAGAGAGGGGGAGAGAGAGACGTGTACAATAATGGGCCATCCAGTGCACACAGAACAACAGGGATTAAGTACTACGGAAATACAGACAGAGGGATGGCGTAGATCCATGCATCACGTATACACAAACTCAGGCGGAGAAGACAGTACATGTATTATGTACGAAAATCCAAGACAAAACATAAAACAGTTATTGGCCAAAATTATCCCTTTCTGTATGCTGTGCATTCTTAGCATCCTAAGCTCTTTTTACCTTTTTCTTCTCTTTTAACCGTCGGCTGCCCTTACTGGTGGCTTTGATTGTACACACTTATGCCTTTGGCAATTGGTCATGAACTAACCTGGTCGGGCTAATGCTCACGGTGGTTTATTCGAGTCATTTTTAGCAAATGCGTTTCCAGGCTGAGACAACGGTTGGTGTCAGTTGGAGAACAATGGGGCAGCTTGGAGTTACATGTCTAGGAGGGTGCGAAGAAGGATGCAGTAGATTTTGAATGTACCTCACCCCAAAATATTCCTTAACCTTCCCTATTTAATTAATTGTGGGGTGCTTATTCATTAGCGCACGTCATTTTAGTTGTACTATTCGGGGTGCCAAGCGAAGTTACATTTTGTGGTTTCCCCTTCAGGCTGCCCTCCCAGGCGCTAAGTTCAGAGAGAGAAAATAGTCACGGTTGGCTTGTTGCGGTTAGGTACCATAATCAAACCCTTTTTCCCGTCCCTTCGTCCGTTAGATCATCGTTTTCATACATTGATCGATATTCCGATGTGACCTGCAGAGAGAGGGAAAAAGAAGGGGGGGCAGGGGCTATATTGATAGACACATTAGCGTGCATAAACCCAGAAAGGCTTTTACTTACTGCATACTCGGCCTATCTCCACGGGATGCAGTCCCTGCCAACTGGGCGTTTTAAGCCCCGGTGGACCGTTAGTGTGACTCTTTTTATACAGGTAGCACATAAAGTATAGGCTAAACACCAGGATTTTTAGCGGTGGCTTTTTTGGCTGCAAAAAGGAAAAACGCACACAACGAAAACTTGGACCCTTCATTTTTGCAATATTTCTACGTACTATACTTTTTAATCCTTTAAACAGTGGTCATTTATTCGAAAATTACCAATTCACACGTGACAACTACGTTGCTTTTTCCAAAAATCTTTAATAAGAATGTCGGTGCATAAATATGGGCCTACAACCCCGTGGGCCGGCCACGGAGCAGGCTGGAACTGTAGATGTGGGGATACTTTATTAGTAAAGACTTTAGTGGAGTCGGTGGTCGTTTATTTCATAATCTAAAAGTGCGACAAGTGCAACAAAATCATGTCGAGACTTCAGTGTGAGCGAGTGTCATAAGTGTTGGGCTTCCAACTTTCAATACTCATGATGTGCAAAACTTAACAACAATTCATTGTCCGAATGTTCAATTAATACCTATCTGATGTCAATTTACCGTCTGAACACATAATCAGTACCCATCCAATATCAATTCATTGTCCGAACATATAGCCAGTACCCATCCCATATCAATTCATTTCCCGAACTGACAGTACACATCCTGAATCAATTAATTGTCCGAACATATAATCAGTACACATCCTATATCAATCCATGTGGTTAAAAAACCTGCATACATATCTCATGACACCAGGGCTGAACAATCGGGGTACAACAAGGAGTTGAAAGTTTCATTTGCATCGGCGCCATTTTGGGTGCAGTCAGGCAGACCAGGCATAGTCTAAATGTCTACTAACTCGTGGTTGGCCCAGAGCTTCTTTCGGCAGTCCAAAAGTTCCCTAAAAGGGTAAAAGAAAGGATCGGTGGTCTGAACCATCAATCAAAAGGGGAGGGAGGCAACAATGTTCCTACCGGGTCATACTGTGCTTTCACCGGAACTGATCCGAACTGTAGTCTGCAGGATTCTAGTCATTCAAACTGAGGCTGGCGCCAGCATGGGAGCGCCAAAGTCCTGCGGCTACATTTCCATCGTTCCGTGGGCAATCATGGCAGTCATTCCCCATCGGGGGTATCTGCGGGGGTCGGGGACTCCCGCGGCTCCTCTAGAATCTTCAAGGTCGTGGAGAACTATGATGGTGGAGTCAACAAGTGACCGGGCCATTCCTTCATGCAGGGCCCGCTCTTGCCAGGTCGATCGCCATTTTGAGAGTTCGGCAGCTACCGGCGATCGCGGGGTCAAATGAGCGGACGTGCTCCACCCTGCCGGGCGAGGCGTTGCAGCATCGCCACAGTGGAAGAACCCTTTTCCGGGCGCCTGGAGTGCTGAGGGTGCAGCTGGGAAGTCTCCACCTGGGGAGGCGGGAGAGACTTGTTCGCACCGTCTCTCCCTCCCAGTGCACCCCACGGCGTCTCGCTTGACATTTGTTATGGCCGGACCAGGCGATGAGGACGAGGGGGGGGGGGTCGGAGGCATGTGAAAGACATTCCCCCCCCAGGGTTGTCGCAGCCATTATTGAAGAAAGAAATGGCGCCTGGCATGTTTTCGGGCCGGGCCTCCGGTGGATGGCGGCCGGACGCTCTTCGCCCTGGCCCCAGGAACGGGTTCCTTGGTTCATCCGGTGGGGTAAGCCTTGGCGTGTGACGCCTCTCCTGGGCCTTTCGTGCAGTGGCCTCTCCTCTCCCAGGCCCTTCATGGATGCTGGTCCAGACTGGGAGAGAGAGGGGAGGGTCGAGGACATAGACATTCCCCCCCTGCAACTCTCCAGGGTTGTCGTAGCAGTCCCCTTGGCCGGGTCCCTTCGGCCTCGGCCTCTCCTCCGGCTACACCCTACGTGATGATCTCCGGCCGACGGTTGGCAGCAGGACCCGCCCTACATGTGTTGCTTCCGGCTGGGCGTAGCCGCAAACCTGTTGCACTTTGGAAATTTCCAGAATGGGGGCGGATGTCTGCTGACTTGTATCTTTCCCAGTTTGCCGTTATTTGGGCGTGGCAGGTGGTGGGACAGACATGTTTGGGGCAGTGAGGGGCGATGAAACCTCGTTGCCTTGTGGCCGTTGCAATGCCACGCTTGGTTTCTCTTACTGTTCTCAGGTTTCTTATTACGGGCTTATTTCTAAAGTTTCTTGTTTCTAGGACAGTAATAGATTTTATCATGAAGTATTGTTATCGTTTTCTTGTTCGTTATTTAATAAAAAGTTCATCAGTGGCCTACTGATTTCGTTCTCCTATTCCTTTCTTTCCAGGTTGTTTCATGCTAAAGTTTCTGTTAACAGGATACAGTGATCACTTCGTTATTGTTGCATATGTCCTTTTCACTAGGGGTGCTCTCTGGTCGGGCCAGATGACCCATCTCTAGTAAATGGTCCGGGTGAGACTGGTGCATCAATCAGTGGGGAGTAGATAGGCATGACATATTACAATGGGGGACAAAGGTCCGCATTACCTACCCTTCACTACTTGCAAAGACTGGACAGAGTATGGCGACTCTGTGCTTGTTTGTAAATAGAGAATACCTCCAAAAAGAACCAATTCCAAACAGTCAATGTTCGGGCAAACAATCAATCAATGAGGAATGAAATAGGTACGACGTGTTAAAGGTTTGCGTTACCTACCCTTCACTATCTGCAAAGGGAGAGAGAATATTCCTATTCTTCCCCGTTTGCAGACAGAGAAGATCCTTAAGAGAACCAACTTCGAACAATTCAATGCTCGATTCAAACAATCAATCAATGGGGAGAAAAATAGGTATGACGGATTACAATGGGGACATAAGTCTGCATTACCTATCCTTCACTATCTGCAAAGACTAAACAGAGTATGGCGACTCTGTGCTTGTTTGCAAATAGAGAATCTCTCAGAAACAATCAATAAGTAATACTAGTATTTTCAACAATCAATCAATCAATTTCGCAATTTGTCTTGTGTCACGACCTTACCCGGACCGGACCATGTGGACAGTTCTTAGCCTTTCTTTTTCCAGCGCCCGATCGTTCTCTTTCTCCATGTTTTTACCGCAGCATTCCTGTGGGATTCCAGTCAGGACAATAGGTCACTTGAGAGAGGTCCGTTCGGAATCGGTGAAGTTCATTCAATCGGCAGCCGGACGAGGGCCCTCTCAAGGCAGGTATACTCCAATCATTTAGATGTTCACCTCATCGTCTGGACCTCTCTTACCGGACCTTATGTCGCTGATGGGCCCCGCGTTGGGCGCCAATTGTTGAAAAGTCAGCCCATATCGCACCCGATGCCCAGGCTGCTGGTGCAGGGCGACTCTTCGTTCCCATCATAGATAATTACCAAATGAAGAGACGGGCACTGGAAGTAGGAAAACAAGAACAGAGTTTATTACTCATGAGGAGAGCATGTCATTTCGGACACTCGCATAGTGTCTTCGGGAGGTGCTCTAACAAGTTTCTCTGAGGCTTCGCCTTTTATACACAGGTTTGTGGCACACAGGCATCCTTTATTACAATCAATACATTGTGAAGTATGAAGATATTCCAACACGTGACTACAGTAGGGGCCCTTATCCTTCATGCAATAGGAGGGGGCTGTCACGCAGCTGGGTGTTCTGCTGATTCCATCGGAATGTGTGTGCCTGATCGAATCTCAGGGGGTGGGGTGGTCATGATCAATAGTGGCTCCTTTCAAGAGAGGCGAGTGCATACAGTAGTGGGCAATAAACTGTATCCTCAGGCTAAGGGATGACCAGCGGTCCGTGCAGACATTCAGGCTCAGAGGTCGGGGTCATCAAAGGAGGGGTATTCATGGAAGGAAAGGAGGTGTTGGTCAGGCGCGGGGTGTGATCCCTAGAGACAGAGTCATGCGGGAGGGGAGGGGCTCATGACTTGTACATGTGAGAGCGGGGGCAGTCAGGGTACATGGGGGAAGCTTGCAGGGTCAGGGAAGGGGCGCTGGTGATCGATCGCAAACTGGGAGACCATGATACCTAAAATGGCTGTCGTGTCAGTGTGTGCATGGGTCTATGCTAGCGGGATAACACAGTCAGTGCTTTAGCGATATCCGTTCTGCTTACAAAAAGGGGTACAGTGAACACAAATGAACGCCGCTTATGTGTATATATAATGCCAATTTCAACAGTCCAATTGCACTTTAGGACATTCATGGCATTATAGTGCCAATTTCTGACACAATGCTCGATCTAGCATGTTCATGATAATTCTTTGCATATTGTACGCATCCACAGCATGATGTTGCCTTACCTTGGTACTGGTGGCAATGGCATAATAATAGTAATGCTTGATATCAGGTGGGTATCCAAACCACACAGCTTTGGATAATGTTGGTAATTACTGGTCTATTGTGAGCATGAATGGCCTTATGATCGCCACTCTTGGTATAATGTAATCCCTTGAATGATGGTGAAAATTACAGTGAACTAATGTGCAAAGAACTACAACCAATATACAAAGACAAGTACTTTAGTGCTTCAATTATCACACAAGATGCCAGCCAGCATTAACAAATCTACCTACCTTCAGTTTACAATCCATCCAACCTATTACGATGTACGTGGCCGTATTGTAAACCGCACAGTCTTTCTGAATTGATTTTGACTGTCTCTCGCAGAATTTGTGTTGGTCAGACATGCATCGTACAGCTCTATGGCCTTTGTTTACAACTGAGTGATTACGATGTCTGTTTCAAACCGTCTTTCCGAGTCGGCCTGTTCGACACCAAAAGGCTGTGGGAAACTGACTTTTGGCGCTCCTGTCAGGGCCACCTTCATCTTGCAGAATCCATTTGGGGGCTGAGAGGGTACCTAAAGGACCCCCCTGTAAAACCCTTGTCTGTGAGGCAGGCCCTATGGGTTACCTGCGACAGAGTGCAGAGCTTTCTGCACCCCGTCCCCATTTCCCCATAGGAGTCTGTGTTGTCGGGTGGAACACAGACTCCGATAGGAGTCAATGGGACTCTGACCGAACAGTGTACGGTCGCATCGTAATCGGTCGTGCGGAACCGTGAGTCGGTTGGTCCCGATTCCGAGACATGTCAGGCGGAGAGTATCCGCATGACGTGATGATCGGCTCCTAAGTGTCTGAAGAGTTATTTACAACTGATGATAATAATTTGTTTCCTACGTGCATTAGGGCCGAGTGACACCTCATCTTCAGGAGAAGCCACCAATAAAGTGAAATGAGAACCTGCAATATATTACATGTTGTTGTTGGCCATTACAGTCAATTAATTAATATTATTCATAAACTGAGCAATATAACAGTAAAAAAAACACAGTAAAAGTGTGGCCATAAAACATGGTGTTATATGTCAATGGGGATACCCGTAATGCTACCAGACCCGGGTTAATATTGCGACACAATAAAGAAATGGTCACATTACGCGCACGAAGGGCCATACCTCTCCACAATGTGAATAGAGCTCAGGCCCATTCTCATCTCTGTATGCCCAGCAGACTAACACACGCTGGATGCACTATTAGGTGCCTCCCTTTCTCACTGTCCTGATGAAGACCCCACCCTAAGGCTGGATTCACCTAGCGAATGTCACAGGGGTGAAAACGTTGACTATATTTGACTCACAAGTCCTCAGAACTGTGAATTAGTAACAGTGTCATTTGAGTTCTATGTGATTGTGGAACAATTTGACCATTGTTAGGCCGGAACAGTATCTTCATGAGAATGTGATGGATATATGTCACACCTCTCTACCTTGACCACCCTCCCACGGTCTCACTTTGACCAATTAGGCTCCTTTTCCCACACCTGAGCACCTTTTTGAAATATTAGAAGCATATAAAGATATAAGTGCAACTGTGTTGCCAGATTTAAACAGCATTTAATAAATTGCATTTTGTTTACAAATCTCTAACGTGGTATTGTGTAGGCAGCTTTATTTTGTATCTCGCTATTGAGAATTATTTGTCATTACTGTGACCAGTTCTTTATTGTATTACATAAAACATGGTGAAAAAAAGGAGAGAATCCACTTTAAGGCACTGTGTATCGCCCACAAATCCCTGAAGGGAATTGAATCCCCCCTCATCAAGGATCTAGTCAGACCCCACTAGGCCCCAAGACGTCTCCGCTCAGATTATCTCTATCTGGTTATGGTCCCCAGAATTAGAAGGTCTAGATCGGGCCGCCTTTTCTCATATAATTCTTCCAAGCTTTGGAAATCCCTTCCCCTAGCTCTTAGGAAAGAACCCAACCACCTTGCCTGAAAACCTGGCTCTTCCCCTGAGCACTCTCCCTCTCACAGTCCTGCTGCAGCACTTCGATGCCCCCGGGTAGCCATGCGCTATATAAGAGCCTTTTCCATTACATTACATTCCACATCCAGTGTCTCCAGTGAAGGGGGAAATAGTGCTTGTGCTAAATTGGGTGCTGCCATTAGAGCACTATGTCTATGCGTGTGGCTGCATATAGCTGCTCTCTGGGTTTGTCTACCCTTCTCCTGTCTCTCAGCACACTAAGAAGGGACATCACTACTAGCATGACCCTGTTCCTCAGAATTATTAGGAGCGGAGTCATCAGATGGAACTCCACCAAATGAAAAATCACTTTCAGATTCTGCTCTATTTTCCTCTGCTTTGGTTGAGTATCTGACCCTACCTCAGAGGTGTCTTCCATAACTTTATTTTGGGCCTAGGCAGCAGTCATCCAACAAGACATGAACTCTGTTGACTGTCTAAAACATTCCTTCTGAAACACTTTGATACAAGGCAGAAGTATCCTTCTAAATCAGCGAGTGGGTAGGTGTGTCTGTATGACAAACTGTAAAAGGAATAAAGGTGCTTAGCTTATCACTACTGCGATCCGATGAACTTCGAAGACATTAAAAAAAGACAAAAAAGAAAAAGTATTACTTCGGTTTGCCACATACCCAATATAACAACATACTTCATGGGACTAGCAGTGCAGCACACCAAGCTGTGCTGACTTGCCTGGGAGGAGCAGAACTGTACCATATATTCCAAGAAATGGCACAGTTCTGCTCTCTCCATGCCCTGGTGCACTGCATGCAGTCTAGCACCAATGCAGGCACTCTTGTGCTACACTGCAAGGGTGTCTGTATTATGCTCCCAACAATTTTTTGTGCAGTAAGGGTCTCTTTCCTGCATAAAAACTACCCCTGGAGGCTCTTTCCTGTATGTATGTGTGCTGTAAAAACAGTACACATGCGAACAGGAAAGAAGTAAAATATTTCTCCATGTTACACCATTCTCCTGTATTTTGGCGCAAGTCCATGTCTACTAGCCTTTGTAGATGTGGTTTTGCATCATAAACTTAGGGTGAATGCATGGTAACATCCAGGCACCACCCATGAAACATCTCCCTGATACAAGTAAAGCAAGGCCACACAATGAGCTCCGGTTTGTTTTTATGAAGCATCTCAAATAATAATTTGAATTGATTTGTAGAATTACAAGGATTATGCATAGAGTATGGGTGTTAAAAAGCCACACAAACAAGACGTAAAACCAGTCTGGCCCTTATTTATTGTAGTAAAATCAAAAGTAGGGCAGTTTAATTTTCAATTTTAATATACAGCCTGTATAGTTGCATGGTAAAACAACACTAAAAACATGCCCATGTACCATCTTACACCCTGTTGATCCCATAGGCGAGGGCCATTTTGTTTTCAACTGGGAGTGCTATTGCACCCCTCAGTGAAAAACATACATTTCTTTACTTAACTTTGTCCCAATGGATAATGAATACTTCACAGTAAATGAGCCGGCCCCCCAAAAAAAGAAAATCATGGCTGCCATTTTTGTTTTGGGAAAAACACAGTTGATGGACAGAATGTAGAACAATGTCATACATTCACCCCAGTACAAGGATCTTGGCCTAAATCCATCGTTTTTTTCACTCCACACCACCCTGGGTTAGACACTGGCTATATGCAAATCAGCTCTGACCCTTTGCCTCATGGGAAAAGTCCAGTCCGAACTGCCAAGCCCTGTCTTTCCCAGACCGGAATCAAGCATCCAAGGACCGGTTTCTGGCTATCAGCCTTCATTCAGCCTGGATAGCTTGACTACAGTGGTGTGGAGAGCCTGGGACTCACGTCTGAGCATACCCAGCCCACTCGGGGTGAAAATGACAAAAAACACAGTTGATGGACAGAATGTAGAACAATGTCATACATTCACCCCAGTACAAGGATCTGGGCCTAAATCCATTGTTTTTTTCACTCCACACCACCCTGGGTTAGACACTGGCTATATGCAAATCAGCTCTGACCCTTTGCCTCATGGGAAAAGTCCAGTCCGAACTGACAAGCCCTGTCTTTCCCAGACCGGAATCAAGCATCCAAGGACCGGTTTCTGGCTATCAGCCTTCATTCAGCCTGGATAGCTTGACTCCAGTGGTGTGGAGAGCCTGGGACTCACGTCTGAGCATACCCAGCCCACTCGGGGTGAAAATTACAAAAAACACAGTTGATGGACAGAATGTAGAACAATGTCATACATTCACCCAAGTACAAGGATCTGGGCCTAAATCCATCGTTTTTTTCACTCCACACCACCCTGGGTTAGACACTGGCTATATGCAAATCAGCTCTGACCCTTTGCCTCATGGGAAAAGTCCAGTCCGAACTGCCAAGCCCTGTCTTTCCCAGACCGGAATCAAGCATCCAAGGACCGGTTTCTGGCTATCAGCCTTCATTCAGCCTGGATAGCTTGACTCCAGTGGTGTGGAGAGCCTGGGACTCACGTCTGAGCATACCCAGCCCACTCGGGGTGAAAATTACAAAAAACACAGTTGATGGACAGAATGTAGAACAATGTCATACATTCACCCCAGTACAAGGATCTGGGCCTAAATCCATCGTTTTTTTCACTCAACACCACCCTGGGTTAGACACTGGCTATATGCAAATCAGCTCTGACCCTTTGCCTCATGGGAAAAGTCCAGTCCGAACTGCCAAGCCCTGTCTTTCCCAGACCGGAATCAAGTATCCAAGGACCGGTTTCTGGCTATCAGCCTTCATTCAGCCTGGATAGCTTGACTCCAGTGGTATGGAGAGCCTGGGACTCACGTCTGAGCATACCCAGCCCACTCGGGGTGAAAATTACAAAAAACACAGTTGATGGACAGAATGTAGAACAATGTCATACATTCACCCCAGTACAAGGATCTGGGCCTAAATCCATCGTTTTTTTCACTCCACACCACCCTGGGTTAGACACTGGCTATATGCAAATCAGCTCTGACCCTTTGCCTCATGGGAAAAGTCCAGTCCGAACTACCAAGCCCTGTCTTTCCCAGACCGGAATCAAGCATCCAAGGACCGGTTTCTGGCTATCAGCCTTCATTCAGCCTGGATAGCTTGACTCCAGTGGTGTGGAGAGCCTGGGACTCACGTCTGAGCATACCCAGCCCACTCGGGGTGAAAATTACAAAAAACACAGTTGATGGACAGAATGTAGAACAATGTCATACATTCACCCCAGTACAAGGATCTGGGCCTAAATCCATCGTTTTTTTCACTCCACACCACCCTGGGTTAGACACTGGCTATTTGCAAATCAGCTCTGACCCTTTGCCTCATGGGAAAAGTCCAGTCCGAACTGCCAAGCCCTGTCTTTCCCAGACCGGAATCAAGCATCCAAGGACCGGTTTCTGGCTATCAGCCTTCATTCAGCCTGGATAGCTTGACTCCAGTGGTGTGGAGAGCCTGGGACTCACGTCTGAGCATACCCAGCCCACTCGGGGTGAAAATTACAAAAAACACAGTTGATGGACAGAATGTAGAACAATGTCATACATTCACCCCAGTACAAGGATCTGGGCCTAAATCCATCGTTTTTTTCACTCCACACCACCCTGGGTTAGACACTGGCTATATGCAAATCAGCTCTGACCCTTTGCCTCATGGGAAAAGTCCAGTCCGAACTGCCAAACCCTGTCTTTCCCAGACCGGAATCAAGCATCCAAGGACCGGTTTCTGGCTATCAGCCTTCATTCAGCCTGGATAGCTTGACTCCAGTGGTGTGGAGAGCCTGGGACTCACGTCTGAGCATACCCAGCCCACTCGGGGTGAAAATTACAAAAAACACAGTTGATGGACAGAATGTAGAACAATGTCATACATTCACCCCAGTACAAGGATCTGGGCCTAAATCCATCGTTTTTTTCACTCCACACCACCCTGGGTTAGACACTGGCTATATGCAAATCAGCTCTGACCCTTTGCCTCATGGGAAAAGTCCAGTCCGAACTGCCAAGCCCTGTCTTTCCCAGACCGGAATCAAGCATCCAAGGACCGGTTTCTGGCTATCAGCCTTCATTCAGCCTGGATAGCTTGACTCCAGTGGTGTGGAGAGCCTGGGACTCACGTCTGAGCATACCCAGCCCACTCGGGGTGAAAATTACAAAAAACACAGTTGATGGACAGAATGTAGAACAATGTCATACATTCACCCCAGTACAAGGATCTGGGCCTAAATCCATCGTTTTTTTTCACTCCACACCACCCTGGGTTAGACACTGGCTATATGCAAATCAGCTCTGACCCTTTGCCTCTTGGGAAAAGTCCAGTCCGAACTGCCAAGCCCTGTCTTTCCCAGACCGGAATCAAGCATCCAAGGACCGGTTTCTGGCTATCAGCCTTCATTCAGCCTGGATAGCTTGACTCCAGTGGTGTGGAAAGCCTGGGACTCACGTCTGAGCATACCCAGCCCACTCGGGGTGAAAATTACAAAAAACACAGTTGATGGACAGAATGTAGAACAATGTCATACATTCACCCCAGTACAAGGATCTGGGCCTAAATCCATCGTTTTTTTCACTCCACACCACCCTGGGTTAGACACTGGCTATATGCAAATCAGCTCTGACCCTTTGCCTCATGGGAAAAGTCCAGTCCGAACTGCCAAGCCCTGTCTTTCCCAGACCGGAATCAAGCATCCAAGGACCGGTTTCTGGCTATCAGCCTTCATTCAGCCTGAATAGCTTGACTCCAGTGGTGTGGAGAGCCTGGGACTCACGTCTGAGCATACCCAGCCCACTCGGGGTGAAAATTACAAAAAACACAGTTGATGGACAGAATGTAGAACAATGTCATACATTCACCCCAGTACAAGGATCTGGGCCTAAATCCATCGTTGTTTTCACTCCACACCACCCTGGGTTAGACACTGGCTATATGCAAATCAGCTCTGACCCTTTGCCTCATGGGAAAAGTCCAGTCCGAACTGCCAAGCCCTGTCTTTCCCAGACCGGAATCAAGCATCAAAGGACTGGGGTGAATGTGTGACATTGATCCACATTCTGTCCATCATTGTTGTGTTTGCAGGTACCGCTCTAAGTGTACTGGGGATGCTCAGACGTGAGTCCCAGGCACTCCACACCACTGGAATCAAGCTAGCCGGGCTGATGAGAGGTGTTACCTCGAAACCGGACCGTTCCACGGATGCTTGTTTCCGTTCTGGGAAGGACATGGCTTTTGTAGTTCGGACTGGACTGTTCCCATGGGGCACAGGGTCAGCGCTGATTTGCATATCGCCATTGTCTAACCCAGGGTGGTGTGGAGTGGAAAAACGATGGATTTGGGCCCAGATCTTTGGACTGGGGTGAATGTGTGACATTGATCCACATTCTGTCCATCATTGTTGTGTTTGCAGGTACCGCTCTAAGTGTACTGGGGATGCTCAGACGTGAGTCCCAGGCACTCCACACCACTGGAATCAAGCTAGCTGGGCTGATGAGAGGTGTTACCTCGAAACCGGGCCGGTCCTCGGATGCTTGTTTCCGTTCTGGGAAGGACATGGCTTTTGTAGTTCGGACTGGACTGTTCCCATGGGGCACAGGGTCAGCGCTGATTTGCATATCGCCATTGTCTAACCCAGGGTGGTGTGGAGTGGAAAAACGATGGATTTGGGCCCAGATCTTTGGACTGGGGTGAATGTGTGACATTGATCCACATTCTGTCCATCATTGTTGTGTTTGCAGGTACCGCTCTAAGTGTACTGGGGATGCTCAGACGTGAGTCCCAGGCACTCCACACCACTGGAATCAAGCTAGCCGGGCTGATGAGAGGTGTTACCTCGAAACCGGGCCGGTCCTCGGATGCTTGTTTCCATTCTGGGAAGGACATGGCTTTTGTAGTTCGGACTGGACTGTTCCCATGGGGCACAGGGTCAGCGCTGATTTGCATATCGCCATTGTCTAACCCAGGGTGGTGTGGAGTGGAAAAACGATGGATTTGGGCCCTGATCTTTGGACTGGGGTGAATGTGTGACATTGATCCACATTCTGTCCATCATTGTTGTGTTTGCAGGTACCGCTCTAAGTGTACTGGGGATGCTCAGACGTGAGTCCCAGGCACTCCACACCACTGGAATCAAGCTAGCCGGGCTGATGAGAGGTGTTACCTCGAAACCGGGCCGGTCCTCGGATGCTTGTTTCCGTTCTGGGAAGGACATGGCTTTTGTAGTTCGGACTGGACTGTTCCCATGGGGCACAGGGTCAGCGCTGATTTGCATATCGCCATTGTCTAACCCAGGGTGGTGTGGAGTGGAAAAACGATGGATTTGCGCCCAGATCTTTGGACTGGGGTGAATGTGTGACATTGATCCACATTCTGTCCATCATTGTTGTGTTTGCAGGTACCGCTCTAAGTGTACTGGGGATGCTCAGACGTGAGTCCCAGGCACTCCACACCACTGGAATCAAGCTAGCCGGGCTGATGAGAGGTGTTACCTCGAAACCGGGCCGGTCCTCGGATGCTTGTTTCCGTTCTGGGAAGGACATGGCTTTTGTAGTTCGGACTGGACTGTTCCCATGGGGCACAGGGTCAGCGCTGATTTGCATATCGCCATTGTCTAACCCAGGGTGGTGTGGAGTGGAAAAACGATGGATTTGGGCCCAGATCTTTGGACTGGGGTGATTGTGTGACATTGATCCACATTCTGTCCATCATTGTTGTGTTTGCAGGTACTGCTCTAAGTGTACTGGGGATGCTCAGACGGGAGTCCCAGGCACTCCACACCACTGGAATCAAGCTAGCCGGGCTGATGAGAGGTGTTACCTCGAAACCAGGCCGGTCCTCGGATGCTTGTTTCCGTTCTGGGAAGGACATGGCTTTTGTAGTTCGGACTGGACTGTTCCCATGGGGCACAGGGTCAGCGCTGATTTGCATATCGCCATTGTCTAACCCAGGGTGGTGTGCAGTGGAAAAACGATGGATTTGGGCCCAGATCTTTGGACTGGGGTGAATGTGTGACATTGATCCACATTCTGTCCATCATTGTTGTATTTTTGTTTTGGGAGCACAGTTGTGCCCTTCTTGAGAGCACGATTGTACCTCTACGAGAAAACATCCTTCACAGTAAATAAATTGGCACATTTCCAAGTGCAGCCAACCCCCCCCCCCCACCCACACAAAAACCAGATAATTCCTGGAGTCTAGTGGCTCCTGTATGTGGATCAAGGCATGTCCATGATCCAAGAGCGGAAAACTGTTTGAGGCAGGCATCGCTAACAATAGAGGAGACTCTCCTCTTTCCAACAATGCCTCCCTCAAACATGGGGAGGTATCCCCAGCTGAGGAAACGCCACCAGATGCAGGCACTCTACTTATTGCTTCTCTGCTCTGGTGGAAAACTGTCAATTGAGCATGCCTCATGGTGTGCTGACTGCACAGATAGGCAGGAGGTGGGTATGAGGGCTCAAGCAAAAGGGATTACGCTTCGTCTTAAGATGGGGATTAAAAAAAAGTTACCTCCAAAGCAAACAATGAAGTTTTCTTCATACCTTCCCCATCGTAGGCCATCAGCCGCCGACAACGCTAGGAAGGTAGTGTTGGTATCTGTTGGTGGCCGATGCCCACACTGAAAGGGTTAAATATATAAAATAGCCTCCTAAGTCTTTTTTTATTTACCTTATCAAGTGCAGTAATGATGATTAGGCATCCATTAACCTTTTATCTGGCGATTAATAATACACTATTACATATTCACCATCCAGGTTAGGCCTAGACCTGCTGATTCATTTATGGGGCTAAAGCAGGAGCCTTGTGTCAGGGCTAGATCATCAGAAGCCCAGACATTGCTGCTGTTTGTTTAACAGTGCCTTGGCCTGTTTCATAAGAGGCACTATAGCTCTCACTGAAACACTGGTGTCCCTGTTCTTCTATACATTTTTCCAGAAAATAAAGGGACAACTCTTCGTTAGCACACCCTTCTTTAACCCTTTTCCAATGTATACTTTTACGGTTAAATGTATTGACTAGTGAGAGAAATGGAAGGCCTATGTCTGTAGGTAACTGTATCAGATAGTTTATTGAAGCAGAATCGTGTGCCTGTCCATGTAGTTCCTCTGACCAAAATTTTGAAAAATAACCAGTATGTGGACTGGAAATAGACTCTCACCTCTCAGGAACAATTAGCCAATCACTCACTTGTAACAGACAGAGACGCAGAGTCATTCCTTGTGCTGGCTGACCCCTCATGCAGACCAGACAGTAGAGCTATCACTTGCCACCGCAGTCTGCACAACTACTCACCATCTGCCTTAATCAGCAGTGCAAGCTCTTTTTTTGCAGTGGAGTGTATTGAAATCCCTCACATTCGGAAGAGTGACGCCTTGTTCTGCTTGCTTGTCCCTTTATTGTTTTGCAAGTGTCTACCTCTCTTGTGTGCATGTGTTTTTACTTTGAATAACCTATCCCTGAGAATTTTCAAAAGCTTTGGAAGGACAGGGAATGCACAAAAAGATGACCTTAGCCAAAGTGACCTACAAAGACTGTGATTCTGGTGGGCCAGAGTAAAAAATGCAACTGGGAATCACCGGTTCAGTGCACTCTAGAACACAGGGACTCTCAGACTGAGTAACTTCAGGTTGTGAACTAATGACCACAAGTACACTGAGGTGTACAATCCAAGAACAACAGTACAAGAAAGGAAGATACCTTATCCAAGTACAAGAAAGGAAGATATCTTTTGAATTTGAATTTGAATTTTAAAATATTTGTTAAGCGCGCTTATACCGGAACGGTTTCATGGCGCTGGATAGCTGTGAGTCAGTGGAGGCGAGGCAAGAGGCCAGACTGCTGCAGATCTGGAAAACAGGAAAGTCTTGAGTGATTTACGAAATTCCTGATAGGAAGATGTAGTCCTGAGTGCGAGAGGGAGTGAGTTCCAGAAGGATGGGGCTAGAACCGCAAATCTGGCCCCCCCTGACTTCTGCTTCCTAAAGCGGGGAACTGACAGGAGAGCCTGATAGGTGGAGCGGAGCTCTCTGGTCGGAAGATAGGGTGAGATGGCTTCACAGAGGAAGGCGGGGGCAGTCCCCGACCTAGCCTGATACGTGATGCAGCCCAACTTGAAGAGGGCCCTCTCCCTCACCGGTAACCAATGCAAGGACTGTAACAAAGGGGCGGCATGGTTGAATTTAGGGAGACCATAGATCAGGCGAGCCGCCTGATTTTGTATCAGTTGGAGCCGGCGAATCAGGTAGGCCGGTGTGCCGTTGTAAATCACATTCCCATAATCAAGGCGCGAGAGCACCATAGCCATGAGAATGAGCTTGAGTGCATCCGCCGAGAAGAAGCGGGAAACCTTTCGGATTATACGAAGGGAGAAGAAGCAGGCAGACACCACTGAGTTAATCTGCGTGTGAAGAGTAAGCAGAGGGTTAATGAAGATGCCCAGAGTTTTGACCTTGGGAACTGGAAGGGGAGGGGGACCAAGGGAGTGGGGCCAAAAGAAAGAAGACCAGGGACTGCAACCACCCCCCACCAGAACCAATTCGGTCTTGTCAGGGTTTAGTTTGAGGTGGTTGCAGTTCATCCACTCTTGGATAAAGAGCATGACCCTCTCAAAATTCGAAGCAGAGGAGGGGGAGGGGGAGAGGTTAAAGATAAGTTGGAGGTCATCGGCGTAATTGAACACCGAGACCTCCATCTGCTGTAAAGAAAAAATGAGGGGTGAGATGTATAAATTAAATAACAAGGGGGACAAGGAGGAGCCCTAGGGGACTCCGCAGGTCACTGTCCGAGGTGGAGAAGTGAAATCGGCCAGATGGACGGCTTGCTCCCTGTCCGTTAAAAAGGAACGGAGCCAGGCAAGGGCCGTGCCCCCAATGCCCGCCGCCTCGACACGGGTCAGCAGGATGTCATGGTCCACCGTGTCGAACGCGGCGGACAGATCTAACAGGACCAGGGCCTGGGGCGGGCAGTTGTCAATGCCCTCCCTAAGTTTGTCCATCACCGAGACGACTACCTTCTCGGTAGAGTGCAGCGGGCGGAAGCCCGCCTGACGAGCAGAGAGACAACCCGTGGATTCCACAAAGGAACTCAGGGACCTGGTGATATGAGCCTCTGAGACCTTTGCCAGGTAGGGAAGAAGGGAAATAGGACGGTAGTTGGCAGGCAGAGAAGGGTCAGTGCCTGCCTTTTTCAAAATCGGAATGATGACTACCGATTTATGGGCATGAGGAACAGTGCCCGTACTAAGGGAGTGATTAATCAAAGTGAGAGGAGGGGAGGAACAGATTGAAAAAAACTCCTTTAGGGCAAATGCAGGACCAATATCCTGGGGGGAACCCGATTTAACCCGGGCCAGTAGGGGGAGAAAAGTATCTCGAGTCAAAGGAGGAAACTGGGTAAAGGATGAAGCAGGGGGAGGGGGGTTGGCCGCAGATGATACCGGGGGTGAGGAGGGGATGTTGGCCTTAATAAGGGCTATCTTCTCGAAGAAAAAAGAATTGAGGGAGTTGCAGAGTGTTTGGGATGGGGGGATTTTAGGGATTACCCTGTCAGAGGCGGCGAGCTCATGGACTGTGGCGAATATCTCCTTAAAAAATCCCAGAGGAAAAAGTTTAATGTAAACTTAGGTCAGAAATAGTACATTCCAGAGGAAATGCCGAAGTACTACACACAATAAACTTCAATATTCAATTATTTGTCTTTTTGAAGGCCAAATGTTTCATCAGACCTCTATGAAAACACAGACAGAGCTGATATAGGAAAGAGAAAGAGAGAGAGAGAGAGAGAACCAAAAGACCTAACCCCAGCCCCACACAGAGATAACCACCCAGAACTGGTTCAGACCGGGCTCAAGGCCCACTTGCACAAAGGGAACAAAGACTTTTAGGGGTATAAGTACAGGACCCCTGACTACAGAAAATTAGATCATCCTGGAATCAAGAAGTAACCTCTGCCAAGGAGAAAGCTGAAACTGTAGAAGGAAGACTGTCCTGCTGTTGCTCTGCTGGACTGACCTGCTGTTGCTTTGCTGCCAAGGAGAGGGGAAGGACTTTGCTTTATGCTGTGTCCCCTTGCTTGAAGGAATCTCCAAGGGCCCGAGAGAAAGCTGGCTCCCTGTTATGAAGTCCCAGGAACAAAAGGACTTCACCTCCAGCTTCCCTGAACTCCATTGAGAGAGTTCTGTCCTTCCTGGAGTGCGTGCCCCATGTGTGGTGCCTCTGGAAGTTGTACCTGTGATGGGGAGCTGGAAACCAAGCTTTTAAAGACTTTGCTATAGAACATTTATCGCAATCCTGTCCGAGCGAGAAACTTCCCGCCGATACGAAGACCGAGATCATCGCAGTGCCTGTCGCTGCTGCCTGAAGACATCGCACCCTTCGTTAGCGGGAAGATTTCCGCCGCTGCGAATATCGTCGCAGAACCTGTCATCGCTGGGTGAGATCACCACATCACGTTGCTGCGAGAATCGTTGCAGAGCCCTGAGAATCATCGCATCGTGCCTTTCGGAGCATTTTCCTATGGAACCCCCGCACCGGAATCCATAAAAGTCATCGCCTTCCTCCCCATAGAGATCAGATTTGTCGCTACAAGCCGCTACATCCAGCGGAATTGTCACTAACGCCTCCCCAGGGTCTCAGGAGTAACGCTTCGCTTGTTTTCCACCACAACAGCTTCTGTTTTGGAACTTTGTCACATTTAAAGGTACTGTTGGCTAAACGTGACGCTACTGTGACCTTTTCACACAACTGTGGATTATTTTAACGCTAACATTAAGAACTCCTTTGCAACCATATTCTTGAACTGTGTATGTTGGATTTTTGTCATTTTGGTCTTGTGTAGTTTAGATTAAATACCTTTATTTTTCTAATCTGTTGTGGAGTCAGTTTGTGGTGTTTTAACTGTGTTACTGTGAGTTTTGGTACAAATACTTTACACATTACCTTTGATAAGCCATGACTGCTCATGCCAAGGTACCAACGGGGTGAGCAGAGTTTATCTCAGAGGATTTCCTCCTTACCCTGACTAGAAGCAAGGGTCCCTATTTGGACAGTGGTACCTAGCCCTGCCAACCAGAGACCCCCAGTTCTAACAAGTCTGCATTACGATTGTAGCAGTTCAATTTACTTGCATGAGAAAGAAGACTGTTCAATAAAACCTTTTATTGAAAACACCTGTCTCTCTATTTCTCTGCACCTCTGTAGAAACGAAGCATGCACGAGTGACTGAGTGGAATACTTATCTATTGTTTCCACGACTCTAGAGATACATTTCTTATTCTTGGGAAACAAAGTTGTCATGTTTATGCGGCTGTCGGAAACTAATCCCTTCTTGTGAATTCAAGAAAGTTTCTGGTGACCTCTGAGCTAGCTGGAACTTACAAGAAAATTTAATATATTGGATAGAGACTTAGTCTAATCTATGGGATATCTTATTCCAATGCGCAAAGCCTATTGGGAATATAGGAACTACACTACACGACTAAACGAAAAAGGCTTGTTGTGATGTTAAAATTACTTTCAAACCTGCTGGCAACCTATCCATTCAGCTTTCGCATGCGGTTAGTATGAAAACTGCTATGCTGAATAAAAAGGATAATATGCATTGCACTTTGAAATAAAAGAGACACCTGTTAGTGCAGAGAGTGTGTCCAGCCGGCTCTCGCCTTGGGGGAGATTTAAGATGGAAGGCGTGATGTCAGCCCAGTGATGAGGTGGAGCTTGGGCTGGTGCAGGAGGTCGGAGGCCAGTGGATCCCACTACAGTGGGGCCCCTAGATGGGGGCCCAGGAGAGTGCGGCAAGGAGAGCGGGGGCCCTCTCACCCCAGCAGAGAGGCAATGCAGTGGAGTGGAGCAACAGTAGAGGGCCACTGGGGTGAGAGGCCAATTGGGTCTGGACAGCCCGGCAGGCCACCAGCTCGGCAGGAGATGCCTGGGGGCCACCTTGAGTGCAGGGGGTGTGGCAGGGCTGGTACCCCTTGCCTCTGGGCTTTGAAGATTGTGGAGAGGTGCAGGGAGCCTGCGTCCTGAGGCGCGGTGAAGTACGCCGCAGAGCCAGGGCCCATGAGAAGCCAGCAGAGCCTGGAGCAGGTCGGAAGGCCAAGGGGTGTCCTTACAAGATTGGTGAATGGCCCGGGGACCCCACTTGTGAGTGACAGTTGCAGGTAACCCCAGTCTCCCTTTCAAGTGCAGCCAGGGTGGCTGGAAGTGTTGGGGTTCTTCTGCCACAGGGTGTAGCCACAAAGAGCCTCAATAGTGCGGAGAGGCGGCTGCTCCCAGGGGTGGCAGCCTCATAGACTCCCTGTCAGACAAACTTAGGTTGGTGAGGAGTCGTACAGGCATACTAACAGCCAGTTTCTTGGTGGAATGTAGCCTGGTGATGGTGATTCCTAATATGGCATCACAGTGCCACCCAGGGGAACTGGAGCAGAACGTGGGGGAAGACAAAGGCACCAATCAATCAATCATTTGTAAAGCGCACTACATACTCGTGAGGGTCTCAAGGTGCTGGGGGGGAGGGGCGCTACTGATCGAACAGCCAGGTCTTGAGTATCCTCCAGAAGGTCAGCAGGTCTTGGGTCAGTCGTAGGCTCAGTGGGAGGATGTTCCATGTCTTGGCAGCAAAGTGGGAGAAGGATCTCCCACCGGTAGTTGTTCTTCGGATGCGCGGGACGGTGGTGATTGAGAGGTCGACGGAGCGTAGCAGGCGGTTGGGGATGTAGAAGGAGAGTCGTCTGTTGAGGTAGGCTGGGCCGGTCTTGTGGAGTGCCTTGTGTGCGTGGGTGAGGAGCTTGAAGGATATCCTCTTGTTGACGGGGAGCCAGTGCATATTTCTCAGGTGGGGGGGTGATGTGGCCATGGCGTGGTACATCAAGGATCAGTCGTGCCCAGGTGTTTTGGGTGCATTGTAGTCGTTTGATGAGCTTGGTTGGGGCTCCCGCGTAGAGGGCGTTTCCATAGTCGAGTTTGCTGCTGACGACGGCCTGGGTGACTGTCTTTCTTGTATCTGTCGGGATCCATCTGTAGATCTTGCGTAGCATGCGGAGGGTGTTAAAGCAGGAGGAGGAGACGGCATTGACTAGCTTGGTCATTGAGAGCGTTGAGTCGAAGATGATTCCCAGGTTCCGTGCGTGCTCGGTGGGTGTCGGGGCTGCCCCCAGTGCTGTCAGCCACCCGGAGTCGTCCCAGGCTGAAGGGTTGGAGCCGAGGATGAGGACCTCCGACTTGTCCGAGTTCAACTTCAGACAGCTGGTCTTGATCCAGTCGGCGATGGCCTTCATTCCTTCATGGAGGTTGGCTTTGGCGGTGATGGGGTCCTTGGTGAGGGAGAGGGTCAGCTGAGTGTCGTTAGCGTAGGAGATTATGTTGAGGTTGTGCTGTTGAGCTACATGTGTGAGCCGGGCAATGTAACTTTTGAACAGCATCGGGCTGAGGTAGGATCCCTGGGGTACGCAGCAGATGATCTCGGAGGCTTTGGAACGGAATGGGGTAGCCGGACGCTCTGGGTTCTGCTGGAGAGGAAGGAGGTGGTCCAATCCAGAGCCTTGTCTTGGATCACTGCGGCGTGGAGGCGTGCGCGTAGTGTGCAGTGGCAGACTGTGTCGAAGGCGGCAGAGCAGTCTAGGAGGATGAGTGCTGCAGTCTCGCCATTGTCCAGCAGGGTCCTGATGTCACCGGTGGTGGCAATGAGGGCAGTCTCGGTGCTGTGGTTGCTGCAGAACTCTGAATGGCAAGGGTCCAGGATTCTGTTTTCTTCGAGGTATCAGGTTAGCTGTCTGTTGACGGTTTTCTCGATGACCTTGGCCGGGAAGGGGAGAAGAGAGATGGGCCAGAAATTCTTGAGGTCTCTTGGGTCTGCCTTAGGTTTTCTGAGTAGGGCCTTGATGTCGGCTTGTTTCCAGATCTCTGGGAAGGTTGCGGTCTCGAGGGAGAGATTGATGACGTTGCGCAGGTGGGGTGCAATGGAGCTGCTTGCTCTGTTGAAGACGTGGTGCAGGAATGGATCTGTCGGAGAGCCGCAATGGATTGTGCGCATGGTCTTGATGGTGTCATCGATGCTCACGCTGGTCCAGTCTAGCAGGGGGTCATGGTCGATGGTGTGCGGAGGGTCTGTTGTGTTGCTGTATGTGGGGCTGTCTGGGTGTTGAAGCTGTCGTGGATGTCTGCTATCTTGCGGTGGAAGAAGGTGGCGAGGGAATCGCATAGGGCTTGCGATGGCGGGATGTCTTTGGTGTTGGAGCTGGGGTTGGGGAGTTCCTTGACGATGTTGAAGAGCTCCTTGCTATTGTGTGCGTTGTTGTAGAGGCGGTCTTTGAAGGAGGTCTTCTTGGCCACCCTGATGAGGTGTTGGTGGTTGCGAATGGCATCCTTGTGCGCTGCTTGACTTTCCACAGTTTGTTCACTGTGCCGTTTCTTCTCTAATTTCCGGCACACGTGCTTTGAGGCTAGGAGTTCTGGGGTGAACCAGCTGGCCCTCTTGCTGGTGTCTCTGTGGGGGGGTTTCTTCAGTGGGCAAGGGTGTTGACGCAGTCCTCGATCCAGCATCTGAGGCTGTGGCCAGCGTCGTCGGTGTTGGAGGGTTGGGTGGGTGGGCTGAGAGTGAGGTTTGCGTGTAGTTAGTCTTTGGTGATTATGCTCCAGCAGCGGCGGGGAATCTGTTGGGTGCGGTGGTGTGTGGTGGGCTTCTGGAAGGCGAAGTGGATGCAGTGGTAGTCGGTCCAGAGGAGTTCGGTAGTGTGGCTGACGGAGACGTGCGGGCTTGAGGAGAAGACGGGGTCGAGCATGTGGCCGGTGGACTGGCAGCGCAGTGAGAGACAAAAACGATCGTAGAGCTCAAAATGTATGCTGTAGCGCAGGAAGTGTGACTCTTAAGGACGGATCACCAAAAGCTAACAGGCATGGTGTCGAAGGCGGAGGCCACAATCCCTCATTTGATGCTAGCAATGTCAGAGGAGAAAGTGCAAACTAAGGCTTTGTAAAAGAGAGTGGCTTCCCTTGAAACTAAAATGGATGACATGGAGGGGCAATCTCGCCGCAATAATGTACAACTGGTGGGGGTTCCAGAGAATGAGGAGGGCCCCTACATAGAGTTGTTTCTTGAGTACTGGCTGTCCATGGTGGTGCTGGGGTGCAGCTATCCAAGTGGTTTATAGTGAAGAGAGCCCACAGAGTCCCTAGACGTCCACCGGTGCCTGGCGTTTTCTCTGGCGGCAATTGTGGCCAGCCGGCTGAACTTCTGTGACAGGGACAATATCCTACAGGTGGCACAAAGACATTGGCCATGGTCACTAGACAGAGCAAGTGTGAATATTAACACTGACTACATAAACTTGGTGCAGCGACAGAGAGCATCCTTTCTGGGGGTCAAGAGGCACCTCCACCTTTTGAACGTAGAGTATGCCATCTATTTTGCGGCTCGTCTCAGGATTATGGACAAGCAAGCCACCCATTTCTTTCATGATGGTGCCTTCAGCCAGTGGCTACCCGAGGCCAGTAGGAGGTTTGAAGGCCAATGTAGAAGGTTGGTGGGAGCCCCGTAAGTGCTGTAGAGGATGTAGTTGTCTGTTGTTGGCTCCATTGAAGATCGAAGGGGATCACATTGGGAGCCACCCTGTCCAGGGATTTGTTATGACTGCGACATTCCCGAAGGCAGGCTATGACTGAGCCAACTGTCCATATAAACAGAGAGGGGCTCTCCCTGTAACTATTGGTCATGGAATGTTAATGGCCTGAGGGATAATTTGAAAAGGGGTATGGTGCTCAGGGATTTAGCCAGACACGATCCTAATGTGGTTTTACTGTGAGAGACGCATTTGGTGGGGAATAATTGTGGTTTACTGAACTAGTTCAGACCGAGTCATATGCAAATCAGTCCTCATGGGAACAGCCCACCTCCAACTGCCAAGCCAGGTCTTCCCTGGAACCTGTGTCTGAACTGAGGTGGTAAAGTGAGCTAAAGAACGATGATGGATTCAAACCAGATCTGTGACTGGGGGTGGGTGTCTGAAAAGTTTCAGTGCCCCATCCATTATCTCCTGGTGTTTGCTTTGTTCACCCTAAGTTGACAGGGTGTGTCCAGGCGTGGGTCCTTGCTCCCTATGCCACTTGGTTCAAGCTAGTCTGGCTGATGAGGGGTGTTACCCCAAAACCAGTCCCAGGATGCTTGTTTCCAGTCCAGGGAAGACATGGCTTGGCAGTTCGGGTTGGACTGTTCCCATGAGGCACAGGGTCAAGACTGATTTGCATATAGCTGTGTCTGAACTGGGGTGGCGAAGTGAGCTAAAGAACAATGATGGATTCAACTCAGATCTGTGACTGGGGGTGAGTGTCTGAAAAGTTTCAGTGCTCATTCTATTAGCTCCTTGTGTTAGTTTTTAAATGGTTGGCCAAAGTATGCTAACTTAAAATGAGCTAACTTAAATTGAATAATCGATCACTGCATGGGCTTTAGCTGTAGGACCCTGATTTGTTTTATCTCATTCTTCAAAAACATATACCAAACTGGGAACTACACCTCAAATAAAGCCGAAAAGCTACAATGCTTGTAATGCCCCCTAGGGTTCAGGTTTGCCCTCTGCCCATGCCAAACTGTACATGGAGCCCCTAGGTCTGGTCCTTAGGAACATAGGCATTTTTGTTTATCGATATGCTGATAGCATTCAATAATATCTAAAAACCTTTGCCAATTAAGGATATTATCATGCTCATACCTGCCTTGTTAGAATTCAAAAAAGCGGATGGTGGAGAACTTCCTCAGGCTTAATCTCAAGAGCAAAGATTAATAAAATGTATGTAAATGAAGAAGCAAGATGTACAATTTAAAAAGATTAAACATTCTGTAAATGTGAAGAAATTTGAAATTAGAGACTAAAAATTAAGTTAATATCCTAAGATTGATTTATGGGAGCCTTGCAAATGCATTAAACAAAATATAATATGGATAATGAGTGACCTCACTTGAATCTAGAAAAACTCAAACCTTCCTATTAAAATTGTGATTTTTTTTATATTTGTTTGTGAAATAGATGGAATATTTCACCATTTGTGTGTTTGTTTGGGGAATGCCTGGTTCTGTATTTTTTATGTATTTTTTGTGGTTCTGATCATTGAAAATGCTTAGCCGGAGTCCCTACCTTCCAATAATGACTCAGTTGAGGTCCCTGGATACCAATAATGATTAGTGAGTGTTCCTGGGTTCCAGTAGTGATTAAGTGGGGATCAAAAGGTTAAAAACTACAGCTCTGCCATGCTGAGTTCCTCCTATTTAGATCCTCTCGCAAGAGTACATTTAAAATCTTTCTCAGGTTGAGACTCTGGAATCTATGGTTTCTCTTCCTTCCTTTCAACATGTGAAAGTCTTTCAGGTTCATTCTTTCTCCTTCACTCTCCCTTGCCCTAACCCTTATTGCTAACTTGTGGACTTGTAGAGGTAAGTGTATTACACCTTTGCAGACTAAATGTTTAATGTCATTTTGCCATACTATGTTTAGGATAAGAGCTGGTTTTTGTCCACTCCTAGTTTTCCACTAGGCAAGATGAATGTCACTATTCCAGTTACCCTATCCTTCCGCTAACTGGTTCTCCTATTTCTCTGGGGTTCTTGTCACTAGGTACTGCTGTACCAATTGACAGCTACAAGGATAAATGAGAGTCTGCAGGTTAGCAGCGGTGTTCTATTGTTTGCTTTTTTGATGCCGTAATAACTGACAATATTGCACACCTTTCACAGGCTTTTCATCATGAATAGGATTCTATTCAAATTCGGTAGACTGGCCTACAAAGGGGTCCACTACAACAACCCTCCTTACTGAGCAGAATTGCTTTCCATGTATGGTAGCTTACGACGTCTTAGAAGTGGAGATACTTTCAAATTAAGTGTATCTAAATTGAGTGCAAAGTCTGTGCAAAAGCAAATCTTCACTGGTGCCACTACTACATGCTTGGAACTCCCTCGCCCTCAACATTAAAAAGCATCCCATCCATCTCACCATCAGAAGACATCTTAAAATGTACCTCTTGCACCACTTTTGAGCCTAAATTGATGCAAACTTATTTTGTTCATTATTTTGTTTACTCCTGCTTGCTTTCTTCAGACAGTTACTGGCAAATATGTATCCTTCACTATCGGGTGTTGTATTATTAGCATCCTAATATGTCAGGGTTTATATGAACGTACCATATAAGAATATTAAATACAATTATTTAATATTAATAATTCCCCTCCTTGAAAGATTAACAGTCGAAGCCATCCTCTAGCTTACACAGTCTTCAACAGACCAGAGTTTTTGTCACATGTATCCTCAAGTTCGAATGCTCTATGGTACCATTGAAGATAATTGTATAGCTATGAACTATTAACTTTTGTTTATTTGCAGGTTTGGAGTTTAGCCTAATATGTACCCCTGCCCTACAAGAAGTTAACATGCCTATGCCTTTCGAGTTAAATTGACAAATCATAGATTCCTTTCTTTTCCGGTTGCCCTATACCTGCATGAGAGAGAGGAACGGTGTTTTAATGAACTGGATACTTCAACTCGCTACATAGATAGAAACCCTACATTCTGACTTGTATAACACTTAATGTTATGTCAGCAGTATATTTAGTCATTAAACCTATTGAGTCGTGTAACTTCATCGTGCACTGCCCGCCATGTCAGGGTATTGTTTAATGCCACTTGAAACTTGAGCCTTGATACATCACAAAACCTGTGGCATAGAAATATCCACTGACTGTGAAAAGTCGTGAGCAATTCCTCGTTTTCACCATATCATTTTTTAGCTCAACATGTATGGGATTTTAATCATTTTATTAATGTTAACGAGAAAAAAAAAACATTGAATGAGGTAAACTGAATGTTTTATTTCGATTCCCTCAAATGCAGCTTTTCTGTACAGCCCTGCCTTTGGTAAGGGTCCAGGGCAAACATCGCCCCCGCTGTGGGGCTGAAGAAATCAGTGTCTGGCTTTTGTCTCCGCTCGGCTCTTAGTCTCGCAGAAGCACGAATGGCGTCAGGGCGCATTCTTCCTCTAGAGAAAATAAGATGTCGGCTCCAGACTGATTGGCAGCAAGCCAGTCACCAAATCACAGTGGAGGTATTTCAAGACACATTGGTTGAAAGTTCAAAGAAGCTCAGAAATATAACCTGCCAGTGAAGCCATGTAGCCTTGCAGATGTTTAAAAAAATAAGCATAAAGCACGCCTTTATCACAAGTGTAGTGTTGGTTGCGTTTGTCTTTTGACAGCACAAAACGGTATGCGTGACCTTGCAAAGCTGTTCAAGGTCTGCGTTTAACATTGCAGGTAAAATATGGTTTACTTTGACTAGTTCCTCATGTCTGTCTCCCCTCCACTCCCCGCTTATGTAAAAGAAAGCTGTAACCTCCTAACTCTTTAGTAAGGTGCCATCCCCTAAAATATTGTAACTATTTGACTGCAGCATGTAACTTCTCATACAATTTTCCTGTTGGGAATGGAGTTCCCATGTTGAACGTTGTTTACTGCTACTGGTGCGTATAGCTCTTTGTGGCAATGGACTGAGCTGTAAGTGATGCCTGTTATGTCGTTGTATGGGGTCTAATCTTGTTAGATTATGAGTTATAATTATACCTGTTTACATAGTTACTTGTTAGTAAACGATTATGTCAGTTTCGGTGCATTAATGATTGAAGAAAAACACATTAAGGCACAATCTACAAGCAATTTAGCTACTAAAGACGTTTGATATCCAATTACTCACAGATTAATGGAGAAAATTAAATTCCAATCACTGAAAAGATGAGACAAGGGGAGGGCTGAGCCATACCCATTAGGAAACGCAACGATGTGCAATGCATAACAGAATTAAAGCCTTCTTTTATTCAAACTCGGTGGTTGAAAAGGAACAAATCCATCATGTTGAAACTTGACTTGTAGCGTGACATTAAAAATAATCTGAGTAGAATTTTCATTGGGGTAAGCGCAGAACTAGTTCAAGTAGTGTCACTCTCAATTACTGTTCTCAGGTGGTGTGCCCATTAAAATTCCCACTTGTGGGTTCAGCTCACTATGCAAATGGGGTCATTACCTGGAGAGTTTAATTGGGTATGACACCGGGAGTTGGGATGCTCTTTCAAAACAAACCTCTCTGTGCACACACGTTCGCCATGAATGTGATTGTTGTATGTTTTTTTGATTTCTTTTATCTTCTGTATGATTCAGTACATGAAAGGGATGGATGTGCAGGTATTCGAATTTGTGAACATCTCCCAGTGTTGATCATACCTCTCTAGGTGACACTTCAATATTCTGTGATGCTGACCCTTCAGCATTTAGTAACATGATGATCTCACTTGATAAAGTACAGCGTTTTTCACGTCCATCACCCAGAAATAATGTCCATCCTACTATATGCATAAGTCCTCTTTCTGCCACATTACTATGGTCTGTGGTATGCGCATCGTTCTAGCCAATCACGTTACCCCATGGCAAAACTCTATATGGAGAATGATCACAAATGTGTTCTTAAAAACAATGCATTACATGACGTTGCCACTCTTCAAGTATCCTCATTCGTTTATATCTGATTCAAACCTGCTACTTTAGGAATTTAAATGTTGTTAGGGCAGAATTGAACGAATTTCTATTTTAATACATCTTTCATATCTGAAAGCAGTGGTGTACATATCCACAATTGGACTGCCTTCTTAAAAGCACTTCATTGGGAATTAACATAGCTGCTTCTAATGTTTACATTTGCATCATTAAATGTAGAATTTTCTGTTTTGAAAGCATTTTATCGTATGTAAATGAGTGTCGCCGGTCTTAAAAAGGACCTGCTCTAGGTCTGAATCAAGTTATAGAAAATAACATTTAGGAAAGTAGTGTGGTAGAAAGCAGCATTACAACTATTTCAGTGCTCGAAAATGGCATACGTGTACGAATTTTATTTTACTTTGAGGCTGCTTGATTAGGGCATTTGGTTCACAGGTATGCTGGGATTTGTTGACTTCATTCCCTACCTTTTCAGAACCTCCTATTGCATCTATCGTTCCACCATACTTCTTATTTCACTAAGTTGATGTCTCAGGTTTGTCGCTGTTGAATTTGGTTTTTAGCAAGAGTGCACCTACATTGCAACTGTTGAATAGGTATTTAAATAAGTTGCTCAAAGTTATGAGTTCTGTTTGTGTATTTATTTATTTGTGTATCTCATAAAGTTCAAAACATTTATCTCATATAGCCCTTATTCCATATGAACTTCCTTGTAAAATTCATTTGAGTGCAGGCACATTAATAATCTAGAGATAATCTAGAGATATGGCAATCCACTTGATCTGTTGCTGTTCTTTTTCTATTAGCTGATACACCCCTAACCTTATCATCTCACACCACTACTGCCATCCGCAACACACTGCCACACCCAAACACCTATCACCAAATTTAAGCACTCACTACTCAAGAGCACTTCCGTAATTCCTAGATTACATTTACAACACCTTAACACCTATATTGAACTCTAGGGACTGCGCCATGCTGAGAACCCTCTCTGTATCTTCCTAGATTACATTTACAACACCTTAACACCTATATTGAACTCTAGTGACTGCGCCATGCGGAGAACCCTCTCTGTATCTTCCTAGATTACATTTACAACACCTTAACACCTATATTGAACTCTAGTGACTGCGCCATGCTGAGAACCCTCTCTGTATCTTCCTAGATTACATTTACAACACCTTAACACCTATATTGAACTCTAGTGACTACGCCATGCTGAAAACATGCTGAGAACCCTCTCTGTAATTTCACCGCCACTGACCCTACCCCACAGCTTGCGGCATATCACACATAAGACATATGTGCCATAGTGCTAAAACTATCTCCCATCTGTTTCTAAACGTAACCTGCAATATATCACATCATTTACATTTTAGTGGCATTATTTGTTATTGCATTATGGCAATCCTCTTGATCGCTTCCTGTTTCAGAAACCATTAGATTCAGCGCCGAGTGCGGAGACTCCACACCTGTAACTTTATTACATGTATACCCCTTTGTGAATCGGCCCTCTGTTATCACATTTGCTGTTTTTTCTCTGACTGCAAAGTGGAAGAAGTTTTTAAACTGAATTATGTGACAATCTTGCTGGAGTTCATGGTGTGTGAAAACAAAGGATGTAGAATGTCTGTTTTTTTTGTAACAAACAACAACATGCAATTACCTGTTTATGAATTGCATACATTCAACATTTATGAAAGCAAAAATTAAGCACATTTCTTTGTAAAACTGAAGAGTGCTGGAAACAGATTTCAACAGGATCAAAACAAATCAAGACTCTTTACTTGGTGATGAACACATTATAATTATTCACAGAAACTCTATATTCAAACATTATCATTTGTGTGCTATATAGTTGTATCAGTATAACTGTATGTCTGTACACATTTAGTGGTCATTTCAATGGAAAATGTGCTGTCTGTAAATGACAATGCGCTTCCTCACAATGCTTTAGTTACATTAAAAAATCGGCCCACTTCATGTCCAGTAAATGTAAGTGAGACGGAAACATTTGTTGTTCTTTAAATTTGTTTGAGGTTCTAAAACGTTTGGGAAGCACTTGTCTAAACTAATAACATATGCCCATCACAATCACTGTCTACTGTCCACTCTGGCAAATCTTGTTTTCACAGATGAGGCATGAACATCATTTTCATCCTATCTTTGTGATAACTCTTTTTCCCTCTCCCAAGATTGCTCACTTTCCATCCCCTTTACCAGTAAAATCTGGCATCTCTCAATGCCCAGTCCTGTTTCCTTTCCATTTCTCCATCTACACCTCTATCCTTATCCTTGGCCAAATCCCCACTTTTCTTTTTTTTTCAGCTTTTTTGATAATCTTTATTGGCAACACGTATTTGTCTCTCTTTTCACACCTTCCCATCTCATGTACAAAGGCAGTCTGCCAACTGTCACACAGTCTTCAGGATAACCATAAGATGAATTATGCTAAACTCATACAAAGCAGAAATACTCTACTTTCTAGCCACTTCACCACATATCACGCGTTCCTACACTCGCCATTTATTCAAGATATCTTACTTACCACACCCGAAGCCAGAATCCTTGGAGTTCCTTAAACACTTCATTTTACCTAAACATCTTAATACCCACACAGGCACAGCAGTCAGATTACAATTAGTCAACATCCCAAAAAATCAATCTGAACATTTCTTTCAACAGAGCAAAGACACAGATATTTCACAACTGACTCATAAAACCTATTATAATTGTATTATTGTCACACTGTATTTTTTACACTGTTAAACAAGGTCAGAAAAGTAGCCACAGAGGCATTTGCAATCTTCCCAAACACATTCCGACCTCAGACTCCTCTAGTGACCTGTTGGTAAAAATAAACCTCTTTACAAGTTGCTCCCCAAACTACCTTTCTTCAACCCTAATCGGGTACATTCTCAGCTGTAATCTAAGCTCAGCCAACTTTAATCTCCTAGATCCCTCAAATCTTCTTGGGAAGCATGCAGATTTTGAAACAGCTGTTTACTCAAACAACGTACTGAACCATTCAACCATTTGAAACAAATTGCATCTCCCTGAATACCTTCTAAATGTTAGTTCTTAAGAAAACTTGATACAACTGTACTACTAACTAAACTCTAGCCTTACTTGCATACTAAATCTGCCAGGTTTATAATAGACATGCATTATACACCCATTCATAATCTTACCTGTATGTTTTTGTCCTTCGGGAGAACCTGGAAAAACACGCATGACCTGGTTCTATTCACAGAAATGTGAGAGTGCAGTAGATGGGTTAAAACAATGTGATTATGCTGATTGAAAGTTGGGAATGTGTTATTGTCACTAAGTGTAACACATGGAATAGATTTAGATGGTTACACAGAACCAATAATTTGCCAACATTTCTAGAATGATCTATTTGAGAACATCAGGGATATTAAGCAGTATTTCACATACTGAATCCTGTCCAGATACCCGATGTTATTCACAACTAGGTCGATTACAATACCTTGTCTGGTCGAAATAGTTAGTATGATATTGCTGACAGCCTCATTTTTAAACCATTATTTGATAAAAAGCAGCAAAAATGTATACTTCACAACAAGAGGCTGTTATATGCATTTAGAAGGAATTAAATCATTCACATAATATCATGGAAACATTGGTGTCAAACCAAACTATCTACTGGCCAAGTATTTGACACTTTTATAGATTTCCCAAATCTATCGACCATGGCCTTTTTTGACCATACCCAAGAGCACACACCACTTTCGATACAGCCTCAACCCTGCTTCACTCCCTCAGCAAAATTTAATTACTGCACCTTGTGAAGCCACATTTTTGGTTTTTCACACCCATACCTGAATTACCATTTTGGGGCTGTTCCCTAGACAGTCATGGCTACTCTTTTACTTGGGTTCTACAGCCTGTCCTTGACTATCATGTTTTTGAGTATGTCTGAATCCCACTCTATATATGCAGTGTCTGTGAGATTGTAGATTGTTTTGAAATACACCTATCTACTGTTTTACTGTGTCATATAGAGCAAACAAATGAAAAACATTAATATTTTGGAGTTCTGTTAACAAGAGGCTTTTCTTTGGAGGGCCACAGAGGTTGTCATAATGTTTGGGTTCAGTGGGTAGGAAAGCTAGAGCTTGACCCTGAAAGTGTGCTTTTTGTGATTCGGTGGAAATCCATTTAGTTGTTATTGAGAAATTGATGTTCAAAATGAATGTATATTTCACAACACGGAGATCTACGGACCCGATAGATCTAATGATAGGATCTGATTTGCTGCACCCACATCAACAAAGATGTAGTCGCAGCCATTTTATGAAATGGGACTCAGTCCCCTGTTTTGCAAAAAGATTATTAATTAGGAATGGGAGCCGGGCAGGGATATCTTGACCCCCTAGGCCTTGTTGTGAGTAATGGTACAGCAGATCCATGTAGGATCTGTGCTAAATATTTTTAATAAGGTCACCCTTTTAATTTTCAATCTCCTGTGGCTGGGCCAGGGCACTGTGGGGATTGGTGCAACAAAAATAATTTATAAATGGGAAAGAAGGCATGTGCGTACCACCTCCCCATGCAGATTTGCCCCCAATGGACCCCATCCCCCAGGGCCTACTTGTTTTATGGGAAAGGGGCACAGGATTTTGGCTCCGTGGACCTCATCTTCTGGGGCCCAACGCATAACAGTTTTCTGGGGATCTATCTCCCAGGACACTGCATGTTCTGTCCCCACTAGAGCATGAGCAGAAAGGACTTCAGTCCTCCCACCTGCCGGGAGGAGAAAGGCTCCTGCCTGGTAGGAGAATAAATGTTTCTCTCTGTCCAAATACAGAATTGTTCCCTCCCAGCAGGATCAGAAAGTATAATTTTAATATCAGATGTAGTACACGAGTAGTGCTACTGTAGTGCAACCTTACATACTACAAAATACACTTTGTGAATAGTCCCCACTGTGTGCATTATTTTGAACTAATTCAAACATATATGTGCATTTAAACTGTCAATCTAGGTAGGACATTGGGCAATTTCCCAGCATGTTGATGCATTGACCTAAGATCAAAAGAGGTTGCTTATCTTTCATATTTGACATTTAATATTTAATGTCAGACTCTGACCTCCTGAACATGTGGAGTCCCATGGATCATAAAGCAACAGATTACCCCATGACAACATTTATGAACCAGTAGCTCCTTTCGATTTGGGTCATGGATTTATTTAACTAGGGTGAGGGACCAGTAGTTTAACTAAAGTTTAAACCTCTGAATTCAACAACATCAGGGATTCTAGTATGAATGTTAATGAGAACATATTAAGTTTACATCAAGTGCATACCCTTAAGCACATTTTTGACGGTTTTGTCAGAAAGCCCATAAAGGTCTGGCTATGAAGATCATCATATAGATTTGCTGAATATCTATTATGTCTCATTGTCCCATCATAAGCATTAGCAAATGCACACTTTATCAGGCTGAGGTGTGCAAAACACTTTATTGCACCTGTTGTAATACACGAGTCCATAGGGATCAAGGAAATCAGGAAATCTAAGGTTGTCTGGTAAACCTGAGGTTCATCAGAGAAGCACAGGACATTAATCTTGCACAATTGGGGTTCACCCTTAAAACCTTACATTTGACACATCTGTATACAAGTGATGGAGGATATAGTTAAGGCTGTGGATGTAAGGGAAGGTTATACTGAAAGAAAAGGGGAATAAAAGTAAGCCAATTGATTTTTTATTACCTCCAACATTCGGTAAGTATTCAGGTAACTTCCATAGCCACCTCAATAATTCAGTTGCAAATGCATTCTCAAACCATAGAAATATCTCATATTGCCAAAGAATGTCTGCAAAGATAACATTTACTAATGTTATTTCTTGTTGTACACTGCTCAGGTGTACTTTAAGATTACATTTGCAAATATTTCAAGGGGGCCTTGGGTGAAGCTCTGTTCAATAATATATACATCTAAATCTTACTCTAAAGTGTCTCTAACTAAGCCTTCTAACTAAATCTCTCATGCACACCAGGCTTTTTTGTCTTTTGTTCTTATTTTAATGTATGTTCATATGATTCAGTAGGGTGTGCACAAGTAAAGTCATTCAAAATGTCATGCTCTTTGGTTTTCTTGGTGGATGTATTATGTTACTGTGCACCCGTTTTTTATACTGTCCTAAAATGTAGTATAATCTCTTCTTATCTAGATGATCTGTAGTCAGGGTAAACCTGTATTCACGGAGCCACCGAGCAGCCGTGGCCATTGCAGGTAAGAGCGGTGGGGCCAGGTGAGGGGGGATTTTGAGAGATGACCATGAGGGAAAATTAAATAAATAATTAATTTTCCCTCGTGCCCATCTCTTGAAATCCTCCCTCACCTGGCCCCATGGCCCACCTCTCTTAACTGCAGCGGCTGCACCCAAGGCTAAGTTACTTACTCTCTTATTCCTCTGTCTCACTCTCTCCAGCTGTACAGCGCTTAACCACTCTTCAAAACTCATCTTCTGGAAAGAAAGTCCTGTTGTCCCATATTTTTTCACTTTGCATCCTAATGATATCACTCTGCCAGTCTCAACTGAAGTTGCATGGTTTAGGGTTTAGAGTTGCAGGGTTTATAAAATAAAATACCTGTAGTTCCATAGACTTAGGTCTCCTCAGGATCTAAAAGGAAGGTCTAGGACAATCAACACCAGCTAAATTCAGAGGATAGTGCCACCTGCTAATCACCCAACACAACTATGTCACAGTGACTACCAACTGGAATGTGCAGTAAGCCTAAATTCTGATTCTGTCTGTAACTCGCTTCTGAAGGTAGTGAACCTCTCAGTCTTGAAATGTAACTCCAACCCAGGACCTGTTCAGAAATGTGAATCATACTGGTCTTGTCAATTAATACATACTGAGTCCACTTCTGCAGAAAGAGTGAAAACAGTTTTGAGTGCCTATTTGCACAATCTGTAATCTTATGGAAGAATGCAGGAACTCAAAATTATCTGTCTTTTTAAGATAAGTCTTGCTTCTTATGTACATTTGGCAATATTTTATTAATATTGACGGATTTGATTGGAATGCAAGTGTGACTGCATTACTGTAGAAATACATGTTTTCTCCTCATAAGTTACAACTGTCTGTGCACACAATTACAATTAAAACTCTCTTATTTATTATGACAGCACTGAGAGAAAACAATTCAGGAATCCCAGTGCAACAAATATATAATGTCCTCAACTGTATCAACTGTGGCATTTACTTTGGGTCTCCTTGGGCTTTGGACCCTGAAACTGAGGACTAAGTACTTCTCTTATTACTTGACTTTCAGAACCGTGAGGTAGGACAGTCAAAGCCTGACTCTGAAAGGTGCTGTCAGAATTCAGCAACACACACCAATAACACTCAGTAAAGCAATATTTTGCCTTTGCTCACCAAAGTAAACACAGTTTAATGTGTTTCCAGCTACATGCTAAACACCAAATTAAACAAAATGCAAAACTAAAGTTGGCAAAACAACACACAACAATTCTAAGGGGTTTCACAGGACTTTTCCTACACAAGGGTATGTCAGTTGGGGTAACTAAAATGGAAATCTTTTCCTACTACTTTAATCTGTGATATTCTTTGAAACAAAACTCTAAAGGTTTGAGCAGAGTGTGAAACCAATGCTCCCAAAAAAGAGCTATTGCATTTGACATGTGCAAGATTGATAGGCATGAAGACGGCTTTCCATTATAACATTGTAACATAAATAAGCCTACAGGCTTTTGAAAAAGATTTAATCATAAACACAGAAATTCTTACATCTTTATTGATAATTCTTTCAGAGACAGACTAATCTACTAGCCAGATCAAATATTAATGCATTATAAATAGGTCTTTCATTAAAAACTCGCTAGACAGAACAGACCTTTAGACCAAAAAGTCTCCCACTAGATTGAAGAACCTAAAAGTTAGCCAGAATCCATTATGTTTTTTTAAAGGGGTTGCCAAACCCTCAACTTCGCCCACTTTGTTGATCATTGCGTAGTAACCCCTAATGCTTAGTCTTACATTTACCTCTCTTGTTTATTTTATTGTTATCAATACCAGAAGCCGTGGTAATTTATTTTTGCTGGATACCCCTACACACTAGGGCTCACACACTCACCCTGCCCCAACGGCTACAACAGAGTTGTGCAGTCACAAATGGCTTTCTTGCCTGCCTGCTTCCTTCTTTGAGTCAAGGCGCTCCTCATCCAATCTGAACACACTGTCTTGAGACAATTGGAAGCAGGTGTTACGTGCACTGTATCAATGGGAATTATGTTTAGACCTAGAGTTCAGAGACTATTCAGATTACCACTCTGCGAGATATTCCCAGGACCTAAATTTGTACAGCAACAGAGAGAAGTGGCAGTCTTGGAGTCTGAACAAAATTGTAAGAATGAGGGGTGAAAAGTCAGTGTAGAATCACTGTCCTGATTTCTCACAGAGGTATGGGGTGAGTCAGAATTAGTAAAAACCACCACAAATGTTGTTTTCTCTAGAAGCACTTTCCACCATAGTAGAGAGCAAGGGCTGATTCATTGTCTCTGTGGGGAGGGAATAACCCTTGCATGATCTGGAAGTGATTTGCTTTCCAGCAACGGTACACTTCAGGTACAATACTTATGCTTAACATATAAACACACCCTAGCACACGGCAGCCTGCAGTGCACCTTCACAGGCAATGACAAACTTTTACTCAACACACCTCAGCAACATTGGTTGTAGGCCCTCGTGCAAGCTCTCTGACAGATCTCCTGTCCAGCCTGCCCGCAGACCGCTACCCGGTTGCCCTCTGTTTGTGCCTCCTCTGTTCATTTCTTGCCCTGTCTTGCCTTTTCTTCTCGTTTTTCTGCTAGGTTTTCTACCCTCTGTTTGCCCTCCGTTTTGCTTTCCTGCTCATTTTTGTTTCCTCCGTTTTTCCTTTTCTGCCCTCTGTTTTACCCTCTTCCGCTCTGTTTTACCTTTTCTGCAAATTTTTCTGCCCGCTGTCTTGCCTTTCTGCTCGTTTTCTGTTCTCTGGTTTTCCCTCATCTGCTTGTTTCATCCCTCTTTCTGCCGTTTCTTTCCTCCTGCCATTTCCCTCCTTCTGTCACCAAGTGCCTCCCTCCCCCAAGGACCTTATTAATGGAGGTTGCAGTGCAACCCTATTTAGCAGGTCCTTGTGCCAGCTCCCCCTGCGACAGTTCTCCTGTCCAGCTTGCCCGCAGTCCAGTACCCTCTGTTGCCTGTTTAACCTGCTGCCCTCTATTTGTTCCTCCTCTGCATGATTCTTGCTCTGTTTTCCCTTTTCTGCTTGTTTTCCTGCCTCTGTTTTGCCTTTTACTGCTCTTTTTTCTGCCCTCTATTTCACAATCTTATGCTCCGTTTTGTCTGTTCTGCTCATTTTCTGCCCTCTGTTTTGCCTTTTCTGCTTGCTTTTCTGCCCTCCATTTTGTATTTTCTGCTTGTGATGGAGCAAGGTTTCGCACGTAAGGCGACTTGCTTGGACTCAACCCTCTCAAAATGATAAATAATGTATTAACCAACATGTTTGTCTTAACTAACAATGCACCACACACATTTGAAGCATCTAGGGAAGGCTTGATTATATGTTTTTTTACTAAACTGTAACACGAATGCATTAAAATGGCCGCCGCAACGCGGGAACTTTTCTGCGCATGTGTCTGTCATACTCACGTGACATGACGTATTCTTAAGCTTGGTGGGAAATTTTTGCTTCTGCGCACTAGAACTAAAGATGGCTGCTGTATGTTCTCATGCGCTAACGCTTGCATTGCTGCTTTTTCTACGTTGTTTGTTCTGCATAATCCCTAATGCCGAGGTTAAAATAAAATAATGGGAATAGAGTAGAGATAAGTGGTATACAGTGCATTCATTTATTCTTTGTTCTAAAACTGTTCTTCTTTGACTTTGCTAATAGCTCGTTTGGTTTGGACCAATCAAGTACAATGTTGCTCCATCTTGGGTCCTGAAACTGAGCATGTGCCAAATTCACCCGAGTCCACAAGCCATGGCATTGAACACTGGCCAACTCCTGACTTGCTAGAAGATGTTCATGGGAACCCGACCTCCTGAACTTCCAAGAGGATGTTCAATTATACATTGTATTTACTATTGGAACATTCATTGCCGGGTGGAATAAAAGTGCATGGGAAAATAAAATATTGGGCGGGACCATTGGTCTGAATATTGAAGAGCATGACCTCATAACTGGTATGGTGTGATGACCTCTCCTCGTCCTTTGACCAATCAAATTGAGGGAATACACACATTTGCAACATTGGGGGGTGGTACACTGCCCAGGAAAATGGTATAACTAAGGTAGGCTTAGCTAGTTAGTTTGTCAGACTTGTCCGAATCGCTGACCTGTCACTGACCCAACGCACTCAATAGGCGATCGATAGCAGAGGTGCTGGCGGAGCACTCTGTCAGAAGATTCGATAACCCATTCGGGGTTCCGGAGGGAGAAGGTTCCATAACCCAATCGGGGTCCGACTGTTAGCTGCAGAGAGGGGTGTGACTCTGGCATCACACTTTAGCTGTGGGTGCCGGTCCTGACCTGCGGTGGTTCTGTCCTGATCCAATTTGGTCCGTACTTATCCTGATTCTGATCTGCACCTGTTCTATCCTGTTGGCACCTGCACTATCGGGGGTCCTATCTTTTATCCCAGTCCATGGCCAGGGTTGGTTTTCACACCATTCTAGGTAAATATAAAGTTGTGTGGGTATGTCATTGTGCTGTTTCCATTTTCTTACCCTTCCTATGTTTCAATGCTTAAAGAAAGTCTCATAATATTTTTACAGCATCTTGCTTTGATTATATTCTTTCTAATTGATCAAGCTCTGACCAAATTAGTATGGACTCTGACATTTAAGAATTTACATAGATAAAAAGTTTAAATCGTTCCCGAGTCTGTGCTTATTTTATGAGTGCAAATTATTATTTACTGCCTATTTTCATGCTAACTTCCTTGATCCCTTAGGACTCTAGGTACGGGGACTAGGATTGGTAAGTCAAAGGTATAAGTCCTAAAAAGTTAAATAAAATCCTGATTTAGCACAGGTTTACCTGTTCAAAGTGTATATGTTTTATGGGTCCAGGTGAGTATGGTAAAATCTCAAGCAGGTGAGCCCGCGCTCTATCACTTGTTTTTCTGCCCTCTGTTTTGCTCTTTTCGCTTGTTTTCTCTCTCTTCTGTTTGGCCTTTCTGGCTCGTTTTTCTGCCCTCTGTTTTACCCTCTTCTGCTCTATTTTGCCTTTTCTGCTCATTCTCCTGCACTCTGTTTTGCTTTTTCTGCCCTCTGCTTTGACTTTTCGGCTCGCTCATTTTTCTGCTCTCTATTTTGCCTTTTTCTGCTATTCCCTTCCATCTTTCCGCCGTTTCTTCAAGACCTAGCTTCTCGATGGAAGCCTCGCACCCTGTGCCCAGATATCCCCTTGGGTGACAGTGCCACACTCTAACAAGGGTGACTGATTGATTTCTTGATGTGTGCTTCTAGTAACAGCACACATGCAACGTGGGAAAAGTTCAGAGAAATAAAAAGGAGGACATGTATATTTTACACACCAAGCCCTGTATTCTTTTTAGAAGGGGCTTTGTATCCAAATACATGAGTGACTGCATGCAGTGCCCATGTATAATCCTTGCGATGCCCTCTGATACAAAGTAATGTAAGGTGCAGAAAAAAAGGTATGTCGTCCACGTGAGGCAGACTATGTATATTTGCGGGTGGGACTGCAGCTACACTGGGTATTGCTTCACGGCATGACAGTACCTCTCCCACCAGAAGTGCCGGGTTTATCTGTAAATTGTATGAATGTTAGGAATTGGAGTTTCTGGTCAGCAGAGATTAGAATACTGTCCAAGCAGGAGCAACAATCCTAGTCAGAGTAGGTCACAGGCCAACCTCTAGTAGCTTGGCACCGAGCTGTCAAGCTTAAATTAAGATGCACTTGGTAAAATATTTGTGCACCACATCATGCAATAACACAGTGAAAACACCACAAAAATACTCCAGACCAGTTTATAACAATAGATTATGATTGTATAAACAAACAAATCCAAAACGAAAACGATCCATCAAACAGAGGTAGAGATAATAATTTTTAAATATTAAATGCAAAATATAGCACTTAGGAGCAAGTAGCAGATAAGGAGTTCATTTGTCACACTGGACTGGGACAAAGTCAAGAGTTCAGGACGACCACAACTTAGCAAAGTCGAATACAGGAGCCACGCACGGCCCGGAGCAAAAGTACCCTGATAATGGTCGCAACTGCGAAATGCATCAGTGATCTTCATGCAGTTGAGGTGTTGTGCCGAATTTCTCCTCACAACTGCCGTTTTAGCTGCAGTTTCCTGCCGCTAAAACTGCGATAATTTTAACGAGGTTCTTGCTAATATGCCCCCATGTGAGCAGCATGAGAGTGCTGACACATCTTGAATCCTCAAACGTTGGTTCTTAACAGGGAAGAAATATGGACCTCCATTTAAATGCTATATTTTCTCCTAATGTGTTACAGCAAACAAATGATGGACGGAATGCCGACAATGCAAACATTCTCCCCCAGTCTAAAGATCTGGGTTAAATCCATTGTTCTTTTGCCCATTACGCTACTCAGTTTGGACCCAGCCATATTGAAATCAGTCTTGACCCTGTGCCCCAGACCGAACTGCCAGGCCAGGTTCTCACTAGACCAGAAACAAGCATCCTGGGACCGGTTTCAGGGTATATCACCCTTCTTCAGCCAGGCTAGCTTGAATCCAGTGGCATAGTGGTCAAGGGACCCACTTCTGGGCATACCCTTCCCACTTAGGGCGCAAAGGGTTACAGCAAACAAATGATGGATGGAATGCTGACAATGCAAACATTCTCACCCAGTCAAAAGATCTGAGTTAAATCCATCATTCTTTTTCCCACTACGCCACCCTAGTCTTGACCCTGTGCCCAATGGGAACAGTCCAGACCGAACTGCCAGGCCAGGTCCTCCCTAGACCGGAAACAAGCATCCTGGGACCGGTTTCATGGCATGTCACCCTTCTTCATCCACGCTAGTTTGAATTCAGGGGCACAGTGAGCAAGGGACCTACGTCTGGGCATACCCATCCCACTTAGGGTGAAAAGTGTTGCAACTAACAAATGATGCACGGAAAGCTGACAATGCAAACATTCTCCCCCAGTCAAAATATCTGGGTTAAATCCATTGTTCTTTTGCCGACTACGCCTCCCCAGTTTGGACCCAGCCATACGCAAATCAGTCTTGACCCTGTGCCCCATGGGAACAGTCCAAACCGAACTGCCAGGCCAGGTCCCCCCTAGACCGGAAACAAGCATCCTGGGAACGGTTTTAAGGGTATGTCACCCTACTTCAGGCAGGCTAGCTTGAATCCAGTGGCACAGTGAGCAAGATACCCACGTCTGGGCATGCCCATCCCACTTAGGGCGAAAAGTGTTACAGCAAATAAATGATGGACGGAATGCTGACAATGCAAAAATTATCCCCCAGTCAAAAGACCTGGGTTAAATCCATTGTTCTTTTGCCCACTACGCCACCTTAGTTTGGGTCCAAACTGGAATGGCATGGTGAGCACAAAAAACGATGGATTTAGGCCCAGATCTCTGTACTGGGATGAATGTATGACATTGTTCTGCATTCTGTCCATCAATTTTTCTTTTTGCATTTTTCACCCCGAGAGGGACAGGTATGCCCAGACATGGGTCCCGTGCTCTCCATGCCACTGGAGTCAAGCTATCCTGGCTGATGAAGGCTGAAAGCCTGAAACCGGTCCTAGGATGCTTGATTCCAGTCCAGGGAGGACCTGGCCTGGCAGTTCAGGTTGGACTGTTCCCATTGTGCGCTGGGTCAAGACTGATTTGCATATGGCTGGGTCCAAACTGGAATGGCATGTTGAGCAAAAAACCAATGGCTTTAGGCCCAGATCTCTGTACTGGGGTGAATGTATGACATTGTTTTGCATTTTGACCATCAATTTTTCTTCTTGCATTTGTCACCCCACGTGGGACTGGTATGCCCAGACGTGGGTCCTGCGCTCTCCATGCCACTGGAGTCAAGCTATCCTGGCTGATGAGGGCTGAAAACCTGAAACTGGTCCTAGGATGCTTGGTTCCAGTCCAGGGAGGACCTGGCCTGGCAGTTCGGGCTGGACTGTTCCCATTGGGCGCAAGGTCAAGACTGATTTGCATATGGCTGGGTCCAAACTGGAATGGCATGGTGAGCAAAAAAATGATGCATTTAGGCCCAGATCTCTGTACCAGGGTGAATGTATGACATTGTTCTGCATTCTGTCCATCAATTTTTCTTTTTGCATATTTCCTCATAAGGCATTCCATTATTTCATTGAGACTTTCAAACTACAGCTTGAACCTTTTTGAGGAAAGATTGTATCACCTCGATAATCCTTTGTGGAAGAAGTACACCTACAAGAAAGACCATCACCAAGATTATTTCTTGAGCCAGGAATATGACTTCTAGAAAAATCATATTGATTACGAAAGTATGCCCAGCCTGTCGTTTATTCCTGCACTACATGTTCCTGTTGAGGTCCTCCACAAAAAGGAATTCTAGAAATTCTTGCAGATGATAAAAGAATGTATAGGAAAGGCTAGGCAGTGATAAGTATGAAGCCCCCAAACTGTTTGAAGTTCTAATTGAGAAATTATACTTTTGCCACAGGAGAGGCAGGTCATGTATGTGACTTTTCCTCTCTGATTCTCCTGCTCATACTCCTTATATATTAGGGAAGTGTGCACCACACCACTGTTTGAATTTATTGGGTACCATGAGCTGCAAGATCCCAGCTGATATTTTGAGAGACTGTGCATCTATGCATGCCAGTTGGTTTGCATTTGCCTGGGTTAGGGGAAGAAATATCATTATGTACTCCCCTTCTCTACCCTTGTGTGAGCAATAGAGTAAGGGGCCTTCAACAGTGGCAGAAGACATTTCTTTCAAGTGTAATCATTAAGACTCCCCTTTAAAATGCTAAAATAATATAGCGGAATAAGCAGAATAATCTTAGACCTGTCTTTCTTGCTGCAACCTTGTATAAGAAAGTTACATTGTGTTGGCCCCTTCGAGAAGAAATACAAATGCCCATTCTCTATCACTTTGTTTATTGGAATGGCATTTTAGTTTGTTGTTGTGCATGTCTTTATATGTTTACACTGATGAGGGTTGTTTCCCTTTCAGTGGGATTTTATCAGCTATTATAGGTTTAAACAAAAAACATGATAGCCTACATATATACTTTGTGCCCCAGGATCCTAGCACTTCACCACGCTTGAGAATTACCTTTTTATAGCCACAACATCAGTAATATTGGAAGCCACTAAACATCAGGGCACTTGAACCCATAAATCACAGAACTGAAATGCTCATGTGAAGCAACCCTTGAACCATAGCACTACAGTACAACATAATTCCAGTGGCTCAGAACACCTGGGCCTCCCAAAAATGAATCCCAGCTACTTTGCTAGACCCCCACCTCCCACAAAACCCAGGTTCACTAGAGTCAAGTCCCTTCTCTTGATATCCTGAGACCAGAGCAGTAAAGTCCACAAGAACCAGGAATCCACGCATCTAGAACTTTAAAGAAACTGAGCGTCCACAAGTTTTAAGTGTATTCCCTCATCTGATCAAATACTTTTTATCTGTTTTATGTTCTATAGTGATTAAAACATTTCAGTGGATGCTTCTGAGGACTTGAAGCATCCATAAGAGAAGTGATGTGGAAGAAGAAGTGGTGACTAGACATCTGTTCTCATGTAAAAATCTAGGCTACATAAGCAAAGCAGAACAGGTGGGTTTTATGCGGTCTTGTAAACAAATCTAAATGATGCTTTCTCAGTTTATCTGTTCTACATTTTCTCGTAGTTACTCATTAAATGGTTCAAAATATCTTTGAGTCATTTCACATAACAGAAAACAAAGTTATGCATCATACCTACAGTGAACATTTCACATCTTTAACCACTTAAAGAAAAACAAAGAAACAAGTACACTGTTTACTACATTTCTAGATTACACTTGAAAAATGTATACCCAGGAGAACAATTAGATTGTTGGGGATATGTTCTGTTTAGTAAAGTATTTTGACTAGGGTAGGATAAAATGATGGAAGAGGGTGTTTTTTTAATTGGTGGGGACAAGTGGATGCCCCATTTGAATAATTCACTTTTAGGTCTAGTGTAAGGCTGTCAAATTCAGTCAGAATATCCATAAACAAAAAATGCCTGCATATACACAGAGGGACTTTGGATCATCAGTCTTCATCCATTGTTCTGTTCAACTCTTATTCACATTTTGATTCTGTCCATTTCAAAATGGAGCAATAGGTCAGCCCAATTCAACTATTGACTTACTTGCACTGTGAGGAACCGTGTTTTATTTTGTTCATTCTACACAGCCTGTATGCATACATTGCAACAATCTTGAAATAATTTTTTCTTAAAATTAACATGAAAAGTGTTTCAAACTTGCTGCCATGCATGGGCATGTATGCCTTTACTTCCTCACCTACACTGTGATAAGTCTTGAAATGTGTTTTGTTTCGTTTGTTAACTAAACTCAATTGGCATTTTCTGTTTTGTATGCACAAGCAAGGCAGCCATCTTTGAATAACATTTCTGGAGAAAACACTGGCCAACTTGGAATATGATTTTTTTCTTTGAAGAAAAATACAACCTATTCCAGGATGGCTGCTTGTGAGTACACACCCGGCAGCCATTTTGAAATGGGGTTTGTTGAAAACAAAATATGTTCCCCATCATCGATTGTGCATATGTCGCTATGAACCTCATTAATTAATAAATAGCACATGCAACGGAATAAAAGAATCTTAATTTGAAAAATAAAGAGAACTTATACTTCCTCACAAAAAAACGACAAGAATAATATGTTATCATATGTTTGACCTATGCGAACAAATGCATTTTCTTTTGAATTATATTGTGCTTCAATACAATATGTGCCATGGTGTAAGGTATTATAATTGCTACAATTGCCACCCATTTTGAACTGTGTAACAGTAATGCTCAATTATGCATACGTTAATTGTAGAGCCGTGGCCATTTGTAAAATTACTTCTGTTTGGTATAATGAAGTTACCTTGCATTTTCATTAGAATGCCAGAAGTATATTATTTCTATGAACATTGATTTAAGAACAAATATGTGTAAATTTTCTCAGCAAAGGTTCCAATGTTCTCAGAATCATGACAGGACTTGTAGTGTGGCTAAGCACTTAGAAGCTTCATTTACTACGTGGGGGACTTGCCAAAAGTGAATGGCACTTGTGTAATGTAATGATTACAGTGAAAGAAAGGATATTGTTCAGTGTGATCAATATACTATAACCAGACAATCAGCGCCACAGCAAGGAATCTTGCACACAAAGGGCTTTGAACTGACATGAAAATGTACAGATTGAAATATAAAACAGAATCTATTGCTGGGCCGTTTGTAGAAATTAACATATGAAGCAATCATTCCATGTTTATCTGGACCTTTTTAAGGGTGCTGATTGAATAGTTACTATGTATGGTGATCTTTCTGACAGCTTTCAAGACTCCGAATAGGTTAGCAAGATAAATGCATTCTTTGCATAGTATGGATAGATAATATGGCCAGTGCGTATAATGTGTGTGCTTCATATTGATTTGGCAGATGTCTGAACAGTATCACAGAAGTAGCTGACTTCTACAAAAACTCTTATAGACAGCAGAGTGTTTAAAGCCTGGCCCACTCAGGCAATTGTTTAATTTTCCAGAAATTCAGAGTAGTAAAGATGATGCTTCAATCACAAATAAGAAATTTGCTAACACACAGCAGATTTTAAATAAAATAGATATAAGTTGATTCATAATCATAATGCAACATCCACTGTACGTATTATAACATCTATCACACTCTGGGCTAGACGTACAAATTATATGCATCTCGCAAATTGGTCACAAATTATTTAGCGACTGAAAAAGGTGGTGCTTTGTCTTTGTTATGTATGAATGCCAGTTGCTAAACCAAAATAGCGATGTGACCAATTTACGAATTGCTAATTTTTGCAAACAATATTTGCAAGTCACAAGTACAGATTCGGATCTTGCGACCAACAAACCTAATGATTGAGCCTGTCACAATTTGCAACTCGTCACAAAAAGGGGAGTTTGCATGTGCAATTTTGCACTGATTCATTTAAGATAGTAATTGTGTGCAAACTATAAAAGGTGGCCTGGAATTCATCAGGGGTTTCCACAATGGGTGCATTGTATGTGATTGGGAGGAGGATGCGATTACTAGCTGCTCAGTAGAGAGGAGAAGGAGGAGAGGATCTTTAGATCCAGGCTTGTCAATTTCCAGCAGACAGAGGGGGAAAGCTTTGAAAATATAGGCTACCTAGTGCAGTGATATTAGATTTGATTAAATTGCTGAAACCACACATTGAAAGCAGTATGCTGCACAGCAGTTCCATCCTCATTCATGTGCAGCATTATTTCTGTTGCTGGTGAGGTGTCACAAAGTGCGCTGTCATGTTTTTTACACAAATTCCTATATGCTATGCTCCTAAACATCAACAGGTACCTATTGCTACCCAGGAATGCAGAGGAAATCCAAAACACAACACGAAACCTTTACAGGGTGGAGAAATTCCCCTATGTAATAGGGTATGTAGGGGAAATATCCATTACAACGCAGTCATTACAATGCCCTACCTTTACAATGCAACTGCCTTTACATCGCATGTCATTATAATGCATACCATTACAACGCATGTCACTACAAGGAATGCCATTACAACGCATACCATTACAACGCATGCCATTACGCATTATAAGGTAAGTAATGGAGATTTTTTTTGTATTAGGTTGGGTATGGGTTTTGGGGTACATGGGAATAGTAATTTTTACCCCTACACTATCCAACACTTTCCCTACTGCTGCAGTCACTGGAGTGGAAATAGTCATTTTTACCCCTACACTATCCAACACTTACCCTACTGTTGCCCTAAAAGTATTGTGCGTTGTAATAGTATGTATTGTAATGGAATACGTTGTAATGGAATGCGTTGTAATGGTGTTTTAAAAAATGCTTTGTAATGGCATGCTTTGTAAAATCATGCAATGTACTGATAGTTGTGAAGAAAAGACTGCGTTGTAAAAGCTTACTTTGTAATTGCATGCGTTGTAAGATTATATATTCAGTGTGTAGATGGAACTCGTACTCCAATTTATCCTCCAGCCCACATAGAATACCTGTTTCGGAATAGGAAAAATAAACATTCCCTCAATATCCAAGTTGAATGTGATGCACATATGGAATCACAGATATATTGGCCAAATAATCAGGGAGCACACATGGCTCATATATCTTCAGGCACTGTGGAATACACCTATGCCTGGAAAGAGAGGATTTTGAGGATGGCTATGTATCAGGTAATGTGATGCTTCATCATAACACATATGATTGTGACTGGCAAATCTGAGGTTTTGGTATGCTCACACTTTTGTTCCAGGTGACAGTGTGTATGCTTTAAGGCCTAGGATACTGACCCCATACCTAGCCCTAGCAAACCAAAATGAAAGGCTTTACAACATTGCCTATTGAGGCACCAGAGTGGTGATTCAATGTACATTTGTCATGCTAAAATCAAGATTTCGGTGCCTTCACAAGAGTGGAGGTGCACAACAGTATGCTTCTGAGACAGCCAGCAAACTAGTGGCAACTGTTGCCATGTTACACAACATGGGGACCATGGGCGGATTACACATCGCTTTGGAGGACACTGATTCAGTAACTACACATCACTTTAGAGGACACTGATTCAGAAGGTGAGGATCCTGAACCACCTCTTTGGCAGCAGCCTGGAGACCAGAGTACAGCAGTGGAGGGGCTACGCAAACAGGATCACATTGCAACCAATTACTTCTCAAGGTAAGTTCTATGTGACAATACACTCACTGAAATGATGAAAGCAGCTACTGTATCAATTATTTAAGTTGCAAACTGTATGATAACTAAGTGGAAAGTAAAGTATGAACAAATGTCGGTTACATCACGAAAATAAGTTCAACAATGCCAATATGACTTAACAAGATGATGTGTCCATCACTGCTTTCTGGGGCTACATCCAACATGGCCTGCCCCTATTTGTTCTCCAGCAGGAGTATTGCCACCGCTGCTGCGTCACAGGGCATGTGCTTCACTGGCAGACATGCTGCTAACATGTGATATTTCCTCACTACCCTGAGGGGCATCTCCAACACCACTGGCTATCTGTGCATTTTGTACCACTTTAACTGCAGACATGATCTGCCCTAGGTCCCTGGCAGTATCACCACTAATATGTTCTATTTCACACCTGCAGGGTAACTGTTCTCCTTGATGGAGTGGAAGTAGCATTGGCCAAACAACCAATAGAACAGGTTAGGCCATCCATTTTAGCCGCAGCACTATGATCTCTATGCCTTTGATAGGCACGCTTAGCCAACATGTGCTTTTATAATTCCTGTATGGTGGTGGTGAGGCTGACCACATTTGTGCTCATGGTTACCAATTGTGGCCCCATGTCATCAAATCCATATGAAATGCATTGTTGCATGTTCAGCACCTTCTTGTTCATGAGTTTCATCTGCTTGTGTTGCTGATGATTCATTTGTATCATGGACACTTCAAGGCCTCCAAACGAGTGCGCTTTGGCTTCAGGTTCTACAGCATGATGTGCCTCATGGCGCCGACTGTGCCCACGCCCGGGAACATGCTGCTGTAGTTGCCTCACACAAGTGTGCTGGAAGGGAGAGTGACTTTGTTGTCCTCCATTATTGCTGCCTGTGGTGACAATGAGTAATAAACAACACAAGTGCCAATACTGGACTTGACTTACAAAAAGATTTTTTGTTATACCCTATATGAATGAAACATAACGGTCCGTTTGTTATAACGTCACTAGTTTTTTTGTTTATTTCTTTCACTAGTCACTTTCTTTTTACTTTTTTGTTTCTAAGAAATACTTTTTTGTGCATATACAAAAATATACAATAGAAAACAGTCAATTACAATAACTTATATTCACTATACATATTTACAACTCATCCACTCCAAACTTTGACTAGTCCACTCATCCTACAATCACACACACACATGTATATAACATGAAACCATATAATATGGCCCTTTGCCAACAAAATTATTCAACGTACAATTTATGTACCCTACTAAATGCCTTAATGTGACTATATTACATAGAAATATACAGTTAGAACCTAATTTCTTAGTATCCTAACACAGTCCTTCTAGTCTTATTATTGACTCAGGGCCAAGTAAGGTCGACGCGTTTCGAACCCCCTGATTGCGGGGTTCTTCTCCTCAGGACTATAGTTTTCTACAAAAGACAAAAGACAATTGTGCCAGATTAAGTCACCTATTCCATGAAACAGCCTTTTTACATATCAACATACAGCCGCCTGCCGGCTACGATCCGCCTACCTTATTTCTAAAGGAATTGAAGTCCCTTGAAAGGTCATGTGGTGTAGTCACAGTGTTCTGAACACAAAAATAATTACAAAAACACATTTACTATACGTGAAAAGGACCTCTACATATTTAACAAAAAATGATGGAGCAATGGTTTCTGGTACTCACCTCATTCACCTTGTGTGAAGCGGTGGCACTAAATGAGAAAAAGCTATACATTAATGAGTGAGGAGACAGCATCGAGCAATCGCAAAATCACTGGAGTCCAAACTGACCTTAATTAATTAATTATCTGGTCAGGGACTCAAGAGACACTAAATGACTTTGTGACATGACTCAATCAAAGAACTGAGCACATCAAATTTAGCCATACAGCATCTAATAAAAGTATCACTTTTCTTGACGGGGAAGTGTATGCAACGGATGGCACATTCGGAACAACATTGTTTCGAAAATCGACCGATAGAAACAAAACCCTCCACTACACAAGCCACCACCCCAGAAGCCTTAAGCAAAATTTGCCTTTCGGGCAATTTTTACCAATTCGACGAAATTGCTCTAACAAAGACGAATATTTCATGCATGCTAATGGACTGATGGAGCGGCTGCGTGAAAGAGGCTATCCAAACAAATTATTGAAACACTCATTAAGAAGAGCTTGGTGGGTTCCTCGTGAGACTTTGTTACAAAAGAAGGAATGACCTGACACAAAGAGGATTGTGTGTGTGACCACATTTGGCCCCAGCTCACACCAACTGCGCAAAATAGTAATGCAGAACTGGCACTTGGTAAAAAATCTACACTGTGACCTTCAAGAACCGCCGTTGTTCGCATTTAGAAAAGAGAAATGTGTGGCAAATCATGTAGTAAGGGCTGCCCTACCTCGTGAAACTAAATCCACACTAAGAGGCATGTTGGGGTTACCCCCAATAATAGGACATCATAAGTGTGGAAATTGTGCCTGTTGCGCACAAACGGAGGAAGGTGCAGTGTTTAGTTTTGATGGAATTCATTGGAAACATGACAAATTCACTAATTGCCAGACAAGGAATGTGGTGTACGGGATTATGTGTCCATGCTCAAAATTATATATTGGAAAAACTACACAGGATGCACGCCAGCGGATTACGCAACACAAATCCCGGATAAGAAGAGAAGTACCCAACGCACCATTGGTCCAACATTGGATATCGGAAAGACACAAAGAGGAGGATTTACGCTGGACCATTATTTCAAAAATTGATCAGGACCCTCGAGGGGGTGACATGGAGTTGAAGTTGGGACAGCGGGAGGCACAATTAATAATGAAGTATAATACTGCCCTTAATGGCCTGAACGAGATTTCTGAAATCTTCAGGGCTATTCCCTAAGACAGTAAACTTATGACATTTGCAATCTTTTTACTTCACAACAGATATGGGGGATGGATGACACAGCCTGTCTAGGCTGTAACTAGAGTAATAGCATACGGTGTGGTTGTTTGAATTAGGTAACCCCAGGGTCGGCTTTTGGACTCAAGCAATATTTTCCAGACAGTACATTTGATCGCACATATCCCATTTATGATTTACACCATTTTGGGGCGCAATAAGCAGGCTGTGTTAAGAGACTCAGTACTTATTGACCCAGGTGCACGAAGCCGGGGCTGTGGATCGAACTTTCAAACTATGACTTTATCGGTGGCCGTGCCGAGCGCACTATTAGATTAATTTAGAGAGACTGGGTTTAAATTGTTTTTTTCTCTCTCCCTTTTTTTAATTAAAAAGAGACGCTTCTTCAATGATTATTGCATTGCTCAAAGAACGGTGTCAAAGATTGCATATGTATGTACATTCCTTTGACTTTCAATAAAGTTGCATGAAGTCTAACATGCGCAGCCCCTTTAAGAAAGTACTCGATCACGCGGTCAGAACGGAGCGTGATATACGTAGAAGCTGGCGTCCCACGGAAAACTTCCGGATTGTTCCACGAGAAGTGCATTGGGCATAAACGTAAGTCCACAAAGAAACTCATCCCGTTTCCCTGCCTCGCCGCTTTCTTAAATGCTCCAACTTAGTTTCCCCATTTCTATTTATAGAATCGCTCAGCAATTTGAGAATCGGCAGTTTAAAAGCTAACCTGGTGCGGGTGCACTGCGCAGAAGACCGGGTAAGTCTATTGGTTTTAGACTTCCATGGTTCCAACAAACTGTTTTCACGCACGGGAAGAAGTGGTTAGTAATTCACGGTATCCATTTTCTTCTTGTAGGCACTACGAGCCTTTCCAACGAATAAATAAGGTCAGTTTGGACTCCAGTGATTTTGCGATTGCTCGAAGCTGTCTCCTCTCTCATTAATGTATAGCTTTTTCTCATTTAGTGCCACCGCTTCACACAAGGTGAATGAGGTGAGTACCAGAAACCATTGCTCCATCATTTTTTGTTAAATATGTAGAGGTCCTTTTCACGTATAGTAAATGTCTCTTTGTAATTGTTTTTATGTTCAGAACACTGTGACTACACCACATGACCTTTCAAAGGACTTCAATTCCTTTAGAAATAAGGTAGGCGGATCGTAGCCGGCAGGCGGCTGTATGTTGATATGTAAAAAGGCAGTTTCATGGAATAGGTGACTTAATCTGGCACAATTGTCTTTTGTCTTTTGTAGAAATGTATGGTCCTGAGGAGGATCCCGCAATCAGGGGGTTCGAAACGCGTCGACCTTACTTGGCCCTGAGTCAATAATAAGACTAGAAGGACTGTGTTAGGATACTAAGAAATTAGGTTCTAACTGTATATTTCTATGTAAAATAGTCACATTAAGGAATTTAGTAGGGTACATAAATTGTACGTTGAATAATTTTTGTTGGCAAAGGACCATATTATATGGTTTCATGTTATATACATGTGAGTGTGTAATTGTAGGATGAGTGGACTAGTCAAAGTTTGGAGTGGATGAGTTGTAAATATGTATAGTGAATATATGTTATTGTAATTGACTGTTTTCTATTGTATATTTTTGTATATGCACAAAAAAGTATTTCTTAGAAACAAAAAAGTAAAAAGAAAGTGACTAGTGAAAGAAATGAATAAAAAACTTGTGACGTTATAACAAACGGACCGTTATGTTTCATTCATATAGAGTTTAACAAAAAATCTTTTTGTAAGTCAAGTCCAGTATTGGCACTTGTGTTGTTTATTACTTATATTTGGCTTAGCCTTGCTGGGTTAAGAGTCAAGACCCTGTGTTGTTCATTTGTGGTGACAATGATGCAGTGCTACATTGGGCTGGTGTTGTGCTTGGGAGACTGGCAATTGGTATGGGTTCCTAAGCTGCCGTATCTGACTTCTACACTCCCTCCACATTGGTGTCATCACTATATATCTCAGAGAGATCTGTGGGAAATAATGAAATTATGTTTACTCATTGATCTGATCAATCATTAATGTGTATGTGTTGATAGCAGTACCCAAATACATGTATACTTGTGACTCTGCTGACTTTTTGGCTACATGTCCCATAATACACAAAGAACAGATGATGGATGGAATGTGGAATCCATCAAATATTCTCCACCAGTCACAGATCTGGGTTAAAGCCATCATTTTTTTGCATGTCACGCCATTCCAGTGTAGTTCCAGCCATTTGCAAACCAGCCTTGACCCTGTGCCCCATGGGAACTGCCTAGCCTGATCTGCCAGGCCAGGTCCTCCCTGGACCAGAACCAAACATCCTGGGACCGGTTTTGGGACTTTAATACTTTTCCCACTTTGTATGTGTACTGTACAATGCAGCATACGTGCAAAGTTGGAAAATCATGGAGACTTAAAAGGTTTTCCACTGTTACTATTGCCTTGTGGAGGTGTAATTCTTTAGGCACAACTCCCCATCTACAAATGTTAGTTTATAAGTATTTGCATCATACAAATGTGTGGTTTAAATGAGCCTGTAAATCACGGAAAACAAGTTTGAATTTTGGTTTTCTCAGTTGTTATGAGAGCTAGGTTACTTCTCATCCATTGTAGTCTCAAGGCAGCTAATTATTCTACAATCTACTTTTTTGTCTCTCCATCAAAACGTAGCCGAATGACAGAAAGCCTTGTGAGTTAAAGGTACAGAAGGCACCAAGATGCAGGGCCCAATTTACAAAAGGTATTTTGGAATATGTAATACAGTTCTACAGTAGTACTTCTTCATGTATAAAAATTGCAATTCATAAACTTACTGCCAGAGATCATCACCTCTGTCTCTCTTACCTTTTTTGTTGGAAGAGCTCTGATTAAGATTTTTTTTTCTTCTTAACTCTTTGTATTGAACATAAGCTCCATACAGCATAGAGTAGAGAGTGAGCCAACAAATATTATGCTTATATAAATCTTTGGTTTGACACGTCTTAAGATAAATCTTTCAATCAATTCAAAAGTTGTACTTTCACGGCCCAAGTTTGTTTTTGAAAGGAACATTCCAAAGAACCATTCAGAGAAGAGCATTAATTGTGTATGTTGCTGTTTTGTCGTTTTTGGTCTTGCATAACTTAGATAAAAATACTTTTTTTTTCTAAAACCTGTATGGAGTCCATTTGTGGGGTTTCACTGTGTTACTGTGAGTGTTGGTACAAATACTTTACACATTGCCTTGGGGATAAGCCTGTCTGCTCGTGCCAAGCTACCAAGGGAGTGAGCAGGGGTTATCTACAGTGTGTTTCCCCTTTACCATGACTAGAAGCAAGGGTCCCTATTTGGTCAAAGGTACCTACCTCTGCCAACTAGAGACCCCCACTTCTAACAGTGTTTTTTTTGTTTAATTCTAAACTCACCTTTGACAGCCAAGTAGCTTGTGTGGCTGGGAAATGCTTTGGCACCCTTAAGACATTGGCCAAAATCTTGGATCTTTTTTCTCTATCTGCCAGGAACACAGTTGTCCAGGCTCTTGTTATGTCCAAACTTGACTATAGTAATGTACTTTACACTGGGACCTTCCTGGGCAGACTAAATAAACTCCAGAGAGTGCAGAATGCTGCAGCACATCTTCTGCTAAACATCCAAGAAGGTCACCTTCGGGCCCTGCCTTGGAAGATCTTCATTGGCTACCTGTGAGGAAAAATATCTCTTTCAAATCTACGTGCTTCTGTCATAGGATTTTTAATGCCAAGGGCCCACCTTATCTTTGTGCACTAATTAAATACACCATCCCAGCAATAGGCTCAGATCCACAGGCACTGCACTGGCAACAAATCCCAGCATAAAAAGAGCTGATTTGGGTTGCTCTTCCTTTGGCTTTCAGACCTCTAAGCTGAGGAGCACTCTGCCCCTCTGCTTTAGACAAGACCCAATGAGAAAATCCGCAGGAAGAAACTCAAAACATCGTTGTTTAGGCTAGTCTAACTCCTTCTGCTTGGGCCTTTTTTACTTCCTTTTTTCCCGTCCCTTCATTCTTCATATCACATATGCACCTCAAAGAGTAATCCTAGTGCGGGGAAGCTCCGTTGGGAGTAACCATGCACTCTAAATTTTTTTGCATACAATAACTTTAACAACTGTGGCTGGTTGTATATTTGTGCATTTCAAGTGTGTGCCCAATATAAAGTACAACAATTACACAGTTGGTGCTACAGAGGAAATGGAGTAGCAACCACACCCAATTTTATCAGGAAGTCCTGAGAGCTCTTCTTATTGTATATAAACGGTGTAGTGGAGCGTATGTTGTCTGGAGCTGTAGATGCTCCCACTGTGGATGGAGCAAAAACGCTAATTTTATTATTTGCAGACGACCCGCGCATTATGTCCAAAACCCCTAGCGGACAACAGGTTGCCCTAAGGATCTTTGAGGGCTTTTGTATTGATCGAGGGCTAGAAGTCAACGTAACCAAAACAAAGCTTATGGTATTTAACCCACATGCCAGCTTCAAAGGGAATTTTTATATGGATGGCCAAAAGGTGGAAATGTTCTCAAACTTCGTATACCTGGGTATCCACATAGCAAAGGGCGTAAAGTGGGGGAAGCACACAGAAATGGCGGCCCTCAAACTCCATCAAAATGAGGGTGCTATAAGTGCTGAGCATAAAAAATCTTTGACAAAACCGATCCTGCCAGCACTTCAAGTGTATGAGGCTAAAGCATGCAGCTCGGCCCTCTATGGCGCCGAGCTTTGGGGTTATGATAATCTAGCCTCGTTAACACTTGCTGAAAACAAATTTCTGCGCATTCTCACTTGCCTCCCTAAAAGTACACCCATGAAGCCATTGCGTTATGAACTAGGCAGGAAAGCCATATCAGATATGGCTAGATTACGACCCATTTTATATTGGCGTCGCATTTGGGTTACTCCTGAACTTGATCATTATGCTCGGGGTTTCTTGGATGTAGTTAAATCTGACAATTTTCATACGATAGGCTGGCTAAAGGAATTGTGCAGAACATTGGAGAAAATGGATATGAAGGGGTTGTGGGAGAACCCAGAGCAAGCCCAGTTCCCGTCTAAAGATATTTTAAAAGCAAAATACTGGGAAATGGTAGCCCGCCGGAATTGAAATGATGCAGACCCCTCCTCCATGGAAGGCCGCTTCTTGGAAGTAAAAGTTTCCCCTTCCCTGGAGCCCTATTGGGACATAATAACTAAGCCTGAGGACAGGAAACTTTATTTCCAGCTTAGAGTGGGGTCGCTCCCAATTAGATCGTTGACAGGAAGATGGGCAGAAGCTAATTCCAGTGTTTGTCCAGCTTGTAATACTGAAACTGAGTCTCTTGTCCATCTTCTTTTTGTGTGTGGGGCCTATGCAATTCCCCGACGTGTTTGGCTAAGGGCGATGTGCAAACAGCTTGGCACGAGAGACAGCAAGGTAGCTTTAAGAATAATTTGCACCAGCACTTTGCCGGTCATTTCTGTGGCAGTTGCCAAATTCTTGGGGTGGTCATAGTCTATCAGAAAGAAATTCCTATCGCAAATGTAGATCTGTTGAGTTCAAGCTAGGAACCTTCACCCCTAGTTAAGTGAAATGCTCTGTTCACCTATTTTGGGTACTTACTGGTTTTATGCATTACAACTTTGTACGTTTTCTATTACTGATTTTACTACTTGTGAAGTCATGACGCTTTATTCTTTTAAAACTTTTGTGTAATTACTTCTTCTCTTTTTGTAAAATGATGATTTTATGGACTAAAATGGTTTTTAAATGTATTATGCTTTTATGAGAGTTAACCTCGAATAAAGCAAATTTGACTGACTGACTGGGAAATATAAAGTTTTCATGAGCACCATAGAATCAATAATGTCCAGAAGTGTAAATATATCCATAGAACACAGTTTTTATTCTTTGTCTTTTATTCAGCTCCAAAACAATTCTTCACATAGATGTAGCCAACACGAGTTTCACCGTTATGGCATTTGCCATGACTTCCTCAGGGCCTCACGCAACGTAATAAAGAATCTAGTATCTTTCCCAACAGCAACCAGTAAAACATTAGAAAATATCCTCACGAATTCCCGACATCCAATCTTCGATAAAAATTCAATTGAGCACTGCTGTAAATGCTGTTGGACTGATAGGCATTGGTGCATTCTCCAATACGCCTGATTGAACACGCCTGGACTACTTCCCTGAACATAATTTTTGACTAAGATTGGATGCCTGGAACTCTTCAGGATATTTCTGAATGTTTTACTGGTTACTGTTAGGAGAGATATTAGATTCTTTAATACGTTGTGTGAGGCCTTGAGGAAGTCGGTAAACTAAACAACAACAACTGCCAGTGCTGAGAGCCTACCTAAACTGATTTTAATCTGAAACAAAAATGGTTATTATGAATATAACAAACAACCTGCTTTATAAATTGCAACTGAATATTTTATTTTCTTTTCAATGTTTGAACTATATACTTTTTTTAAAGCATGGAAATACAAAAATGTTTATATACACAATATACAACACAGTGAATAAACGCCACACTTAGACAAAACAATTTCACCATTTATACCAAATCACACACTCTTGGCCAATCAATCATACTCCATTCAACAAAACACACATACTATGATCTCGGTGTCAATGTCTTTTTAAACTTAACAAACAACTAAATGTTTCTTGTGGTAATGAATTCTATGTACAATTCTTTCGTGGTTCATCAAGTTAACAGTAAGACTTTTCACTCTGTCTTTAACATAAACTTTATATAAGAAGAGAAAAAATATTTGAAAGACCCGAGATCAGGTTGGTCTACGTGTTTCAAACCCCGTTAGTTCCCGGGGTTCTCCTCAGGACCAAAATTGTCACTAAAAAAGACAAAACACAAATATAGCTTTAGGGAACTGACTAAGAGACTCGCAAATCCCCTGTTATATACATTGGCCGTCTCAGCCTACCTTGCCTTGTGAGCCAGTGCTCCCCATGCAACTTAGTTTGAAGATCCAACGTTAAAAAGCACTACAGCGCTGGGGAGGGAACAGAGACAGACAGGTCTCGATTTTAGATACTGCCATTACCATTCTCATTCAGCCACACGCATACTTCAAGCTACCTCGTTCATTTTAACCTTACCCGCTGTTGGCTGGCGGTGTCTCCGTTTATTGAAGTCTGTTTAGACAATCCTCTAGACCGGTGCTAATTTAGGGCCATTTGGTGTGGCGGGACCGCTAGGAAGGGAAAGGGACAAGGCGTTAACATGCGCGTCCCACTACCACGGGCAAATACTCAGAAGCATGGCGAAAGCGGCTCCACGGCATACCGGTAGAAATCCGCTAGTTGGACCTTACTGAAGGGGACTGGATGCTTCTCCTTCGCGCGTTCAATGCGAATGAATGCCGCGGAGGCTACTTCCTGGTATGTGATGAAGGCTCCGCCTGGAATTGTGGGAGTTGTAGTTCCAACGAGCGTGAAACCTGCCTGGATTAGGAAACGGGTGCTCGACTTCGACAATGTGCAAGCATAGTCCTACCCAGAGGTTCATGTAGAATTGATGTATCAATGGGCGATTGTGTGTGCGCAACAGTTCAAGCCTTTCCTCGTTGTTGGGGGGGTGGGGGTTTTTTCCAGTACATGCCTGCCCCCGTTTTGCTGGTGCTGCGCAGATGATGTCAGGGGACAATGGCTCAGGTGTTGGGTTTGTAAATTAAACGGAGACACCGCCAGCCAACAGCGGGTAAGGTTAAAATGAACGAGGTAGCTTGAAGTATGCGTGTGGCTGAATGAGAATGGTAATGGCAGTATCTAAAATCGAGGCCTGTCTGTCTCTGTTCCCTCCCCAGCGCTGTAGTGCTTTTTAACGTTGGATCTTCAAACTAAGTTGCATGGGGAGCACTGGCTCACAAGGCAAGGTAGGCTGAGACGGCCAATGTATATAACAGGGGATTTGCGAGTCTCTTAGTCAGTTCCCTAAAGCTATATTTGTGTTTTGTCTTTTTTAGTGACAATTTTGGTCCTGAGGAGAACCCCGGGAACTAACGGGGTTTGAAACGCGTAGACCAACCTGATCTCGGGTCTTTCAAATATTTTTTCTCTTCTTATATAAAGTTTATGTTAAAGACAGAGTGAAAAGTCTTACTGTTAACTTGATGAACCACGAAAGAATTGTACATAGAATTCATTACCACAAGAAACATTTAGTTGTTTGTTAAGTTTAAAAAGACATTGACACCGAGATCATAGTATGTGTGTTTTGTTGAATGGAGTATGATTGATTGGCCAAGAGTGTGTGATTTGGTATAAATGGTGAAATTGTTTTGTCTAAGTGTGGCGTTTATTCACTGTGTTGTATATTGTGTATATAAACATTTTTGTATTTCCATGCTTTAAAAAAAGTATATAGTTCAAACATTGAAAATAAAATAAAATATTCAGTTGCAATTTATAAAGCAGGTTGTTTGTTATATTCATAATAACCATTTTTGTTTCAGATTAAAATCAGTTTAGGTAGGCTCTCAGCACTGGCAGTTGTTGTTGTTTAGTTTATTCAAAGTTGGCTCAGCCTTGCTGAGTTTTGAGTCAAGGCCCTTGGTGTTTTTTGACTTGAGGAAGTCGGTGGCAAATGCCTGAATGAGGAAACACATGCTGACTACATCTATGTGAAGAATTGTTTTGGAACTGATTAAAAGACAAAGAATAAGATCTGTATTCTGTGGATGTAATTGCATTTCTGGACATTATTGATTAAATAGTGCTCAGGAAAAGAGAGCACTTGCAGGTGGGCCTGACCTTGCGTGGACACAATGTGGGCCAGTGGGCAACATTGCCAGATGTCCGACATGAGGAGCGAGTGATCACTGTGTGTACTGTGTGTGCTGTATACTGATTGGCTTTGTGTTCCTAATTTTGTGTGGCATCTTACTTTATGATGTTTTTAGAATGTGTGCCCCCCTGTGGCCATGTGTGCTTTATTGGGGACAATCTCCCTGGACCATTGCGGTATCACTGTGGTATCTGGAGGATGGACCTGAGTTGCCTGTCCGTGCAATTGTCTGCCGGCTATTACAACCCCACCTGTGACCTGTCAGTCAGTTACCTCAGGCCTAGGCTGCAGAGCCTACCTGTCCACGTATTCTGTGTCGGGGTTGATGGAAAGTTCATGGCGGGTAAATTTGTTAATATTGATGAGATTTCGCTCATATATGCAAGTGTATTATTATTATCATTGGCACTGACATTTTCAATATTAATTTTCTCCCTATAGTTACCTTTTTAACAGCATTATCTAACACAAACTTCATGACAGTCACAATATTGGGGACATGTTGGTCTTCAGTTTTTACTATTACTACTTTCGTAGTTACTTGCATTCTCCCTAGGCTGAAGCCTGCAGTTTTTCGGTAGGAAATCCCAAATTGCAGGAAACCTCACAAGAAAAATACAAATATGAAAACAGATACAGTGATGGGCACAGTCTGCTCAGCCACTGGGGGAGACAGGCAAACCAGTTCCAATATCATGTCTGCTGAGGGGCACCTCCCTCCTCACGCATGTGTTTTGTAAATGGTGCAATGCTTGGATGGCAAGAGTTAAAGTACTGTTGTCCAGGTTGTTACCTAGGATAAACGTACAGCAGGATGCACTAATCATGGCACACATCCCTCCCACCATTGTGGTTATTGAGTCCAACGCATTTCGAAGTTACATCACCCTGAGGCAAATGGCTCTTAGTTCTTCCTTGATTACATTAAGGCCAAGCTCACTGCTGTTCATCATCTTGAGCTTTTTGGCACCTGGTTGTTTTCAACAAGTGGGTGTTTGCTTTAGTTTGCGCTGTGAAGAAGGGTATTGACCCCACTGCGTTGATTTGTGTACAAGAAAATAGTTTAAATTCTTCCAGAATGTCCTTGTACTTAGCCAAGCCAAAATGATCAGCAGTTCTTTTTTCTTGAGCCTGATGCAACAGTTTTGTCTTCTTCTTTAGCGGGTGTTGGTGCAACTCTGACAGATCTACTCTGGGGATGACTAGGGTCGGGGAGTGTATGGTGATGGGGAGGAAAGGCCACACTGTCCGGGGACAAGCTGAGTGTAAGAAAACTTGCCACACTGCCAGTAGGTATATATCAATGTGGAGGTGCCCCACTGTATGTCTGGAGTATGCAGCACTTTGCCACAGTTCCCATCTGTTCCCAATGGAATAGTTCCTTTACCTTTGAAACACAAGGAATACCATGTACGTTTCCGTATAATTAAGGGTTACCCCTTCCCTTGTGACCACGTATAACTATTTGCCTCAGTATCCCCGATTTCTATTCATGGGGTATCTATGCTGTTTTTCAACCCTCCCCTATGATATGTGTGTCCCTTTATATCATCAAGGTGGATAGGCCTTATACTGGAATTCCATGTCTGGGGTCCATTTGTCATGGAAGAAGATAGCCCCAGAAATGCTAAGGGCCAGCCTGGGACCATGGATGGAAGCAGGAGTGGACATGTTTGTGCAGGGTTGTGGTCGCTTTGCTACCTCCAAGAATCTCTTTTATGGAAAGTTTTGGGGCCAAACTGTATCCTACCATATGGTGCCCCTCCTGCTCATCCTCTATAGCTCGGTCTGAATGTGTCAAGGATGAGATCCCTCAGAGCTTGTATGATGCTAGAAGGGTCCACCTCCAGGCAGCTCCAAGTCTGATTGCCGTTGTGGCACAGACTATTAGAGTGGCCAGGTGGGGGAAAAGGTGTTGGGAAGGGAACATCTGGGTAGGAGATCTGAAATGAAATCAAACTGAGAGTTAGACTAATTACTTTCTGATTATGTCTAATGATGTACTTAACTCAGCATAAAATATTCACCTGCAATTCACCTATAGGTAGTATGAAGAGAAGGCAAAAAGCTATAAGACAAAACATGGGATTCATTAATGGCCAATTTTCTCGTATGGGTATTTACCTATTACGTGATATAAATAACTTAAGCACAATACGAAACCTACCATAGCTTAGTCTCTATTTTTCGGTGATGGCGCACAGCTTCCCTGTTATAGCTGTGAGGCAAGAACATGAAGGACAATCGCCTGTAGTGTGTAATTGTTGATATCTTATTCTTTCAGGGTGGGGCCTGCCATGCAACTTTGCACATTCATAATTTGCATTTGAAGATTTTGTTGCTTTTAATCAGCATTCATCAACTGTCATCCTTTTATCAACAGTTGTCCAATGTAATACTTATAAAATGTTTTTTGTTTCACAATTATCCAAACGGTTTGTTTTTACATATGTTTCAATGTCTGTACACAAATAAAGATTCACGATTCTCCTAAACTTCGTTTTTATGACTGTTCCACTGATTTCCAAAGGGTTCTCAATGATCAATTTTGTAATCAAAAAATGATAAAGAGACTGGATCGCTCTTACCCGATAATGCCAAGTGCCAGAACTGCTCACTGGTATCAAGTTGTCCCCAGTTGGTTGCGACGTGGACAATCCTCCGATTCGACTCGTGAAGGTGAAATCAACACCAGACTTCAGCTACATCCAATCAATGAAACCAGGAGTGAATAACGAGCGGCCCAACAGGGGTGTGGCTCCTTTTTATAGACAAGCCCCACCCAAGATGGACACCGCGTTTGGAACGCTGGTGACGACGTCAGTGGTGGCGGGGCCGGTGTACAGTCATAATATCGAGTCAATTATTTCGACTGGACAGAATATCGAGTAAAAAATATAGAATGGACATAATATCGACTAGACATAATATAGACAACAAAAATATCGACTAGAGAAAATTAATATCGAATAGAATGGACATAATATCGAATCAAAAATATAGAATGGACATAATATCGACTAGACATAATATAGACAACAAAAATATCGAATTTAAGGTAAGTTAATAATAATTTTAATTTTTTGTGTAATATAAGTCTGTAGCGGGTTGTGGGTTTATAGGGGAATAGGGTGGGAAGTAATTTAATTCTAATTAATTAAATATGTTAATTTATTTATTGATATATATTTAGAATTAATTGTTAATTAATTATTAATTGGTAATTAATTAAAATATAATTGGTAATTAATTATAATTGATTAATTGATAAATATTTTAATTTTAGTAATTTATTTTCTGTAGCGGGTTGTGGGTTTATAGGGGAATAGGGTGGGAAGTAATTTAATTATAATTAATTAAATATGTTAATTTATTTATTGATAATAATTTAGAATTAATTGTTAATTAATTATTAATTGGTAATTAATTAAAATATAATTGGTAATTAATTATAATTGATTAATTGATAAATATTTTAATTTTAGTAATTTATTTTCTGTAGCGGGTTGTGGGTTTATAGGGGAATAGGGTGGGAAGTAATTTAATTATAATTAATTAAATATGTTAATTTATTTATTGATATTTTTAAAAAATTAATTGTTAATTAATTATTATTGGTAATTAATTAAAATATTATTGGTAATTAATTATAATTGATTAATTGATAAATATTTTAATTTTAGGGTTCAGGGTCAGTTGTCAGTTTTTGGGTAAAGGGGTATTTTTAGGGTTCAGGGTCAGTTTTCAGTTTTTGGGTAAAGGGGTATTTTTAGGGTTCAGGGTCAGTTTTCAGTTTTTGGGGTAAAGGGGTATTTTTAGGGTTCAGGGTCAGTTTTCAGTTTGTAGGTAAAGGGGTATTTTTAGGGTTCAGGGTCAGTTTTCAGTTTTTGGGTAAAGGGGTATTTTTAGGGTTCAGGGTCAGTTTTCAGTTTTTGGGTAAAGGGGTATTTTTAGGGTTCAGGGTCAGTTTTCAGTTTTTGGGGTAAAGGGGTATTTTTAGGGTTCAGGGTCAGTTTTCAGTTTGTAGGTAAAGGGGTATTTTTAGGGTTCAGGGTCAGTTTTCAGTTTTTGGGTAAAGGGGTATTTTTAGGGTTCAGGGTCAGTTTTCAGTTTTTGGGGTAAAGGGGTATTTTTAGGGTTCAGGGTCAGTTTTCAGTTTGTAGGTAAAGGGGTATTTTTAGGGTTCAGGGTCAGTTTTCAGTTTTTGGGTAAAGGGGTATTTTTAGGGTTCAGGGTCAGTTTTCAGTTTTTGGGGTAAAGGGGTATTTTTAGGGTTCAGGGTCAGTTTTCAGTTTGTAGGTAAAGGGGTATTTTTAGGGTTCAGGGTCAGTTTTCAGTTTTTGGGTAAAGGGGTATTTTTAGGGTTCAGGGTCAGTTTTCAGTTTTCGGGTAAAGGGGTATTTTTAGGGTTCAGGGTCAGTTTTCAGTTTATGGGTAAAGGGGTATTTTTAGGGTTCAGGGTCAGTTTTAGGTTTTTGGGGTACAGGGGTACTTTGTAAAAATAAAGTAAAATTACATTTAAATTACATTTATTTAATAAAATTAAATTATATTATAATATTTTTTATTAATTTATATTCAAAAAATTATTATATACTTACCAATACTTATGTTGTAATGGTATGCGTTGTAAAGGTATATGCGTTGTAAAATCTTGCGTTGTAAATGTATGCGTTGTAAAAGTTTTTGCGTTGTAAAAGTTTTGTTGTAATTGTAGGCGTTGTAAAAGTATGCGTTGTAACGTCATACATCCCTGGAGTGGGAATAGTAATTTTAACCTCTACGCTATCCAGCGCTTTCCCTACTGTTGCACCCACTGGAGTGGGAGTAGTAAATTTTACCTCTACGCTATCCAACACTTTTGCTAATGTTGAACTCACTATAGTTGTAACAATAAATTTTAAACATTTTCTAAAATGTTATATATGTTTATTTAATAATATGTTTAAATATATATATATATATATATATATATATATATATATATATATATATATATATATATATATATATATATATGTGTGTGTGTGTAATTTTTGGTGATATAATTTTTTAAATTATATAAATTATTTATTAAAATTATATTTTTTTAATAATTATTTCTAAGTTTATATTAAATATATTTATTACTATATTAGTTTTAACTTACTTTTAAGACATTTTAAAAAATCGATATTTTGACAGTCTATATTTTTGTAAGTCGATATTTTGGAGTCGATATTTTGGTACTTACCTGTTTGAAGATAGGGAGTCGATATTTTGTCAATCGATATTTTTGACTCGATATTTGTGTATCTAATGATTGCAACACTGCCAGACAGTTGCGCTACAGTTGATTACAATGCCACCAGTAGCGTGCAGGACAGGATGCATAATGCATCTTTCCACAGAGATGATGTGATACAGCAAATTTGTGTAAGAGAGCACAGCACTGCGCAGAGGTAATAGTGCCCCTAGAGCCGCAGCCCATGGCCATGACAGTACTCCCCCCTCCCAAGTGAACTCGAGGGGCAGGTTTACAAGGGTAGAAGTCCTGGAATTGTCTCACCAAGCAAAGTGCATGAATGTTGACAGCAGGCTCCCAGGAATCATGTTCTGGTCCATATCCTTTCCAGGACACCAAATACCATAAACGGGAACCCCGCCTGCGGGATTATAGGATACGAAAAACTTCGAATTCCTCCTGTCCTTCAACCAACAGAGGCACCGGTGGAGAGGTACAGAGTTGTGTCACAGGTTTCAACAAAGAGGTGTGGAAAACCGGATGTATTTTCATCTGCGGAGGCAGTTGCAATTTGAAAATTACTGGATTGATTTGCTTAATCACTATATATGGACCAATGAATTTGGGATGAAAAGCCTTCTTATGTCGAAAGGTGATATGCTTGGTAGAAAGCCACACTTTGTCTCCCACACTATATTGTGGACCAGGACACCGATGTTTGTCTGCTATGGTTTTGTATTTGGCTTTAGCCAGCTTAAGCTGTTGAATTATCTGAGAATGTACGTTCTGGATTTGTTTAACTCCTGTGGTGATAGATGGAACCAGGTTCTGTTTATTGGGAAGGACAACTGGTAAATAGTTGGGATGAAAGCCATACATGGAATAAAATGGAGATGTCCGCAAGGAGGAATGGTGAGCTGCATTGTAAGCTGTTACTAGCAACCAAAGTAATTGCACCCATGAGCTTTTTGCAGAGGTGACATAACAGCAGAGGTACTGCTTTAAAGTTTAGTTAAGCCTTTCAGTTTGGCCATCGGTTTGTGGATGGTAAGTTGTGGACAAAGATGAGATTTGCAGAGCTCAACACCATTGTGACCAAAATGTGGCGGTAAATTGAGTCTCTCAATCAGAGATGATTTTTTTGGGATTCCATGCAAATGTACGACATGAAGAAGAAGCAAGTGAGCTAATTCCCTAGACGTAGGTAGTTTTTTTCAAGCCACAAAATGACCCAATTTAGAAAAACTGACCTTAATTACCAAGATGCAAGTATGGCCTTGATCAAAAGGCAAATCAGTAATGAAGTCTATTGAACAATGTTCCCATGGTCTTTGTGGGGTTTGTAAGGGCAGTAATAAACCTTTAGGTTTTCCATGACCGCTTTTGTTACGGGCACATATTTCACATTCTGCGACCCATCTTTTGATATCAAGAGTTAGAGTGGGCCACCAAACGTTTTGCTGGATTGTAGTTCTTGTTTTTAGTCTACCGGGGTGCACAGAACATGGGTGATTATGATGCCAATCAAACACTGTCTTTCGTAATTGTTCTGTGGGTAAAAACAAGGCTGTTTCATGAAATGGTAAATCCTGCATGATTTACCGATTAGTACCTTGATTTAACCAGGTCACTGTAAATTGCGGTGATCAGTGAACACTGCTATGGTATGTTTGGCTCCGAGGAATAATGCCTCCACTCTTTGAATGCGTCTCTAATTGCCAATACTTATTTTTCAGCAACTGTATAATTATTTTCAACTCAATTGCTTATTTTCAACGGCAATTGAGTGTAGTTGTCCTGTGGTTACAACCCTTCAGCCTGGGATAACTCCTGGTGGCCGACGGCACTGGGGGCAGGCCCAACACCCACCGACCATGCTCGCAACCTGGGAATCATCCTCGACTCAACGCTCTCAATGACCAAGCAAGTCAACGCCGTCTCCTCCTCCTGCTTCAGCACCCTCCGCATGCTCCGCAAGATCTACAGATGGATCCCGACAGATACAAGAAAGACAGTCACCCAGGCCCTCGTCAGCAGCAGACTAGACTACAGAAACGCCCTCTACGTGGGAGCCCCGACCAAGCTCATCAAACGACTACAACGCATCCTCGGCGCGACTGATCCTCAACGTACGACATCACGGCCACATCACCCCCCACCTGAGAAACCTGTGTAGGCTCCCCGTCAACAAGAGGATATCCTTCAAGCTCCTCACCCACGCACACAAGGCACTCCACAAGACCGGCCCAGACTACCTCAACAGACGGCTCTCCTTCTACATCCCCAACCACCAGCTACGATCCGCCGACCTCTCACTCGCCACCGTCCCACGCATCCGAAGAACAACCACCGGTGTGAGATCCTTCTCCCACCTCCCCGCCAAGACATGGAACACCCTCCCACTGAGCCTACGACAGACCGAAGACCTGCTGACCTTCAGGAGGATACTCAAGACCTGGCTGTTCGATCAGTAGCGCTCCCCCTCCCCAGCACCTTGAGACCATCGCAGGTATGTAGTGCGCTTTACAAATGTTTGATTGATTGATTGAAAGAAGCAGTGCACGCGCTGCCTAGGTTCGAACTACAAAGAAATAAGGTCTACTCATCGAATGCAGTGTGAATATTTTTCCCTGTAAAGATACAAAATAAACTAGTGCGCTCAATGTTCAACAACCTCAGGTAAACCACAGACTTTGCCATGGACAGCGGCCTCTGCAATGAAAGGTTCGACTTCCTGATATGCTGCATGCAGCAGGCTAGCATTGAATTCTTATGCTCTGCTGTCATCATTGAATATAGAGAGGAATGCAACAAGTGTGACTACTGTGGAAAAAGAGAATCATGCCACTATGGAATTAAAATAGGTGAGGTGACATAACTTAGTGCTCGAATGAAGAGCCTTTCAGAAACTATGCACAGCGTTTCTGTTTTTAATATATTAATGACACTGCATTTTTTGCATATCTGCAAATGGCACTGAGCCGCCAAACTTGTATGGCAGTGAGTTTAGTTTTACATGATCAATCTGCTACCTCTTTGGTCTGAGAACACACTTATCTTGCTTATTAAATCACACTCTTTTCACTGAACATGGATTTCGGCACTGCAGTTTTTACTTCCAAGTCTAATGGTCAATGATAGATTATATATAGGACTGGATGCTGAGAAGGTCTGTTGAGTCCAGTCACTGCTCTCAATTAAGATTAATTGAAGAAAGGGCACATACTGGTTGGTTGTCAGGGCTTAGTCCATTGGACCTTTGATTAATTTTTGTTTTCAATGTTTTTTAACTCATCTACAAAGTGATTAAATACCAATAAATGCATTTTCATTTGTTAACCGTACAGTTACCCTAGTTACTTAGTTCTGATTTCTGAAAAATTATTTTTCACTTTAGTATACATAAAAAATAGCTGTAAGTGTCCGGTGAAGAGCATCAAAGGTTACTTACTGCATTTAATAGTAGTGTTTTATAATTATGTAAGCAATACACTGAGGGCCTGATTTATCAAAGCGTTTTATCTATTTATGACTATGTGGACAGGTGCTGATGCACAAAAGGGTATAATAGCATATTCGAACACAATGATATCCAGGGTCGGATTGGCAAGGTGGGCAATCGGCCGGTGCACGGGGGTACTGTGGCAGAGGAGAGCTCGGGGCCATTCTTTTCCTGTGTGGATAAAGCAGCCCTACATACCTGGTCTGGTTTTTCTAACCAATAGACTACTGAGGTAGTTTCAGCAAGCCATGTGTTAGGCCTATTAATTGTTATTTGCAGAATGGCAATTTGGTGGCCAGAGGACGTACTACATGTGGTGCACCTCCTTCCATCCTGGGCCTCAAAAGGTGTCAGTGAGCCTTTGTAGGAGATGCGTCTATGAAGCAGCAAAATTAACCAGTCTTTGGTGAGCGGAGGAGGCATTTGTCTGTCACAGTAGATCACAGCCATCGGACAGACAAGCTGAAGCTGCCTGCTGCCAGTTATCTCGGACTGAGATTGGGAGTTTCACTCAAATATGGAGCAATGGAATGAGAGAAAAAACACACAAACAACAAGAACCACAAATGATTAAAACAACTTTGCAATTTAAAAAAAATCTGAATACAAACGGATAAAAAATAAATAAATATTTTGGATGTGTTACTGTAAAAAAAAAAATCACTGTCCATCCTGTGATGAAAGAGGAGAAACAAGGAAACGAGAGAGAGAGCGAGAGATAAAAGGATACTAGAAACAGTGAGAGAGGTTGAGAGATAGAGGAAAAGAGAGGAAAGATTTAGTAGTGAGAAGACTTGAAAGACAGATTGGTATAGAGAGTGAAGGATGGGAAACAAAAGTGGAGAGGAAGGAGATGGCAAATGGAGAAAACGAGTGTTCTGCGGATGATGCAACAAAGCTTTGATGTATAAGATCATGTCAGGAGCTTCCTGGTCAGTGAGAGTAAGGAACATGTGGATTAGTGCCTCATTCACACTCCTTAGTTCTCTGATGGTCCAGTAGTCTGTGGCTTGATTTAGAAGTTCCTAGAGTATGTGCTAACTCCACAATATAACCCACCAATGGAGCTTCCTTAAATAAACAGATATTATGGTAAAGGAAACACCACTAGTCGATTCTGCTCTGGTTGTAACACTTCTTCAGAAATAGGTGGCTTTTTCATTACCATGCAACTCGAAATCAGACTCTTGGACTGTCCCATACCAGAGCCAGACCAAGGTCCCTCCACTTCCCTGAATCCCCTTTGGAAGACTGCAGAAATCAAAGTTCTCACAAATACCAAAATCCATTGAATTTGTATGGGGAAGGGTGGGCTTCTGAGAATGTTAAGGTTTGCTGAAGCAGGTAGTTACTGACTGCAGGGGTCATTGGTGCAATCAGGAGCCTTTAAGACCTGAGAGTGACTAAGGCTGTGGGTAACTGAGAGTGAGCACGAACCCCAGGAAACTGAGGGTGAGCTGCAGGCTAAGGGACCTAAATGAAGCAATACACCTGAAGCAAATATTCACTCCCCCACATGCCCAATGAGAGTAAACAGGAGCTTTAGAGATCTGATGGTGACTATGTGCCAAGAAGCAAGGGAAGTACACAGACATATAAGCAAAACAAAATCTCCTGGTGAACATAGTTTTCAGTGAAGTGAGAGTATCCTGAAGCTTTTAGGAATGAGTGAGCAAGAGCTACTGAGCCTAATGGCAAACAGGGAAATCGGGTGGCCAGGAGATGAGCTGGACCAAGGGCTCCTGAGAGTGAGCTGAAGCCTCAGAGACCTAAGCTTGAGCAGGATCCTCAGTACCAAAGAGTGGAACTGACCTTAAGGGTTCTATTGGTAAGTGGGTAGTTTAGGGACAAACTGATAGGAGTACGAGCCTCATATCCTTAGGATTCACAGAGCCCATGGGTCCTTGAGATGAGCAGAAGCCTACATACATGATGATGAGTGTGAACCTCTGGGGCCATGTTGGTTAGAAGTGACTGAGAATCCCTATGAATGACCAGGAGCTTTAGGTCCTGACAGGAGATCCAGAGATCGGATAGTGAAATAGGGGTTGAGGATCTAAGAGAGAGCAATACGCTCAGGGACCTGGTGGTGAAAGCTTTATTGACCTGGAGGTATGCGTCAGAAGACGTCCGTGATCTGTAATAGAATACCTGGGTTTTTTAGTCGTGTATGATGCTACTGCCCTTTGAAACTTCAAAACACATAATTTACCACAGCTTTCTTCCCAACATAAGCCTCTAATGCTAGCTACACAATCATTCATTCTGCAAATGTGGCCCACTTTTTTGGGGTGCCCAGGCCGATTTTTCATTCCAATCCGACCCTGATATCATACCATGATGTAACCGGACTCATGATTTATTGTTGCATATACATACCTAGTTATCATTTGATGAAGTACTCCGGCGAAGCTGCAGGTTTGCAACCACTTACATGCAAGCTGCGAAGAAGCTCAACACGCTCATGTGAAGATTCCTGCCTCAGATTACACATGCAACGCTCTGTAAATTGATTAGCAACATCTCATCACGAAGCACCGATTGTAAAAGTTGTTAAATATGTTTAAAACGATAAAACAGAAGACAGATCTAAAAAATTTAGCTTCTCTACACTACGAGGATCTTGAATGCATCCATAGTACATACCAACCGGCAATCCCCAGGAAACTAAGCAGTGTTTCTATGTCTTGGGCAATTACAGAATTCCAAAATTAATAAATTCAAATTTTTAGTCTATTACAAGTGTACTCTCTTCACCTGTGCTTCATGATTTAATAATATAACATATGATAATACAAATAAAAATGACATGCCTCGGAATTACCTCGCTGTTTACGTGCTTATAGGAGTCATATACTAAACTCTTTATTGCGGCCTCAAAGCAAGCACAGTACAGATATTCTTAAGTATGTTTTAAATCCCTTTGGCAAAATGTACAGCTCTGAAATCAGAACTTTCTGTTCAATTACTGTACACATGTTTGTGATGCAGTTGTACAGCAGTCTGGCACTTCAGTTGGACTGGTTAATCTTCAACAGACACCATAAGGAATAAACCAATTGCATCTTTATAAATGTGCAAATATCACATTTATTTTCTATCCTACTTTCTAAGGAGCCGATTGCTCACGTAGCTTGTATAAAGTGTTCTTTCATTCATCTTGCTTTAAGAAGCATCTTTGAAAGAGCAACTAAGCTCAGCGTGGCGCAGTGGATAGTAAGGTGTTTCCTTAAATTGTTTCTTAAAACCCACTTCATTCAGTAGAGACATAATCCTTACCTTCCGCCTCTTTTGACTGAATAGACAGAAAACGTCGACTAAGCTCTTCTCAAGTCTGACAAAGAATACATCTCATCTTTATATTCTTCTATAGCCAGGCTTCCTCCGAATCCGATTTTCATTGACATATTTAATTGTTTTGTTGAATAAAAAATACATGAACTTTTTACCTATAGGACAAATGCGGCCGGGACTATTTACAAATGAATTTTTATGCGTGCATGTAGTACTTCTCCTGTCGTAGTGTTTTACGCATTCTTTGTGAAGAAGCTCAAAAACGTCTAAAATAGGAATAAAAATTAACAATTCGGGGAATATTCAAATACAGTTCATACAAATACAAAGGATTGTGCACTCTTGGCACGTTTGCTAATACGGAGTTGAACGTTTTCGGGCCGATACACAATGGACTGTAAGAACATGTAAAATCGTACTCCTGAAGAACTACTTCCGGTTCTCATCAATGCTTTAGTGAATCAGATCCATAAAGCACAAGAACGCTGAAACAATGTCCTGTTGTACATTAACACAGGAACTCTGTGCAGTAGCGCAGATCCTCTGTAAGTCATCGAAGATCATTTAACAATAATGCAAGTGTACTGCTGTGTCTGGCGCGTGAACAGCACTGCTTCAGGGCAGGTTCATTGATTTCTACTTAATGCTAAAGTGGATGATCATTACATATTGGAAATCTGCTCTACAACTAAAAGTCTGAACATGATCACAGTGTTTATTATAGTCCACATAAGAGCTAGGAAGGCTGCCTTGCTAAAAGGCCTGCGCATTTTATAATAAATTAACATTTCCAATAGAGCAGCAGTAGTGTGTCGGAAAATTGCCCTGCTTAGGATAACTTTGTTTAATAATTGCACTCACATACATCTCAAAGCAGGTGGGGCTTATTATTATGCAAACAGAAGGAAATAAACCTTACAGAATGCAAGTGTCAATGCCTCCAATGACGGAATGAGGCAGTTTGAATGATAGCAAAAGAGGATAAACCAATAAGTTCCCAATCTTATCCTTGACCCCCTGAGTACACCCCACTGCAATCTGTAGCATTTTAGAATGCACACTTTAGGAATGTCTCATATCAGAGAAAAGTGAATGATTAGTTTGATCTGTCTCCAGTCTAAGTATATTCCTGAAAAGGTGGGTGTACGACGGGCAAAACTCTCACATATTTTTAGGCAGACTAGTTCTTTAAACTCAGTACAGATAAGCACGATTTCCACTTCAATTCAAAACTATGGCCTCTAGCCACCAGTCCCATCAATATTGTTTCCATGGCAAGCATGTCCCACATTTGTTAACTATGGTGAGGTAGTTGTTTACCGCAGAGCCCTAAAATCACCTGCTTACAGCGCATTTGAGCAATCTGTCGACCCCTTTGCGATACTAAGAGGTACGAGAGACAGTCTGCTACCCCAAGAATGATATATGCTGGGAGTGTAATCCGTTTAATATCAAACATCTGATGAAAGACTTCAGTCCAGGATCTCTGGAGTCTGGGACAATGCCAGAGCAATTATAGGAGGGACCTAGAGTAACCCCAGTTTCTTCAGAATAGGCCAATTCCATTTGTGCACTCTGTTAGCAGTGTAGTACAGGTAAATTCCAATTTCCTTGAGTGTCTCCCTCTCACTGCAGTACTGAAGACGCCTAAGCCCGGTCTGGACTAAAATCCTCCCCAGAACTTGGGTGTAACTGTCTGTCTAAGGGGGGCACTAGAGAGCCTACGACAAGATGGCCGCACTCTAGTGTAGCTCTGCCGGCTGGGAAAGCCTTACTGCCAAATATCCGTATTTTTTACCCCCTCCACTCTTTAAAGTAATAGCATGATGAGTGGAAGACTAGTGGTATTCACACCGTGCAAAATCATCACCAGCGACAGAAACAGCATGAGCTCATATGTGCAGCTAGGGCCTACCATGCAAGAAAATGACAGTGGCTGTCTGGCTGAGGAAAAGTGAGCGGAGCTGTTGGATCAGGCGAACGTGCTCTTGGGCCTGTAAGTGTCCACTGTGGAGGACAGTTGACTGCCTCTTGTGGGGGTGATATGGCTGAGCACAAGTGGAGGTGCCAACAGTGCAGCGGGGACAGCCCACAAGCACGGAACACATTGGTGGTGGTGAGTGGGCAGACATGTTGGGAACCCAGGAGCCTGCCTCACGTCCTGGAAAACTGAGTTAGCTGTTCGTGTGGGGCTGCCACGGGCCCCATCTGGAGAGTGCTTGGTTCCCTATACGTAGGGCACAGAGTGGCCCGGCCATGAGGAGCTTGGAACGTGAGCTGGTACTCGCTGCTTTACCCTGCTGGAGGCTCCCTGTGAATCAGCTCATGAGCTGTGTTCAGGCTGAGGGCAGTGGGTGTATCGCAGCAAGTATAGCAGACTTTGGTGCTGCTGGATCATTAGGACTGGGCTACTATTGCAAGACACCGTCTATGCTGTGAGCAGGAGCCTGCCAATCTCTGTTCCACTATAGTGCCAGCTAGACTGGGTCAAAGGCATGTGGGGGCCTAGTTCTAGACACTTGTTGCTGCCACACATCTATAGTAAGTTTGGAGGACCCCGCAGGGCCTGCTACAGTGCAAGGTGGATGGTGCTACCACGTGTCGTGAAACTACTTTAGAGAGTGCCCAAGGAACAAGCACTATACTACCCGCTGGGGTGAAAGGCATTGGGGACAACCCGCGATTCATGCGGGATGCAATGTTTGGGATCCCGTCATGGGTTTTGCTGTGCAGTAACAGCAACCCAAACAACATGCTTTAATAGCTGCAATGTGAGCCAGGTGCGAGCAAGTTCCTGACTGTGTCTATAAGTTACTGGCCCCACTTGGTGCAGCCCCTGATCTCTCCTGGGTGAAGTAAATTCAGTGCTGGATAGCACTCACTCTCTGCACTACATTGTATTTGTGCAACCTGGTTATAATTGCATCATTCCGTGCTACACTGGTGGTGGGGAGCTCTGAGGGTGGCCTTTCAGGAACCAGGTGGCACTCTCGGATTGCTCTGGGCTTATGAGATCTTGCAAAGCATAGTCAAAGCTTGTGTGATGCTGAAAAGCAGCCGTCTCTGCTCATCTTTGAGATTAGGCTTTCTTCCAGACCACAGCAACATGCACTATCAGACTCTGAAAGAGAGCCTCAACCTTTAGGGCACAACATCTTTGGAGAGCACACTCCAGGCCATGCATCTGAGCCTGCAGGCAACAGACAGGAAGATAGGCACAATGAGCCTGAGATTGGATCATATGTTTGCAAAGCTCTGTAAACAAGCGATCCATATCCCAGCATCTGAGCAGCATATTTCTATTGTGGAGGATGACATGCAGACTATTACCACTAAATGTTTGAATATGGAAAGGTGATGGAGGTGATACAGGCCAAAAATGAAGACTTAAAGAAGCACACTCACACCACAACAGCTTGTAAATAATTGGAGTACCTAAGTCTACGAATACTGGGCACCTAGAAAACTAGTTGTAGACTATGCTGAGAGAGATCTTTGGGCCAGAGCAGTTATGATCAGTTATGATTGGGGGAATATCACAAAGATCCTTGACGGCCCGCCCACCAACTGAAACTCCTCTGCGATCAATCATTGCCAAATTACTGGATTATCGAGACCACAAGACAATACTTCCCCTCTCTTTTAAGAAGAAGCAAACCATTCAATATCAAGGAAATGATATAGCCTTTTCCCCTGACTTCACTGCAGCAGTGCAGGCGGCGAGGGAGTTTACCCAGGCGAAGACAAATCTGCAAGTAACTAAAATATTCTATGCCATGCTATATCTAGCCCATCTCTGCATCGAGCATCATGGTATGCAGAAGATATTTGCCACACTGAAGGCTGCCATGGACTATGTTAAAACAATCCAAAAACAGAGAACAAGCACAATGCGATCCATGTCAACATCATCAGACACCTAAATGCTGTGTGTAGTGTGCACAGCTGACTGTAAGTAGGAAATACTTTAAGAAACCCTTTCTTAAGGACTAGTAGCCAGAATGCCATTGCCACAGGGAGAGTGAATCGTTTTTGAATTTTTTTATTTGAACCCCTTTTTATGCAAGGAATGCAGAGTATAAATCATACAATATAAATACATTAAACAGAAAAAGCAATCAAACAATCAGAACAAAGCAAAAAAAATGTACATAACATCAATACAGTTTCCTAGATCCAATCCGTTATAGGTGCCCAAGTTCAAGTTCAAGTTCGAGCATTTATAGAGCGCACTACTCACCCAGAGGGTCTCAAGGCGCTTGGGAATGTGAAAATTATTTGTCGAATAGCCAGGTTTTAAGTTCTTTTCTGAAGGAGATGTGGTTTTGGGTAAGGCGGAGGTGAGTGGGGAGTGAGTTCCAGGTCTTGGCTGCCAGAAAGGAGAAGGATCTTCCTCCCATGGTGGAATTCCGGATGCGCGGGACTGCGGCGAGGGCATGATAGGACGATCTAAGTTGGCGGGTGGGTTTGTAGAAGGACAGTCGAGTGTTGAGGCATTCGGGTCCTAAATTGTAGAGGGCCTTGTGTGCGTGGGTGAGAAGACGGAATGTAATTCTTTTGTTGACGGGTAGCCAGTGGAGGTCTTTTAGGTGTCCGGTGATGTGATCTTGGCGAGGGATGTCTAATATGAGTCTCGCTGATGCGTTTTGGATGCGTTGGAGTTTTTTCTGTCATTTTGCTGTGATTCCGGCGTATAATGTATTACCATAATCCAGTCGACTTGTGACCAGTGCGTGGGTGATGGTCTTTCTTGTCTCGAGGGGGATCCAGCGGAAGATTTTTTTGAGAATGCGAAGTACGTTGAAGCAGGAGGAAGAGACTGCGTTGACTTGTCTGGACATCGAGAGAGAGGAGTCTAGGATGAAGCCAAGGTTACGTGCATGGTCTGTGGGTGAGGGTGTTGTGCCCAGAGCGGAAGGCCACCAAGATTCGTCCCAGGCAGAGGGGGAAGATCCAAGTATGAGCACTTCCGTTTTGTCTGAGTTGAGTTTTAGGCGGCTGTTTTTCATCCATTCGGCTACTTCTTTCATGCCTTCGTGCAGATTGGTTTTGGCGGTGTTGGGGTCTTTGGTGAGGGAAAGGATCAGCTGGGTGTCGTCAGCGTAGGAGATGATGTTAAGGTTGTGTTGGCGTGCGATGGATGCGAGTGAGGGTGGGACTGAGTGAGGATCCTTGTGGGACTCCACAGATGACTTCGGTGGCCTCTGAGTTGAATGGGGGAAGTCGGACTCTCTGAGTTCTCCCAGTTAGGAACGAGGTGATCCAGTCCAGGGCTTTGCCTTGAACGCCGATGTTGCTGAGGCGTTGTATGAGGGTGCTGTGGCAGACTGTGTCGAAAGCGGCTGAGAGGTTGAGAAGAATGAGGGCCACTGTTTCTCTGTTGTCCAGAAGGGTTCTGATGTCGTCAGTTGCTGCGATGAGGGCTGTTTCGGTGCTGTGTTTGGCCCGGAATCCGGACTGCGAGGGGTCGAGGGAGTTGTTGGATTCAAGGAAGGCGGCGAGCTGGCTGTTGACGGCTTTCTCAATGACTTTGGCCGGGAATGGGAGGAGGGATATGGGTCGGTAGTTTTTGAGTTCAGAGGGGTGTGCTGTGGGTTTCTTCAAAAGGGCGCTGAGTTTGGCATGTTTCCAGCTTTCTGGGAAGGTGGCAGAGTTGAGCGAGCAGTTGATGACATCACGGAGATGGGGTGCGATGGTGGAGTCGGCTTTGTTGAAGATGTGGTGGGGGCAGGGGTCAGTTGGTGAGCCAGAGTGGATTGAGTTCATTAGGCGGATGGTGTCATCAGTGGTGATTGCTTTCCAGGCGTTAAGGATGTTAGTTGGTGGAGTAGGATCTGAGGGGGGTGGGGAGAGTTGATCGCTGGAAGTGTTCTCGAAGCTGTTGTGGATGTCGGTAATTTTGTTATAGAAGAAGGAGGATACCGCATCGCAGAGGTCTTGGGAGGGAGTGATGTTGTTAGATGCTGCGGTGGGGTTGGTGAATTCTTTGACGATGTTGAAAAGTTCCTTGCTATTGTGGGAGTTGTTGTCGAGACGCTCCTTGAATGCTGATTTCTTGGTTGAGCGAATCAGTTGGTGGTGTTTGCGGGTGGCAGCCTTGAGGGTGTTCAAGTTGTCATGGGTAGGGTTTTTTTTCCATGTTTTCTCCAGGGTGCGGCGAAGCTTCTTGGATTTTTTTAGGTCATCATTGAACCAGGGGGCCTTTTTGCTGGCTGATTTGATCTGGTGCTTTTTCACGGGTGCTAGTTCGTCCGCACTGTTGGTGATCCATTGCTTGAGATTGGTGGCCGCTAGGTTAGGGTCCAGTGAGAGGGTGGGGGGGTTTTGGTTGAGTGAAGCGAGGAGTTGGTCGGAGGTGATTTTGTTCCAGTTTCTCCGAGGGATAGGTTGTGGGCGGTTGTGAGTCAGGGTGGTTTTGTAGCTGAAGTGTACACAGCTGTGGTCCGTCCAATGGAGAGCTGTGGTGCGGTCGAAGGAGATGTGTTTGCTAGAGGTGAAGATAGGGTCGAGCGTGTGTCCGGCTGTATGGGTGGGGGTATCTACAAGTTGTTTGAGTCCGAGGTTGTTCAGGTTGTCCAGAAGGGTAGTGGTGTTGCTGTCGTGTTTGTTTTCAAGGTGGTAGTTGAGGTCTCCTAAACGAATGTAGTTCTCGGAGTCGAGGGCATGTGGGGAGATGAATTCTGTGGAGTAGTCGCTGAATTGAGTGCGGGTACCTGGAGGCCTCTAAGTGTGGTCCTGAAAGTGGAGGTGTTCGGCGGTTGTGAGATTATCGTCGGAGTTAGTCGTGATTTTGATGGTGTTCCTGTGAATGATGGCGATGCCTCCGCCTGTCTGAATGGTGCGGTCTTTACGGATAATCTTGTAAGCGTCTGGTATGGCTATGGCGATGTCGGGTGCTGAAGATGTATTCATCCATGTTTCTGTGAGGAAGGCGATGTCCGGTGATACAGTGTCTAGTAGGTCCCAGAGTTCAGTTGCGTGTCTGTGGACTGAGCGGGTGTTAAGCAGGATGCATTTCAGGCGGTCAGAGTCGGTGCTTTGAACGGAGGGAGTGGATTTGATGATGGTCCTGGAGCAATTGAACTTGCAGAAGAGGCAGGCGAAAGGGCCGCGGGTAAGTCCCGGGGTGGCAGAGCAGCAATGAGGTGTGCGTCCGGGGTTGAGGGCGAGGAGAGTTGCGGCATCATATGTGAATCTAGTGGGGTGGGAGTGGCGGGGACCAGGGGGACCGGCGCTGGGCGCGGTCCAGGCTCGGACGGGCGTAGACGGGCTTACTTTTGGCGCACCTTCGGGGCACGTCCGCTGCACGTGACCGCTGCGCGCAAAAACATCTGTCATATGTGGATAGTGGGGGGGGGGCGGAGCGTGGGAGGGGCCGCTGGGAGGCGGGAGCGGGGACGAGACAATGGGCAGCAAGTAAACACAAACAAAATGGCAGAGAGGTAGCGTGATCAGAGCAGGGGCACCTTCGGGCTGAGAGCGGAGCTCAATTAGCACACCAAACCAAAGTGCCCATATCTTAACTCCCATGACCCTCTGTCTCCTTCCTTTAATTTTATATATAGCCAATTCCAAATTATACATTACTAATAATCTTTCACGCCAGGTGAAGAAAGAGGGGGGATCCGAATTGATCTAATCTTTTGTAATACACGCACGCACCACAGCCATACAAATCAATTCAGCAAATTGAGTGGGGGAGTATTTTGTTTGTTGTCTGCAACTATACAACTGCATCACAGCCCTAGATTTCTGGAAATCACAATGTGTCATGCTATCACTTCCATGTAACATGATACAGGATCACATCCACTAGCCGAGACCCATGCTATAGGCTGCACTAGATTCATTACATGGAATGTACAAGGGCTGAATAATGCAGGTGCTTGATAACCTCACCTGCCATTACGTGCACGAAGCACTAATATAAGAAACACATCTCACGCGCTCCACGCAGCAGACTATTGGGTCGGAGTCTGGGTGGCATCCTCTTACTCATCATATTTAAGGGGAGTCCTCATGCTAATTAAAAAAGTGGTCCCGTTCACGCTCACACACTCTGAAACTGACAGTCAGGGTCTATACATAAAGGTGCAGGGTAGTCTATACAGCAATGCGGTAACTCTAATTAATTAATACAGCCCAAATATATATCACCCAGAGTTTTATACTCGGCTACGGTGCCATCATAAAGACCTACCCTCCTCTGCTATCATTTGGGAGAGGTATCTCAACACTAGTATAGACCCTGAGATAAACTGATATGCCTCGACGGGTCGGCAAGACAAGCAGTTGGCTTCTAGCTTCTAAGAGAGAGTATCGAAGAATATGGGCTCATAGATATATGGAGAGCAAGACGTCCGGGAGCCAGGGAAGGCACTTTTATTTCATCAGTACATAACAGGTAGTCTAGATTAGACTACTGGCTGGGTTTGAGGGAGGTATATACTTGGACAATGTATACCCTTTACATGGCTTAGACACTTTCGGAATTTGACAAAAATCGAGTATCTCGAAGAAAACCTGCCATTGTGGAATTATATAGGATAAAGCAAGAATTTGTTGTAATCCCTTGTCTAGAAAAAATACTTTTCTCCTAGAGACCCCTCACCCACCAGGGTTGCCCCTAGGTGGCATGCTTCATCATTGGGGTTCCTCTCAATCATCTATGGATTGAGTAGTGCTGCGACTTGTGAATTACGTAGGAGCACTTTTTATTGTAGACTATGTGCAGTGCAGTGATGTGGAGTGGAAAGCGAAAGAATATCTAAAAATACCACTAGATCTTCTAGCATTTCATACACTGCATCAGTGTGTCAAACATCAGAAACAGTACTAGGGGTGATGATGTTATTTAAAGGAATTTTAAACAAATGTGGAATTTGTAAAACGTCTGTGGGACCATACACATCAAATGATTCCTTATTCCATAAAATCCCATCCAGAACTGGAAAAGTTGAAATGTTCACCGGGGACAGGTCACTTTGTTCACAGTGTAATGATGCATGTGGTTCCGGAACCAAGTTTACCATTTATACTGCAGTGTGTTCTGGGATAATATGTCCATTCAGGAACAGAAAGAACACTGTCACAAAACCAATCAAAAGGTCCAGGAAGAGTAATGTAAATATAATCTAAAGGTGTAGCCATCAAAGAACAAACTATGTACTTTTCAGCCAAAGATAGAAAACACGCACCTTTTGTTCAAAAGGTAGGGGCGGTGGAGCTTGCTCCAATGTCTTGGAAGAAAAGTCATCAAAGTCAAAGAAGTAGCAATGAGCCGCCAGGTCTATCACTGGCAGCTCAGCAGGTTGTGTTGAACTTGATGAAGACTTGATCTGTGGTACGTTAAAGAAGACCTTGTTCTTCAGGATTCCGAATAGAAATTTGTGTTTCTGCACTGTACAGTTGTCATGGTTTTTGCAACAGGTAGAAGAGGTACTTCGTTGTTGTTTAGTGTTGTCTCTTGTTAGAGAGAACAAGTTTATTCGTGTTTAAAGCTTCCATCTGAACCTGCTGTATGGTTGCGAGAGGAGTCTGGTTGCCCACACGTCTTACTGTTGAAAATCGGCCACATTGTGTGCTTTGATCAGATCAATGGAGACAAACCTTTTGTCTCGAATGCTAGCAAGGGACGTAAGAAGTATAGTTCTTGTACCTTCAACAGCCAAGAGAGTCACCGGATGGCAAAAAAATTATTGTCCACAATTTTATGTCTAACCAGATCCCCAACCTTCGGGATCCAGCCAAGCCTTGCTGGAACTACCTTCACTTCTCCAGTGGCTGTGTGGTTTACTTGGATGTTGCTTTGTTCGTTCCAGAAATCATTCAGTTTCTGAAAAACAGCCAAATGTTCATTGATGTCAAATGGTGTTTCCGCCATCACTATGCTGGCATTGTCGAGGTCTGGGACTCACATCTGAACCCCAAACAGGATTTCATAGGGATTCCGACCACCCAGGGATTTTCCTGGCATGATAATCAAAGCCCTCTGGACCCCACAAAGGTGATGGACCAAACTGTGACCTGACCCTAGGACCCTCGCTGTTAAAGACTGTCTTAAGTCAAGTTTTTTCCTCTCTCTTGATCTGAGGATGGTATAGAGATGAGAAACACAGGGTCACACTCAAACTTCCCATGGCCTCTTTGTAAGTCCGAGAGCTAAACACCGGACCCTGGTTGGAATGTAATGTGCCAACTGTGTGTGTCCCGATAAAGACTTGCAGATCCTTTTTAACATTTTTGGTGTCAGCCTGTCGAAGTGATCACACCCACAGGAATCTACAGTAGGAATCCACTTCTACCAAGATATGCTTGTAATCCCTGTCTGATGATAGGGGGCCAAAAAGGTCCAGATATACAAAAGCCAATGGCTTATGGCTTTGTTTGAAATCAGTAGAGGAGTCTGTGGTGGACGCGCCACGGTGGAACGCATCATCTAGATGTCACATCTGAGGAGAAAGTCCTTGGTCTATATGTTAAGACCTGGCCACCAATAAAGCTGCTGTAATAATGAAATGCAAGTGCAGAAGCCAGACCCTTATGTACAGCTAAAATTAACCCCAGTGTGCGTTCACTGTTTGGCATTACTCTGTGCCCCACTCCTGGAATCTAAGCATAAGGTGTACTCTGTACATCTAACTTCTAGAGGCACTTGAGTGGAAAACCTTTCGGCAGGTGTGTGTCATTGCGAGCAGCACTCACAGCCATCATTATGTCTTTGTCTATCCTCATACTAGAACAAGTGATTGCAGCAACTGTGGCAGTGTGAATTTTGCTTTTGCAGCTTCATCAACCATGGAATTCCCTGTAACAAATTGATGGCTTGGTGTGTGAATGACATGAGCCTGTGGCAAGCATTTTGTTGGAAATGGCCCTTTTTGCAGGGTTATCCCCAAACTGTTTGCTTCTTCCTCCTTTGTTTTTCCTGAATTGAGGTTGTTGGCTATAGGACTCTGGGCACTTTACCGGTGCTAAAGTGCATATGCTCTCTATGTAAATTGTTATTGTGATTGGTTATCCAAGTTTGGTATATTTGTTTTACCAGTAGGTCCCTAGGGTACTGAGTGTGCCAGGGCTGGTAATTCAAATGCTACTAGTGGGCCTACAGAACTGATTGTGCCACCCACATGAGGAGCCCCAAAGAGATATCTCAGGCCTGCCACCGCAGTGCCTGTGTGCAGTTTACTAACTGCCATGTTGACCTGGCCAGTGTACCCACTTGCCAGGCCTTACCTTTCCTGTTTCTTACACCTCAGACACCCCTATTGTAGGCCCCCCTTGGCAGGGTGCAGTGTATTTAAAAGGTAGGACATGTACTAATGTGTGTAAAGTGTCCTGATATTGAACTACTGCCAATTTCATTTTTCACTATTGAAAGGCTATCTTGCCCATAGGACAGAATGGGGAATGCTGAATGCTGTGTAACATGTTTACCTGCATATCTTCCCATAAGAGTGAGGTAGAAACTTGAAGTTTGGTATCCCTACACTCAGAATTTAATAACACATCTTTTAGGAAGTATGTTTTTTAAATCTTGTGTTTGAAAATAGCACTTTAGAAAGAGGCTATTTTCTTGTTCAACCTTTCTGTGTGCCTCTGTCTGTTTGTGGATTGACTGTCTGGTTTGAGAGTGACAGGGGCTGGGGTGGCTCCAGGTCTCTGGGTAAGTCAGCACTAGACTGAATAGACCTTTCTGCATTTGGAGTGGTGGGAGGAGTAGCACCTGGGCCTGAATAGGGCTGGGCCTGCCTTCCACAATGCTGGCTCTACCTCCTGTGGTGCGTCTGATGACCCTGGCCCACACTGACAAAGGAAGAAGTTGTGCACTGGCAGAGTGCACCCAGAACTGGTTTGGACTGGGTCCAGGACCCCTCACACATAGAGAACAAAGTATTTTGGGGTATAAATATGATAGCTGAAACCCCTGAATTTTAGACTACTTTGGAACCAAGGAGGAACGTTTCTGAGGAGAAAAGCTGAAGAGCTGAAGGAGAAGTACTGCCTTTGCTGTGTGTCTGGGATTGGCCTGCAGTTGCAATTCTGCCAAAGGAAGGACAATGGACTTTGCTGTGTTCTGTGTCCTGAAAAGAAAGTCTCCAAGGTCCTTGTTGGACCCGGCCTTTTTGGGCTGGTTCACCCCTGAACTTTTTGCTTTTAATGGCGACCTGGCGTTCATGATTTCTGGGTCTTTGCGCACTTTTACCCTGTGTCCCAGAGTAAAGTGCGTGCATGTAGTGAGGCTGGCTTACCCTCCCATAGGAATGCATGGGGAATGTGTGTGTCTATGTTAGTTCCTGATGTGTGGGGAGTGCAGGCTCGAGTTTGGTATGGGCAAACTCGTGAGAGTGAATGCTGCGCAATGGTATGTGCGGCTTGTATGTGTCTAGTGGGGAAGTGCCCCTTCTAGACATTTATGTGTGTGTGCAGTGAGGGTGCTGGTGCGTGATTGGCTGGAGCTGGCTGGCAAGCCTGGCTCCAGGAAGTCTGGATGGGTCTGCCCAGGAGTGAGTGGAGAGATCAGCATGAGTGATGTGAGGGAGGGCTGCACCTGGTTCCTGAATGGGGCTGGGATTTCCCCACACAATGCGGGCTCCGCCCCCTGTGATGCGTCTAACGACCCTAGCCTCCCTAGTGAATGAAAGGGGTGGTTGAGCCATCAAGGGTGCTCCAAAACCAGCTGCGACTGGTTTCTCCCCCACCCTGCACCTACAGACAAAGGATTTAGAGTATAAGAAGGGGCTGTGTCCCCATGAAAGGTGTTCTCTTCCAGGATCCTGCCAGAGGGGGCTGCTGCTGTTGCTGGGGACGGGAGGACTGCCACTTGGAGTGCCTCCCTGCCTGGAGGCCCAGTGAGCTGGCTCTGAGCCCAGCCTTGCCCCCCTGCCTGCCTCCAGACCTTGCTGAGGCTTTACTTATGCCCATAGCGCTGAGAGTGCTTTACTTTTGCCCCTAGCGCTGGAGAGCGCTTCATTCTTGCTGCTAGCGCTGAGAGCGATTTCCTTTCCCCTAGCACTGGGAACGCTTTATTTGCCTGCAAGCGCCGAGGCGTGCTGAAATTGCCCTAGCGCTCAGAAGCGCTTTATTTTACTTCGTGCGCTTGAGAGCGCTTTTGTTGCCCAGCCGGTGCCCACCCGGCATTTGCTTCTTTGTCCCCCGCCGGGCCGCCGCGCTGCCTGCGACGACCCAGAAGTGATTGGCAGGCCGACCAATCACTGCGCGGCCCGGGAGAGGCGGCCGGAAGTCCCGCCCCCGCAGCCCGGAGCAGAGAGGAGCAGCGCGAAACCCGCAGGGAGCCCCCACCAGAGTAGCCCGGTAAGTGAGAAGGGCTAGGGGAGGCTCGGTGTGGCAGGGTGTCGCTGTCTTGAGCCCCTGAGAGGCTCCAACGTCGGGCCGCACTTGTGCAGGTGCTTGATAACCTCACCTGCCATTACGTGCACGAAGCACTAATATAAGAAACACATCTCACGCGCTCCAAGCAGCAGACTATTGGGTCGGAGTCTGGGTGGCATCCTCTTACTCATCATATTTAAGGGGAGTCCTCATGCTAATTAAAAAAGTGGTCCCATTCACGCTCACACACTCTGAAACTGACAGTCAGGGTCTATACATAAAGGTGCAGGGTAGTCTATACAGCAATGTGGTAACTCTAATTAATTAATACAGCCCAAATATATATCACCCAGAGTTTTATACTCGGCTACGGTGCCATCATAAAGACCTACCCTCCTCTGCTATCATTTGGGAGAGGGATCTCAACACTAGTATAGACCCTGAGATAAACTGATATGCCTCGACGGGTCGGCAAGACAAGCAGTTGGCTTCTAGCTTCTAAGAGAGAGTATCGAAGAATATGGGCTCATAGATATATGGAGAGCAAGACGTCCGGGAGCCAGGGAAGGCACTTTTATTTCATCAGTACATAACAGGTAGTCTAGATTAGACTACTGGCTGGGTTTGAGGGAGGTATATACTTGGACAATGTATACCCTTTACATGGCTTAGACACTTTCGGAATTTGACAAAAATCGAGTATCTCAAAGAAAACCTGCCATTGTGGAATTATATAGGATAAAGCAAGAATTTGTTGTAATCCCTTGTCTAGAAAAAATACTTTTCTCCTAGAGACCCCTCACCCACCAGGGTTGCCCCTAGGTGGCATGCTTCATCATTGGGGTTCCTCTCAATCATCTATGGATTGAGTAGTGCTGCGACTTGTGAATTACGTAGGAGCACTTTTTATTGTAGACTATGTGCAGTGCAGTGATGTGGAGTGGAAAGCGAAAGAATATCTAAAAATACCTCTAGATCTTCTAGCATTTCATACACTGCATCAGTGTGTCAAACATCAGAAACAGTACTCGGGGTGATGATGTTATTTAAAGGAATTTTAAACAAATGCGGAATTTGTAAAACTTCTGTGGGACCATACACATCAAATGATTCCTTATTCCATAAAATCCCATCCAGAACTGGAAAAGTTGAAATGTTCACCGGGGACAGGTCACTTTGTTCACAGTGTAATGATGCATGTGGTTCCAGAACCAAGTTTACCATTTATACTGCAGTGTGTTCTGGGATAAAATGTCCATTCAGGAACAGAAAGAACACTGTCACAAAACCAATCAAAAGGTCCAGGAAGAGTAATGTAAATATAATCTAAAGGTATAGCCCTCAAAGAACAAACTATGTACTTTTCAGCCAAAGATAGAAAACACGCACCTTTTGTTCAAAAGGTAGGGGCGGTGGAGCTTGCTCCAATGTCTTGGAAGAAAAGTCATCAAAGTCAAAGAAGTAGCAATGAGCCGCCGGGTCTATCATTGGCAGCTCAGCAGGTTGTGTTGAACTTGATGAAGACTTGATCTGTGGTACGTTAAAGAAGACCTTGTTCTTCAGGATTCCTAATAGAAATTTGTGTTTCTGCACTTTACAGTTGTCATGGTTTTTGCAACAGGTAGAAGAGGTACTTCGTTGTTGTTTAGTGTTGTCTCTTGTTAGAGAGAACAAGTTTATTCATGTTTAAAGCTTCCATCTGAACCTGCTGTATGGTTGTGAGAGGAGTCTGGTTGCCCACACGTCTTACTGTTGAAAATCGGCCACATTGTGTGCTTTGATCAGATCAATGGAGACAAACCTTTTGTCTCGAAGGCTGGCAAGGGACGTAAGAAGTATAGTTCTTGTACCTTCAACAGCCAAGAGAGTCACCGGATGGCAAAAAAATTCTTGTCCACAATTTTTTGTCTAACCAGATCTCCAACCTTCGGGATCCAGCCAAGCCTTGCTGGAACTACCTTTACTTCTCCAGTGGCTGTGTGGTTTACTTGGATGTTGCTTTGTTCGTTCCAGAAATCATTCAGTTTCTGAAAAACAGCTAAATGTTCATTGATGTCAAATGGTGTTTCCGCCATCACTATGCTGGCATTGTCGAGGTCTGGGACACACATCTGAACCCCGAACAGGATTTCATAGGGATTCCGACCACCCAGGGATTTTCCTGGCATGATAATCAAAGCCCTCTGGACCCCACAAAGGTGATGGACCAAACTGTGACCTGACCCTAGAACCCTCGCTGTTAAAGACTGTCTTAAGTCAAGTTTTTTCCTCTCTCTTGATCTCAGGATGGTATAGAGATGAGAAACACAGGGTCACACTCAAACTTCCCATGGCCTCTTTGTAAGTCCGAGAGCTAAACACCGGACCCTGGTTGGAATGTAATGTGCCAACTGTGTGTGTCCCGATAAAGACTTGCACATCCTTTTTAACATTTTTGGTGTCAGCCTGTCGAAGTGATCACACCCACAGGAATCTACAGTAGGAATCCACTTCTACCAAGATATGCTTGTAATCCCTGTCTGATGATAGGGGGCCAAAAAGGTCCAGATATACAAAAGCCAATGGCTTATGGTTTTGTTTGAAATCAGTAGAGGTGTCTGTGGTGGACGCGCCACAGTGGAACGCATCATCTAGATGTCACATCTGAGGAGAAAGTCCTTGGTCTATATGTTAAGACCTGGCCACCAATAACGCTGCTGTAATAATGAAATGCAAGTGCAGAAGCCAGACCCTTATGTACAGCTAAAATTAACCCCAGTGTGCGTTCACTGTTTGGCATTACTCTGTGCCCCACTCCTGGAATCTAAGCATAAGGTGTACTCTGTACATCTAACTTGTAGAAGCACTTGAGTGGAAAACCTTTCGGCAGGTGTGTGTCATTGCGAGCAGCACTGACAGCCATCATTATGTCTTTGTCTATCCTCATACTAGAACAAGTGATTGCAGCAACTGTGGCAGTGTGAATTTTGCTTTTGCAGCTTCATCAACCATGGAATTCCCTGTAACAAATTGATGGCTTGGTGTGTGAATGACATGAGCCTGTGGCAAGCATTTTGTTGGAAATGGCCCTTTTTGCAGGGTTATCCCCAAACTTTTTGCTTCTTCCTCCTTTGTTTTTCCTGAACTGAGGTTGTTGGCTGTAGGGCTCTGGGCACTTTACCGGTGCTAAGGTGCATATGCTCTCTATGTAAATTGTTATTGTGATTGGTTATCCAAGTTTGGTATATTTGTTTTACCAGTAGGTCCCTAGGGTACTGAGTGTGCCAGGGCTGGTAATTCAAATGCTACTAGTAGGCCTACAGAACTGATTGTGCCACCCACATGAGGAGCCCCAAAGAGATATCTCAGGCCTGCCACCGCAGTGCCTGTGTGCAGTTTACTAACTGCCATGTTCTCCTGGCCAGTGTACCCACTTGCCAGGCCTTACCTTTCCTGTTTCTTACACCTCAGACACCCCTATTGTAGGCCCCCCTTGGCAGGGTGCAGTGTATTTAAAAGGTAGGACATGTACTAATGTGTGTAAAGTGTCCTGATATTGAACTACTGCCAATTTCATTTTTCACTATTGAAAGGCTATCTTGCCCATAGGACAGAATGGGGAATGCTGTGTAACATGTTTACTTGCATATCTTCCCATAAGAGTGAGGTAGAAACTTGAAGTTTGGTATCCCTACACTCAGAATTTAATAACACATCTTTTAGGAAGTATGTTTTTTAAATCTTGTGTTTGAAAATAACACTTTAGAAAGAGGCTATTTTCTTGTTCAACCTTTCTGTGTGACTCTGTCTGTTTGTGGATTGACTGTCTGGTTTGAGAGTGACAGGGGCTGGGGTGGCTCCAGGTCTCTGGGTAAGTCAGCACTAGACTGAATAGACCTTTCTGCATTTGGAGTGGTGGGAGGAGTAGCACCTGGCCCTGAATAGGGCTGGGCCTGCCTTCCACAATGCTGGCTCTACCTCCTGTGGTGCGTCTGATGACCCTGGCCCACACTGACAAAGGAAGAAGTTGTGCACTGGCAGAGTGCACCCAGAACTGGTTTGGACTGGGTCCAGGACCCCTCACACATAGAGAACAAAGTATTTTGGGGTATAAATATGATAGCTGAAACCCCTGAATTTTAGACTACTTTGGAACCAAGGAGGAACGTTTCTGAGAAGAAAAGCTGAAGAGCTGAAGGAGAAGTACTGCCTTTGCTGTGTGTCTGGGATTGGCCTGCAGTTGCAATTCTGCCAAAGGAAGGACAATGGACTTTGCTGTGTTCTGTGTCCTGAAAAGAAAGTCTCCAAGGTCCTTGTTGGACCCGGGCCTTTTGGGCTGGTTCACCCCTGAACTTTTTGCTTTTAATGGCGACCTGGCGTTCATGATTTCTGGGTCTTTGCGCACTTTTACCCTGTGTCCCAGAGTAAAGTGCGTGCATGTAGTGAGGCTGGCTTGCCCTCCCATAGGAATGCTGGGGGAATGTGTGTGTCTATGTTAGTTCCTGATGTGTGGGGAGTGCAGGCTCGAGTTTGGTATGGGCAAACTCGTGAGAGTGAATGCTGCGCAATGGTATGTGCGGCTTGTATGTGTCTAGTGGGGAAGTGCCCCTTCTAGACATTTATGTGTGTGTGCAGTGAGGGTGCTGCTGCGTGATTGGCTGGAGCTGGCTGGCAAGCCTGGCTCCAGGAAGTCTGGATGGGTCTGCCCAGGAGTGAGTGGAGAGATCGGCATGAGTGATGTGAGGGAGGGCTGCATCTGGTTCCTGAATGGGGCTGGGCTTTCCCCATACAATGCGGGCTCCGCCCCCTGTGATGCGTCTAACGACCCTAGCCTCCCTAGTGAATGAAAGGGGTGGTTGAGCCATCAAGGGTGCTCCAAAACCAGCTGCGACTGGTTTCTCCCCCACCCTGCACCTACAGACAAAGGATTTAGAGTATAAGAAGGGGCTGTGTCCCCATGAAAGGTGTTCTCTTCCAGGATCCTGCCAGAGGGGGCTGCTGCTGTTGCTGGGGACGGGAGGACTGCGACTTGGAGTGCCTCCCTGCCTTGAGGCCCAGTGAGTTGGCTCTGGGCCCAGCCTTGCCCCCCTGCCTGCCTCCAGACCTTGCTGAGGCTTTACTTTTGCCCATAGCGCTGAGAGTGCTTTACTTTTGCCCCTAGCGCTGGAGAGCGCTTCATTCTTGCTGCTAGCGCTGAGAGCGATTTCCTTTCCCCTAGCACTGGGAACGCTTTATTTGCCTGCAAGCGCCGAGGCGTGCTGAAATTGCCCTAGCGCTCAGAAGCGCTTTATTTTACTTCGTGCGCTTGAGAGCGCTTTTGTTGCCCAGCCGGTGCCCACCCGGCATTTGCTTCTTTGTCCCCCGCCGGGCCGCCGCGCTGCCTGCGACGACCCAGAAGTGATTGGCAGGCCGAACAATCACTGCGCGGCCCGGGAGAGGCGGCCAGAAGTCCCGCCCCCGCAGCCCGGAGCAGAGAGGAGCAGCGCGAAACCCGCAGGGAGCCCCCACCAGAGTAGCCCGGTAAGTGAGAAGGGCTAGGGGAGGCTCCGTGTGGCAGGGTGTCGCTGTCTTGAGCCCCTGAGAGGCTCCAACGTCGGGCCGCACTTGTTCTCGAGCCCCAGAGGGTGGGGTTTCACCGACGCCCGGCCAGTTCCTTTTTTGAGCCGCAGAGGCTCTTGTTGGCAGCATTTCCTTCTCCTCGAGTCCCCGAGTGAGACTCCAACTACAGCGGGCACATTTAGTATTGAGAGCCCGAGAGGCTCAGGGTGCCATTTTGCTTTACGAGCCCGGAGAGGCTCGAGTGCCAGTTCTTTGTGCTAGAGCCCTGAGAGAGGCTCGAGGTGACATTATATTTGCTTTAGAGCCCAGCGAGGCCCTTGAGTGGCAGTTGGTTGGTTAGAGCCCCGTGGCTCCCACGCTGTGTTTTGCCCCACCATTGTGTTCTTGAGCCCACGAGGCTCCAACGTTGCCCCATCATTGTCTGCACCAGTTGCCCAGCACTTTGTGGGCAACTGCCACGTTTAGGCCCCTGACATTTGGGACACAGGGCGTCCTAGCCCTGGAGAGGCCAGTTGGCCTAGGGACTGCCACAGGTTGTGGCTCATGTGAATTTTGCGCTATTGCTTGCGCTTGCACCTCTGAATGTATTTTGATGCATCATGTGTTTCCTTCCTTACACCTCTGAATGTGTTTTGATGCATCATGTGTTTTTCCTTGCTTACACCTCTGAATGTGTTTTGATGTATCATGTGTTCTCTTTCCTACACCTCTGAATGTTAATGCATCATGTGTAATGTTCCTATACTTATACCCCTAAATGTTGGTGCTACTTAGGTGGTTGTTTTTCTCCTAGTACAGGTGTTGCTAGTGAGGTCTTGGTTCTCTGCGCAATATTTTCCTAAGGTGGTTAGGGTTGCGTAGGAGGTACTTACCCTTTACCAGTAATTACTGGTTGTGTGCTAACTTGTTCGAAAAGTGTTCTATGTGCTAATTACTATTCCTAAAAAGTGCATATTCCTGACAGTGGTCCAGGTGGCCCTGTCTTGTACATATCCCCTGTAAATTCTGCCCGTGTGTTGGCACATTGTAAAATGTGTGTTCTTATCTAATGTGTTTTGGTTTAATACAAAGGCTATTTTTATATAACCTTGTGTGGAGTTTCCTTTGTGGTGGGCCTTGGGTGTTGTTGCTGGGTGCGCGCGCAAACACTTAACCTACATAGCCTCCAAGTTTAGCCTGGCTGCTCGCGTCACATTACCTAGAGGGTGAGCAGGGGTTATCTTGGTGTGTGACTCCCTTACCCTGACGTGGAAGTGGTGGTCTTTAACTGACTCTGGCGCAAGCCTTGGCCAGCCAGAGATCCCGTTTCTAACAGTCCTGAGAAGAGCTGGCCTCCAGTTGTGGAAACACAGGGATATAAAAGTTTTCAAGACTACTTTGTGATCAAGAGGAATCCCTGCCAGCTGAAGAGACTGAGGAGAAGTACTGCCCTTGCTGTGTGTCCGGGGTTGGCCTGCAGTTTGCTGTTCCTACTGAGGAGAGGACAAAGGGACTTTGCTGTGTCCCCTGCTTGAAGAAGGACTTTGCTGTGTGCCGTGCCCATCTGAAGGAAAGTCTCCAAGAGCCTGAGAAGAGCTGGCCTCCTGTTTCTGAAGTCCCAGGCACAAAAGGATTTCACCCCCAACTTCCCTGAACTTCCTTGCTGGGAGTTCCAGTCTGCCAGGAGGAACTGTAACTATGTGTGAGGCCCATTTGCTGTTGGGAGCTGGATGTGCGACGCAACGAGAGAGAACCGTGATGCTGCTGCAGCAGCCGCTGTTGCATCATCGAGAAAGCATGTTGCTGCTGACTCTGTTCGCCATCGCATAACCAGAGAAACGTGCCGCCGCCACAAAGAGTGCTGTTGAATCACCTGAGAAGCGTGTTGCAGGGACTGTCGCGGCTCAGAAAAACACTGAGTTCACCGCACAGCCATTGGGCATACACCCATCGCCTCCACTTTGTCGCATCGCAACAGAAACATAATTTTGTTGCATCGCACCGGATCGCCACAACGCACCGAGGTGCAATCTTGTCGCATCGGAACCAGAGTGCAGGAAGAATCGACGCATCGCCTTCTCTGCCCCCCTTTTGTTTGTTTTGCTTTACGCATCCAGGGTACTTTGTGACTAAAGGGTCGCATTTATCATCTTCAAGTTTATTTTTGCAACAACCCTTTTTAAAGACATTCTACTGAGTATCTGTATGTTGAATTTATGCTGTTTTGGTCTTGTTTAGTTTAGATAAAGATATTTTATTTTCTAAACTGGTCCATTTGTGGTGTTTTCACTGTGTTACTGTGTTACTGTGAGTTGTGGTACAAATACTTTACACATTGCCTTTGGGATAAGCCTGTCTGCTCGTGCCAAGTTACCAAGGGGGTGAGCAGGGTTTATCTACAGTGTGTATCCCCCTTACCCTGACTAGAAGCAATGGTCCCTAATTGGGCAAAGGTTTATACCTCTGCCAACTAGAGACCCCAGTTCTAACACATTCTTTAAGCTTTGCCACATGTTCCCAAATCAGCTTGTTCTTTACTGTGCAGCCTTTTGAGTCTCTGAATCCATTCTGGTTCCAATAATGTAGGTAATCATTATATGAATGCAGACAATATTATGAATCACACACTATAAGTGTGGGGAATCCAGCATCTGTATTCTGTAGCACCAGTACTAGAGACTTTAATTCTGCCAGCTGTGCAATCACCTAGTGACTGCATGTTGGTTTTCTCAGGAAGGAATTATCCATTATGAATATGCCCTTTCACTATTGTGCATGCTGTTATTGGTGCTTTGTCCCTACGTCAGGCTGAGCAGAACCATCAGTATAAATGATGCAGTCACAGAGTTCTAGAGGCATTATTTCAATAGACAGAGGATATCCTTGTTTGCACAGCAGGACGGCCTGTGTTTGTAATGTCGAGACAAATCTGTCATCTACATCTGTAGCAGTGAGAGAGTGAGCCCATTGTATCCATCGTGGATGTAAGCTTTAGCATTTGGAATGCTTGCTCCGGTGACCACTTCTAGGGTCGGTACCAGGGTCACAACGATTATGCGTTTCCCTTGAACCAAGGCTCCCTCTCCCACTACAGCAGTCTGTACTGCTGTCAGTAATTTTTCAGTACAGGCAAAACGCATTTCAGCATTGGTATATAAATGTGATGTATATGCTATTTATACCGTGTACCCTTCATTGAATGTAGCATATGTGTACCTTGATGTACCCGCGATTTCACGGATCACCAGGCTTGTCGTGTTTACACGTGTGTGTAGGTGCGTGAAAGCTATCTTGTCAGATTGTATGGAACATTGAATTTCCATATGTCTGAACGTATCTGGCTGTAGAATAGTTTGACCTGTTCTGTGTAATTTTGAATGTATGTTCTGCCAAAAGATAGAAATTCTAATATGGATTGCATCCTCTTTAAAGTTGTTGGAGGTTGGAGCCTGACATTTGCCCTCACTTGACAACTCATATTCCAAAAACAGGACACTGAGGTGGGTGATTTTTGAAAATTATATTTATAGCCCATGTAAGCAAACTCGAGGATAATGCATTCTACTCTGGTCAAGTGTTGCATAAAGTCATCATCTGTCAAATATATGTCATCCACATCTGACTAAGCCAGATCATCAACATTTTCAAGTAGTTCTGTAACTCTGTCTGGGAACAGCCCAGGGCTACTCTTCTGCCCTTGAGGCAAATCCATTCAAGATATCTAGCGTTGTTTTCTATTTCTTCTTCAAAATGTTATTCATTAGTGCTGCACTGTGTCCATTGTGTACTGTCAATGTGCGTGTAGCTGAGTTCAAAAGTCTGTAATCTAATACTAGACAAAATGAATGATCTGGTTCCATGACTGGAAACAAAGTATTATTCCTTGAAGTGAACCCTCATGTTTGCTATGGGGTATGGGAGGGCACCATAAACCAATTCCTATGTGGTTTGTAAGTGAGAGGAACTTCTATTGCCTCATTTGGAGTGTATTCACCTGGTATCTCATCCTCAGTGTATGTGTGAAATACTCTTATTACAGCGTCTGCAGACGGGAATGTAACCCAAGAATAAAACACCTCTGTTCTATATGCTTCATGTGCCTCTACCACAATGGTAACGTCTCCATGATCTAGTGTGAGACCATTTTGCAGTAGTTTCTGAGTGACTGCATATCTCAGGAATGTTTTGTGCCATGTATGTGAAAAATAATTATAGAGTAAGGCTAACATAGTGGGAATTAGACCCTTTCAACCTTGAACTACCAACAGCCAATACATATGGTAGTTTCTACTCAGCTGAGGAGGATGTTCTCTACCACCACTGTCCGATTAGAATGTGCGAGGGGTCTCTGAGAAGGCACGATTGAACTATTCAGTTGATCCATACAAAATAAAATCCCATCCAATGTTGGAGGCGCCATGTTTTGTTGTTTCCACTAATCAGTAAGACCTACATGTTTGTGGATGACATAAACTTTGGGATGCTGTCAGACTTTCTGTGCACCCTTGCAGCATATGTTGTCCCTTAGACCAGCAAGTTCACATGCCACCATAAGCCCCCTTAACCTCAACAGGGAGCAAACAGTTATGGCACCAGTGAACACGACAATCCTGCTCCCTCAGGAACCATGGTGCCAGATCTAGAACCTTTTGCTCATACACTCGTGCTCTCTCTTGCTCAGAGAAATATACAAAGAATATACAGAGGGACTTCTCGATGTTTATTGAACCAACGTGAGACTTTTATAGAATATATGTCCTGCAAATATCAAGGGACAGAAGCAGATGAAAGTTAGCATACTTGTCAGGACAGTGAACAGAACAAAAAGTTCCACCATCATGCTGAAACAATGTATATATGTATGCATACAAAATAATATACTAATCTGGTATACTCCTACTATGCAGACCCTAACCTACGTGTCTAGGGTGCATGTGTATGTTTAGCCAAGAATCCCCATATGGGATAATCCAACGCCATTAACAGGTGGGTAAGAATGTAGGACCCCATTGTGGTCACGAGCTGGACACCCCGCATGGAGAAGTCAGTCAGCTGCTGCGTGAAAGCATCAGCATGTAGGAGACCTCTCGATGTCAGCAGAAGTGCCTCCTCTACCTATACCCGGAAACAGATGTTTATTTATAGAAAAAAGCATTCTTACCTAGGGCTGAGATTGTGATCAGGCTGCCATTGTTTATATGCTCCAGATAGCTGTGTCACCATATGGACGAAAATACCAAACACATTTGCACAACGTATGTGTAGCCCTTGTACATAGTGCCAAGGGAATACGATGGTGTTCTTGTGAAATTGATTCATGTAAGCAAGGTCAGTATTTATAGGAAACTAGCCCAAAGTGCCACTAATACAAATGTGTGTCAAATGTTGATGGGAAAAGCTAAGACAACTTTAGGAAAGATTTGTGTTCACGTAAAAATGACAACGTTTCCTTCTAGGCCTTACAGGGACACATGACAACCTTAGCAGCTTGGTAGCAATTCGGAACCTGTGGGGTGCGTAAACCCCTTTCCTTTGTTGATGTGTACAGAACGCATTTAGGAAGCAGAGCTCCCCCATATAAACATCTTCACAGTGCTTTTAATGGCACCTAGGATCCCCTTTGGTGGCTTCAGGGGTAGGGTTGGTACCAGATAGAAAAATCTGGGAAAGACCATCATTTTAACGGGAGCAAAACACCTGAATCAGGAGAGCCTTTTGTTATGCCCTTTCTGCTGCTCTGATCTAAGGTAGCACAGGAGGTCTCGGTAGTTACCACAGGATGCTTCTTCCAGGGAGGAAAATACCTTGACCCCAAGATCTGTGATATGTTTTCTAGCCCAGGCCAAAAGCAAGGTCAATCATATTGGATGTAGTTGGTTCAAATAATGCATCTTCTGCACAGAGTCATATTCTGTGGTCTTTCCTGTCCATAGTTATCCCTTTAATTTCTTGGTCATTCCTAACTGTGTTTGGCAATAGCTCCATATATAGAGCAAACAACAGGGGGGACATAGGGCAGCCCTGTCTCATGCCTCTTTCAATGCTGAACTTAGCTGACCCTAGCTTGGATTTGCTAAATTTGTGGCTGCTAGCACCCCAGTCACTATTGGGGTACCTGAGGGATCTACACTCTCGCCCACGCTCTTCAATCTCTTCATGGAACCGCTAACTGCTATTCTGAGTCGGTAAAGCATTCAATACCATATGTATGCAGATGATACTCAACTGTATTTGAAGATCTCATCTCCAGATGACATTAAAACTCTTAAAGGAGCGCTTCAAAAAACTCAACAATGGCTAGCACATAACCTTCTGTTACTAAATTCACTCACAACAGAATTTCTGCTGATTACACCCTGCAACCAGGAGTACCCAATGCAACACTGGATCAAAAATATCTCTGTACTCAACTGCTCCCTGCACGTGGTGGACTCCGCTTGCTCTTTAGGTGTCACCCTGGACAAATTTCTAAACATGCAAGGACACATCAGTGCCACTACTAAAAGTACCAATCATCAGCTCAGCACTCTCAGGAACATTAATCTTTTCCTACCTCCCAAGGGCATCCAGTCAGCAGTCCAATCCCTAGTTATCTTGCGAGAAGAATATGGCTTGGTAACCCTAGCAGGGCTTCCTAAAGCAAGGTTAGCTCCTCTAAGAGCTACTCTATCTGCCTCTGCCAGACTAATCACAGGCTCCAGAAAGTATGATCATATTACACCTGACTTATTTAAACTTAACTGGCTTTTCATTGAAGCAAGGATCCGCTTCAAGAAAGCTTGTCTGACGCATAAAGCTATACACCGTAATAACTCTGTTTACCTGGCAAAGAAACTCGAGCTCTCTGGTTACAGTCAAAACTTAAGAAGCTCCAATACCTTACTCCTGAAACCACCCAAATTCAACAAAAAAATAACTTACAATCGCACCTTCTCAGGGATGGCTCCAAGAATCTGGAATGCTCTATCAACGGAAATCAGAGCCAACCCCTCAACTACATCATCCAAGAAACAAGTAAAATGGCTACTTTTGGAAGAACTTCAGCAGTAATAGCTTCTATGCCATATGATAATCACTTTCCTCGAGTGCCTGACAATCATTTTTACTTTGTGTATTGGAATGTATGCCTGACAATAATGTTCTCTATATGCTCTGAAATATGTACTCAATTCGAAATGTACTGTATCGTTCTCGGGGCGTAGTGCGCTGTTAAAACTCCTCAAAGATCTCAGGACTCACAGCCCAGGAACCATGTAAAACTGTTGAATTGTCAACAAAGATTAATTAACTTGGCTGAAGGAGAACTTGGTAGATGCACAAACATCAGTGACCACATGCCCAATATTATGCCATTGGGTTGGTAGTGTTCACGCATGCAAAGGGAGCATTATAACTTTGAACTTGAGACCTTAAAATGTTGTGGTTGGTCACCCCCAGTCACAGATTCCAAAAGACTCCAACCTATTGCTCCTATCAGACAGATACATTACCCAAATCAGATTTGTGGGCCCATATCCACTATTTGGGCAAACACACTATTTTCACTCAAAAGGGAAATTGCTCCCTTGTCAAAACTGACTGTGGAACCTTTTATATTCATGACAAATGTTCCCAAAATAAACGCAGACCAGAGAGAGATTGCAGATTTCTTAGTTAACAAAGTGACCCAGTCCAGTAGATTCGTTCCCAACTTAAATGCATTTCTTTAACCCCTTCAGTGCTGATGACAAAGCCAGCTCGTCATGGGCGTTACCTGCGCTATGCGGATGACGAGCTGGCTTTGTCATAAACAAGCCACTTTTTTATTTTCAGCGCACAGCTCATAGATAATGGATTCCTTGCTTTGGATGCACAAACATTTCCATTTGGTGGGACCCATATACAATTTATGAAATTTATGAGTGCCATATGTTCCCCCAGCCCACATATGCTTATAGATTGACATTTTACACGAAATCCTGTCCCAGTAGGTGCTTGTTATCCATATAGTGACCTGACCAGAGAAAGCACTGCAGTCCACTTAGTCCCTTTAGAAGCAGGGAGTCCCATGCAGTAGCCCCTCAATGAGAATGATTGACTACTCCCAGCTAAGACCTCCAACAAACATAGGTGCACTGTCTGATCCGGAAATAGTACCCTTTGTGCATCGTTAAAAGTAATTCTGTCTGTCCAAAGTGAACCAGACCAGTCCCCACCAAGCACTGCCCCAAAAGAGCCCTGATCCATAGAGGACGGCATTTCCCATCCCTCCAAATATTATCATGGAACAGGCTTGCATGGGAAACTTTCTGATACCGACTTGGGTGCGTTCATCAATGATTACAACATAGTAATTTTACAGGACACATGGGCTTTGGAAAAACATAATTGATTGGGCTATTTAAATTACAGGCTTGAAGCAGTCAACTCCAAAGCTGGTCACCCTTCCGGCGGCCCTCTTATTTCAGTTAGAACTATGCCAAATATATCCATTAAAAATAGAGATCGATAATAATGACATCTTAGGCCTGTCTATAAGCGGAGGCAATGGCAGCATTTCAGACTTATATAACGTGTATAACCACACAGTACAAAGGAATAAGGAATCGCCAATGTTTAAAAAGCTAGCCCACCAACTCTCCAATAGAATGGGTTGTGCACCTCTCTTAATCGCCGGAGATTGACCATAATGCCCTTCATTACAACTAAATTGCAACCTGCTGAGAAAAACAAATGCCCTTGGTTCCCCATCCCCTATGATCTTTGGGGAAGAAAATGGAATCCATTAAAAAGGCAAAGATTAGGCTTGACACAGATTTATTTTTGCAATATTTATTTTATCTTCAATTGAACTCCACAAAGATCTATTTATGACTCTGCATCCGTTATGCACAGAAGCTTAAACTTAAGGGCCTGTCTGCCAGTCTCCCGCTTGGTACTCTAAAGAGTGCCATATGGCCAAAGGACAGTTCATTGTGGCAGTTAAGCAGGGGACCGCAAGGCAATCAGTGCTGCTTACAGAAAATATAAGCAAATTATATCCTCTTCTAAGCAGAGCTGGGTCAACCAAAACTGGCTAACCTTCGTTGATGCCTCGAAATCCATAGACTCCAAGACATTTTGGCATATATTTGCTCATGGTTGCTCCAAAACCCATAATTCTATTGAGTTCTCTGTGCAACCATCACAGTGTATAGAACACTTTATGGAGATGTAGGCCCTCAAGTTGACTAGGGACAGAATTTGAATCACCAGAAGCACAAGACCTGGTGGCCCAAACTGACTACGGGTCTATTCACTTTACATTCGAGGTTACACTCAGGGCAGTTCAGTCACTGAAATCGGGGATGACACCTGGTCCAGATAAAGTTCCAGGTGACTTGCACCGGTCAGAGCCAGCTACATGGGGTCCCTTCATAAATGCACTAACAAATGGGAGGAGGAAAAAACACATAATCATGGCATGGTGTGATGTAATTCCACTGTTCAGAAAGGTGATAGAACAGTCCCTAATAACTACCGGCCCACTAGACTAATTGACAACATCCAGAAGATGTTCTACCGACAAATCCTTGCTAAACTCCTTGACTGGGATGATGAGGCCAGTTAATTATCCCCCTTTCAGGCTGGGTTTCGGTACAGGGTGAGCACAGTTGACCAGATCTTCAGACTAAATCTCCTAGCCTCAAAATATAGCAGGCCCTCTAGGGATCACTTGTACATGAGATTCGTGGATCTCAGGGTGGTTTTTTACTTAGTCCCCAGGCAGCAACTGTGGCCCACCCTTGCCTCATAGACATCAATTCTTCTTCATTAGATGTTCTCATTAGATTGCACAAGGACAATTTTGCACAGGTAAGGAGGGGACGTAAGCTGACCAATCGTATACCAGTTTAGCGAAGGGTGCATCAGGGATGAGTTCATGCCCCAACCTAATTTTTTTTATATGTAAACAATGTGGTCAGCACCTGTGTCCACAATTCCCCCAGGTTGGGCGCATATTCCATCCCAACTCTGCTATTTGTAGATGACACCCTTTTGCTACCTCGTACTCTATCTGGGCTCCAAAAGCTGATTAAAAAATGTCCAGACTTCTGTGATCTTCGGGGCCTACTTGTGGACACTACAAAAAACAAAAATCATGGTGTTCAGTACCCACAGATCAAACTGAGGCAGGTTCTTAATGGATGGGTCGATCCTGCAAGAGTCAACAAAACCATCAAAGGAACTCTCACATCCAAAAATGCAAACAGATTCTGCTTCACAGCGCATCAGCAATAACAAAGAGATATAAAGCAGCCACTCCCAAATCAGCCCTTCTAGCCATCAAAGTGTACAGGGCAAAGGTGCTCGCTTCAGGCCTGTATGGGGCGGAAACAAGGAGGCTGATAATACTAGTGGCCTGACTTGACAAAGAAAACTGTTTTATGAGATCCTTGTTCAGTCTACCCCGAAGCACTCCCATGACACTGTTATTTTTTTTATACTGGGTTCAAAAGGATTGGGGAAGTAATATTTCTGAAGCCCTTGCTTTATTTGGTTAGGCTGTGGTCTACACCTGAGCTATTGCAATATAGGCTCATGACAGAAGAACTCCTGAGCTCTAGTAAAGCACACCTTCTTCTATTGGTTTCCTTATATTTAAATCTCTTTTTAATGAACTCGGTTTAAGCGTTTACTGAAGTGACCCCTCATTAATTCATAAAGCACTAATGGCCAGTAGTAGACCATGCCATTTAGCGACTCGCAAATTGCGCTCAATTGCGATTCGCAATTTGGGAGTCGCTAAATGACATGTAAAACTGTGTCAGAGACACTGTTTGCGATTCCCAATGGGGTCGTAAAAAAGGTAAAAAGCTATTTCGGGATACAATAGTTGCATTTCAAAATATATAATGATTTGGAATTGATCCGGTAACGGAATTAATGGGCTCATCAGAATGACAACTTTTGATTTTTTACAGAGATTTTGGTTACTGAAATCTCCTTCTAAAATATAGGAGAGAAACATGCAGGTATCATCATGGAAACACGGTGTAGTATTCTTGCATCTTGTTTATATGTTATACATGCTTTCTCCTACCAGTCCAGCTTGTAGAATGTTGCAGCTATGATGCACCAGAGAATGTTGGGATTCTGTGGGCTGAGGTCTTCAGTTGACATTGGGCTGGATGCTCCTGGTGGGGCTTTACCATTTTTTCTACTTATCTACAAATAAACATCTTAACATCATTTTCTGTGTGGGACCTGATTACCACATTATTTATGGCGAAGATGGATCGACGAACCTATCACTTTTACTGATGAAGTGCATATAGTCTGAGTACTATATGTCCCTTTTTCTCTTTTACAGTACCTTGTAAAATGCACATATGTCTTCATTTACTGCACAATATCATTACCTTCCTGAACAATGTTTAATGGTTTGCATACAGCTTACTTACTGTTTTGTTATTTGGCACCTGAGTTACTTCTCATGTTACCTTAAAGTTATGAGTGCCATACACAATTCTTTAGGTACATTGTAAGCGTACTGGGTCAGTTTTTACATGTACTATGCTTAGTGAGAATTTAAGTCATGATTAGTTTGTTTTTTTGGCAAGTATGTTCTTGCCGCTAGGACTTCTTCTTAGGGGATTTATTGTTTAGGAGCTGGTTTCCTTATATTTATTATATTCTTTCAGTTGGGGTAGTGCACACCTTTTCACTGATTTCATTCCCCTCAGTTTTATATGTCTAGCAGCTTATGCCTTACTTACTTCTCACTCTCACATCACCATTTACATGTGCTCATATAACAGTACAACTTGTTTTCTCATTTGTATGTATCTAGGGGGTTCCAGTCCCACCTATGTAATTAGTATTGGGTGTTAGTCCCATATACTCAGTGTTTAGGGGGTGTTAGTCCCTCCTACGTTTCTAGTAATGGGTTTTAGTCCCATATACTCAGTTTTACATGGAGTTTCTCTACATGGGGAGCATCTTCACCGTCCCTTGTTTGGGGCAGGATTTGGGTTAAAGTCCCATTATCCTTTGTTCTACACTTACCGTCTCTCGTTTGGGGCAGGATTTGGGTTAAAGTCCCATTATCCTTTGTTCTACATTCACCGTCTCTTGTTGAGAGGCAGGATTTGGGTTAGAGTCCTAATATCCTTATTTTTAGGATTTGGGTTATAGTCCCATTATCCTCAATTTCACTTTCAGCGTCTCTTGTTTTTAGTGTCAGTATTTGGGTTAGTGTCCCTCGTTTTTGGGGCAGGAATTTGGGTTTTAGTCCCTCTTTCCTTATTCTTACATGAAAATGTTTCTATCTATATGATTATTATTATCTTTCTGGTGGGAAGATGGGTAATGTTGACATCTTTTGTTGTTTTAAATTTTATCCATATTCTCATGTTTCTAAATTGTTCACACTCTCGTGATGTGGTATATTAATATATATCTTTGAGAGTTGAACTATTTCATACATTGGTTCTTGTACTATGTCTTTCCTTCTTGCATGCCTGTCTGGCCAGTAGGTGTGTCTGTCGGTTAGTCATAGGTATTTTCAAGCTTAGTTTTCCTCTTTGTTGTTTCTTTTTGTTAGGTTCTTGTCTTTCTCTTGTTATTAATGGAAAGGAGGATGGGTATGTTCTTCGGTATGTTTTTCATTTCTTTCTGACCAGTGTTCCTTCCTTTTTATTTTCTTTGTGGAAGAGAGGGGATAATGCAGTAGTCTTTTCTTTGGTTCTTTCTGACTAGTGTTCCTTCCTTTTTGTTTTCATTGTGGAAGAGAGGGGATAATGTAGTATTCTTGCATCTTGTTTATATGTTATGCATGCTTTCTCCTACCAGTTCAGCTTGTAGAATGTTGCAGCTATGATGCACAAGAGAATGTTGGGATTCTGTGGGCTGAGGTCTTCAGTTGACATTGGGCTGAGCATCATGCTGGATGCTCCTGGTGGGGCTTTACCATTTTATCTACTTATCTACAAATAAACTTCTTAACATCATTTTCTGTGTGGGACCTGATTACCACACACTGGCTTTGTGCATGCCATTCTCCAAAAACATGTAATCACCATTATTTCCTGTCTCTAAATTTACAGAGACCTACGATAACAGCCATAAGGGGCTTCTTTTATTGAATGCTGTCATACTAAGAAAGCAGGTTAATAAAGCATGATCAGTGATTAAGAAGCCAACTCTGATTGGTGTGGATTTGTTACAGCAACGCTTCATGTAGCTCAGTCGGTGGTAATTAAAAAAAAAACGTTGCTAGCTGCACAGAAACGATATACCAAGAGGTCTAGCTAAGAGTGCTGTCTCACAGGATATTTACTCATATTCAGGTCTGAGTTGTCCAGTGAGACAACTGAATTTGAGATTGTAATCTAATGTGTGAAAAAGCACAGGATTAGCGAGATTCTGTGGAGGGTTGCATAAGCATGTTTATTGGAAAGTACATTTACAGAACTTTTCATTTTTTAGCTTATGACATTGGCTACTCTGTGCATCAGACGCAATAAAATAGCTATTTAAGGATTTAAGCTCACGGAGTATGTCCTCCAGTCTTTTTCACCACTTTGTTGACAAAAGCATCCACTGATTACTCGTCAGTGTTAAAATGGAGGAGTGAAGGTTGTAAATCAACTCGGCTTTTTCAAAACCTCGACTAGTATAATAGAAATAAGTAGGCATGTCAGAACAACATGTAATGAGCCAAGTAAAACTGTCTAACTCAGCTGTCTCCTGCCTGCATTTGCAAGATTTCACTAATGTTTTATTTTTATACGCAGCTTTTTCCAAGAAAATTGTTAGGCTTATCATTTTATTGAGATCTACTTAGAAGGGAAAGGATGGAACAATAAATGGAAGTGAAATGTTGAATTACATATATATATATATATATACATAATATAAAAATGATAAGTGTATCACCTGGTATGATTTAGCTATTTGAATGTATTATATTGGCTATTTTCTATAGTTAAAGTGAACCTCCCTCACATTTGGGATGGATTTGTGTTTGTTTCGCACCATATCATGAAAGTTTAGGGATATTACACGTGTGCCCCTTTCAGAACCCACTGCTTTTTTAGCAAATTTATTTTAAATCTGTGCTGTAAAATTCACTATTTGGTCTCATGTTTTCTGACTTTTCTCAGTTGAGGAGGCCATAAACTTATCTGGAGGAGGGTTATACAAATTGAGGCGGCCTTTTAGGGCCCATTACTTTCACAGATTACCAATGCCACTGCCTCATCTAGCAAAGAACACCTATGTCATAACATCAGTTATGTTTGCAGGCATGACTAAGGAAAATTATGTTTGAGGAAGGTATTTTCGAAATATTTATATTCTTGAAATGAAATTGGAAAAAAGTAGAGAAAATGGAAGAGAGATCAAAGGGTCAGCACCTAATGTATATGCAAGGTGTGAATGAAATGAGGGTTAAACATATAGGTTGTGTTGCAAGATGAGCTGAAATGTGTGTTACATAAAAAACGGCTTGTCAGTCACAAACGATATCCCATCAATTTGTGAAAGTTCACTCTTGGGCAAGGAGGCTATTCAGAGTGTAATGAAGTTGAATGTTGCACCTGCGGGAAAAAAATGTAAGTGAATATGGTACTGATTCAGTTGCAGAAAATAAAAGACAAGATCAGTAAAACATTTGAGATGACAGAAAAGCATGCAAAGCAATAGAGCACATTACTCGTATGAATTGATTTACAAGGGCAAAAGGTCAGTTTTGAAGAAGAAAAAGAAATGGAATTATTAGAAATAGAACAACATTACGCAAATGTAGCCTCTCTTGCGTTTCCAAGAATCAAAAACAGTTGTTGGACCTCTAAAAACATATAGGCATATTTATGAGCCCCTTGTGCTGCTGTACCATCACTTTTTGTGATGGTCTGGTGGCACAAATTATCAAAATCATATTATTGTGAGGTCACTCAAAGGCACTTTGTGAGGCTTTGAATGGCCTCATAGTAAGGCAAAGAAGCACAAATTGCTGCTTTGCCTGACTCACTGTATTGCGGTGGGCATTCCAACACAAAACCCAGGAATTTCAACACTTCCTTTTTTTTCAATAACATGACGGACATGGTCCGCCGTGTCCCTACCTGGAATAAAGCCATGCTGGTGTAATGAAACTAATGGAGAGATCACCAAAGCTAATCTAGTGGACAAGATTTTTGAATATATTTTGCTGTCCGTATTAATCTAAGATATTGGACGGAATGATGAGGGATCTAGCTCCAGTTTATCTTTTTTTTTAAAAGGATAATAGTGGTATGGCTCCACGAGCCTGGTATGTGCCCTAGCTGCGCCTCTCTAAGAATTGTTAGAAAATCCACCCGAATCTCTGAACCAAATACGCTATAGAATTCCAAGGGGATGGAATTGGGACCAGCAGCTTTACCATTGGGTAATGAATTAATTGTTAATTCGACCTCCTCCCATTCTATGGGAGCGGAGAGAGCTTCATTCTGCTGAGCAGCAACATGAAGGGTGTTAATATCCTGTAGGAAGGCCCCAACCTCAAGGTCCAGGTTTGAATCCCTAACTTCCTCTGTATACTATGAGCAATAGAACTGAAGAAAACACACCATGACCCCCTCAGATGTATCCTGAATATGACCTTGAGGGTCCTGGATCTTAGTAATGCGGTTAGCCAAACTTCTCTGCTGGAGTCGCTTGGTGAGGACCCTGCCAGATTTTTCGTTGAACTCGAACTTTAACGAGCGGAACTGTAAGTACTTTGCAGCAAGGTCCTGGCCAAAATACTCCAGCAGGGAAGCCCTAATTCGAGCGATCTGTAGTTGGCTTTGAGCTGTATCCCGACCCTCCTTGATCGCCCATGTCAATTGAACCTTTGCGGCTCGCAGTTCCTCAATCCGCCCATTGGTTTGGTCTTGCATTTCCACTGCCGAAAGTCTGAAAAGCACTTAGTTTCCCCCCGGACTGCTGCCTTTAGTGTATCCCAGACAATATTACAGGAGGCAGACCCCCTATTGATATTTAAAAATTCCAGTATCCAGTTCCTCATATGGTCTATGTATGATTGTTCTAATAACAGTTTTCTCTCGAATGTCCAGACCCTTGGGACCCTTGCAGTGCGAGTTAAGGTAAATTCAATAATCTCCGGATTGTGGTCTGACAGAATCCTAGGTGAAATCGAAATAGAGGTAGAGTCTGCCAATTGATCGGACATGAAAAAATAATCTAAACAAACCATTTTATTGTGGGGAGCAAAAAAATATGTATAACCGTCAAAATATTTATAATGATAAGACCAAAGATCAGTCAAACATTGCTCTTGAACCAGAGCTTGGAGTACCCTAAAGACTCTAGGTTTCTTACCTACATAATTTTGACCCCCAACTAAATTAAAGTCGGCGGGCAAATTAATGTTCAAATCCCCACAAAAACAAATGGGTTGAGGCCAGAGAGCCAGCTCTACATTCAAGTGATGTAGGACTGCAGGATCATCCAAATTTGAGCAGTAAACAGTGCAAATAGTTAAGGATCGACTGTTAATTAGTAGCTCAGTGATTACCCATCTCCCACTACTATCTTGACTAGTTTTGCTACATGACCCCAATCCCTGTCTTAAAATTGCAACCCCTCTGATCATTGAGGTCTGTCGATAGCACCCAATTATTTCGAACCCAGGAATTTTCAAGTTGTCCCGGTTACTCCAGGGTACATGGGTTTCCTGCAGACACAGTACCTCTAAACGTAGGGCCTGAACAACTTTCGAGAACAGAGCCCTCTTCTTACCCTCATTCTGCCCACAAATATTCCAGGAGCCTATAAGAATTTTACCCAACGCCATTTACTCTTGAGAAAGAGAAACCTGAATTAGTTAAAGCATACAAAACAATATTAGCCCACCCTTCAAAAGATAAGAGCATCGCAGTAATAACCTTGTTAAACAAAATGCCACGATAAAACTGAATATACAAGCTTTTTTTATATTTCCTCCCCTCCCACCAAACTACCACCAACCCTTGAACCCACCGACAAACACACCCTACCCTTGAACCCACCCACGAACACCCCCCTCACCCCCCCCCCAAACAAGGCAACAGGACCTAGGTCCAAGTGATGGAGGGACTGGTTAAAACACAGCGCCCCCCCGGAGTCATTGCCAACATAGAAATACCAATAAGGGATATGCCCGTAGGAAAAAAAGAGAAAAAGTAGAATTCCGAAAACAGAGAAAACATTAACCCCACATAAAGAGCAATGCCCCCATACAAAAGAACTAAAGATTTTCCAAGAAGAGAGAAGAGCTATACAAGCGAATCTTTGCAGCTTAGCAGTCTAGATTGAATCCATAAACTCTTTGGTCTGGACTTCGGAGTCAAAAAATCTGGTCTGGCCTTGATGAATGACTTTAAGTTTGGAAGGAAAAAGTAAAAATACTTGTGCGCCCTTGGACTGAAAGGGTGCAATTAGCTGCCGGAGCTGCCACCTCCGTTCAACCGTAGCTGGGCAGAAGTCAGGCCTGACAAAGAACTCAGAGCCCTTGCCTGCCCTTCTCCTGTCTGGCCTTGCTAAATTGTAGATCTTTTCCCTGGCTAAAAAGCTGCTCAAACAAATTAGAATAGCGCGAGGCCTGTTATCTGTTTGACCAGAGCTTTGCTTTGGCTTGAATGGGAAACGACGGGCTCGTTGAATTTCGAGTTGCCAGTCTCACTGTTTAACCTCCGGAAATGCTTCAATAAACGGTTCAACCAGAAACTGTCTGATGTCTGACCCTTCAATCCCTTCCGGGACTACCAGGACTCGTAAGTTGTTCCTCCAAGCTCTATTTTCAATGACAACAAGTTTCCACTGGATATCGTCCCTCTGGGATTTAGTCAGCTCTGTAATGCCTTTTTGAGTGGCCAGGTCATCTACGAGACTGGAGATCCTCTCTTCCGCTTCCCCAATTCTAGAGGCGATATCTGCGCACGTTTTAACCGCTCTGCGAATAGAATTTTGAACCCTGCGACATGCTCCCTGAGTTCGAGCACTCTCCTGCCAGGTCTCTTCGCGGTGTGCCATTATTGTCTGATATATTATTGCAAGTGTCATCTTGCCTGGAGGCAGATCAGAACCATTAGCAGCTTGATCTATACCATTACCTTGCAGGCCAGGCTGCGCGGAAAATGAATAATTCCAAACTAAAGAGACGGTATTTGAGCAAGGGACCGAAGACCCCTGACCGTTCTAGAGGCGATATCTGCGCAAGTTTTAGCCACTCTGCGAATAGAATTTTGAACCCTGCGACATGCTCCCTGAGTTCGAGCACTCTCCTGCAAGGTCTCTTCGCGGTGTGCCATTATTGTCTGATATATTATTGCAAGTGTCATCTTGCCTGGAGGCAGATCAGAACCATTAGCAGCTTGATCTATACCATTAACTTGCAGGCCAGGCTGCGCGGAAAATGAATAATTCTAAACTAAAGAGACGGTATTTGAGCAAGGGACGGAAGACCCCTGACCGTTAGGTGCCTTCCGAACTGTGCAAAGCCCTTTAGATATAGCATCTGAATTCAAAGCCTCATTAATTCGCCAGTCACCCATCTCACTATTGTCGTCATCTGTCCAATCTTTATCCAGGCCGCCATCGTCCTCAGAGGACCCAGTATGGTCTGATAAGGAAAAACAATTGTCGCCATCTGTATCCCCATCAGGATTTACTGAAGCATTCTGTGAGAGGGCTTGAGGCATTTCTCTGTGAGTAGCCTGAATTTGCTGTTGTGGGAGCACTGTGAACTTTTGAGCGGAGGAAGCAGCTACCATTTCTGTATTTGACGCTAAGTCTGGGAGAACTATAACTCCCAACAGCCCGCTGGGCTGAGCCTCAAGATCCACCAGGACCTCAGTGTTAGAGAAATTCCCAGGAATGTTATCACCGCTCACCCCAGAGCTGCTTGCGAGTCACCTGCCTTTTCCAAAGAACCTCCCTCAACCGTAGCATAAGCCGTCAGCCCCAAAGAGGGTATGGAGGGGGGACACTGACGGCCTTACCAGTGGGAGAGAATGCAGAGGCTTTGGGAGACACAGCTGGCGGCTGGCGGCGTTTGATGTTGATAAGATTCGGTGGTGTTTTATTCTTGTCCGCCAAAGGTTTAAACATCGCCGGGAGAGTTTTGTTGTTTTTCACCACTTTTGGTGCCACGATAATAACAGGCCTCCGCTGGCTTCCCTTCATGTTTTTGACAACTGCAGGGCCCGCCTGAGCACCTGGGGATTGAGCAGTTGTTGCACCGGTCTTTGCGGAGCTCCAGGGCACATTCTTCAACTGTCCCTTCGGAGGCATGTCAAAGCAAAGAGAATACCGTGGCTGAGATGCCGAATCGCACCAGAAACCTCCGGCAGCCGAACGCCTCAGGGAGAAAATCCAGCGGGTGAGACAGCCTCGATACACCAGAGGCCACCGGAACATTTCTTTTCAGGTCAGTGTTGAAAAATGTTTCCGCCGCTAAGATAATGCCAGTTCAAAACCAAAAAGAAAGCCCCCAGCTACTTCTTAGAGAAATCCATTAAATCTGATCAGCAAGTCACCCGGGGGAGAGAGTGTTTTAACCAGCTCACACAGCCGAGTGACCGGCCACCATCTTGCCCCTCCCGAGCCTCTCGGAATTTCGACACTCCCACAGATTTACGAAACCATGTAAGCCTTACGCCTCTCCAGGGGAGGCATAACAAGGTGAAATTATTTTCTTTTTCTACTCATTTTTCCTCTTTCTATGTGTGCTTCCTCTTCAGCACACATAGAACAAGGAAAAAGACTCCCAGCATTCTTTTTGTGCTGGAAAATTCACCTTCCAGCTCAAAAACAATCCTGCTGGTAACACAGGCACCCTTGCACCATGGTACAAGGGTGCCTGGGTTGGCGTTAGACTGCAGAAACAGCAGCAGTGCAGGGGGAAAGGACAGGTCTGTACTGTATTGGATAAATACAGGGTTCCTGCCCTTCCACTTTGATGTAGGGCAGCGCAGCAAGTATATGCCAAATCGCCATAAATGAGGCACCTTGTCCAAGGTATGGGCTTGGACAAGGACATTCCGAGGACCTACTTGGGTGCATCACAGGGGCGTAACACAGGCCCCCGCTGCCCACTCGGTGCAGGGGGGCCCTAGCTCCAAGGGGCCCCCTCGGCACTGCACTCTGGCCGGAGAGCTCCTGATTGAGGCCGGCGAGCTCCTGATTGAGCCCGGAGGGGGTCCCCCTAAGTACCGTGCAGGGAGTCCCCCTCACTTTTCATTACGCCAGTGGTGCATCACAATAGTTGGAAAATGTGATAAAATGAGTGAAAGAGTATTTTCTCTGGCACTTGAAACCAAGTTTATTCAGATGTTCTCAGGTTTGTTTAGCACTCTGATGTATGCCAGGTAGCAGAGAATTCCCAATATGTTAAAAGCTCCTAATAGTCAAATTCAAATAAGTGCGAGCTATAGCAAAACTTCAATTTTCCAAAATACTTTGAAGGTAATAATAAGTATTTAAGTGTTCAACTGAGCTGTAAGTATGCAAGAAAGATGCCAAATTCCCAATTGTTTTATTTGTTATTTTTATCTCATTTGAAGGTTGTAGTCTGTATTGTTAAGTCGGACCCAGACTTTTTTAATAATGTAAAACTGTGAAGAGAAATGTGATGCTAGAAAAAGTGATAATTGCAGGGGTCATGAAGGTATCATAAATACTTATATGTGATTTTAATATCATGTACACCTTATATAAGTTTTGATTGGCGAATATGGATTTGGTTGAATTCAAAAATTGAAAGAATATTTAAAATGCAATAAATATTGTTTAAAGGGGCTTCCTGTCCACAGCCCTTTTTGGTGTCCATAGCCTAATATAACCCAATGTTACCACATGTCATCATATATATATGCAACTCACCACAAGTGTGGTACCTCTTGTGATCTGCACAAAGAAGCATAGTGGCACCAAATAATACATTTATAACGACATGTGTGCAGAGATGTTACTACTTCAATTCCCCTTTATTCAAAAAGAATTGATATTGTATCACAATTTCTGATTGCAAGTACACATGTGGTGACTATAAGAACCCTTTAGAGTAAGTTACACTAAATAGTGGCATATGCATGGATTTATGTATTTGTTTAGTATTTATTTATATAGGAGTATTGCATAGTGCTACAAATCTCCAAAGCATTGAATGGAGGCAGAAAACAGTAAATTATGAAGTTCAAAATCCAGGAAAGGCGACTCCAGCCAGATGCATAGGAGGAACCTTGATCAGGCATTTGTCTATGCACCTTATTGAGACAACAGGCTGATTAGAAAGCTTAGTGTAAAAGTGCCATTCTGAGGAGTCATTAACGTTCATGTGTAAACAAGTGCTAAGGTCAGTTCATAACTTCACACTCTGGGATTCCAGGGACATTTCATAATACTATTTTGACCAAAAAAGAGTGTAGGTTGTTAGCAGTGTCATAAGAATGTGTCAATGTATAAATGTAATCAGGACCTATTCTCCAATATGCTTTGTGAATAATACAAAAGGCCGCCAGATGTACAAAGATGCCAGGCAATGCAGAGCATAACCCAAAGGTGCTGTGCTGCATTGCATGACAAGGAAAGGGCAGGAGGGCACCATATCTATGGCCCTCTCCTCCTGTCTCCCTAGAGCCAGTGGAGAATTTTGACCTTTGTGCCATAGTGCAAAGGTGTGTCTGTGAGTCTAGCATATGATTTGTACTATAAGGGTGCCTTTCCAGTTCAAAATACTAAGACTGGAGACATTTTACAAATTTCCCTACCGTGTATGTGTGCTGTACAGTGCAGTAGACATATAAAGTCAGGGAAGAGAGTAAAAGTAAATATTTATTTTTAAGCCTGCTTTCCAATAGCGTTATTGTTTGGTGCAAAACCGTGGCTACCAATGTGTGTTAGAAGATAGGGTTTTGTGTTAAAAAACATGGGTGGTTGCAGGAGAATGCCCATGTAGCACCCATATTATGCCCCCTTGATGCTATGTAAAGCAAAGCAGTGCTTTGTGCTGTTTGCATTACTTTTCCAAACAAAGCAATGCAAATACCAATTTACATTGGTTGTAATTCCCTGAAGAGGCTTTTTGTTGGGTTTGTGTTTAATAAGTAACACAAACTTGATACAGGATGTTTGTAAATCATTGCCAAATTGTTTTAGCTTGATCCTGGATTCATCTGGTTGCCAGAAGGGAGATTTCAAGGTTAGCTTCATGTGATTCAGCGTCTATAGGTGAAGTATGTTGCTTGGATCCAGTTGAGGCAATATGGTCATCCTTTCCTGAAAAAGGTGGTCAAGATAGCCAACCGATTATTGGCTTTCCAGCATAGCTTCTAAAGATGTAGGAAGGGCAACCACTCACTCAGATCTGAGAACAGAATGTGACACACCTCTTGATACCATGCTTACCCTCTATATATCCAACGCGAAGAATCTGAGAATCCCACCCACTCATTGACATCTAAATCTACCAAGTCCATGTTCAAGTCTATGCTATAAGGCATTCGCTTGGTTAAACGCAGCCAACCTGTACAGGTTGCTAACACTCGAGAACATGACACTAAAAGTACTCTCCATTGAGCAACAACTTATTGAATTTGTGGATACCAGCAACATAAAATTTAAAGTAAGATACAGACTCTCAAGGATGTATCATGTCTGGTGGAAAGGAAAGAAGAGGTAATGGGAGAGCGAATCAGAACCCACAAATGTATATGTGAGGACCTTGAGACCCGATCTCGTAGATCCAAATGGTGCATTGCGGGAGTACCAGAAGGAGCCGAAACAGCAGGTGGTTCCGACTGCACAGAGTTGGCTATGATTAAATGGCTTGCCAAGCTTATTTCCACTCTTGTCCTGGGCATCTCTCTAGACAGGTACAAGGGGATACTGACATACTTTCAATTACATGAGCACAAAGGGTTCTATCAGGCCCATATAAAGCTGGAAGCAATCCGCACACAATAATTGTTTACTCTCAGGATTTTAATAATATAGAGAGAATACTTTCTATTGCTAGGAAGAGTAGGAGTTTCATTGTACTAAAAGGCTATTATTTCTAGATTTTTCAGGACTTAGCTTGGGAGACGGCATCTAAGATGAAGGAAATGAGGATCCTCATTCCTAGGTTTAAGACTCAGTCAATTCCAGTTTCTTTTACAAGTGGCTCTTCTCTTAAAATTAACTGGGAAAGGTTCTTTATTATATTTTGGGAACCAGAGAAAACCAAGCGATTTTGCAAGATCAATGCTCATAATATTGATCATTTTGATACAAGTGCATGAAAAGGTGGGATCCAAGTAGATGAAACTGGAGGGGAGAGGGGTAGCTGCACTAGATCAGGGGATGGTTATTAAGAGCAGTATATGATTCTCCACTATTGCCTCAATGCCATGAGTGACCTCTCAACAGCAGTGCCAGGCTAGAAGCCTTCTGGAGACATAGGGAAGGATGGGGAGGGGAGAAAGGGAAATGAATGATGAAAGGAAGGGTGAAGGGTGGTTGGGTTTAAACCAAAAAAGAGAGTAAATTAATATCTAAATCTTGGAAATAAGGCAACATGTATTAAATCATTCATGAGTAGTAAGAGAGTAGAGAAGGAGAATGGTTAATACTTTTTCATAGAACATCAATGATCTAAAAAGTGGAAGGAAGGAGGTAAACTTATTTCGGAAGCATGGCATTTAAAACCGGATATCTTAGCTCTGAAACTCACCGGCTGAAATTCATAATATATCCAAATGCTGCAGAGGGTTTACTAGACCTAGAATTTATAATATAGTTAGTACCACATACTGTTCAGGTCAGGGGTTCCTATTATAATTTTAAATAAAACCCCTAGACTTATTCAGTCTTAAATAGACCAGGAGGGTAGGTGGGCAATTGCGGAAACAGCTCACCACATAAGTAATAGGTAATTTTAGTTAATTTATACACACCTAATATGGAGAATCCCCAGTTTTTCACCAGTAAGATGCTAGAATTATGCAATGTCAATCTGCCTATAATTATAACTGGTGATGTTTATAGTGTTTTGAATCTTATTCTTGATACTACTAACAACTTCCAAGGGGCATGCCAAGGGCTTCCCTTCCTAATAACAGTTGCAGATGCATGTATAAATGTTTTGCGACTGGAATGCAGTCTCAAAACATTCATACTTTACGGACTACGTGAAGGAGGTGGTAACCCATTCCCAACTTGGAAGGGATCACCAAGGGACATTTTGTAAGAGCAGGCAGTGGTCCCACAGACCACTGCCAGCTACTAAAACATTTGAAACAAGCTTTTCGTTTTTTTTTTTTTAATGCATGCCGTTTTTCTTTAAGGAAAATGGGCTGCATTTCAAAATAAAAAACTGCTTTATTTAAAAAGCAGTCACATACATGGCGGTCTTTTGACCCCAGTAGGCCACGATCCCTGTGACTGGTACCCATTCCCAATGGGTCTCAAATAGTGACTCGCCTCATTAATATTAATGAGCAGGTCCCTTGCGACCCAATGGAAATCACAAATAGTGTCAAAAACACTGTTGTGCATAGCTGTTTGCTATTTCCTAATAGTGAATTGCAAAAATTTGCTATTAGGAAATCCCAAACCTAAATCTATGTAGATCTGGCCCTAAGTATTTCAGCAAGAGTGAGCATGTACATAAAATAAAAAGTTCAGTAAGGAGCTGCACACTCCATGTGGGAAGTCTCATCACACTTTATGAGAGGGAGTCTCAGAAGAACCAATATGATGTTGTAGAGCCAAGTTGAATAGAGAAGACCAAATTCAATAAATGTCTGTCCCTGACATCCTAAACTAATCTTGTCCAATTATATAAATTGTGTTCTCTATAAATTGGGACTGTAGGAAATTGGGTTATTTGTTAATGGGGTCGATGACCCACCTTAACAAATAAGCACAAGCCTTGTATGTCTTTAGGGCTTTCCTGAACTTTAAGCTGAAATGGTAGGGCATTCCATGCCTTGGTGGCTCCGACCACAAAACGTCTACCTCTACAGTTGGATTTTCTTACCGAGGGCACCAATACCTGTTTCGCTTCAGACAAGCGAAGAGTTCTTCTCGGAACATACCACTGGAGGTTCTGTCTAAGATGAAGGGGTCCATATCCATGAAGGGATTTATGGACCACGCTCAGAGCCTTGAAGCTAACGCATTTCTTAACGGGCAACCAGTGAAGCTTTTTTATCTCTGCTGATATCGAAGCATGTTTAAGTGTTTTCGTGAGCAGTCTGGCTGCTGCGTTCTGCAATAGCTAAAGCCTTTTTATGAGCCCTTCCTGGATGTTTAAGTATAGACTGTTGCAATAGTCCAGTTTGGACATGACTAAGGCAGTGATGACTGTTTTCTGGCTATCTGTAGGAAGAAGAGGCAGAATTTTTTTGCAGGATCTTAAAATAAAGGATGTTGTTGAGACCACTGCGTAGACCTGGTCCTTTAGACTGAGTTTATTATCAATATAAACTCCAAAGTTCTTTACTTTCCAGACAGGTTGAGGGAGGGGCCCATTTTATCCGGCCCCCAGCCAGGTGACCAAAAATTCGGATTATTGCCAAACAAAACTACATCCGTCTTACTGGAGTTAAGCTTGAGGCAGTTTTGGGACATCCAGCATCCTACAGCTGTTAAGAAGTCCTGAAAGCGAGTGGCCGTATCTTGTAACATGTCAGGTAGCAGTGACACTACAATTTGGGTCTAATCTGCGTAAGAGGTTAAATCGAAACCAAAGGATTCGATCAGGGGCACGAGTTGAGAGACATATACATTGAAAAGAATCGGACTAATGGAGGATCCCTGTGGTACTCCACATGGTAACATGAAGGGTTTAGCTGCGAACTCCCCCAGGGACACCGTCTGAACCCTGTCGGAAAGAAATGATTTGAGCAGCTTCCAAGCTGTCCCCTTTACACCGATCTCTAGCAGCCTGTCCATCAGTATACTGTGATGGACCGTATCAAAGGCTGCTGAGAGGTCCAGCATGATCATAGCTGCATTTCTTCCCTGATCCAAAATACTTCTGATCTCCTCGGTGGATTTGAGGAGAGCAGATTCCGTACTATGTCCACCCCGAAATCCATATTGAGTTGGATCCAATCTCTGGGAGTCTTCCAGAAATGCACTAAGTTGTAGGTTCATTTTTATTTTTATTATTTTAGCTGGTAAAGGAAGTCTAGAGATCGGTCTGAAGTTGTTGGAGTCCTTTAGATCAAGATTAGATTTCTTCAAAAGGGGTATTATAGAAGCTCTTTTACATGTATCAGGGAAATAATCTTCCTCAAACATCGCATTAAAGATAGATGTTAGAATGAGTGCAACTGGTTCCGCCACTAATTTAAGTGTGGCCAAAGGGCATGGGTCGGACGGTGAGCCTGATTTCGCCGACATGATCATTTTTTAAATATCCGTGACCGAAACTGGGATACATTTATCGAAATAGGCGAGGGCGTAAGGTGATGGATACAAGTCTGTTTCAGCCTTATGGATGATCTTAGTCATGGCGCCTGATAGCGCGGAAAAGATAGTATCAACTTTATTGAAAAAGAATTTGGCTATTGTGTCACACAGTTCTTGGCTAACAACAATTGGAGGGGGAACTGGATGAGCTAAGGTGGTAGCAGTTCTAAACAATTCCTTTGTCGAATGTTTAGCTTGGTTGATTTTATATACAAAGAAGTCCTGCTTTGCTTTTGCCAACAACTGTTTGTATTGTGCCAAAGTCTGTTTGTATTCTTTTTTAGCTGTATCATTAAATTCCCTCCTCCATGCTCTTTCGGAGCTCTTACAGACCAGTTTTTTGTCTCTGAGCTCCTGGGTGTACCATGGAGAGGGGGGGCGAGTCCTATTTGGGTGGCTAAGTTTATATGGGGCAAGTTTATTACCAGCTGATTCAAGCCAGTTATTGAAAGTAGAAGTAGCCATATCCAGGTTCGTGGGCAGCGAAGGCAAAGAAGAAGTTAAAAGATCGTAGTCTGGTTGTGACTTCAATGAAATTATGACAAAAGAATTTGTATATATAGACGCCGTGGTAAATGTACAAAAGCTGTTATGACACAGTTAAGCCCAAGTATGAGCCATCTCAGGCCTACAGGTGACCAAAAGCCATAAGGATTAATAATGTGCTTAATACTATGATGTTATCAAGTGAGTAGTTACTAGATCGGGATAAATTACAACCAGCCTGGGGAGGTTTATTTGAAGTAATAGTGCACCAGAAACAACTAAAGGTGCAGCGAGCCCAAGCCAGACAATGAATATAGAAAGTAGAAAAAGCAGGCAAAGCATTCCAAGCGACTTACCTATCTGTCTGTACCCCGGGCTTCACTGAACCATGGATGGAGGTAACCCAAACCGTAAGGAAGTCCTATTTGTATTGCTGCTGATTGAATAATGAATCTGACCCGCAAGATTCTGGTGCATATTAGTGACGTGACCACCACGCTTCTGAATATTGGGAAATGTAGTTTCTCTGTGTGATTACGCCGCCTTAAACCATGCACTGTAACAGTAGTGCAGCTTTAAGAGTATAAAATAAATCATTTATTCTGAACTATTCAAAAGGAGTAACTAGCAAAAATTGCAATGCTGAGAACATTACAAATGCAGATGGAAAAGAAAATGCAAATGGAAAAAAAAAGGCTGACTTGTCTCTGGTGTTGGGTCCGGGTCATCCTCAGTGTCCATGGTCTGCAGTGGTAGAACGGCGGCACTGCGCGTAGTGGGGGCACGGGCTGTTGTTTGTGGGACCACAGGTGTTTAAATGTCAGCCACAGCCAAAGTATACTGGGAGTCCCCGCAGTCACTGTCCTCAGCCTCTCCTTCTGCTGCATCTGTGATATTAAACAGTGCAATGTTTAATTTATTTTTAAGGGTTATGTCGTATCACATTAAGCGTACTTTGGCTCTCAATAAATTATTGACTGTCACACATTGTTCACATGTTTCAACTTCTGTTGGACTTGGGCCTTAGGGCAGGTTCACCCCTAATCTTTTTGCTTTTATTTGTGACCCAGTGTTAGTGATTTTTGGGTCTTGGCGCACTTTTTCCCTGTGTCCCAGAGTAAAGTGCGTGCGTGTAGTATGGCTGGCCTGCTCTCCCATAGGAATGCATGGGGAATGTGTGTGTCCATGTTAGTTCCTGATGCGTGGGGAGTGCAGGCTCGAGTTTGGTATGTATGAACTCGTGAGAATGAATGCTGCACAATGGTATGTGCGGCTTGTATGTGTCTAGAAGGGAAGTGCTACTTCTGGACATTGATGTATGTGTACAGTGAGGATACTGGAGCGTGATTGGCTGGAGCTGGCTGGCATGCCAGGCTCCAGGAAGTCTGGATGGGTCTGCCCGGTGGTGAGTGTGAGATCAGCATGAGTGATGTGTGGGAGGAGTGCACCTGGGTCCTGGATGGGCTGGGTTTTTCCCCACACAATGCTGGCTCCGCCCCCCTGTGGTTTGTCTAACGACCCAAGCCTCCCCAGTGAATGAAAGGGGTGGTTGGGCCATCAAGGGTACTCCCCAGCCAGCTGCAACTGGTTTCCCCCCACCCTGCACCCTGAAGACAAAGGAATTTACAGTATAAGAAGGGGCTGTGTCCCCTTACAATTTGTTCTACTTTTGGATCCTTGCCAGAGGGGGCTGTTGCTGCTGCTGGGGCCAGGAGGACCGCCACTTGGACTGTCTCCCTGCCTGGAGACCCAGTGTGCTGGCTCTGGCCCAGCCTTGCCCCCCTGCCTGCCTCCAGACCTTGCTGGGGCTTTTCTTTTGCTCTTAGCGCTTGAGAGCGCTTTATTTGCCCTCTAGCGCTTGGAAGCGCTTTGTTTTTGATTATAGCGCTTGGAGCGCTGTAAATTGCCTTTTAGCGCTTGGGAGCGCTTTGCCTGCCAGATCGAGTGCCCACCTCGATTGGAGTATTTATTTAGGAAAGCCGGTGCCCACCCGGCATTGCCCCGGTGGTTGGCTGCTGTTTTTGAATTTAACTCGAGGGAGCCCTCGGTTTATTGAGCCCCCGCCTAGAAGTGCCGAAAACGGGCCGCCGCGCTGCCCGCGACGACCCGGAAGTGTTCCGGCCGGCCGGCCAATCACAGCGCGGCCCCGGGAGAAGCAACCGGAAGTCCCGCCTCGCCGCCGGGAGAGGAGAGCCCAGCAGCGAGGAGAGGCGGCGGAAAGGTGCAGGCGGGGCCCCGTTGCGAAGAGGAGAGCCCCGCCGCCCTCAAGAGGAAGATCTACAGGCACCGGCAGGGCTCCGGTGGCAGAGAGGAGCCCCGCCGCCCAGGAGAGCCCCGGGGAGAAGAGGAGCAGCGCGAGAAGAGCCGGCAGTGTTCCTGCCCCCGCAGCACCAGCGAGGTACCGGTGAGTGCGGGGACAGGGTCCTTTGTGTTTGTTTAGAGCGGCCCCGGTTGGCAGCGGGCCGCTCCCACGAGTCCCCCCTGGTTATGTTAGAGCCCCGAGAGGCTCGAAGGGCGCCTAGTGGTTTCGAGCCCAGAGAAGCTCGTGTGACATTGGCCGTTGCTTCTGAGTCCCCCGTGAGGGACTCCAACAAAGCCCACAATTGGGATAGGAGCCCGAGGCTCCTGGGGGCAATTTGTTTACTTAGAGCCAGAGAGGCTCCCACACCCACAGCGATTTACGAGCCCCGAGGCTCGAGGAGGCATTTCATTGATTTAGAGCGCTGAGCTCTACAGTGCCACATTTGTTTTGCGAGCCAGAGAGGCTCTAGGGGGACACAGCCAGCTAATTGGTTAGAGCCCCGAGGCTCCCACGCTGTGTCTCCCCACCAGTGTTCTTGAGCCCACGAGGCTCCAACGTGGCCCAGCCCTATTTACAACTGTCCAGCACTTAGTGGACAGTTGCTACGTTTAGGCTTTGTGTGCTGTGCTGCCTGCGCAGCTTCCCTGACATTAAGACTCAGCCCTTTCGAGGCCAGTTGGCCTGGGGGACAATCCTAGTGTTGTGCTACGTGCACCCTGCGCAATTTATGATTTATTGCTGATGTGATTCTTGCGCAAATGTTCTACCTGCACCTCTGAATGTGTTTTAATACCTCATATGCCATGTTCTTTATGTTTTATCCCCTTTGCTAAAAGTGACCTGCTTAGAGGATTGTTTATGTTATTACCTTTGCTAAAAATGACCTGCTTAGGTGATTCTTTATTTTTATTCCCCTTTGCTAAAAGTGACCTGCTTAGAGGAATGTTTGTTTTTACCTTTGCTAAAAGTGACCTGCTTAGGTAATTGTTTATGTTTTTATTCCCCTTCGCTAAAAGTGACCTGCTTAGAGGAATATTGATGGTTTATTGCCTTTGCTAAATGTGACCTGCTTAGGTGATTATTTTAGGTTTCCTTCCCTTTGCTAAATGTGACTTGCTTAGGTGATAGGTTTTCCTTCCATAGGTCCTGATGTTAAGGTCCTAGTTCCCTGCGTGATTTCCCTACAGTGTTTAGGGTGGCGTAGGAGGTATTTACCCTTTACCAGTAGTTACTGGTTGTATGCTACATGTAACTATTTTGTGTGCTACATTCATTATATGTTTATGTGCTAAGTGTTATACCTACAAGTATTATCTCTAAAAGGTGCATACCCCTGACAGTGGTCCAGGTGGCCCTGTCCTGTACATAATCCCTTGTAAATCTTGCCCGTGCCTGTTGGCACATTGTAAAGTTGTGTGTTATCTAATGTGTTTTTATTATAATACAAAGGCTATTTTTGATATAACCTTGTGTGGAGTTTCCTTTGTGGTGGGCCTAGGGTGTTGTCGCTGGGGTGCGCGCGCAAACGCTTTACACATCGCCTCCGAGATTAGCCTTGCTGCTCGCGTCACGTTACCTAGAGGGTGAGCAGGGGTTATCTTGGTGTGTAACTCCCTTGCCCTGACCTTAGAAATGGCGATCCCTGACTGACTTGGCGTGAGCCGTGGCCGGCCGGGGGTCCCGTTTCTAACAACTTCTTATTGTGTGTTTGCCTACGAACCTGCCTAACCTGCCTGTGTCTCCCATAAGGTATTTGGGTGTGGGTGGAAAATGTGGACTGGAGTTTCTTTCTGTACACTTGTGCTAAACTGAGGTGATGTGCCCATTTTGATATGTCTCTTGTATTGGTCACTTGCATGCATCTTACCTTGAGATGTACTGGCTGCTCCACATGTGTCCAGCTGGGTCACTCCGACCACAGCTTCAGGCTGGAGTGTGGACTCCACCAGGTCCTCCATGGGTGTGTTCAAAGGCTGTGTTGCTGGTCCCCTTCTGGTCTTCTTGGCCTCCTTCAGCCTCTCAGCAATCCTCTCTTTAGCATGGATGCGCAGGTTGTACCAATGATTTTTTTAGGTTGCCTATTAAGCGGTGGGTGACTCCCCCCTTCATTCACTTTATTCTGGATCCTGAGCCAGATTTTTTGCTTCTGTGCCTCTGGGACGTTGAGTGACAGTGTGCCAAATAGCTTGTCATGGCTAATGACTACCTCCTCTTTGAGCTTTTCAATTTTGCTCTCACTGAATTTCAGCTTGCGTTTCCTGGCTGGTGTACTCTCCCCTGATCCTGATGGGTCAATTTTTAGCAAGGAACAGGTCTGCAAGCAAAGTAGATGGATGTCCTGTTCTGCTCCTGCTCTCAGCCTCCTCCTCTCACTCTCACTTAGCACTGAATGAAGCATGTGCTGATGACTTCCTAGCTGTGATGTCATCAGCATGCATCAAAAGCGACCTCGCTAATTGCGATTTCGCTAATAGCGATTTTGCTAATAGCGAGGTCGCACATAGTTTTTTCAGATTTAGCATATCTCGGCGGCTGTATCCCAATTTGCGATTTCAAATTTTATTGATTCGGTAAATATTCGCTAAATGCGTCATGCATTGGAAATGGCGATTCCTAAATAGCGATTCCTTATTTTTTGCTATTTAGGAATTGCTATTTCCTAGTTTGATGCATGTGCTAGTGCATTGGGGCAGGGTGGGAGTGCTTGCCAGCATCACATAGTCTGCGTGCAAGGCACATTGGGTGCCCTCCATGCATAGTCCAGTTGAAACCAGTTCAGGGAGCCATTGGCTCCCACTCTGGTGCGAAACTGAACAAAAGACAGGGGTGTATCCTCCTCCTTGTCCAGCCCCTCCTTAGGGAGGGACCCCTGAATTGTCCCAACCATTTCCTTAGGGTACTTAAGGTCTTTTCTGAGGGTGGGTCCCTAGATCGATCCTGGGACACGATTCAATTCAGACACCACTACAACTTCGACCGTCTGGGCACTCTGGACTTTGCTGGGCTTCACTCTGGGTATCAAGGTTGCAACCCGGAAGACTCCTGCTGCTCCTTATCTTTTCACCCTGCTCGTCTGCTGCAATGTCCGTGCTTGTGCTCCATACAGGAAACCTTCCAAGGCCTGTGGGCATCCAAAAGACCTAAAGGAATCTCCATTGAAGTGGAGGACTCATATACCTGCATCTGCAGGCACCGCAACTATGCTGACCAGTCTGCTGATCCAGGGCTCCCACAGAATCCGAAAGGCTCAGCAATACATCCCTCGAGGCCTGCCATGTCCTCTCACCAAGTTTGAGGCCAATATCCTTCGTCGGACCTGCAGGAACTGAATCCCTGTGCACCATGTCATCTTGCAATTGCAAAGGCTTGTTGGCTTCCTTACAGCAAGATCTTTTGGCTCCAAGTAGCCCGAACCTCCAGCGTCTCCAGTGGCCAAGATCTTCATTTCCACCATATCACTTGCACTGTGGGCCTGCATCTTTGGTCAGCTGCTCGAGGTCCTCTGCGACTCCAGTGCCCCCGGCCTGTGGGTCCTCTTGAGGGTCACCTTTGAATTCTTTTGGGTTTTCCTGACTGCTTGGGGCCTGCTCTGACTCCCCTGCTTGTGGTGAGTATCATGGACAACCAGTGTAAACTTCATACCAATGGTGTAAACCTCTGACTTCTGTCATAGTTCTTCCAGGCCTCTGTGACATTTACTCCCCCCCCAATTAGGATACGCAACTGTCACACATTTTCCGGCGCTTGTCTGTCATGCAAGGTACAGTGGAAAAGGACAGGTAAAATATGGAATCACCTGCATGCACGCGGAGAAAACTACCTGTAAGTTTGGGCCAAAACCTTTTTTGTATTAAGAAAACAAAATCCTATTAGGAGATTATTTCCTCTGCGCAGAAAGACTTAGCAGTTTGCGGAGCTGGTGCCTGGCCTTCAGTGCAGATGCTTTGACTCTTTTCAAAGCACATAAATCCCTAGCAGGCAGCTGGGATAATTCTATAGGATGGATGGGTGGTCCTCTGCCAACCTGGCTGTGCACCATCCGCCAGGGTCTAAATGACCCCCACAGTCTATTGTGGAACCCTCGCTATCTCTCAAACACATTTAAAGTCTGAAAATAATAAATGTATTTCAAAATGTCACAAATTATAAAGCATTTGGTAATGCATTAAGCATTTTACCGGTTGCAAGCGGTCTGATTCTGTGAATCGGCCCGTTTGCGACCGATAAAATGCTATTAGCGATGCATCAAGCCCAAAGGCATTCGCAAATTGCGCAAATTGTGATTCCCTAATTGCGAAGCATTATGCATTCACAAATTGCATTTTCACAAATTGGAATCGCAAATTACCATCAATCTAAAGATGATGATAAGTTGAGCTTTCTTTGAAAAATGCATTTTTCAAAGTGCAATGTGGTTCATACACATGCCCTTGTGCATGTGTGTGCACCACATGTGCATACTTACCTTCATTGGGGGTGCATCAGGGGCGCCTTTTGGCCCCCTTGCACCCTTGAGATTGCATGTACAATTTACGATTGCCTATTGGTAATCGCAAATTGCGAATGCTGTCTCATTCATTCCTGTGGCCCTGTAGGCCCATAAGAATGAATGGGAAGGCATTCCTTAATTGTGAATCATAATTTGAGATTCACAATTAAGGAATGTGTAGTAATCGCAAATGTTTTAGCGAAACCTACATGCATAAGGAATAGCGATTTTTTAAGAATCGCTATAAAGGAATCGCTATTCCTTAGCTTAATGCATGTGGCCCATGGACACTAAAGAGAATGGCAAACAGGTTCATTCTACGGAAAGCTTCCAAGGCAAATGTCCTGCACTCTAGAAGAGGTCTGCTGTTTTTGTCTCTTTTCCCCACCTCTGTAAAGAGTACACCACCAGGCAATGTGTATGAATACGTTTCTAGCAGAAATCACATTACAAATATCACCACAAAAATCACTGTCATTAAAACCATAACAAGACATCTAAAACAGAGAAACGGGATCATATATGATTAACAGTTTAGCATTTGTCATACTGCCAGCTCCTTGAGGTTTAAAAGAAAAAGTGTTTCAAATAACAGTGCTAGGAGGATCGTTATAGGTCAGTGGGGCTTATGAAGTTGGCTTAGTCAGCACGAAAGTCTGAGTTGTCTCAGCCAGGACACGAGATTGTGACTAGCACCTCACAGATAACAGAAAGGGGCACTTCAAGTGGCAAGTCCAACTTTCCTGATGAAACCAGGGACAATTTGCATTTGCCCGGAGTGGAACTATCAGCTAGATTCATCAAAGACTCGTTTTGCGAGTCTTTAATAGCGATTCATAAGGAATCGCTATTAAGGACTTGCAAAACGGGATTCATGTAGGAGTTGCAAAAAATATTGCGATTCCTACATGTTCCTTATTTGCGATTAGCAAATTGCTAATCGCAAATAAGGAATTACTCCCCATGCATTCCTATGGGCCTAAGGCCCATAGGAATGCATGGGGAGTTATTCCTTATTTGCGATTAGCAATTTGCTAATCGCAAATAAGGATGCGATTTCAAGGGTGCAGGGGTGTATATAGGACACCCTGTAGCACCCCTGAAATGTGAATTTACACTGATGTTGTGCACACACATGTCCAAAGGACATGTGTGTGTGTAACATGCAACTTAGAAAAATGCATTAAAATGCATTTTTCTAAGTTTTCGCTATTTACCACGAGGTTTGACTTCGTGGTAAATAGCGGTCCTAAATAGCGAATTCGCAATTTTTAAATGTTTCATGAATAGCATTTAAGGAATCTCAAATAGAGATTCCTTAAATGCTAATCCTCGCATATTTGCGAATTCTTTATTAGCGATTTTTGCATTTGGGATGATGAATCCCAAATGCAAAAATTGCACTCGCAAAGGGCCAGATTCTCAGAATCTGGCCCTTTTGCAAGCGCATTGCGCTTGATGAATCTGGCTGCATGTCTCTCAGTCAAGGCCAAACATTTCGAAATCAACATAGTTGCCATGAGAGGAGCACCTGAAAATAAAAAGATTTCACTCTGCTTGTCATGACAACTGTGTCTTACACACGAGTTCATCGGATACCATGAAATCTGAAAGATCACAAACGACTCTCTCAAAAATAAATATACAGACAAATATAGGTGAGGAACATTTATCACCAGGGGTGCATCGCCAGACCAGAGAAGCATGCCCTTTTGTAACTAAACTTGGAATGATGGCCTTCTAACCCAGCATCCATCCACAACATCACAAATTCTGCCGGCAACAGTCAAGGTTAAGCAAAGTGCACCCTTCCAGGGACAACACACCCTCACTACCCCTCTCCACTCCTCAAGTGGAAATGTATAAACATGCATGGACAATATTTTCCGTATAGTATGGGGGAAACTGTGTGTGGTCAGCAAGATCTCCACTTGTATCACAAACCTGAGAATGTGGTTTGCTTCAAATTCCGGAGACGGGTGTTGTCAAGAAAGTAGGAAAGCCTAAAATGATGGTAGAATCCTTGCCAACAACGACAAACTGGGAATGTAGACCAGCGAGTGCCATGTGTATGGTCGATGAGCTCTGTCCACCTTGCAAAAGCTAAAGGCCCCCTGGGCTCTGAGGCTCAGGCTCAACTTCATTGTAATGTTCAGGCTGATAATGAATGAATATTGGGGCATATTAACTGGTGTTAGCGACAGCTAGGTAATAGGGAGATAATTTTATCTCCGCTTTCTTGGCTTTTAAAGCCAAAAAAGCGGAGATAAACCCCCTTGATAATATGCCCCAATGTTTTTTATTTCACAACAGGACTGCATTAGCAGTAGCTCTTTACATGTTGCACGGGTGTCCCACCTGATGGCAGCTCCAGAGTTGATCGCGGGTGAGCCAGGGCACATGGCTATTAGATTACCAGACAGCACCGCCCGCCAGTCAGATTTCCCACAATCCATATAGGCAGGATTATTTAAACAAAAATAGCTTCTGTACTTGCACTACTACATGCCAGCCAATATTTGCTATATTTAATTTGTTTTAAAATATTTTTTGACGGTTTTTGTTCTAGACAAGTTTTTTTTCAATAACGTATTCATCCAGCTATATAGCCTGTATCGCGAAACAGGCAATAGAACTTCTGGGCGAAAGGTTAGAGACTGAGGTTTTCAAAATGCAATCAGAGGAGTAACATTATTTTGTTAAATGTAATGATCGAGCCAGGGGGCTTGTTTTTCGAAATGTATTCATGCCGACAAGGACTGAAAAGATAGAGGGATAAAAATGCAATACAACTTAGCACGTGAGCTACCATTTTACACTCTAGGTTTTGAAAAATAAACTTCTGTTTACCATGCTTGGAAGAGGAGACATACGATATTATTGATCAATTTTCCTAATATTTCTCTAAATGCTCAGCTCGTTTTATATAAATTGCCTTATAATCGCAGTTCACGATGTAAAACCAGTATTTGCTAATCCCCAGGTGGAAGGTTAATACATTTACAGCTTGATTCATCAAGCTAAATTGCACTTGCAAAGGGCAAGATTCTCAGAATCTTGCCTTTTGCGAGTGCAATTTTTGCATTTGGGATTCATCATCCCAAATGCAAAATTCGCTATTAAAGAATTCACACATTTGCGAAGAATTGCATTTAAGGAATCTCTATTTGAGATTCCTTAAATGCAATTCATGAATCATTTTAAAATTGCGAAATTGCAATTTTGGGCCGCTATTTACCGAAAGGTCAGACCTCGTGGTAAATAGCAAAAACTTAGAAAAATGCATTTAAATGCATTTTTCTAAGTTGCATGTTACACACACACACATGTCCTTTGGACATGTGTGTGCGCAACACCAATGTAGATTACATTTCAGGGGTGCTACAGGGTGTCCTTTGGACACCCCTGCACCCTTGAAATCGCATCCTTATTTGCGATTAGCTAATTGCTAATCACAAATAAGGAATAACCGCCTGATTCATCAAGCTAAATTGCACTAGCAAAGGGCAAGATTCTCAGAATCTTGCCTTTTGCGAGTGCAATTTTTGCATTTGGGATTCATCATCCCAAATGCAAAATTCGCTATTTAAGAATTCGCACATTTGCGAAGAATTGAATTTAAGGAATCTCTATTTGAGATTCCTTAAATGCAATTCATGAAGCATTTTAAAATTGCGAAAATGCAATTTTGGGCCGCTATTTACCGAGAGGTCAGACCTCTCGGTAAATAGCAACAACTTAGAAAAATGCATTTAAATGCATTTTTCTACGTTGCATGTTACACACACACATGTCCTTTGGACATGTGCGTGTGCAATACCTGTTTCAATTTGCATTTAAGGGGTGCTACAGGGTGTCCTTTGGACACCGCTGGCACCCTTTAATTCGCTATCTTATTTGCGATTAGCTAATTGCTAATCGCAAATAAGGAATACTCCCCATTCATTCCTATGGGCCTTTTGGCCCATAGGAATGAATTGGGAGTTATTCCTTATTTGCGATTAGCAATTTGCTAATCGCAAATAAGGAATGTGTAGGAATCGCATTTCTTTATGCAATTCCTACATGAATCCCGTTTTGCAAGTCCTTAATAGCGATTCCTTATGAATCGCTATTAGGGGCTCGCAAAACGGGAGATTGATGAATCATGCTGTAACTCCCCATTCATTCCTATGGGCCTGTAGGCCCATAGGGAATGCATGGGGAGTTATTCCTTATTTGCGATTAGCAATTTGCTAATCGCAAATAAGGAACATGTAGGAATCGCAATATTTTTTGCAATTCCTACATGAATCCCGTTTTGCAAGTCCTTAATAGCGATTCCTTATGAATCGCTATTAGGGGCTCGCAAAACGGGAGAATGATGAATGTGGCTGTTAATTACGGTCATAGAAAATATAAAATAAATTATTGTTACTGCTTCTTTAGCAGATCATAGCAAAATACATTCACTTCTGCAAAAGCCTCAAATGTACGTTTCGAAAAGTTTTCACTGCAATATAGAGAACTGTTGTTATTATTGGGAGCTAATCTGAGGCCACAATCATATTGAGGATGTCTGTATCCTTCAATGTTTTCAGCTATTTAAGGGGTATGTAAAAGATCATAGTTTGTTAACTCACAACTTAACAGCTGTTTGCATGACATTGCAGTCTTTGCAAAGGTTCAGCTTCAGTGGCCCCTCACGGCAGGGGCAACTGTTCCTGACAACACGAGTGGGCTGCGAGGAGCAGGAGTAGGTTGCCCTTGACTGGCAGCTGTACCTCATCAGAAGCCCCACCTCTTGTATTGCCTAGCCCTACATGCCTACACTCACATCGTCCCATACCGCATTACCCTCACCTCAACAGAAACCCCCCCGCCTCCGGCTGGTCTTCACCCACCAAACCTGGTACACAATCCCTGAGTTCCAGAGCAGCTGCACCAGCCTCAGCCTCACCCCGTCAGTCACTCTGTACAACACTGGATGCCATTCCATACCTCTTCATTCATAGATGTTTTCCAGTCAGCTTTTGCCACACCCTACACGTGCAAGACATCCTTCAGCTGCAAGAGGACTAAACTATACAGCCCTCAATCATAAAAACCTAACTTTGGTAAACTCGATGAACTTCATTTTGCTTCACTGAAGCAACATTGGTCTAAATTTGCAGTTCTAATGTGAACCTTCACCTTTATAGGCAACTTGGAAAGAGGTAGCACATCACCGAAGGATCAGCCCACCATCAGCTGCTGGAAAGTGCACACCGTACCAATTTCAGGACGCATTCTTTACTTTGTAAACCACATGTAGAAATTAACAATTACATGAATAGATAAGATGATATCAAAGATCAAAAAGTACTTTATTCGGTTAAAAGCAATAACCATAAAAGCAACAGAAAGTCACATTTCATTTACAATGGTACAGCAATCAAAAGGAAGATATAAATATAATACATAGTATTTAAACTGTTACGATTCGTTTAGAATTGATTTCCTATATTTAAAAACCTGTTTAAAATATTCAGATAACGAGGCAACAGTAAAAACATTGTCCATTTTTTGCAATTCTAAAAACGCTGGGCGACATCTGTGCAAATTCATCTCCTTTAAGATAGGGGCAATCAATTTTCTACGGGGCAATGTATAGAATTTACAGAAAAATAAAACATGAATATTAGATTGTACAGATTTTTCATCGCAAGGGCATACAGGCAATTCCTTGGACCACGAGTTCATTTCAGGGAAGGTAAATAGTCTAAAAACAATATTAGCTCTAAAACGTGTTAAAAAGAATCTGTCATAATTGGACATATGTAAGCTTAAGTATGGCTGTAGTTTGTCACTTATTAAAATTAGCTGATGGGAAGTGACAATTAGCTGATGGGAAGTGACAGATAAGATGATATAAAACTTCACTTAGTAAACATAGCGTCACGGATTTAAAATACAACAGTGCATTTTATGCAGAAAAGAATAATCCCCAGGTTCCGGTTTCGACGCTTTTGGGGGCTGTTTTTAAGTTTTGGAGAGCTGCAAGATGATTATGGAATCCATAGTGGGCACGCTCTTCTCTTTGGATCCAGAGTAGCAGTTCTGTGCAAACTCTGGAGGGTGGGTGATGCTGCCTCTCAGACACATCACGGGTTCTAAATTCTACGCACAATTGACTGCAATCATACAACCATTACACTGTTATATCGAGTGTTTAGGGAGCACAGGAAGTGTACCTATGACCTTCTTAGGGACCAATGGGTTATTCACATAGACAAACAGATTAGTGAGGAGGAATGTGTGAATGTATTGAGACATGCTCCCAAGACCTCCAGAAACTCCAGATTTAAATGAATCTATTTTGATTACACACATCGGGCACATGTTACCCCCAAAAGGATTAATGCGATTTATCCAGATATGCATGTGAAGTGCCCTTAGTGTGGGGAAGTAGGTTCTGATTTCATACATATGTTTTGTGGATGTGCAGGCTTGCACTCTTACTGGCAGCAATTGGTGGACATTTGAAGGAGGCTCATCAGGCTATTCCAAAGACCCAATACCACCAAAGCCACGAGTAGGTTTATGGTTAGGGATCTGGGCCCTGCTTGCGTCACATCCCCCTGCCTGGAAGACTAAAAACGGTCCTAAAATCCAGATACGGCCCAGAGGATTATTGTAATGGACAGAGAGGGAGAGCAAATCCCTTCATTCTCATTGTGATGAGAAAAGAAAGATAAAGCGAGACGGCATAGCTAGTGTTTGGGACACTGTCACTGATATCCCTAAAGAAAAGGGAAATCAAAGGCCCACCCAAAATATAACTACACTCTGGTGCCACTTCCTCAGGGTAGATGTGCGCCCATCTCACATTTGTGCATGGCTAGAAGTGGCCCACCATCACTCCACCCCACTCTCATCCTGCCATCCTAGACACACAATGATGCTGGGATTCGAAGCTTTCTTCTTTTCTTTCCCTCTTATTTTTCTTGGAAATAGAACTAAACCCTATCACTATTAAATATGACGAAATAGTTTCATATTCGGGGCCATATTCCCTTTTTTTTAATACTACCAATAGAAAAGCGGATATTTCCTAGGATTTTGCATATGTATGACACAGTAGGGGCGATATGACGATAATTTGGTGCTTGAGTAGTAACACTATGACATTATTGCTGCCTCTTGGATGCTTGGTTACATAAAACAATACAAAATGGTTTAAAAACCGTGTTGACTGATGGTTGCAAGGGAAGTAGTGTTCATTTTTTTCTGTTTATACTTTTGAAACTCATTGTAGTATTTATGGACGATCGTAAACATTCATAGAAGCTAATGTTTGAGAGTAAGTGCTCAGTGTCGCATATCATCTTTAATTCAAGTAATATTCGGCTTCAGCTACAACGGTAAGCACAACTGAATGAAACTCACTTTTTTCAACCAGGTTAAACTATTTTTTTTTTTACAATTTTATAAGATTTACATATTTCTTGTATAGCAGTGCTGTTCATTCCTTTGTTTTTTAAATGGAGCACAGAGTCCTGATCTCAGCAAATATCTTAGTGAGTATACCTTTGCTTTGGGGCAAGGGCCACTTAATATTCATAAATCTTGGAATGCGGAGACCAAGCGTGAAGAGAATCACTGTGGATTCTGAAGCATTAGGCATTGGGGCTAAACATCTGATGTGAAGAACGCATAGTAGGGTTGGCAAAATTATTAAAGTATCATGTACAAGCCAAGACATATCTGCATTTCAAATATCTATGAAAAAAAGCACTCTTGTCTGGTTAACATTTCAATAAAAGACGGCTAAGGAAAAAAATATCCTGTCTAAAGAGATCACAGTACACTCATTCTGAACCGAAGCAAAATAGAAGTCAAGGCAATAAAATCAAAAAGACTGAACACTGAGTACACTTGAAATTCAATTAAATGCAGCTTTAAAATTGTGTAAAATGAAATGGAGGGTGATTACTTGCTATACTGAATTATTTTCACACTGAAATGGATTTCCTAATGACTTCCAGTAGCAGCCTTGCACACATGTTCAATGGTTTTAAAGTAAAACTGGGTTAGCAATTTATGGTACAAAAGACGGATTCAAAAACATAATAGAGCACAGTAAACAGGGAAACTGATTTTTTGTAACTCCAGGATATGCATGATCGTATGAGTTCTAGATGAAAGAGCATTAGATTATAGCATTGTACTTTGAAAAATGCATCCATTGAGAACATGAATGGCTAATTCTGTATGGGTACAGGCCGTTTGGTATTCACGAACCGAGCAAGGGTTTTCTCAGCTGAAGGCAAAATAAAATGTTCCTACTGGAGCGCTCTCCGTGTGCCTGGAAAACCAATTCTTCGAGACTTTTGCAGGTATACTACAATGTCACTGGGTGTTGGCTTAACTCAATTCACCCGCAGGTGATAATGCATAACAAGATAGTTAGTTAGCTTCCGTTATTCCCCTATAGATCAGGGCAATACGGCTATTACTATCTGCACCACCCAACCCCAAAAAAGGGAGCACATCGCGAGGAGGATCTGGCTCTGAAGTGATGCTCGCGGTGGAAAATAGCTCCATGCTGCTGCACACTACTTCCGCCTCCTTTTCTGAAACTGCCATTTCAGAAACGGCTCCTCTCCTTCCTTTGTGGAAGGATAGTGTACGCCCGATGACCACACAAACGTAAAAAAAACAAACAAAAAAAAACTAATCAATTCAATTTACGTTTTTCTACTTTTCTTTGGACGATATTGTTTCCCTGTCCGCAAAAGCAAGTGCAGAAGCCCGCTCAGTGCTTAATTTGAGCGGGTGCTTGCAGGTGCTCAGCACCGGCACCTAATCCTCAGCACCGGTGCTTATAGCACCAGTTAAGGACACACTAATTTGGAAGGCAACCATGATTTTCCACAGAATCATAGGATGTTGAGCCACGCTTAGAGTCGAACCCGGTTCCCCAGCTCCAAAATCGGCAGCTCCAGCCATTAGACAAAGTCCTCTCCAGTATAACAAGTGCCGGGGTTCTAGTTCGGAGGCAGTTTATGTCAGCACATTTCTCCTGTTAGCGCTGCCTTCTGAGGATAGCCCCGGCACTTTTAATTTTACAAATTAACCACTGAGCCCGCTTCAGAAAAGTCAGGAGGAGCACTTCAGGAGACTAGAGCCATGTTGGTTTTAGTCTCACAAGAGGCAGTGCATGGCCTGTCGCTCCTAATATCTTTTATTACTTACAAAACCTAAAGAACCTGTGTATTACTTGTTGCCTTGTCCCTCCCTGCAGCCGCGACCGCGCGGGGCCGTGGAGCTGGCTTCGGGTGGGCGGAGGGGTGGAAAGGACGGGAGGGATTGCGAGAGACTTCTACAAAGGAAAATTAAATATTTATTTATTTTCCACTTGTGGTTGCCTCTCGAAATCGCCCCACAGCTGGCCCCACCATTCTTACCTGCTGCGGCCGCGGCTGCTTCACCATTGCTTGTTGCCCTTGTCCCTCCCACCCTGTTGCTTGCTTCCTAGTCTGTACCTACTACCCCATGCACCATTGCTTCTTGCCCCATCCTTCCTCGTCACCTTGCTTGATGGCCCATCAATTCTACACCCACCTCCTGCCCTGTTGCCCCATCCTTCCGTCATGTTGCTTGTTGCCAAAATGTATTAGGCATCTGGATGCTGCTTAAAGGTTTACTGTGCTCATCTAGGATTGCTATGTCTTACAAGTAGCAAAAACAACCTAGTAAGATGCTGTTACTGATGTCACTATTTTAAATACCTGACAATATCATAGGGAATCTCTGTTATTTGCAATCAAACTAAGCATCTAAGGCAGGGTCGGATTGGGATTGAAAATCGGCCCGGGCACACAAAAATAAATCGGCCCCCATTTGCATAATGTCTTTCCTCAAATCTGTGCTTCAGCGTAATTGCATTAAAAAGGAGGGGGACTTAAAAAATGCATGTATTAGTTTACACTAGTTAAACACACCTGAAAACAAGTGAGGCCACTTCTGCTCAGGCCCCCTCCACCCGCTCAATGCATACATTAATGGGCCGTCCAGCGAGACAAGGGAGTGATACTGGGGGTGGGGGACCAGCGGTGTTGTTGGTGGTGGGGGGGTTGGGGGGTGGGGAGGGGTTGGTGGTAATGAGCGCCCGTCTGTCTGCAGAAAGGCCACTCAGCCACCCACTGGGCCGCTGGCTGTATTCCGAAAACAGAGACAGCGCCCAAATCGGCCCCAGACTGCTCACAAAAGGAGCCCAGAACAGGAACTCAGACACCGGCCCCTCGGGCATTGCCCGAGTGCCCGCGTTACCAATCCGAGGCTGATCTAAGGACATGCGGGATAACTGCTACCAGCATCTTTGTACTAGCAAGACCTGTGTTGTTCCTGCAATCCACGGAACAATGACTGCTTCTGTGAATTATAACATTGGGGATGAAATTAAATAACTGATAGTAGGGCTTTAAGTGGGATGAACAAAAACTGGGAGGTCTTTCAAAGGGGCACGGCCAAAGTAATTAAAGGCATGTCTTAAAACACATAAGATACAAATTTGTGCTTAGCATAGTGTGCTGACCAACTTTTATTTTGCTGTTTCTGTCATTGCATCCAGACATATGATACAACAAGTAACATAATACCTACAACAATTCGGGACTGTTGGCTTTGTCAATGGTTGTTAGTTGCATAAGATAAATAAGCACAACTATGGCCTGTATATACGATTTAAAAAAACTTCCTCCTACCCTGGTGACACCACAACAATGTTGCTGCTCCTGAGTTCCAAAAAGAGAAGGGAAATCCGGAGAGAAAATGACTCTCTTTAAAGGATTTTGCTTTCCCTACAAAGCTCACCTGGCATGAAGTCATGCTGTAACGTCTCCACTAGTCAGAAGTGAGCAGTGTGAGCACGCGCACATCGATGTGCCTGCTGTCACCAGTCCGAGAAAAAACGGACCGCCCCTACCAGGGCACCAAATAGAGCCCGATAGAGACCCGTTTCAAGGCCCCCTTTAAAAAACTGCTGGTGCTCAGCACCGGTGGGACCCAGCCCACTTAAAGCCCAGACTAATCGTTATTAACTATGGGTGACACTGGGTGACCAGATGCTTGCCTGCCTTGCTGCACAGCTTCGTCACTGCGTGTTCAATAGTTCTTCAATTAGATAATCGGAGCGGTGGAGTACAAAAGTAAAGAGATGCAGGCTCAGATATCTCGTGATCAAGTGGCAACATTTCTCCCCAGATCAATACATTGTTAGGGCTGAGCATGATCAACATATATAGATCTACAAAACCTACATTATGGGAACAGTTTTCAGGGCTTCAGTCCATTAGTGTGTGCATGTGCTCATCAAGGTTAGTGTTATGAATAGATCAGCATCAGAAAACACAGTAGGGTAGGCACTGATGTAAAGTCTGCAGTGTCAAAAACGTGATGACTGCTACGTGGTGAAGCATGCTAACCACAGATGTCATCCTGCACAACTTCCCAGTCAGCTATGACACCAATACATATTTCACATTCTACGTAGCTGGTAAAAATAACAACGTTAGTTAAGGGCTAAATACTTGCTGCTGAAATCTGTGTATCACTGGTAGATTACAGGCTTCAATCTCAACATAAACTTCTCAGACTACACATTTTTGGAGGATCGTTAAAATTACTTTCTGTTGACCATGTGACGAGATACGAGAGGGGGGGGGGGGCGGTGTGGGCTGGGAGTCTGGAGTGAGGCTTAAGAAAAATGTATAATGTCCTACTATACAGAATCGACGGGTTGTATGGCTTTGATTGCAGACATATGTATGTATTATTAAATGTACTTTGCCCTGACTTTCAATTTAATAAAAAGTTTATAAAAAAATGACTTTCTGTAAGGTTTATACGAAAACTGTTTTAATGTTATTGTTACATATACACAAATGTTATGTCACACAATGTAATTTGGCTAAGCAACTGAATCCTTCACTTCTGAAAGACGATTGTGACAACGTGCACAGACTAAACTAGCCAAGGGGCAAATTAATGTCCTACACGTGGCTGCCTTGACTTCACAGATTCCCCCCAGTCAGACCCTATGCAATGGCCTTTCTGATTTTTTCCATGACAAAATTCTTAAATTGTCTTCCTCATTTGAGCCTGCCTCTCCATCTCCCTCTATGAATGATATGGCTCCCCATAGAGGTGTCTTGACCTCGTTCAAAGAGCTTTCCCCAGAAATTGCGATTAAACTATTCACCCAGGGTAAATCTGGATCTCCACTTGATCCAGTTCCAGCCAAACTGATGAGCGATCTAGCTCCTATTTTGCTTGGTCCCCTGCTATCCATTTGGAATTTTTCTTTCCGCTCGAGCCAATTTCCCATTGCCTGGAAACAGGCTATGTTGGCACCCATTTTAAAAAAAGCCGATGCTGACCCGTTACAATTCTGTAACTACCGTCCGATCTCCCTCTTGCCTAAGCCGGCCAAAATCCTCGAGAAGGCGGCCCAGGTGCAGTTGTCTGAGTATTTAGAAACCAACCAGTTGCTACACGACTCCCAATCAGGGTTTCGGACTGGCTATAGCACCGAGACGGCACTTCTCGAGGTTTCTGAGACCATTCGTGAGTGTGTGGACAGGGGCGAGGAGGCCATGTTGGTCCTCCTTGACCTGTCCGCCGCTTTAGATACTGTGTCTCATGAGATTCTGTTGAGCCGGCTTGGACATTTGGGCATCGGTGGCTCTGTTCTTACCTGGATCCGTTCCTTTCTCTCAGGACGCACTCAAAAGGTTTTTCTTCGACCTTTTGAATCCAAAGGTAAGCCGCTTCTCTGTGGAGTGCCTCAGGGTTCGGCGCTTAGCCCTTTATTCTTTAATGCCTACTTGGGCCCATTGGCTACAGTGGTTGAATCTTGTGGGGTCAGAGTGATATCTTACGCTGACGACACTCAGCTGGTGTTTTCGTTTAGAGATCACTCTGACCCCAACTTTACCAACTTTCGTCTCTGCCTCAGTAATATTAGCTCCTGGATGGCTTTGAACCATCTAGCTCTGAATGCAGACAAAACAGAGGTCTTATTCTTTAATCAAAAAGATCCACTACCGGCCATTCAGTGGTGGCCTCCTGAATTGAATCCTTCGCCGATCCCTGTTCAAACAGCCCGCAACTTGGGCTTTCAATTCGACAATACCTTGTCCTGCCAACCTCAGATTAATAAGGTTACTTCTGCCTGTTTTTTTAAACTGCGCATGATGAGGAAGATCTTCCCCTATCTCCCGCTTGACTCCCGTAAGACTATTGTGCATGCTCTTATAACGTCTCATTTAGACTATGCCAATAGCCTTTACGCTGGTGCTCCCCTTTTCCAGATTGAACGTTTGCAAATTGTGCAAAATGCTGCTGCGCGGCTAATCAGAAATATTCCTTTACGTCAATCTGTTGCTGCGTATTGTAAAAAACTCCATTGGCTCCCTCTTGCCCGCCGCAGTCAGTTCAAAGCTCTGACCTTAGCCTTTCGTGCCCTTAAGGGGTCAGGTCCAGGTTACTTACGTAAGAGGCTTGTACTTTCTCATTCTGTTCGAGCATTGCATTCTAACAACTTACGCCTTTTGGTGATTCCTAGATTCCGGCGTGCCAGGAGTGGGGGCAGAGCTTTCGGAGTAGTTACAGCTAGACTCTGGAACAGCCTCCCACTTGATCTCAGGTTCATTGATTCAGAACCCCTGTTCAGTCGTAAACTTAAAACCTGGCTATTTTCCATCCCTTAGGTATCTTTTTTCACATGCTTGCAATCTGTAGCGCCGGGACACCCCCGACGGGGGTAGCTGCGCACTTTATAAGCTTCTTAAATAAATAATCTAACTCACCACATAGTAGGAATTAACCCAGAATGAGGAAGACAAGGGACCCATCACGTCGGCCCTCATTACGAGTGGCCTGAAATATGGCCTGGATGTTCCCCACCAGGGAGTTACCAATATGGGGTATCAATAACTCTGGGGTAGAGAACATTCATGACATTACTAATTGGGCCCCGTATGTCCTCGCAGAAGGAATAATTACTGGGGGAATCGGTCATTCTGGGTTAGAATCCACCATTAATTCCTCGTTTGCTGAATGTGACAGTAAACATGTCAGAAGAAGCATCGAATTCATCCTAATTCTGATGCAATTCTGATGGCGACTCTAACTGCTATTATCGGCCTCATCATATTTAAAAAGTCACTAATAATAAGGGCCTTAGTAATCTAAACATCTGCAATGACATCACTATCAATAGGTCATTTAAGTACATACAGCAACATCAGCATGGTCAACAAATTAGGATCCTGGGGGCATATTATCAAGGGGCTTTATCTCCGCTTTTTTGGCTTTAAAAGCCAAGAAAGCGGAGATAAAATTATCTCCCTATTACCAAGCTGTCGCTAACTCCAGTTAGTGACAGCTAATAGGAGATAGTGACCATCTTGGGCCCCGCTTTGCATGTCAGTGATATTTATCACTAATGACATGCAAAGTGGGCGTGCCAAGATGTTAGCGACTGAAAACAGTCGCTAACATCGCTATCTCCTATTACCAACTTTTGGAGATATTCGCGCTAAGCGCGAATATCTCCAAAAGCTAACACTTGCCCAGGAGCAGTTCTTAGCCATGTTATCCAATGGGAGGTGGATAACATGGCTAAGAGCATTTGCTCGATAATGCATGAATATCGCTGACTTTTTAGCGATATTCATGCATTGCGGCCGTTTTTTATCGCATTTGCGATAAACCTTGCTAATAGCAAGGTTTATCTGCGATAAAAATCGCCGATTTGCGGCGATAATTTTTGTCTCTAAATAAGTTAGAGACAAAAATTATCTCTATTGGTTGGTAATATGCCCCCTGATTCTCTTCGAATAACCCTTGCACTATACAAGTGCTGAGGACAAAGGGCAGCTGAACAAATATCCTTTGTGGCATGATCATTTCCAAGTAACTATGGATATTCTGGATATGTTGCTTTACTTTTGTAATTCTTCATTTGCTGCATATTTTGCAGATTTCAACCAAAAAAGGTTTGCACAACTGAATGATGCTCACAATTCAGCGTTTGGTGCGGAAGTGGCGTATTAAAGGGGCCCACATGCTTTCAATAGCTACAGCGTAAATGTCCTACAGTTCCCACCTCCCTCTGATTCTAACAGTGTTTTCTTAGATAATTTCTAAAGATCAATAAAGTGTCTGCTACTGACTTGTAAGGTCCCTGTTCTGTAAGTCCACTGCAAGATTATGGACATTTTAACCACTACCCTCAGAAAAACTACTGTCCAGACAGCTATTCTTATATGCTTAGATGTAGAAAGCTGGCTCTCTATACAGTGTACTAAAACGAAGTACACTGGGAAGAGTCTCCAGTGGATCCCTTATTGGTATACAGAGGTAAAAGTAGATAATACTTACGCTCTAGTTGTGGTAGTGTATGCGAGCAGTTAGGCTTATCAGAGGGTAGTGCTAGCATTTGTTGTACTCACAGAGGCAATAAATGAGACATGTGCTCAAGAATAAACCAGAGACTAGAGAAATCACTGTTGTGCACAATTAGGCACAATAGAATTGAAAGAGAGAAAATAGGAAAAAGCAAATAAAATCACACAGTTGGTTCTCGAGGTTTACCTACTGGATTTGGGTAAGTAGCAAGGACAGGTCCAATGTTCAAGGACCAGAAGTTTGGGAGCATCTCGGATTCGAATGGGAGCAGGGTGCTGAGGTCGTTGCAGCAGCGCTACAAAGAAGAGGGCCATTTGAAAACACATTGCACAGCTGGACTTAAAGGTAAGTCAGGGGAGCCCCACTCTAGGGGGCAGGTCTCAAGGGTCTAAAGCAGTGGTTCCCAAACTTTTGACTCCCGAGGACCCCCATTGAGTCACCACTGGAAGCCGGGGACCCCCAAGCAATTTGTAGGAGTTAAATTTCAAATATTAAAACAGTAATTTTAAAAAAAAACACACGTGTTCACACAAAACAAATACTCAAAGTACTAAGGATTTGGGGCCCAGATGTACGACCATTTCATTTAGAGCCTCGCAATTGCGAGTCGCTAAATGAAATGTACAACAGTGTGTTAACACTGTTTGGGATTCCCAATGGGGTCGCAAATTGCGGGGCTCATTAATATTAATGTGCCTCTCGCAATTTGCGAGCCCATTGGAAATGCCCGTTCTCCCAGGGATGGTGGCCTGCTGGGCTCAGCAGGCCACCATGTCTGGGACTGCTTTTAAATAAAGCAGTTTTTTAAAAAATGCAGCCCGTTTACCATGCATTAAAAAAAAAAAAATGAAACGTTTTAGTTTCATTTTTTAAGGGCAGGCAGAGGTCCCTGGGACCTCTGCCTGCCCTTAAAAAATTATTTTGCATGCAATTGCAAAGGGGAAGGGGTCCCCTGAGGACCCCTTCCTATTTGCAAATGCATTACTATCTACTTGAAGTAGGTGGTAATTGCAAGTGTTTTGGACCGAAAAAAATTTGTACATGGTTTTGAGACTCGCTATTTGGAAGGGAATGCCCCTTCTAAATTGCAAAACCTATTTAGCGAGTCACAAACAAATTGCGACTCGCGAAATAGGCTATGTACATGGCCCAATAGGTTTTTGCATAAGCAAATGGGTTCACGAACCCATTCGCGCATATAAAAACGGATCGTACATCTGGCCCTTAGTATTTTATATTGAAGGAACAGCCCCTCTGTCACATGGATTTAATTTGTTTTATAGCAACTCTCATACCATTGTAGGATGTCAGAGCACTTAACATCACACACATATAGAGACATTAAATCATAAATGTAATTCAGTGTGTATATAAAATGTTACATAAGGTAAAGGGGACTACAAAGATTACATGTCATTCATACTGGTAGGCATTTTTAAAGAGTGCTTGGTCTGGAAAAGCACAAACTCAGAATTCAGAACATAACACATTGGCTAGTAACATTAAAAATGTATTTCCGTCCAAATAAATCTTTTTAGCAGCATCAGGATAATGAATAACTGGGAAAAAACATAAGTTACTAACTGGTACCATGCAGTTTGCAAGCAGCTCTTTGATGACAGTTTAAAAGGCCCCTTTGCTAGACTACGATTGCCACTTATGAAGTGCACAGTAACAAAATAATCTCTGTGACAAAAGCAGTAACCACGAACCTATGCACATAAAATACTGCTTTTCTAAAATGCATGTTACACGTTCTTTGCAGTAGGCACATTAACCCTCTGTGCTACAGTAGTTAAGTCAAAGCTGCCACTGAACAAAACTCGCCTTGCTCTCCAGCAGGTACATTAATCACTGGCATTATCTTGACACTTTTATTGTTGCTGGAAAGCTTCTAATTACACAAGAAACTTTTCTGTGCTTTTAAAACTGCTGCCTACGGACCCCCTGGGAATGTGTCTCGGACCCCTGGGGGTCCGCGGACCACAGTTTGGGAAACACTGGTCTAAAGGGTCTCAGGACCACGGGAGCGCAGCTGGTTTGTCGATAGCCAGGCCAGGCGGGATAGGTGCAGAGCAGATAGGGCAGCCAAGCGTTGTTCGTCAAGATGGTCCTCGCGATCAGGGGCAGGCAGGTTGCAGAGGGGATTCCAGGACAGCTTGGCCACTCATAATGTGCTATTTTCCATAATTTGTGGCAAGGTCAAACTTCATAAAAGAAATAAAATATTCCACCAACATACGCTGGGCCCTTGTGGTCCGTGCCATAAGTACCGCAACATTGCATCAGTACAGGAGCTGGTGAAATCATTGTGATGGTTTGGGTAGCTTTAATTAGAATTTGGCACAAATTATTAATATATATTCCAACTAGCTGCGGGGCCAGGATACAGTCTTGGCGCACCCGACGAGCTAAAGGAAAGGTATCACACAGTCAAAGTATACCAAACCGTAACCTCCAAATTCTCATGTAAAATATACAGAAAATTCACTAATGCAACCTCCACCCCTAAATCCAGCAGCATCAAAGATTGGTTCTGTTAATGCAGTTGACAGATGCACTAAGGCAAGGGACAGCGGGAAGAGCTTGGTGATGGTGTATTTGCCAACAGTAGCGGTCGGCAGTAGGTGTTTCTGTAGCGCGGTGACGTGGGCAGGGGGAGGGGCAGGGTGGGGGTAGTAATGTATGGATTACGGAGTTTTACAGGTAAGTAAACATTTAAATAAATAAAATGAATTTTGTTGCGCGCACTGCACCACCAAATGTGATGCAGTGCGGGCAACGAAATTCGTTTTATTTTTTTAAATGTTTACTTACCTGTAAAACTCCGTAATCCATACATTACTACCCCCCACCCTGCCCCCCACCCTGCCCATCTCCCTGCCCACGTCACCGCCCTACAGAAACACCTACTGCCGACCACTACTGTTTGCCAATAATCAAGTTCAGATTTAAGCACTGTTCCACTGTACCTAGCTCCTGAAGAAACCCAAACTGATAAGGACACAGACTATTATTGGCTTTAGCCCGCAATTAAAAGAAAATTAAGCATCACCGGTCTGATGACCTTAACCATGCTATCAATGAGCAAAATGGGGCAATAGCATTTGGGTGACTTACAATCCCCTTTTTTAAAGTTGGAACCTATTTTAGAAAGTGTCCAAGATCTTGGAATCTTGCTGCATAATGAATAATTAACAACACTCATTAGCAGGCGCCCCTATAAATCGAAGTGACATTTTATTTAGTCCCTAGAGACCCCATCCGGTCCTGGAGCTTTACCTTTCGGGCTTTGCCTAATGGCAAGAGTGACTTTCTGTAGGATAACTGACATGATTGGAGAGTCAGACAATTTGTCCCTCAACTGCTACTTTAAGCAGTCATCTTCCACCAAATGATACATACTGCAAACATGTGTAACATATTTAGGGCCTGGAACCTTTCAAATTAAAAGGGGGTTAGGTGGCATTGCCCTTTGTTTAATTATATTTGATTACAATTTCTTACAATTATTGGTAAGCGATGCGCTTTGCTAGAGTTCCCAATCATTGATATTCTTAGCCTTCTTCCTTAACTCCAAGGCCGGTTTATAGACTTTGCAGGCCTTCCACACTGCAATAGGATCTTAGGGGTTACAGAAATGGCCTCCCTTAGCCTACTGTTGTCTATGGAACAATGACTGTCATGCCAGCAGGCAGTCACCTGTTCATGTCTGATTGGCTGTAAAAGTAACTGCCTGATGCTGAGGTTTAAAGTGTCAATGTGATAAATCATTTCATCCCCCTGCACATCAGGTAAACAATGTAAACATGTATGAAGATGAGACGTCAGCAGGAGGTAAAGGTTGCCCCCCCGGATCTTTCAAATGCCACACGAGCCTTAGACCATAACTGGTATACAGAGCTATAGGAACTGATACCTCAGGGAGAGGCATTTTATACACTGAAAAATGTCCTACTAAATGCAAGACATTGTCATCACCCCATTCCATCACTAGGATTTCACCATGCGAGAACCACTGAGCCTTTCATTCATCTGAGGTTGATAAAATGAGTATCATTGAGTTGGGTAACAATAAACATCTGTTATTCAGCGCCAAGATACCTGTGGGTGAACGTGCACTTTACAAAATACACATGTTAAAACCATGTTGAAAAATTACCTGTAGCCAACATGTTGTCTGTTACTGAACCACGGCCATGCCCTCTAAAAGAGGGCAAGGAAATACTATCTATGCTGAACAGCTCACTTAGATTAACAAGATCATGCTCTGCAAGGTGTCTGTCTACCCCTCTTCTACAATCAAGTCTCCCCCAGTTAGTTGCCAGATGTTCCATGCCCTGTGTCTTGTACATAGTCTTCAGTTTTGCATTAACATCTTAACAGAGAAGATACATTGGTTGTGTCAATTTGCAGGGTCAAATTGGCTTTAAATCAGCGAAAAGAGCAAACAGCAAACAGATGTTTAAAACGAATACACTCAGGATTTTGAAAAATAGTTATATAGAAATGACTGAAGCAAAAGTCAAAAGTGCTGAGTTCGCCCTTAATAAGTAAGGTCAAAAAGATCGGATTTCTGATGTCTAAAACTGAAACTTTCACTTTCAGGTTAAGATTAATCCAAACTGGAAGAACCCCCTTGGTTTCCCCAAGTGTCCTGTAATACAATAAGGTAAAATCTTGCAATTAAATCTAACTAAACTGGTTTATTTATCTTGCACTTTAATCAAGTGATGTTCCAGCTCAGCAAGATAAAAGAAAACTCCAAACTAATGTTCTTGGGACCCTTTAAAGGAGACTTTTCATCCAACAATACTGTGTGCTGTAAACAATCAAACATGATTACCAGCATAAGTACCATCTAAAAGTCAATCCACACTGAAGAGAACATCAAAACGGGTTGAGAGAGGTGTGGAAGCCTGATCCCTCATGCAAATCCAGGAGTCCGGTGCCCGTGCTGTTGAATCTGTCACTTTTAGATCACTCAATGGGCCAACCTGAGCACCTGCACATTTGTTTGTAAACATGTTGACCAGATGAGGATGTTGTGATTGCTGGGACAGGGCACAAGGTCTACAGAAAAAAACGTAGTGGAACCATAGTGATGTTACCCCCCACAACCATGTTACTTAAGAGCCCAAACAGAAAACTCTGCACTAAGGAAAGATACTTAAATTGTATGAGAGAGGGCGGCCAGGCCCAATCCACCCAACACTTCATGTTATCAGGTTGCTGGCAATGGCAAATTGCATGTAAGCCAAACCTAAACTTTGTTATTGAGCTCATTATTACTCTCTACTTGCCCTTTACGCAATCAGAATGTCCTTGTAGGGGTACGCAGCTGGAGGATGAATTTGTTTAGACTGAGTTAGGTGCGGGTCATTTCCCCAACCGCTGGTTTGATTAAGATCCACATCTGTTCGGAAGTGAACTGGCTGCTTCAGGAAAAAGAGGGCCCAGCCCAAATATGATATTATTCCCAGACACTACAACTAAGACAATGGCTAGCTAGAATAAGTCTCTTCAGGCACTTCTGAGGTGTCGCCATCCCCATGCTTAGCGAAAGCCTCCTTTCCGTAAGAGCAATTTCAAACAGCTATAACCTTTACCTACATATTATCAACTAAAGTACCTTTTGTTGGTTGTGTAGGTACTGACTTGCCCCCAGCGGGTTTTTGCTTCCTCATTATGACTGGTAAAAAAGCGGTGTTAGCTGACCAAATAAAAATTACCAGCTATAAGAGCAAAATGGTGGGAGACAGAGCTAACTAACAAAACAGTGGCAACGTACCTTAATGTAGGGCCAAAGGGGGTGGCCCAGCGCAGCCTCCTCCGGGCATTACCGGGTATGGATGGACCCGCCCTTGGCCCAGGCTTTGCCCGTGCATGGCCCACACATGTCCTGTGCAGCGGGAATGCTGCTGGCACTTTGAAGTGCTGCAGGCTCCTCCCCTGCCGCAGTGACAACTTGTGCCATCCGTAGTGCTAAGGATGCTGGAGATGGAAGTCCCCAGTTTGAAACAGTGTCCCACTCAGCAGGAATGCTATCAGCAGTTTGAAGCACCGCGGGGCTCCTACCCTTTTGCAAGGGCCACTGGCAGAAAATGTATTTATTGATAAACAGTATTGTATAGAGCAGGAATCACCACCCTTTCCTACAGTGATATCTGGTTCTTATCATAGAAAATCATTATGAGCTACTGCTTAATATAGGGATTCCAGAAATGCACACATAGTCCAAATAACTTAAACAATGCCCCTAGGTTACAACATTCCTGTTACAGAGAGCATACAGCATTAAAGGTGCAGAAGCTATATTGCAAAAGCTTTGCATGTTGCCTCCTTATGGATCAGTTTTGGGCCTTTGCTATGGAGACATAGAAAGGGAAAAAGAAAATTAAATAAAGAGAGTGTCAGAGAGCTTGATAGAAGAGGAAGAGAGAAAGACAGGTCAGAATGAGAGAAATGAGGAAACAGAAAAAAGAACAAAAGAAATTAACAGAGAAGTACGTAAAAAAAGAGAAGAAAAGAAATGAAGGAATGAGGTAAAATAACAAAATAAACAGAGAAATGAACAAATGAAAGAAAGAAGATGGGGAAATAAGAGAGAAAGAAAAAAATGGAAGTAGAGAAAAAAGAAATATAGTGAAAGAAATTAAAGGACAAGAAGAAGGAAAGAATGGCAGAGGAAGAAGTAGAAAAAGTAGGGAGAAATAATATGAAAAAAGGAAAAGAAATAAAGCAAAAGAAAGAAGAATGGAATGGAATGGGACAAAGAGGAAAAGTAAGGAAAGGAAAATATGAGAGAAAGAAAGGGAAAGATAGAGTAGAAGAAACATTAAAATAAGAAATAAACAAATAAGGGGATACAGAGAAAAGGATAGCAGTGGAGTAAGAAAGGAGAAATCAAAAGGAAAAAATATGATAAATAAATACTGCTAGAAGAAGACAAAGATAGCAAAAGAACAGAGGGGAGAGATGAGAACAGAAAAAGATGATAAGATTTAAAGAAAAAGGGAAAAAAGAAAAAAAAAGAAGAGACAACAAAAGAAGAGAAAGTAAAAGATCTGACCAAAAGAGAAGGAAGAAAATCAAAAAGAGGGGAGGAAGGTAAAATAAACGAAGATAGAAGAAAGAAAGAGGAGGAAAAAAGAATGAATGAATCACAAAAGAGAATTATTGGGAGAAAGGAGAGAAAGAAAGGTGAAGAATTATAAAAAAGAAGCAGAGAAAAATGAGAAGAATAAAAAGAGTGAAAGAGGACAAAAAGATAAAGAAAGAAAGAAATAATATGGGGTAATTGAAGGAAATGGAGAAAACCAAAAGCAGAAATGAGAAAAAAGTAGACAAAAATAACAAGAGTAAAAAAAAGAAAAAAGCGAGAAAGAAACTGAAAAGAATGCACAACTAATAAGTAGGGAAAGAAATCATTAGTGGAGTGTAGTAAAAGATAGGAAGGAGGAAAGCAAGAAAGCGGGTGTATAAGAAATCGAGAAAAGTGACAAAGACATGAAACCAAGGAAAATGAAAGCAAAGGAGAGGTTGTAGGCTATGTACTACTAGGTGGAGGCGGTGGTGAGCGGTTGTTGATTGTATCTTTTGAGACCAGACAATGGAGGCGTTTAGTTTTTCCATTTTAGAGATGAGAAGTTGGAGGAACCAGTGTGGGAGGCTGGGAAGCTGAGAGCACTTGAGATGGTGTTGAGCCTTTTGAAAAAATTGAGGATAGTTGTGTGAAGGAGGCTAAAGCCAGGAATGAATGGTGTAGTCTGTCACAATAAGAGAGAAGTTGTGTGCTTCATGTGGTAGTCCAATCCTGAGTGAGGGAGCATACTGACACGAGCCACGGTCTCAACTTCACCGTCACAATCGAAGTATCTATATCTTTGACACACACCTGTTTCTTTCCATTGGCATCCATAGATGGACGCATGCCAAACAAATCCATTACTCCGCACTCTGATAAATCGTTGACTACAGGACACATACCCTTGTGCCCACCCGTGGCTTGCCTTGTGCCCAACACTATTGGACAAGATATTACATACTACTGGTTACGCTCATACTCACCTAGCGGGTCAGACCTGCTGGGTTGGAATTATCACCGGCATCTCAAGTACACTGCTCCTTTCACCAAGAATACAGATTACCTTTTACTATACGCTGCAGAGTATTCCAAACGTCACTTTCTAGCCGGTTTGGAACTATCACCGGCTCCAGGCCCTGAAGAAGTCATGGGAGTATCGTCCTTGACAAAACATGTTTTTGCTGGTTGTTTTGTGCTGGTTGATTTTCCATGTGGTTTGAATTAAAGAAATAAGAAAAGACTTTTCTGCGAACTTTATTCAAATTGATTTTTCATTGGACCTACCTAAATTCTGAACCTTTTTTTTGTATACACTAATATACGTGTGCCCAGGACTTGGTTTGTATCACTTGGTTGTAGGAGTTCTCCTACACGCATTTAGGGGTTATTTAGGGGTTATAGTCTGAGCGCCACCACTTCCTACTCACTCAAAACCCTCGCTTTTGATTATAGTTTGGACACAGATTTAGACCAAATTTTTCAATTCTGGTAGTGGTGTTTATGCTTTTAGGAATAGTAATGAGGAGTGGCACATATCTGGAGGTGAACTGGAGGTTGACCTTACTGGTTTAAGTAGTGTTGGATTGCCTTTGAGAAGTGGGGCAGGGGGTGTGTGTGAGTGTATTGAAAATGATTTTTCATGAGGGGTAGTGCTTACATTAGTTTCCTGGTTGAGAGTTTGAAGACAAGATGTCATGGTTGCCGTGGAGCTATCTATCTTGGTAATGTTAGGGGTAGCGGGGGAAGTGATGGTAGGGTTTCTGATACAACAATAACTGGAGGAGATTCATGGTCCTTGTTAGGTCTAGGCGTGGAATGGGTATAGACAGGGGGAGAGGACATTTAACAGGGGGGGAGAGGTGTGGACAATACTTGCTTGAGCCTTAGGTTGTATTCAGTTAGATGTGTTACTTTACAGAGATTGAGTTTTATCTGAATTCTTAATCCTCAGCAAATGAGAAAATTGACATTCAAACTCTCTAAGAGTTTTGCCTGGTGCCTACATAATGAAGAGCTGTCATGGGAAGGACAAGGGAGAAAGTTTGTCACCATTTGAGATTATGATGGGCCTATATCGCCTAATAAGATTAGTAAAAGTACTTTACAAAGAGGATATGTAATCAATTTGCTCTTAGGGCATCCCTTTCTTTTGCTCTGAAAGTAAATTGTATACAAATTTCTTTGCAACATTTCATAGATGATTTGGTGGGGTTATAAGTTTGAAGGTGTTAGGGCCTGCTGTCACCCATTGATTTAGATTGATAGGAGTGACAAAAAGTGTGTTTGATCCAGAACAAGTAGACGAGCGCCTAAAGTGGGGTATGTTTATTTATGAAGTGGGTGAGGCAGTACAGGAAGCAGGAAAGTGAGTGAATTGCTAGAGCAAGATATTGGGGGCAAGAGAGGAACTCCTCATAAAGTGGAGGAAATGCCAGCTGGAAGTGTGGTTATTGGGGGAAGTATTATCTTTGCAGAGATGGAAGAAGGATAAGTTATGTGGCAAGTATACATGGGAAGTAAGGCTGCAGTGCGCAGTCTGATTGAAAAATCTGGTGTATTATAGTGCGACAGAGAAGGGGAAGTGGAAGAACTTCCTGTCTTTCAGATTTTTCAATTAATGCAGCAGGTAACTAGCTGTCGATGAGTGAAAATCTAAGAGCATATAAATCGAGAGCAGGAGTCAGGGTGTCTTGGTTTATAAAAATCTTAGGTCGTCTTCTAGAGTCTTGAGCTCCTAATGATGAAAGGGAAGCTGGGGAGAGAGAAGTGATTGATAGTCCATTTTTGATTTCCATTAACATCGGAGGGAGCGCAAGATCTTCCATAATTGAGGCAGTAAAGGGAGAGCTTTCTAAGTTTTGTAGTGAAGCAAGAGAAGCAGTAGAAGGAGACATAGTCCTTTTTTCCATTTTGCTCAGGTATGTAGTCAACGTATCCTTTCCATGGTATCATAGGCCATTTTCAGTTTTCCTTTGGGTAAGAAGGAGCAAGAGAGACAGTCTTCAATATTGAAGGCAGTAGAGGAAGAGATAGTCCTTTTTCAGTTTTGCTTAGTGGAGAGAGAGAAGCAGTAGCGGGAATGATAGACATTTTACATTTTTCCTCAGACCACAATCATCTTACCCTTTCCATGGAGTGATTGATAGTCAATTTTCTGTTTCCATGAAGGTTGAGAAAAGACAACATACAGAGCACATTTTTACCTTAAACAGAGTTCAGTGTCAAGATAGTTGAGTGGATGCAAATGAATGTTGTATTTCCCTTTGATGAAGTATGGGATGACATTGTTGGGAAAGTAAGAGTGTGAAAGACAAAGGGACCTTGTTTTTACTGATATCTGACCCTATCCCTTTTGTTAGATGTGTATCTCTCCCATATTGGTGGAGTGATGAGAAAGGACAAAGACATTATTCTATTGTTATTGCAGTAGATAGAGAGAGGTAGTTATTTTTCACTTTTGACTTGAAAGGGAAGAGAGGTAGTAGAGGGAAATAATCCTTTTTCTGTTCTATCTAGGTGTGCATTCCCTTTTTATTTTCCATTGAGGATAATTTCATGGACAGGCTTAGAGGTTGCCAGCGGTTACAACTGTGACCTCTGACTTGCCACCTGCTACCCCCGGCTCCTCATTTGTGACCCCTCTGGACTCAGATGAAGCAAGAGCAGTGTAAGGACGCCATCCGAAAAAGAAAATGATGAAATGGAGTTTGGGCCCACTAATATTGAACTGTACACAAACGTACAACGAACTCGGAGTCTGGTTCAGTAAAACTGCCGTTCACAGGCCCACCGCCATGAGCTCCAGCAGAAAGGAAAAATGGTTACCTACGCCATCTGTAATCTTCATGCCATTTTAGAAAGTCCAACAACTACGACCATTCAACGAGTCCTGAGGGCAAAATGATAACCTTCCCTCAATTATGCGATACAGCCGTTTCCAGGCAAATTTGCGCAGGACCTTGAAAAGCTCCACTGTGCATCTTACAAAAAGTTATTTTGTCTTCCAGCATGCACTAGGAATACTTTAATTTGCCTGGAATTCAACCTTAGTCGACAATCCTTGGAAGAACTGGCGAGTTTGGCAAAATACTTTTATCTAACAACTGTGGCTCCAGAGAATTCAATGAAGACTGTTATACACAAAATTTTCAACAACTTTGCAACCCATGGTCAACTGGCCTCGCCTCAGCCAAATAACCTTTGAACCTAGCCATAGGGAAATGGGATCCCAATATAATTAAGTATACCACCATTAAAACATCAATAAAAAAGCAAGTAAGATCATACTCTCGTATATTGGACAACAAAGCTCTAACACCGAGAGGCTTTCACAAGACCCAAAGCTCCCCTCATACATCATATGGCCTTTAACCACATCTCACACAGCCAGTGGGGAGGCAAGCCCTACATAGGATTATCGCAGCCAGACTACATTCGCTCCCTCTAAAATATCTGTTTCCTTCAGTGAAAGTAAGACCAGCCATCACAGAGTGCCGCCTTTGCAATAACAATCGTGAATCGCTGGCTCACATCTTGCTATGCTGTCCTGCTCTGTTGCCAGACCGCTGAATCTATCTAATGCCTATTCTCTTCCAACTGGGCACGCAAATGGCAAATGAGGCTGTTTAACAGTTATATTTGCTGGACACAGTGAAGCAAATGGCCAGTTGATCTATCACGCACACCAAGCTCTTATGGAAAGGTCAACATTGGCACAGTGTGGGAACTATCTGGATGAGGGACCCACGCAGTCTGGCCCCCACTAAAAGTCTGCTTTGGCACATCTAAAGGACTAATACTAATTGCATTTTATAAAACAAAAACACCAAATGGTGTTTTCCAGGAATAAGACGCGTATATATATATATATATATCATCACGGAAACACGCTGCAATCGCGACGTACTCCAGGCCACACAAGCAATACTTGTCAAAATGCTTTTATTTAAAAGAATAAGGCATAACGCGTTTCGAGTATCACAACTCTTCATCAAATGCCATCAGCTGCATCAGTGGGTTCGTTGAGAGTCTTATACACCGTAACTCCTTAGACACTGAGAAGGGACCAAGTCCTAATACTTCCAGAATTAAAGGGGACAGTTCTCTCTTCATACGTTTTTAATGTTCTAATTGTCATTTTACCCATGAAACTGCGCAGGTGAGTACCATTACTTCATTCAGGTTCACAGTAACCCCCAAATAGTCAATTATATAGGTGTCCTTTGCTGTGAAAGTTCTTCGTAGGCTTCAGCATTCATATGTGGGACTACACTTCCCAGAATTCACTTTGACTGTCCTCAGTTTACATCACTGGATTCCCAATGTCGATCTTGGCAAAACCACACTTTTTACACCGTAAACCGAGTGCACCATGTGCCTTTAGACGGAAAGTTCCTTACCTCGGTTACGGTGTGCAAATACAGTCTCACAACCACTGTGCAGCTTATTTTTTTCGTGCCATGAGAACAAGTAAGCTGTGCTTCGGAAAGTTCCTCCGCAAACCCTAGCTGCTTCAAAATCAATTTCCTTAGTTGAGGCGGGCCTCACTCGGTGTCCCTTCCATCTAAACTTTGTTCCTTGAATTTTCGCAGCCGGGGGCACTCTAATTAAGCTCCACGCTTCTGTAACTCCTCCGACAACAGAGCGCCTCTCCCACACGGATCTGGGCCCGGTTTGAAGTGTTATCAAGCACTCCTGTTGAATCATCACGGAAACACGCTGCAATCGCGACGTACTCCAGGCCACACAAGCAATACTTGTCAAAATGCTTTTATTTAAAAGAATAAGGCATAACGCGTTTCGAGTATCACAACTCTTCATCAAATGCCATCAGCTGCATCAGTGGGTTCGTTGAGAGTCTTATACAACGTAGCTCCTTAGACACTGAGAAGGGACCAAGTCCTAATACTTCGAGAATTAAAGGGGACAGTTCTCTCTTCATACGTTTTTAATGTTCTAATTGTCATTTTACCCATGAAACTGCAAAGGTGAGTACCATTACTTCATTCAGGTTCACAGTAACCCCCAAATAGTCAATTATATAGGTGTCCTTTGCTGTGAAAGTTCTTCATAGGCTTCAGCATTCATATGTGGGACTACACTTCCCAGAATTCACTTTGACTGTCCTCAGTTTACATCACTGGATTCCCAATGTCGATCTTGGCAAAACCACACTTTTTACACCGTAAACCGAGTCCACCATGTGCCTTTAGACGGAAAGTTCCTTACCTCGGTTACGGTGTGCAAATACAGTCTCACAACCACTGTGCAGCTTATTTTTTTCGTGCCATGAGAACAAGTATGCTATGCTTCGGAAAGTTCCTCCGCAAACCCTAGCTGCTTCAAAATCAATTTCCTTAGTTGAGGCGGGCCTCACTCGGTGTCCCTTCCATCTAAACTTTGTTCCTTGAATTTTCGCAGCCGGGGGGCACTCTAATTAAGCTCCACGCTTCTGTAACTCCTCCGACAACAGAGCGCCTCTCCCACACGGATCTGGGCCCGGTTTGAAGTGTTGTCAAGCACTCCTGTTGAATCATCACGGAAACACGCTGCAATCGCGACGTACTCCAGGCCACACAAGCAATACTTGTCAAAATGCTTTTATTTAAAAGAATAAGGCATAACGCGTTTCGAGTATCACAACTCTTCATCAAATGCCATCAGCTGCATCAGTGGGTTCGTTGAGAGTCTTATACAACGTAACTCCTTAGACACTGAGAAGGGACCAAGTCCTAATACTTCCAGAATTAAAGGGGACAGTTCTCTCTTCATACGTTTTTAATGTTCTAATTGTCATTTTACCCATGAAACTGCAAAGGTGAGTACCATTACTTCATTCAGGTTCACAGTAACCCCCAAATAGTCAATTATATAGGTGTCCTTTGCTGTGAAAGTTCTTCGTAGGCTTCAGCATTCATATGTGGGACTACACTTCCCAGAATTCACTTTGACTGTCCTCAGTTTACATCACTGGATTCCCAATGTCGATCTTGGCAAAACCACGCTTTTTACACCGTAAACCGAGTGCACCATGTGCCTTTAGACGGAAAGTTCCTTACCTCGGTTACGGTGTGCAAATACAGTCTCACAACCACTGTGCAGCTTATTTTTTTCGTGCCATGAGAACAAGTATGCTGTGCTTCGGAAAGTTCCTCCGCAAACCCTAGCTGCTTCAAAATCAATTTCCTTAGTTGAGGCGGGCCTCACTCGGTGTCCCTTCCATCTAAACTTTGTTCCTTGAATTTTCGCAGCCGGGGGGCACTCTAATTAAGCTCCACGCTTCTGTAACTCCTCCGACAACAGAGCGCCTCTCCCACACGGATCTGGGCCCGGTTTGAAGTGTTGTCAAGCACTCCTGTTGAATCATCACGGAAACACGCTGCAATCGCGACGTACTCCAGGCCACACAAGCAATACTTGTCAAAATGCTTTTATTTAAAAGAATAAGGCATAACGCGTTTCGAGTATCACAACTCTTCATCAAATGCCATCAGCTGCATCAGTGGGTTCGTTGAGAGTCTTATACAACGTAACTCCTTAGACACTGAGAAGGGACCAAGTCCTAATACTTCCAGAATGAAAGGGGACAGTTCTCTCTTCATACGTTTTTAATGTTCTAATTGTCATTTTACCCATGAAACTGCAAAGGTGAGTACCATTACTTCATTCAGGTGCACAGTAACCCCCAAATAGTCAATTATATAGGTGTCCTTTGCTGTGAAAGTTCTTCGTAGGCTTCAGCATTCATATGTGGGACTACACTTCCCAGAATTCACTTTGACTGTCCTCAGTTTACATCACTGGATTCCCAATGTCGATCTTGGCAAAACCACACTTTTTACACCGTAAACCGAGTGCACCATGTGCCTTTAGACAGAAAGTTCCTTACCTCGGTTACGGTGTGCAAATACAGTCTCACAACCACTGTGCAGCTTATTTTTTTCGTGCCATGAGAACAAGTATGCTGTGCTTCGGAAAGTTCCTCCGCAAACCCTAGCTGCTTCAAAATCAATTTCCTTAGTTGAGGCGGGCCTCACTCGGTGTCCCTTCCATCTAAACTTTGTTCCTTGAATTTTCGCAGCCGGGGGGCACTCTAATTAAGCTCCACGCTTCTGTAACTCCTCCGACAACAGAGCGCCTCTCCCACACGGATCTGGGCCCGGTTTGAAGTGTTGTCAAGCACTCCTGTTGAATCATCACGGAAACACGCTGCAATCGCGACGTACTCCAGGCCACACAAGCAATACTTGTCAAAATGCTTTTATTTAAAAGAATAAGGCATAACGCGTTTCGAGTATCACAACTCTTCATCAAATGCCATCAGCTGCATCAGTGGGTTCGTTGAGAGTCTTATACAACGTAACTCCTTAGACACTGAGAAGGGACCAAGTCCTAATACTTCCAGAATTAAAGGGGACAGTTTTCTCTTCATACGTTTTTAATGTTCTAATTGTCATTTTACCCATGAAACTGCAAAGGTGAGTACCATTACTTCATTCAGGTTCACAGTAACCCCCAAATAGTCAATTATATAGGTGTCCTTTTCTGTGAAAGTTCTTCGTAGGCTTCAGCATTCATATGTGGGACTACACTTCCCAGAATTCACTTTGACTGTCCTCAGTTTACATCACTGGATTCCCAATGTCGATCTTGGCAAAACCACACTTTTTACACCGTAAACCGAGTGCACCATGTGCCTTTAGACGGAAAGTTCCTTACCTCGGTTATGGTGTGCAAATACAGTCTCACAACCACTGTGCAGCTTATTTTTTTCGTGCCATGAGAACAAGTATGCTGTGCTTCGGAAAGTTCCTCCGCAAACCCTAGCTGCTTCAAAATCAATTTCCTTAGTTGAGGCGGGCCTCACTCGGTGTCCCTTCCATCTAAACTTTGTTCCTTGAATTTTCGCAGCCGGGGGGCACTCTAATTAAGCTCCACGCTTCTGTAACTCCTCCGACAACAGAGCGCCTCTCCCACACGGATCTGGGCCCGGTTTGAAGTGTTGTCAAGCACTCCTGTTGAATCATCACGGAAACACGCTGCAATCGCGACGTACTCCAGGCCACACAAGCAATACTTGTCAAAATGCTTTTATTTAAAAGAATAAGGCATAACGCGTTTCGAGTATCACAACTCTTCATCAAATGCCATCAGCTGCATCAGTGGGTTCGTTGAGAGTCTTATACAACGTAACTCCTTAGACACTGAGAAGGGACCAAGTCCTAATACTTCCAGAATTAAAGGGGACAGTTCTCTCTTCATACGTTTTTAATGTTCTAATTGTCATTTTACCCATGAAACTGCAAAGGTGAGTACCATTACTTCATTCAGGTTCACAGTAACCCCCAAATAGTCAATTATATAGGTGTCCTTTGCTGTGAAAGTTCTTCGTAGGCTTCAGCATTCATATGTGGGACTACACTTCCCAGAATTCACTTTGACTGTCCTCAGTTTACATCACTGGATTCCCAATGTCGATCTTGGCAAAACCACACTTTTTACACCATAAACCGAGTGCACCATGTGCCTTTAGACAGAAAGTTCCTTACCTCGGTTACGGTGTGCAAATACAGTCTCACAACCACTGTGCAGCTTATTTTTTTCGTGCCATGAGAACAAGTATGCTGTGCTTCGGAAAGTTCCTCCGCAAACCCTAGCTGCTTCAAAATCAATTTCCTTAGTTGAGGCGGGCCTCACTCGGTGTCCCTTCCATCTAAACTTTGTTCCTTGAATTTTCGCAGCCGGGGGGCACTCTAATTAAGCTCCACGCTTCTGTAACTCCTCCGACAACAGAGCGCCTCTCCCACACGGATCTGGGCCCGGTTTGAAGTGTTGTCAAGCACTCCTGTTGAATCATCACGGAAACACGCTGCAATCGCGACGTACTCCAGGCCACACAAGCAATACTTGTCAAAATGCTTTTATTTAAAAGAATAAGGCATAACGCGTTTCGAGTATCACAACTCTTCATCAAATGCCATCAGCTGCATCAGTGGGTTCGTTGAGAGTCTTATACAACGTAACTCCTTAGACACTGAGAAGGGACCAAGTCCTAATACTTCCAGAATTAAAGGGGACAGTTCTCTCTTCATACGTTTTTAATGTTCTAATTGTCATTTTACCTATGAAACTGCAAAGGTGAGTACCATTACTTCATTCAGGTTCACAGTAACCCCCAAATAGTCAATTATATAGGTGTCCTTTGCTGTGAAAGTTCTTCGTAGGCTTCAGCATTCATATGTGGGACTACACTTCCCAGAATTCACTTTGACTGTCCTCAGTTTACATCACTGGATTCCCAATGTCGATCTTGGCAAAACCACACTTTTTACACCGTAAACCGAGTGCACCATGTGCCTTTAGACGGAAAGTTCCTTACCTCGGTTACGGTGTGCAAATACAGTCTCACAACCACTGTGCAGCTTATTTTTTTCGTGCCATGAGAACAAGTATGCTGTGCTTCGGAAAGTTCCTCCGCAAACCCTAGCTGCTTCAAAATCAATTTCCTTAGTTGAGGCGGGCCTCACTCGGTGTCCCTTCCATCTAAACTTTGTTCCTTGAATTTTCGCAGCCGGGGGGCACTCTAATTAAGCTCCACGCTTCTGTAACTCCTCCGACAACAGAGCGCCTCTCCCACACGGATCTGGGCCCGGTTTGAAGTGTTGTCAAGCACTCCTGTTGAATCATCACGGAAACACGCTGCAATCGCGACGTACTCCAGGCCACACAAGCAATACTTGTCAAAATGCTTTTATTTAAAAGAATAAGGCATAACGCGTTTCGAGTATCACAACTCTTCATCAAATGCCATCAGCTGCATCAGTGGGTTCGTTGAGAGTCTTATACAACGTAACTCCTTAGACACTGAGAAGGGACCAAGTCCTAATACTTCCAGAATTAAAGGGGATAGTTCTCTCTTCATACGTTTTTAATGTTCTAATTGTCATTTTACCCATGAAACTGCAAAGGTGAGTACCATTACTTCATTCAGGTTCACAGTAACCCCCAAATAGTCAATTATATAGGTGTCCTTTGCTGTGAAAGTTCTTCGTAGGCTTCAGCATTCATATGTGGGACTACACTTCCTAGAATTCACTTTGACTGTCCTCAGTTTACATCACTGGATTCCCAATGTCGATCTTGGCAAAACCACACTTTTTACACCGTAAACCGAGTGCACCATGTGCCTTTAGACGGAAAGTTCCTTACCTGGGTTACGGTGTGCAAATACAGTCTCACAACCACTGTGCAGCTTATTTTTTTCGTGCCATGAGAACAAGTATGCTGTGCTTCGGAAAGTTCCTCCGCAAACCCTAGCTGCTTCAAAATCAATTTCCTTAGTTGAGGCGGGCCTCACTCGGTGTCCCTTCCATCTAAACTTTGTTCCTTGAATTTTCGCAGCCGGGGGGCACTCTAATTAAGCTCCACGCTTCTGTAACTCCTCCGACAACAGAGCGCCTCTCCCACACGGATCTGGGCCCGGTTTGAAGTGTTGTCAAGCACTCCTGTTGAATCATCACGGAAACACGCTGCAATCGCGACGTACTCCAGGCCACACAAGCAATACTTGTCAAAATGCTTTTATTTAAAAGAATAAGGCATAACGCGTTTCGAGTATCACAACTCTTCATCAAATGCCATCAGCTGCATCAGTGGGTTCGTTGAGAGTCTTATACAACGTAACTCCTTAGACACTGAGAAGGGACCAAGTCCTAATACTTCCAGAATTAAAGGGGACAGTTCTCTCTTCATACGTTTTTAATGTTCTAATTGTCATTGTATATATATATATATATTATTCTATTTTAACTATCTCTTTTATATTGATCGACCTTTTGTATTGGTCTTTATTAATCACACAAATAACGAATACTTGTCATTGTCAGTATAAGGAACACAGTGGTAGATCGTCCTTCTGAACATTGGTTGGGGCTCCAATCTCTTTTTGTGTCAATTTTTTTATATTCCACTAATAGTGAATAATATTCACTATTAGTGGAATAAACAATAGCTAAGAATTAGCTGCAAAATCACCTTTGCTGACAGGAGAGGCAGGTAAGCTTTGCTTTGAAATGTATGTTGAGTGCAGGTTAGAGTGTGAGTTAGAGTGTGTTTATATGAGAAGTAGTGTGTATGTATGTGTGATTGTGCTTATGTGTGAGTTAACATGAAGGTAAAAAGTGTGTGATGCCACTTCCTCTACCCTTGGACTTTTGGTGAATAGACGTTCATGTATAATTTGTGAGACATCCAAAAAAGGCCCATGAGAAAGGAGTGTGTTGTCCTTTTTTCCTTTCACTGAAGCTTGTTGGGGATGAAAACTGAACCAGCCATCATTAGATTTACTCAAAAGACTGACCAGAGGAAAACATGGCAGCTCAAGCAAGTGGGTGTTGAAATCCCACCAGTGACTCCATTCAGCATGCAATCTGGAGTCCAGGCAGCAAAAGAGAACAAAATGACAGATTGAGGTCCCAGGCAAGCCCTCTACCTTCTGCAACCATTACTTCTCAGAGTTCAAGTTGGTGGCAGACCTCTCAGATTGAGGCTGGTGAGGACTAGGAACAGGAGGAGATTCCGATGCGCCACTTGGATACAGAGGATTGTCCTTGGTCTTTGGAAGGAGCAGGCACACTCCGTCTCGATAGTAGGCAGTGGGGGGCAGCGAGGGACAAGGAATCCACATCCTTGGTGCATCCTTCGGGGTTCCTCTGTATGCCAATAAGGGGCATGTCCACAATCTGAGGGGGGCTCACTTCTTTGTGGTTTGCTGCTCCACTCAGAACAGAACTTAGGATGGTTGTACCAGGTGGAGGGCTTTGCTGCTATTTTTCACTGTGTCTAGCTGGGCCCACATAATATTTCAGGATGAAGTCAGAAGAGAGTTTCCAGTCCGGGCAGATAGGTACCTCCCAGATAATTCCATGCTTAAATGGGACTGCAGAAGGTATTTTTAGTGGATGGATTCAGAGGGCTCAGGCATACGAGGATTGTACACAGATTCCACGTCTCAGAGCTCAATGAGGAGCTACAATATCAATAGCCATCTTCAATTGTCCTACACGAGTTTGAAAGTCCAAAAGAGTGAACGTAGCAGAGATTTTCAAAGCCTACATCAGAAGCTCAGAGGCAGCGTGCAATACACTGTCTGAAATATCCACGAAAGTGGAGCTCATGTATAGGAACTGAACAAGAAACAATTCAAAAAGCTACGTTTTAAATTATTTCAGAGATCTAAGATCATTCACAAGTTTGTGACTTACAAAATGGCCTTGCTGTTTAAGAGGGAGATGTATGCACACTCTTGCATAGCATTAGGGTGCTCTCCACAGTGAAAACCATCGATTGACATTACTTGCAGTTGCTTAGGACGACTAAGCAATTCTTTCGTTCTCTGTTTCAGTGCTTAAAGCGCCAAGAATTCAGTGTTCAAAGTTGTTGGATGTTAGGGGACAAAATAAATTCTAACAATGCTGCGCTCTGACCTTGTGAAGTGGGTGGTTTGTGTAAGTGTAAAGCCATGTTATCCATTTGTTAAACCTTCTGCTTTCGAGGGTTTTCTGCCATTGCACAAACATATATCGGCATCAAGTACTGACATTTTGCCCTCTTTGAACCACTGATCAAAGCACTGATTTGCACAACTGTTTTTTACATAAGCAAACAGTGCACTACAGCTCCTAGTAAGTAAAGACCCATACAATTTTTATAGTTACGTTTTTGGATTCCCCACATTTGCAGCGGCAGTTAAAAGATCTTAGCTAAGGTAGTCTTTTATGTGTGTTTGGTTATCAGTTAATTGAAGCCTTTTCCTTATTTATGCGCAATGAATTTAATTTCATCACATTTTCTAATTCCAACCAATTTGAATGCATATGTGAAATATTGTTCATTTGCAGCTTGAACAGCTTTCACCACAATTCACAGAAAACATTTGCCTTTTTCTCACCGTGCATGCTCTTCTCTTTGGTGTAACTTTGGCATATAATGCTGGAGTGTGAAACTACGTTTTAATGGGCCCAGTGATATCGCAGTTTGTAAGCGTGAATTTGAAATTATTAGAAATAAAATAGACAATCATGTGTTTCTATTATTTGCAACCATTTTATTTAATCACTTTGAACAATGTGATTTAACTAACAAAGATTTGCCCACCATGTGTTACCAGTCATATTAATTAATGTGTTATATATCGTTGGAGCTGCAGGGTGAGATGCAGTTGTAAATATCATCAGAACTTTTATTTCCAACAGCACTTATCAGCCCCACTGGAGTTATAAGATTGTGGTGTTTCAGCAGATCTGTTTATTGTCACATGCTGATGTCGGCTGCTGAGATCAGCCAACATGTTCTTGTTCAAATCCGGAGAGGGGGGTTGCGGATATGAGTATTTACAAGGGGAATTGACTCATACATTCCTCATTTCTAAGGGGAACCTCAGGGTCCAACTTCTAATTGCTGAGACTCCCCCCAAACCCCATGTCTGGGATTACTGATAACCCTGGATGATTCAGCAACTCCTCGGATTAAGGAAATTTAGAATATGACCTGGCCACTCATAAATAGGGCCTAATGTGATTCCCCACTGAGTAAGTCCAATGGTAGTACTAATCACGGAGCTCAACATTAAGACTCCATCATATCTTCAGCATTTACAGAGGAAAGCATGCTCTGAGCACCTCAAGTGAGGGGACAGAACGTAGCTCAACTTTCTTCCATACACAAAGGAAGTGCATAAAAGGGAAAATCACCACCACAATGTCACTTTTTCAGTGACATTCTGGTGGCGATAGGGGCTTCATCTTATTTACAAGGTAGCGTAAAGCCATTTAAGTTGGCTTAACGCCGCCTTGTAAATAAGGCATTCTTTCACGCTACACTTAGTGTGAAAGGGGAGGGCAATCGGTGTTGAGGTGCGCGTTCCACCAAAACACCCATTGATTTTGACGCTGCCCCCTATTTACAATGGTGGCACGACGGACCTACGACGCCGCCACCCTCAACGCACTCAATGCCGGCCGGAACCACGCCTGCTGCCGAGCCACCCCGAGACGCACCCACGGACCCTTCACCTGCTGTACCTGCAAGTTCACCTGCCTCCGAACCTGCCCCGAACCCGCCAAGGCAAGCACCAGCAGCAACCACCTCAAGTGCATCCTGATCAACACCCGCTCCGTCCACAGACACGCCGTGGAACTCTGGCACCTCCTCGACGCTACATCACCGGACGTCGCCTTCCTCACGGAAACCTGGATGAACGCCTCCTCTGCACCTGACATCGCCATCGCCATCCCGAACGGGTACAAGATCATCAGAAGGGACCGCGTCAACCAGACCGGAGGAGGCATCGCCATCGTCCACAGAAACACCATCCGCATCACGACCGACCCCAACGACTCCTTCGCCGCAGCCGAACATCTCCACTTCCAGGTTCACACTGACCCAAAGACGACCCTCAGAGGCACCCTCGTCTACAGACCCCCGGGACCACGCACACAATTCAGCGAAGACATCACAGACTTCATCAGCCCGCACGCCCTACCCTCCGCCGACTACATCCTCCTTGGAGACCTCAACTTCCATCTGGAAAACAACAAGGACCGCAACACCGCCGCCCTGCTGGACAACCTCGCCAACCTCGGACTCAAGCAACTGGTCAACACCCCCACCCACTACGCCGGCCACACGCTTGATCCAGTCTTCTCATCCAGCAAGCACATCACCTTCAGCCACTCTACCGGACTCCACTGGACCGACCACAGCTGCGTCCACTTCAGCTTCAGAAGAACCACGACCCACCACCACCCGCCTCAGATTCCCCACAGAAGCTGGAGTAAGATCACCACCGAGCAGCTCACCACCTCTCTCAGCCAGAACCCACCCGCCAGCGCAACGGACCCCAACGAAGCAGCTCGGAACTTTACACAGTGGCTGACCGCCTGCGCTGACAACCTCGCACCACTGAAGAACCCTCCCAGCAGACCCAGAAGCAAGAAGGCATCCTGGTTCACCGACGAACTCAAGGACTCCAAGAAGACCTGCCGCACCCTCGAGAAAGCCTGGCTCCTCGACCGGACCACCGACAACATGACCGCCCTCAAACACGCTACCCGCAAGCACCACCAGCTTATCCGCACCACCAAGAAGAAATCCCTGAAGGACGATTGGACAACAATACCCACGACAGCAAGGAACTCTTCAGCATCGACAAGGAGTTCTCCAACCCCAGCACTGGCACCAACTACATCACTCCGTCACAAGACCTCTGCGACTCCCTCGCCTCGTTCTTCCACCGCAAGACCGCCGACATCCACAACAGCTTCAGCACACCATCCATGCACCCCACCGTCGAACCAACGCCCCCCACCACCACCACCACCCTCCGCACCTGGACCACGGTGACCACCGAGGACACAGCCCGCACGATGAACACCATCTACTCCGGATCACCGACCGACCCCTGCCCACACCACGTCTTCAACAAGGCCGACTCCACCATCGCACCCCAACTCCGGAACATCATCAACACCTCCTTCAACACCGCCGCCTTCCCGGAGAGCTGGAAGCACACCGAGCTCAGCGCCCTCCTGAAGAAACCAACAGCGGACCCCACCGACCTCAAAAACTTCCGCCCCATCTCGCTCCTCCCTTTTCCTGCTAAAGTCATCAAGAAGATCGTCAACAGACAGCTGGCCGCCTTCCTCGAGACGAACGGATCCCTCGACCCCTCGCAGTCCGGCTTCAGAGCCAACCACAGCACCGAGACCGCCCTCATCGCAGCCACCGACGACATCCGGACCCTGCTCGACAAGGGGGAAACAGTGGCCCTCATCCTCATGGACCTCTCCGCTGCGTTCGACACTGTCTGCCACCGCACCCTAGTCCAGCGCCTCAGCAATATCGGTATCCAAGAGAAGGCACTGGAGTGGATCATCTTGTTCCTCGCCGGAAGAACACAAAGAGTCCGCCTCCCCCCGTTTCGCTCCGAGGCCACCGAAGTCATCTGCGGCGTTCCGCAAGGATCTTCACTCAGCCCCACCCTGTTCAACGTCTACATGAGACCTCTTGCAGCCATCACACGCCAGCACAACCTCAACATCATCTCCTACGCTGACGACACCCAGCTGATCCTCTCCCTCACCAGAGACCCCGACACCGCCAGAACCTGCCTACATGAAGGGATGAAAGACGTCGCCGAGTGGATGAAGGACAGCCGCCTAAAACTGAACTCGAGTATATGCAGGGGGGTTTACCCAAAAAAAGTCACTGGGACCTGGGTCATAGTAGAACAGAAATAATTAACACACAGTTAAATGATAATGACACAATTAAAGGGTCTGCAATGTTTGATTCACAGAGCAGACACAATTAGGATATAGTATCCAGCATTTTTCATTGTAAGGACGGTTGATTAGTGCCCAGGGTAGGGGAGGTGGTAAAGTGAGGTTTGTGCAGGTAGGGAGAAGTGACCATAAAAACAGACGGTAATCTGGAAGAGTGAACCGTAATTTGAAATGTACACATGAACATAAATCACATCAAGTCAATTAAGCAACACATGCCCCGAACAGTACATCAATGTAACAATTGCGGAGAGAGGGGCTGGAATCGTGGGGATTGGTTGTCGACGTTTCGACCCACTGTGTGCAGGAATTCGTGGAACCCTTGCGGCGGGGTCTTCATCAGGACGGGTGTGGGGCTATCAACCTATCGGATTGCCGGTCGACATCTTAGTTGTAACTGTAGGATTGCTGGGGTTGGGAATACACGTTAGTTGTAGCCAACCACGTTCAGGCGGGGATCAGGGACAGCCCGGGGACGTAGGGCACAGGAGACTCTCGAATCAGCTGTTCTGGTGTGAGTCAGAGTCGTCCCCCATGTGGTTTAAGCGGCGTGGCGCTCGAATCTGAAGGAGCCCGTGAGGGGAATGAATCTGCCCGGCGTCTCCGCGTTCGCGTCAGGACTTTTCGAGACGGAAGTCCTCATCCTGGGATCTTCGCCCTCCGCCTGGGACGACTCCTGGTGGCCCCCAGCCCTGGGCACCGCACCAGGCCAACCGACCACGCACGCAACCTGGGCTTCATCTTGGACTCCTGCCTCTCGATGACCAGACAAGTCAACGCCGTCTCCTCATCGTGCTTCAACACCCTGCGTATGCTTCCCAAACTCTTCCGCTGGATCCCGACCGAGACCAGGAAGACAGTCACCCAGGCACTCATCACCTGCCGACTGGACTACGGAAACGCCCCCTACGCCGGAACCACAGCCAAGCTACAGAAAAGACTCCAGCGCATCCAGAACGACTCATCCTGGATGTCCGCCGACGCAGCCACATCTCCAGCCACCTGAGGAACCTGCACTGGCTCCCCGTCGACAAGAGGATCACGTTCCAGCTCCTCACCCACGCACACAAGTCTCTCCACGACCTGGGCCCCAAGTACCTCAACGACCGCATGACCTTCTACACGCCCACCGCCAGCTACGGTCCACCAGCCTCGCCCTCGCAGCCGTACCACGCATCCGAAGAGCCACCGCCGGAGGAAGATCCTTCTCTTACCTGGCTGCCAAGACATGGAACTCCCTCCCCATCCACCTTCGGCTGACCCAGGACCATCTCGCCTTCAGGAGACAACTCAAGACCTGGCTATTCGAGCAGTAGCATACCCCTTCCCCTAAGCGCCTTGAGACCCTCCCGGGTGAGTAGTGCGCTATACAAATGGTATGATTGATTGATTGATTGATAAATAGGAGCCAGCACCAAAATCAAGACCAGGGAAAACCTTACACAGGCAAAAAGAGGAGAAATGCTTTATAAATGCCTTTGATTGTTTATATGCAGGAAGCTGACCCTTCCTGCACATACACAATCATTCCCCTGCATAGCAGACACGCTTGCACTATGGTGCACCGGTGCCTGCATTGGTGCTAGGCAGCTAAATTAGAATCCGCACAGGGGGAAAGCCAGGGCTACACTGTATTCCTGTAAATACGGCGCAGCCCTGTGTTTCAGAAGTGGAGGAGCGTGGCGTTAAGCCAAGGAGTCCAATGCCACGCTCCGTCACTTCTCTAGTAAATATGCCCCAATGTTCTCCGCTACCTCTCACTGTTACTTTTCAGGTCCATACAGCATGTGTCTGTGTGCATCTAACAAATAAATAGAGGAGGTAAGTAGTGGTACTCTGATGCAAGGTGTAACCATAACCCAGTTACTTCCTCTGAACTCAGTTTACAAAAATGTCTATCTTTCCCACTTTAGACATTGACCTTTTTGGGTGAATAGTATATACATATGATGAATCCTATAAAAGCACAAACAGGACCATCACTAAATAACTCTAATGAAATTTAGTAACAAATGTAACTTCCTTACAGAAATCCTCCTAATATCTTTTTAAACCAAATGGAGAGGACTGATACCTCTCTAGTAGCATACTGGAAATGTTCACATCATTCCCTCATTAAATCCAATTATCAATCAACACTGGAATTCGTATTACAATTTAAAACAAAGATCCCACAGAAGATTTTAGGACCACAGTCTTTGTACTAGAATAAAATGGAAAAAATAAGGACTATTCAATTGTTCACATAGAGCCTATTTTGCTTTCAGGAACTTCGGAAACTTCAGAAGTGATGATTCTTGAGCACAGACATCCATTTTGGAAAGCACTTCTCCATATCAGTTTTGTGCATGTCCTTACGAATTTTACTGTAAGAATCCTTTTTTTGTGTTTTACTATATGTACCTGTTCAAGTGACACCGTATTCCTATGCCCAAGGCTTTGTAATGTATGCAGGTTCTAATTGGAAACCTGGGCATTGTCACATGTTTGGGGAGTTTGGCAGTTGGCTTTTAACATCCTGACTGGTAGCAACCCTCTGTATGGTGTCAGGGCATTTTTTTTATTTGGAGTTTTATATAGCGCAAACTAGACCTTAAGGTGTCTTAGCTCTTTGCATGCGCACCAGTTATGTTACAGACGGACAAATTAAGTTTTAGGTTGAGACTGAGCCAGTACCAGAGCACTGCTCTGGTGATCTGGTGTAGGTGGAGTTTGGAGGAGAAGCCCCACTCATATTTTTCATTGGCTTGTGTCTTTGTCCTTTGTAAATGCTGGTGTCTGATTCCTTAAAAGGCTTGTTAGTCCCTCCTTAGTACGATCATGTCATCATTTGTAACCTCCCATGGCTACTGGCCCCTTTACTTGGTTGTTACACAGTATGTATACTATTTTGTTTATCGAGTTTCTCCTATGTTAGGCACCACGATGTGCTTTGCTTACATTCAGCACATCCTGCATGCTTTCACTTTTAAAGCAGCCAGGACAATGGCGGCGGCGGTGGTGAGGGGGAGCGAAGAACAGATACTGAGAAAAAGAAGCAGGGAGGATCTTTGACACGGGGCGCCAGGGACAGAGAGCTTCGGCGTCATCCTGTTCATGGCAAGTGCGGGGTGTGCTGCTCGCCGCAGGCTGCTGCCGCCCTTATTTATTTAATAATGCAGCCATTTTCACTTTTGACACAGCGCCTTTATTTATTTAGTTAACAATAGCGCCACTTTCACTCTTGGCTGGGCACATTTTTTATTTCAGCGCACCTTCTCCGTCGTTATGGTTACTATATGACATCACTTTAATAGCGCAGCTTTGGGCACGGCTGCCATTGTAAACCTCACTTCCATCCTTTCTAGTCCCTGAACGTGGCTGACTCGTAAGCACATGCAGCATGTTTCCGGATGTGGTGGAAAAGGAAAATTTGGCGGCTCCCAATTGCACCCCACAGGATGCACAGATGTGAGAGAAAATACTGCAGTCATAAGTTCATCTTGCGCAGAGAAAGTGATGGCTGTAGCTGCTGCATTACCGAGCAGCGTTGAGATCTCATGCTACTTCAGCCGACGTAAAACTCATCACGGAAATCATGACTTGTTCGGCTTAAAACTCAGGGGCATATTATCAAGGGCCTTATCGCCGCTTTAGCGGGACTTTGCTTGTGATGGCCCCCATTTCAGCCCTCAGACGAAATTTAAAATAGTAGTGTGAACTTTAGCTCACGCTTCAGCAAACGTTTTGCAAGGAGGGCATTCTCAATTTTTTGGCTCTAACCTAATTTTTGCCTCAAAAATAAAAGTGACAGTATAGCACACCATCCTATCTTTCTTAAAACCACTTATACTGAAACTTCTCTGAAAAGATTTTTATCTTTCTTAACAGAAGTACGGATTCTGTAAAATTACGACTTCTCTGTCACCTGTAGGCTTTACTGAGATTGTTTTTTTAGGTTTGTCCTGTGAGACAGCTCGCCACCTTATCACAAGTTTACCAAATTACATTATGTCATTAGAGACACCATGTTCTTGTCATGCGCTATTTCCTTATATGGCATTTTTCAGCTGTTAGCCTTATTGTTATCTTGAAATAAACTCAAACTACAACCCCCAGAATGCAGTTTGGATGAGAAATGGTGCTCCTGATGGCATAGCCTCCTTAGCCTCCTTAACTCACGATGCCTGTGGCTGGTGTGTAGATGGTTCATTTGGTCCTATAGAGCTCCTTCCTTTGCATTATACACGTTTTTCACATGGGAACTCGTTACTATAGCCATTTAGATGACCTGAGACAATATATGTTTCATTATACTTTTCACACACTCTCGATGCCTACCTTGTATGTAGCGCTTAAAAACCGGCATTTTGTGAAATGCATTGCTCACCCAGTGCTGGCTCATAGGGAACCTAAGTTGCAGGGATCTGGGGAAGTGTTTGCTTAGGATCACACAGTTTGATCAAGGGGAGAGTAGCCCTTGCTTTCACAGTCGACATTTGCAATAGTCGTCGGAGTGCTGAGGCAAGTGTACACTTGCATCATTCTGTTCTGCGGGTACTAAGTGTGGTGAATCGTTTTTAGAAACTGGTGAACAAGGCACAAGTCCTAACACAAAAGAAGCGGGGGGACTAGCCAAGCTAGGCACTAAGCAAGTGACAGGGCGCGTAACTGGGCAGGTGCGCACCAACAGTCTGGCAGCTTGAAATTATTTGACCCTTGTTAACACCCAATGGTATTCATCGTATGGAGCTTAGAAAGATGAAAGTCAGAGCAGACCCTTCCTAAGTTGTTAGAACTTAGTAGTTGCACATATATTGAGGCACATTAGCTATTTGGTATTGCACATTCTGCTGGAGCATTCTATACTCACTAATGTTTTTCAGTGACACCAAAAGGGCCTCCACTCCCTACTTGCCTTTCTTTCATTGAATCCTCTAGTCCTCTTTTCACTTTCATTGTTCTCCACTGCATCCATGCTCTACCTTCCATCAGGCCTTCCTTCCATCAGGTACTCCTTCCTTACAATTGCTTCCTTCATCTCTCCTTCTATTCCTTCACTCTTTTCACTTTTCCTTACCTCCTTCCCTTCATTACTTACATCACCTCTACCTCACTGTCTTTCTCTCATACGTCCTCTAATTCTCGTTTACTGACTCCTTCTTTTCTCTCACAAAGTCCTTTCATTTTCCTTAAACGTCCTCTCTCCTTTCCTCCTTTTTCGTCTCTTCCACTATCTCTTCCACCCTACCTACTTCCCTCATACATTCACTCCATAACACATATGTACAAAAAATTACATTTACAATGCCAATTGCTTTAACTCTCGTTTTCTAAATCAGCACTTCACTGCAGATAAAAAAAATATAACATAAAAAATATTCTCATTACAAACCCAATAGCTCTAACTTTCACAAATACGAGACCAATTGCATTGCTAATGCTTGTTTTGTTTAGGCATGGAGAGATTAAGTGATTTGCCCAGAATCACAGAATGTTGAGCATCCCTGCCGATACTCGAACCCTGTTCCCCAGCTCCGAGGGCAACCGCCCTAGCCGGTAGGCCACATTCTTTCATCACCATCTTAGAATAAAAGCACTAATTCTAAGCCCACTCCTGCATCTGTGCACCTTTAGACCTTTGTTAGTAAAGTGTTATTTACTTCCCTTTTACTGGTCCCCATTTTCCATCTGTGGAGTGATGAAGCAGTACCAAGTTACAGACTCCTGGGATCCCCGAGAGGTAGAACATAAGCTGGTGCCAAGGACTTCAAGCAAGTACCAACCTCCGCACTTTCAGCAAAACCGATGGCCAAGGAAAGAAATATTTAACAGGTAACAGTCAGCATGGTAAGTATCACAGGTAAGTATCCAGTGTAGTAGGTGAGGCACGGGCCTCTGGGCTTGGCTTTTATATCTGCTGCACCCGAACACTGGAACCACCAGGTCCGCTGTCTTCTATGGGTTGGAGTGGCCACCTGTAGTACAGGACATGGGAAAAAAAGACTAGAACGCATCCTGTGTAATGAACCCTTTCTTTGGTCACAGCTCGCCGTCATGCTCTTGGGAGAACCACGGCAGCCATGTCACTAAGCTCCATTTGCAGTATTTCACTGGTGTGTAATTTGTCCAGTGCAAACACAAGGATATGATGGACTGAGTGCTGAAACTTTTCATACACTCACCCCGTCAGTCACAGAACTGGGTGAATCCATCATCCTTTTTTTACTCACTTTGCCACCTCAGTTCAGACCCAGCTGTATGCAATTCAGTCTTAACCCTGTGCCTCACAGGACCAGCCTAGCCCGAACTGCCAAGCTAGGTCTTCCCTGAACCGGAAACAAGCATCCTGGGATCGGTTTCGGGGTAACACCCCTCATCAGCCAGGATAGCTTGACTCCAGTGGCATGGAGAGCATAGGACCCATGTCTGGGCATGCCCGTCCCAATCGGGGTAACACATGCAAAAAGAACAATTGATGGACAGGACCCACTTCTAAGCATACCCGTCCCACTCGGGGTGACAAATGCAAAAAGAACAATTGCTGGATGGAATGCAGAACAATGTCATACATTCACCCCAATACAAAAATCTGGGCCTTAATCTATCGGTTTCTTTTGCTCCAAATGCCATTCAAGTCTTATTTTTGGGCTCACAAAAAATGTTGGTCTCATACAGACATATTATCATAACGTTCTTTCCGCATAACATGCCAGAGCAAAAGAAAGGCCTGCAATTAGAACATATATTAGATATTTCTCAGAATTTTCAAACTCAGATTTAGGGATATTTAGGATCACAAATGCTAAAATACCCTGGAATATTGCGACACACATACAGTGGCTTAACAATAGCTCCTCAGCCCCTGTGGTGCAGGGACTCCCAAGCTCCAAGGGCCCTGCAACGGCACTATGCACGGGCGAGCCTGAGAGCTCTCTTTTGGGTGGTGGGCACCCTCCCAGTACTTTGCAGAGGGCCCCCTCAAGTCCTGTTATGCCAATGCACACAGATAAACAGTCATAGGTAATAGCAATGGTTTTGTCTCTTGTATAGTGAAAGGTTACCTCAGGGCTACACTAACACCCAACAGTGGCTTGGCATAAGCAAACTGGTAAGATATAATAACAAAAATAAGAGGGCAAGTAGAATCAGAGCAGAGTTCTTCCATATGTCATAGAGAACATCCTTTCTGAAGTGCATAGATTACGCCCACAGTGTCTGATCCTCCCAGGTCCCGTGCGCTGTGGAGATATACAGGGCAATCAGTGGCACATTTAATGCTTCCCTCATACAGCAATGGCTAACTGTTATTTGTAGAGGGAAGGGTATGAAAGAAGGCTAGAGGGGTTTATGGCATTTGAAAATAATATTTTCTGGGCTTTGATAGTGATGCTGGCACTAAGTTGCTGAGAGACATGGGGCACAACTATTGGGATGGAGGAAAGGTCTAAGCAATGTTTTAATGACACGAGAGAGAGATGTACATCTCCATGGGGACAGTGTGGGATGCAAGCAAAGGAAGGGGAGTTGGACAGAACACAAACAGTTCTGAGCAAGAGGTGCAAACCATCACCCATTTTCCTACCAACTTCTTCATCCTCTCCATTTTTTTAACACCTTCGCCACACTCCTAGCCATGTTGGAGCTCCCAGAGCATGTGATAACAATTCTCAGCACAATTTGAACACCACTCCACTTGCTGAACAATGTTCCTAGCATCTCCAGATGCTGTTCAAAAACACTCCTGACCCCATCCCTCTCTCACTCTCCGTCATCTGACACTAGCCTCAGTCAAATACCTCCATCAGCATTTGCCTGAAATGACAGCAATCGCTCTGGAACTCTTCAGCTAGGAACCTACAGCATTAAATTAATTGACATTGGCTAAGTTCCAAGCTTTCAGCCTACCTAATCAGGCTGATGGAAATTAATGTGGACCTTCAGCATGAGTGACTCAGTAGGTGTTTATGTTTTAGAAAACCTTTTTTATAGAAGTATAAGTAGGATCTATTTGGTTATTGCCATAGGTGATGGTCATATTTTGAGATATCTTGTAATTACACCCTAGGAAGTCCATGTGCAAAAGTGTATGAGAAAAGCATGCTGCTCATGGGCTAGGGAAGGAATGCAAGACAGTCAAAATTGGGAAAATTTTAGATTTGTGCTGATTTTAGTCCAGCACACTTTTCGATATAACAGAATGCTTACTCATACAGTTCTTCTCATAAACAGAAGGACAAAATAAATAGAAGAGGTAAGGTTTCACCGACCAGCGACTACATACCTTAAAACCATTTCTATTGTGTGGTATAATATAAAATCCTTATCAACTATTATATGAAATACATCTCTGAATATTGGTGAAACAATGACTGCTCTGTATACAGAGGATGAGAACCTAAACTTTTTGACCAATATTAAGAGGTAATGATTTACGTGCAAGATTGCTCTAATTAAAGAAAGACATAGTTTCATGACAGTCTCATTATCAATGGTGAACAGCCAAACTGTGGACCTGATTAGAAAAGGGCTTCCACACTCATGGTGAGGGCCACAGTATTGGGGAGGTTTCCGCACTCAGGGCAGACTCTCCGCAGTGAGAATTCTCAAGCCCCAAAAACTTCAAAGCCTCAAAGCCCTACTTTTTTAGTGAACTGTGGGAATGTAGAAGTAAGTACATTTGCCACTGGCCGCAAATTTCAGTTGTTTACAGTTAAAAAATATAATGACAGTTTGTGTATTAGACATGTATGATGGAAAAGCTGAGAAATAAAAACTGGTGGGATTCTTGCAAGCCACACTTCCCTGGATTTCACTTGGACTCTGGTTTTCAGAAACAGCAAAGATTAGTTAGGTTCCCAAAATACTTGCTCCCTGAGGGCCAAATACTGAAGCTACACCTATGGGAATTTTAAACTTAGGAGGCTGTAATATCTTTGCTTGTTTTATATATATGCTTAGTTAGTATTGTTTAAGGCAGCTTCCTCCCTTACTGTTCTAGAATGTTATTCTTGGAAGTCCTTTGAGAATGCTTTTGCCAGTTGATATTTTTATGCTGTGCGGATAGGACGTTTTATCTGTACTTAGATACTTGAAGAATAAACCCTGCGTTCTTCCATCATCTACTGGTGTATACTTTATTACACTGGCGACGATCTGGCTTTGAACCCCTTTCATCTTCTGAAAATTCATCACTATTGAAAAACTTCAGCTTCTTCAATTTCATCAAGAAAGAAGAAAAGAACGTCCTAACACAACCAAGTTTACGTGTGGTACAGCATTTATAATCAAATTAAGGTACTGTAGAATTTTACTTTATTTAAAAGTGAGATTTCATCTTTCAGTTAAGTCGGCACAACTTTTTCGAGACCTTCGAGGGAAAAGGAGACCTTCTGACCTCGACATACTGGTACTCAACATGCTTGCTGCAACACAGATTTTATTTTAAACTGGGACCTTTCTATATCCTGGCTTACGTTTCCTTGAAGCTATTGCCACTTTGTGCGTGTTGTTTACTTTTAAACAAACTCCTCGCCTCACGCACAGGATTTGACTTGCGCTGTTGGAGTGGCATTGTTTACTTTTAAAACAAACTGACCAATTTATGTTGGGTTGTAATATAGAGAAGATAAAAGATGAGTTGTGGCAGACATATGATCCTAAATTAGATGAGATCATCTCAATTGCCAAACGTCTAGAGCACTCTCTTGCCTGTGTTGAAGTCATTACAAAAGAGTCCAGCGCTAGTACTGGCAAATGATAAATCATGTCCTGCCTTGTCTGCTAAATGTAAAACGTGTGGCAAAATAGGTCATTTAGCAAAAGTGTGCAGGACGAAGATTTATAAAAAGAATAAACGTGTGAAAGAGGTCTTCGTACAGAATGCTTCAGGTTCTGAATCTGATGAACTTCACTGTGGTGAAGTCTTGGTTCAATCAATTGAAAATCCCAGCAAAGCCTCGAAAAATCCGATTGATGGAGTCCAAGTGAATGGTTGTACTGTCAAAATGCTTTTTGACCCCGGCGCAAAAATTACATTAGTTCCTAAGGTCTTTTATGATACTGATTTAATTGACAAGGTAACATGTTTCAAGCCTGACATTAGACCTCTAGCTTATGGAGGACAACCAATGAAATTATTTGGTTATTTTATGGGTGAAATCGAGTACAAAGGAAAAATTACTGCTGGGAAGATTTATATATCGTGGGGAGGTGATTGTATCAACAGCTGGATTCACCAAGCTGATCTAGGTGTGATGTTGGTTCCTGGTGCTGATCCTTGTACAATAATGAGGGATTCTGTTATCTCTACAACAAATCAGGTTGAGAACAATACAGTGTGCAAAATTGGAGATGCAAAAAAGTTAGTTGATGTTACTCAGATACAAGATTTACGCTCTGAGTTTGAAGAGGTTTTTATAGAGAAGTTGGGATGTCTTTCTGACTATACTCAAAAGATTGTCCTCAAAGCTAACTCTGTTCCAGTCCCATGCAAAGTACGAAGCGTACCTCTGGCACTAAGGGAACCTATGCAAAATGAGTTAGAGAAACTTAAAAAAGAGGGTATCATAGTGGAAACAGAGGCAAGCGATTGGTTGGCTCCGGTCGTTTTGGCTCGCAAAGCTTCTGGAGAGATTAGGCTATGTGTTGACCTTCTGAACCTTAATCGTGCTGTTATTGCAGATAAATACCCACTCCCTAACATCTCTGAGATATTGACTCAATTAGAAGGGGCAGAAATATTTTCTACTTTAGACCTGAGGGCAGCATATCATCAAATCAAGATAGGTAGTGATTCAATGAATTTGACATCTTTTATTACGCCCATTGGGACATATACATTCACATGCCTTCCTTTTGGTCTTAACTCGGCTGCATTGGTATTCCAACGAGCCATGGAAAATGTCCTACAGGGTGTAGCAGGCATTAAGATATAGCAGGATGATGTTTTAAATACACGGTTCATCACACAATTGGATTATTTGGGACACAAATTACCTAAAGAAGGCGTAAAACCTATTGAGGGCCTTTCTGAACCTCAAAATAGGGATGAGTTAGTTAGCTTCCTTGGGATGGCGGAGTATTACAATAAATTTGTTCCCCAGTTTGCTTTGGGCACATATGCCTTAAGGTCACTCTTGAAAAGGGGGACAAAATGTGTGTGGTCTAACAAATGTAAAGCTGAGTTTGATGACATTAGGAATGCCCTAGGTAGCGCACTTTCGCTCCACAGCTTTGACACTTCTGCAAAGTCAATCCTGCTTACTAATGCTAGCTCAAAGGGGCTAGGTGCGGTACTCAAACAAATAAAAGATGGTAAAGAAGTGACCATCATGTTTCTTTCTAAAGCACTTGTGGGACCAGAAAATGCATACTCTGTCATAGAAAAAGAGACTTTATGCATTTTCTGGGCCATTAGAAAGTTAAAAAAAATGTCTGTGGCGAAACTCTTTTGTTGTTTGTTCAGACCATAAACCATTAAAAGATCTCTTTACTAAAAAAAAAGTTTAGACGCTGTTTCCTCAAGAATTTGCAGATGGATCATTGCTCTCCAGGACTATGATTTTGTAGTAAATTGCATACCTGGCGTAGAAAACAAAGTATCTGATTGTCTCTCCCGTCTTCTTCAGATTAATTTGAATCTTGATTCTGAGACCCTGGGTGATTTGTGTGGTAATGATGGATACAATGTGTGTGAAATAATTACTGATGTTTGGAGAGAGAAAGAGTGGAAAGATTCTTTGAGTAAAGATACGGTTCTTGTGAAAATATTTCAGTTGGTGACTGAAGGGTGGAAAAGTATGAAAGGCCTTGATAAGGATGTTTGCAAATACTGGAATGTTTGTGACAAATTATCTATCAGTTCTGGGATTTTATGGAAGGGTACGAAACTTGTACCTCCCACCTGTGTTAGACCAAGAATCATCCAACAAGCTCATCTAGGACATCTAGGTGTCTCAAAGACTAAAGAAAGGATTTGCATGCACTTTTGGTGGCCGGGTATTCATCTTCAAGTTGAACGGGTTGTGAGAGATTGTGCATCATGTAATACATGTGATAAAACATTAATGACAAGAGTTCAACCTATGGTAATACGTAAGGAACCTACCAGGTGCTGGGAAGAGATTGCTCTTGATCTTCTAGGACCTATTTCTAGTTCTTCTAGTCAATACTATGTGTTTGTTTTGATTGACATGTTCTCCAGATGGTGGAAAATCAAAGTTGTAAAGAGCACTGAGACAAAAGATGTTATCAATTTTCTAGAATACATTTTTGCTAGGGAGGGTATCCCCGATTCTCTGCTGACTGATAATGGAGTCCAGTTGGTCTCAAGAGAAATGGAGGAGTATTTAACAAAAAATGGAATTAAACATAAGCGATGTTCTCGCTATCATCCTGAAACCAACGGGATGGTAGAGAGGTTTATTCGAGTCCTCAAAGAGTCTGTACAGTTGTCCAAAGATCAGGGAAAAGACTGGAAATGTTAAATTGCTGAGCGGGTGAGAATCTATCGTCTCACTCCCCATTCTACCACTAACAAAGTTCCGTTGAACTGTTTAGAGGACGAAGTCCTAACACTCACCTCTTTCAGTCATGGATGAGAGATAAATGTCATATTTCTAATTCTGGAAAGGTTTCGTGTGTTATTGCTTCTGATAATCACAATAACTCTAAAAAATTAAAATCTTTAAAAAGAAAGAATTATTTCGACAACAGGAATGCTATTTCACACACTCGTGTGCAGGTGGGTGTCAGGGTGAAAGTTTGCTTACCCAAGAATTTTGTGGATTATCAAAATATTCTTCTCCTTTTGTTGTTAACAAATGTTTTCAAAATGCTGTCAAGTTGAGTGATGGTCACATGTGGAATTTAAGTAGAATTGTTCCTTTACATAACAATATCTCTAATACACCTAATGCTAGTAATGAAACATGCATCAAAAAACCTGTGTTGCGGAGAAGTTGTCATATTAAGACATTTCCTGTGTCTCTTTATGATTTTGTTTTAAAGTAATTATGCAAAGGAGAAAGGTGTGTAATATCTTTGCTTGTTTTTATATATGCTTAGTTAATATTATTTAAGGCAGATTCCTCCCTTACTGTTCTAGAATGTTATTCTTGGAAACCCTTTGAGAATGCTTTTGCCAGTTGCTATCTTTATGCTATGTGGATAGGACGTTTTATCTGTACAAGATACTTGAAGAATAAACCCTGCGTTCTTCCATCATCTACTTGTGTGATTATACTTTATTACAGAGGCCATTTTAAGTTTCCTTGAATAACTATTATTATTGCTAATTGGGTAGAGGCCCCCCAAACGACCTGCCAAATTGAAAGTTCCCATCCACTCTAGCTGTGAATTCCAATCGAAGCCCATGTTAGATGTGTTCACATCTAACATGAGCTTCGATTGGAATTCATAGAGCATATTATCAAGGCCATTATCGCCGCTTTATCGGCAGTTTCCTGCCGATAGAAGCGGCGATAATGTATCGCCTGTCCTTGATAATATGCCCCAAAGTTCTGAAGAAGTAAGCAAACACTGTCCCAATTGTTAGAAAAGGCTCAGTATTAGAGAGAAACCCTCACCACTTAAGGGATTCGAAAACATAGGTAAAGAACAGCCAAATGTAATTGCAGGTATAGTTAGTTTTTTGTAGAATGCTCTTCTCAATAAACATCTTGACTGCTTTATTTTTTCTTATTAAGTTACATTGCACAAAAAGGGAAATGAAAAGAGTCCCAGCTCTGGTTTAATAATGATTTGGCCCTGACATTGTCCTCTCAGTTAAGTTAGTTTAATTTTGAATATCTACAATATTTCTTCTAATCAGGACAAAGATTGTCAAGTACATTTATTTCCATTTGGCTGAATGGATGTTCTACAAAGACATATTTCAAATAGATGTCATATAATGCAGATTTTTGTATGAAGAGAGAATGATAGTTGTTTTTTTATATTATAAATTCAATTTGAATAATTCTAGTTAGAGCTTCAAATGATCAATTTGAGTTAAAGAGCATCTATAATAGACTCAACCAAAACAGAAGGATGTCAGAGAAATATGCACTTCTGGAAGGATCTGCATACATCAGCTGCAAAGTCAATCTCCTATAGAATTACACAAAAGTTCTCCTTCACATCCAATTTGTGAACATAAAAATTACTTAGGTGAATATTAATAACGTGAAATTCTGCAGGAAGAGAATTATATGAAACTTTTAGCTCAAGATAGTTTGTTTCAGCAAAAGTAATAACTGAGTTATATTATCATTATTTTGCTATTGTTTGCCTAGTTAGAGAGAAGATGCAAGCTCAGACAGCAGCGGTATTAGTTGTGTTGCAGAGACCTTCAAAGATTCCAAGATCCCATCAATCTTCCTTGCTCGTATGTTGTAGGATGTTGGCTCTCTATATAGTGTACTAAAACTAAGTACACTGTGCAGAGAGTCCAGTGAGTCCCTTATTGATTGACAGAGGCAGAGGTAGAGAATACTAACGCTCTATTTGTGGTAGTGTGGGCGAGCAGTTAGGCTTAGCAGAGGGTAGTGCTAAGCATTTGTTTTACTCAGAGGCAATAAATCAGACAGACACTCAAGAATAAATCCGAGACAAATTTATAAAAACAGAATTCATGTTTATGTAAATTTTAAGATAAGAACTTTGATTTGCAGTAAGTACTTTCAAAGTTACGATTTTTAAGAGTTAGCAAAATGTATCACTTTTTTATGCAATTACACACCATTGAAGTCAATGGGGAAAAGCAGAAAAATGCATAAAAAATCAGGTAATGCTTTCATGAAGTTCACCTTTTTGTTTTAGATTGGTATCAGAACCAGGTCCAATATTCCAGCAGCAGAAGATTGGTAGTATCCCTGATTCAGCCGAGAGCAGGGTGCTGAGGGTCTTGGTAGCTTGTGCACTTTGACGAAGGGGGTCATTTGAAAAGACACTGCACAAGGACTAAAGGTAGGTCTGGTGGGTCCCACATGGGGGAGGAGGTCACAAGGGTCTCAGCACCATAGGAGCACTGCTGGATTGTTGTTACCGGGGCTGGTCAGGTACCGAGCAGATATGACAGCTGGGCGCTCTGCATCGCGATGTCCTTTTGGTCAAGAGCAGGAAACTTGGAGAGGGAATTTTGGGACAGCTAGGCCACTCACAATGTGGGTCTCAGGGTTCTCAATGTACCACTTTGGGTGCTTGCTTCTGGGGTTGTTGGAGTCTGGAATGGACTCTTCGTCTCACTGTTTGCTGAAGGGGGTCCGGTACCACAGGTATTGGAACAGTGAAGCTACGGTAGGCCCTGGTGTCACCAAACCTGGTAGGGAAACAGATCTGGCCCCTCTGTCCCAATGTACCTCTCTGGTTTGGATGCTGCCCCGAGTCGCCGGGAAGCAGAAGGTCAACAAACCGGACTTTGCAGGATCGGTGCTTGCAGTGTGCAGGGGAGTGATATCTTCACTCCAAGGGAGGTCCTCAGTGATTTATCAAAGGCTGAAGGAAGCCTGGAGCTCTGGGGTTCTTGGAGATTTCACTTGTTTAGGAAAAGACTGCACAATCACAATTGTTGAGTCCTTGAGGCAGAAGGCAATGCTTGGCACCAGTATGTCTCTGCAGCAGGGCTTCAGTTCTCAGGCAGCAGTTCTTCTTTGTCCATGTCTTCTTCGTGTCAGGCTAATCTAAGGTTCGAGGTCGTGGATGCTACCTAATTACTACATTTAAGGATGTCAAAGGAGAGACAGTTATTAGTAGCCACCATCTAAGTGACCACTTCCTGTGGACAGGGACACTACCCTAGCCCAGATCGGTTGTTTTTCCACCATCTCAAGATGGTGGATTTTCAAAAGATGGGTTCACCTTGGGGTGTGGTGCTAGCTCAGTGTGGACACTCCTCCTCATCTAACTATTGTTTCTGCTTGTCCTCCCACCAAATGCCAAGCAGGACATGAGAGTTGGCACCCCCACTCTCCATGGAAGCCTGGGTTGCACTTCAAAGGTGGCATCACCTTTGAACCTTCCCGCTCTGGAAGACCTTTCCGGCCTAGAGGAGTTGTGAAGCACCTCCGCCCAGAGCATATTTTTATCTGGCCTCTGAGAGTGATGGCTCCCACTCCATGAGGTCAGAAACATGTCTGGTGGTGGCAGGCTAGCTATGACTAGTCAGGGACCACACCTGTGCCTGGCAGGTTTTCAGGGGACCCACAAAAGGGTTTCCTGTGTGCATTTATTAATAAACCCACCACTGTCATCAGGATTTATTAAGACAAGACTTAGTATATAGTGAAGTTATCATAGAGATAGGAAACTCGTAATGACAAGTATCCAGCCCATGTACTCTAGAGGGCCTCCCTGTGCACTTACAATATCCAATAGGTGCTTAGATATTGTAGGGTCATATCTGCTCATGCAGATATTTCCACACATGGCATATAGTGCACCCTGTCTTAGGGCTACACGCCATAGTAGGGGTGACTTACCTCTTGTGCAGTGTATGAGGGCATGGGGCTGTGCGACATGTTGACTCTTCTGCACCCAGACACTCAGCCTGCTATGTCAAGGTGCATGTCCTTAGTGAGGGGTCTCTGGGGCACAATTCATCCTACAGCCTCAGTGGACCTTCTTCAATACCCATGGGGTCCAATTTACGAGTGACTTACAGGGGTGGCTGAATTGTGCCAATAGTAGTACAGTTTTGATAAAAAGATCTGACACAGGGAACCTTGTTAGCAGGTACCCAGTGGACCTACAGTTCAAAATCACATCAGGCATCAAGCAAAAATGGGGGACAAACCATGTCAATTGAGGCACTTTCCTACATATGTCAAATTAGAAATATATACAATGAAAGAATTCTACCACTTGTTGTTGACTACACACCGTAAAAGAAATAAAGTGACCTCCAGCACTCAGTTAATGATGTCACATCAACAGAAATACCTGTCTTTAAATACGCATTAAATATCATTTGTGGTTGCTGCTGGACCAAGTAGACATGTTGTAGTCATGCTACTGTGTGTAATTGGGGTGTGCTTTCTAGATTCTTGTATTTTTTTGTGGATTTTTGTAAGTGCTGCCATCATTTTACGGTCAAGGGGTTTGGGGTAGGTATAAATAATTTCTTAGATTTTCTGATATTTCACTATGTGTCTGCTATGTTATGTTATATTATGTTAAAAGTGCTTATAAAGCGCACGTACACCAGGCGGTTTCATGGCGCTGGGGTCAGTGGAAGAAGTCACATTTACAGAATAGTAGGTTTACTGATATGACTGAGAAAATAAAAAGTTTGTTAGCAATCTTCTGAAATGCTCATAAGGGGTTGCCAGCTTCACTTCCATAGGGAGGGATTTCCAGAATTGCGGGGCCAGGACCGCAAATCTGTGCCCTCCATGTTTTTTATGTTTAAATGAGGGGGTGATCGGGAAATTTGATTTGGAGGAGCGTAAATTGCGTGAAGGAGTATAGTGCTGGATCTTCGAGGAAATGAAGTCTGGGCCATAAAAGATGGTACATCCTAGCTTGAAGGCACTGCGTTTGGTCACCGGGAGCCAATGTAGACTCTTCGTAAGAGGTTTGACATGATGTCGCATAGGTTGTGGGCAATCAGCCTTGCCGACTGATTTTGCACTAACTGTATGAGATGCCGTTGGTAAGCCCGAATACCGGCATATAGTGAGTTTGCACAGTCGATGTGTGAGATTACCAGTGCTAACACGACCAGAGTCAAGGCCTAAGTGGTCAAGAATCTACTGATCTTGCATTTTCTCCGAATATAGTAGAAACAAGAGGAGACCACTGCGCTGATTTGGGCATTCATGGATAAGTCGCTGCTGATCAGAATGCCCAGGCTCTTAACATTCTTGATGTTAGATGAGCTGGACTCACCACCTTTACATTCTTCCACATAGGCATACAGATTAGCATCCACAAGGGATGTCAATCCAGTATGCTGATACCCACCAACAAAGCCCTACACAACCAAGGCCAGCTTGCATTAAACAAATTGTGAACCTCCACTTCCCCATAGACACCTGTGCTCTGCCTCCTTATCCCTCACTCACACCCCTGAATCCCCCGAAGCAACAATGGAGGACACTCCTCAACCTACCTCCCGGCGAAATCCCAGAACGACCTCCCCTTCACCTCCAGACACTATCTAAAATGTAGGCCTAGTCCCAAGGACTGTAGGGAATTGTATTGTTGCAGCCACCCTAAAACTGGTAGTCAAGAACTTAAACACCTGGATCACCAATGCTGCAGACAGAGTTGCCCCCATCAAGCCAGCCAACCCCACTGATCCACCAAATAATCCAGCTGGTACACACCAGAACTCAGCACAATGAAACATAGCTGAAAAACAACTGGAGAGAAGATGGTGCACCAGCAGAGACGATACAGACTTATATTGTCAAAGGTGGTGCATGCACTGCTGTATTCCAAAAGTAAAGGTTTTAACTTAGGTAGAATAATCAATTTGGTGCAGAAGATCGGGTATCGCTCTCTGGTCCTTGAGCGTCCTATATTTCACTTGTTAAGCGTCCCTCCAGGGGAGACGTTCCCTCAGTGCACCACTTCTGATCCAAAATAAGATGGATTAATCCCAATCAAAAACGCTCTGTGCCTTCAATTTTTCAGTAGAATTTATTCTTTATTCTTCATAAATTATTTTTCTTTATTCAATTGTAGGTATGTGTGCTAATGTTTTAGTTCCAAAATCCCTGCATTGTGGCATTAGTTTACATGAAAATGCAAGTACCAATTGGTCAATCCCAATGCAGTCATCAGGGGAATGTTGATAATCTGTTCACAGGAAGCAGGAAAACATACTGGGTTACCATTACTGGATGCACCCACTGTACTGTTAATAGATAGGTTGGTGTTAATCACATGCATGTTTGTGACTGATAACTTGGTGCCACGAGCGAAGTTGGGAAAGGGAGCTCTCCCATCAAAGTATAAGCCACCAAAAGGGGTAATGCTAAACTGAGTGGTAGACTAGGGTGATAATACTGTTTAAATTGTGTGGTGTGTCCCATAGAGCTTACTAGAAACCATGTGGGTTTAAACGCAGTGCAGTACCATTAATCTCAACATTGTGTCATAAGTACGTATGTTTTCATGTTTAATTTGAAAAGATTATCAACATTCCCCCGATGAAGGGCTGATGTAGCCTGAAATGCATTGGGATTGACCAATTGGTACTTGCATTTTAATGTCAACTAATGCCACAATGCAGGGATTTTGGAACACAAATGTGAGCACATGTACCTACAATTGAAACATGAAAACGAGTTTAGGTAGAATAAATTTTACTGAAAAATTGAAGGCTCAAGGCATCATTTAATGTGATCACTCCATCATATTTTGGAGCAGTAGCGGTGCACTGAGGGGACATCTCCCCTGGAGGGACGCTTAACAAGTGACTATAGAGACTAAGCCACTTTCAAGTCAGCCCTCAACTAATACCACCACTGACTCAAAGACACAAAAAAGGATGCCCTTGCAGACTGCATCGAGGCTAGCACCAACTACACCAAGGAACTCTTCACCATCATCAGAGAGTTCTCCTGCCCAACAGCCACCACAAACACGATCCCCTCCTCACAGGAACTCTGCGATGCTGTAGTGAATCACTTCCACAACAAGATATCTACCATTGACAGGAACTTCGAGCCCCAACTCACCGATCTCTTCTACCTCCGCTCTCTAATGGAAGCCTCCCCCGACCCCCATCCCATGGCATTGGAACAGCTCAGCACACCAGATGCCACAGCCGTCATGAACTCCATCCACTCAGGAGCACGCACTGATTCTTGCTCCCACCACCTCTTCAACTTAGGAAGCAACGAGATCAGCCAACAACTCACCACCATCTTCAATGCATCCCACTATACACCATCCTTCCCATTTGCATGGACACAAGCAGATGTCAGGCCTATATCCAAGAAACCCTCCGCTGACCCCAGTGAACTCCAGAAATAACGCCCCATATCACTGCTCCCATTTTCTGCCAATTTCCTGGAGAAAGCCATCAGCTCACTGAATGCCTGGAGATAAACAACCTCCTAAATGCCTTCCAATCAAGTTTCTGAGCCAACCACAGCAAAGAGACTGCCGTGATTGCTGCCATGGATGACATCTGCACCCTACTCGACAAAGGAGAATTGGCTATCCTGATCCTTCTTGACCTCTCCACAGCCTATAACACCATTTCCCACCACACGCTCATCAAGAGACTGATCCAGATTGGAATCAAGGTAGACACATTGCGATGGATTGCATCTTTCCTCATAGGACACACACAGAGAATCCTCCTCCCCCTTCACCTTGGATAGTACAAGCTCCAACTGCGACATCCCTCAATGCTCATCCCACAGTCCCTCCCTCTTCAACACCTACATGACGCCTCTGGCTGACATTATCAGAATCCACAATATCAACATCATATCCTACACAAACAATACCCAGCTCATCCTCTCATTCTCAACAGACCACACCATCACCAAGACCAACTTCCACAACTTCATGAAGAACATCACAGCCTGGATGAAGGACAACTGTCTGAAGCTCAACATGAACCAGACTGAAGTCCTGATTTTGGCAGCCATGGAGGACTAATCTTCCCTGTATCCGAGGTCCAAAAGGTGTTAGAATCCTGTACCCCAAGGTAAGGCCCCGTTGCCAGAAGGAGTACCCATTGACCTTTTCCAACATAATTACGATATGTGATTCACCTTTACTTGCAAATATTTTTAACAACTTTCAGATAGAAGGTCCACCTCCATCATGGAATCAGAGCATAATTGTACCGCCTTATAAAAAAGGGGATAGGGTGTCCGCAAAGAATTACTGCCCTATATCTCTCCTCGATACCACAGCTAAACTAATGGGTCGGGTTCTCCTGGCCAGACTAGAGGATTGGGCAGAATCGCATAAAATAATTATGAAGGCACCATATGGGTTCTGTAGAGGAATGGGAACATTCGATCAATGCCTAAACCTCTCACTAACTATATGGAAGTACTTGAAGGCTAAAGCGGGAACCTATACATGGCCTTCATGGAGTTAACATCAGCCTTTGACATTGTTTCACATTCTAGGCTGTGGTCCATGATGGAGGGTATGGGCATTGACCCGCCGATTATTTGATTAATCTGCCAGCTGTACACCAATGCCACAGCTTGTTTAAGGTATGGCAGGAAGGGGGAGTGCACTCGTCACTTTAAAATCTAAAAGGGAGTAAGACAGAGGTGAGTGCCCGCCCCGTTTCTTTTCTAAATCTATACGAACAGAGTTCAGCCCTCCCTGTCTGCCCTCACATTGGATGTGCCCAAATTCGACCAAACCCCCCTCCCGATCCTGGCGTACTCTGATGATGCGGTACTGATGGCTTGATCGGGGTTGGCCTTACAAAAATGAATCAAAGCTTATTCCACCTTTATGGCTTCCCTTGACCTAAAAGTTAATGAATCCAAATCATTTATAATTGTGGAGGGAGCGACTAGAGGTGAGACACATCCCCACTTTCAGTTGGCAGGCAAGGGAATTGAGGTGGTCGACTTCTTTTCATATCTTGGAGTGCTCTTTGATAAGGATCACTTGTGGTCTAATGTAGAGAAAGCAAGAGGCCAGGGTATGCAAAGGAGCATCAATGCTGTTAGGAGATTTGCAAAAAAGCTGGGAGGAACCCCCCTAGATGCAATAAAAAATATTTATTTAGCTAAAAGAAAGTCGGCCGTAACATACGGAGCAGGTCTTTGGGGGATGGTTAATGTTGCTTTGTTACAGCAAATGGAAGGCTCCTTTTTTAAAAATTGTGTATCTTTACCCCAATCAGCCCCAAATTACATTTTACATCTTGAATTGGGGCTTCCCTATTTGAGTGACACCATAAGGTTGGCTCCAGTCCTCTTGTGTCTTTCAATATGGCAGAGAACTACGGTGGACTTGACCCAAACAATCATTAGGGAATGCTGTAACCTAGACCACTACAAAAGGATTGGATGCTAAATTACATAGAAACTGAACTAAAAGCTCTAGGGCTGGGAAAACATTTTCAGGACCCTGACTCCTGCAAAGAGATCACAAACAAATGGATAAAGGATTTATATTCCCAAAGATTCAAATATGTCCGAAGGGAAAAAAAATGTATCCATCATTCCTCCATAGCAAATGATCTGGTCCCATCAATATCAGGAGAAGGTTTTCATTATTTATCTTGTATATTTAATGCGCAGCACAGATTTATCTTATTGCGCTTCAGACTGAGAATGATTCAGTTGCTCCTGGGATACCCACAAAATAAATACAGACTAGCAGATCTTGCGTCCTGCCCTTGCAATAACCATGCAGTGCAGTCAGACTTACTTATTGTATTCTTTTGTAAAAATTATTCTGAAGAAAGGAAAACATGTATACTCCCAATCCTGAGGCACCATAACTGTAGGCAATGCCGGGTCGCCATGTATTTTTTAAAGGCCTTAGTGAACCCATTTGTGTGTTTCTGTGTCCCTTCATTATTATGAGCCTGTTTTAGGAAGAGGAAAAAGGCAGCCTCACATCTTAGTAGTATTGTGCAATTTTAATTATCAACTGCTTTTCCTAAATTATTTTAAAGGTCTTACTTGGATCACAGCAAATTTGTTTAATACTCATTTTAACTGTGTATATACATATATTTATTGGTCCGGACATTTTATATGTACTCATGTGCCTTTATGGTCTGATTATCAAAGATCGAATAAAGCTGTGTGACTGACTGACTGCCAGCCATGCCTCCCTCTGGAACGACATGTGGTGACCCATCACCACACCTATGAACCAGACCCGCAACCTCTGCATCATCCTGGACAGCAGGGCCGGCCTAAGGCATGTGCAAGCTGTGCACCTGCACAGGGCCGCCAAACCCCAGGGGCCGCCACGCCGATATATATCCTTAGATACATATTTGCGTGGCGGCCCCTGGCAGGGATTTGGCGGCCTCGGGCCCCCTACCTACACTCCCTGCTCAGGGCCTCCGTGAGCCTAGAGCCGGCCCTGTGGACATCTAACTCACCATGAAGCAACAGACTAACACAATCTTCTCTGTCTGCTTCCACACTCTGCACATGTTTTGAAGAATCTTCAAATGGCTCTCTATACGAACAAGAAAAACAGTTATGCAAGCCCTAATCACCAGCTGTCTTGTCTACAGCAATGCACTGTACACAGAAACAACTGTCAGACTCATGAGAAGGCTCCAGATGAGCAGCCAGACTGATCTTCAACCTGCCTAAATGGACCGACATCACCCAACTCCTGAGGAACCTCTACTGGCTCCCCGTCCAGGAAAGATTCCAGTTTAAACTACTGGCACATGCCTAAAAAGCCCTATATGACCAAGGAAGAGGATACATGAACCATTGCCTGCACTTCCATGAACCGTCCAGAAATCGGCACTCTGCCTCCCTCACCATTGCACGGACACCAAGCTTCCTCCGGATGCACAGTGGAAGCTGCTTCTTCTCTCTCCTCACTACCAAGTCCTGGAACACCCTCCCTCTCCCCCTCTGAACATCAACCTTGCTGACAGACTTCAGGAAGAGACTCAAGACCTGGCTTATCATCTAAGCCCAGCAACCCAGGACCTGGATCCCCTCTTAGGGTTATAAGCCACGCTTTACAACTACTGATTGATTGATTGCATTACTTTTTCACTCCAAACACATCACTAGTCCCCAAATTACTTGAATTTGCATCAGGTTCAAGGCATTATTTTGGAGTGCATATTTGATAGGATGCTGGATATACTTTGGTCTATATTGGAAGGACTGTGTGGTGAGCATGAGGTTCAAAGATGTGGTTCAAACATGGAGCAGTGAACATTGCTGTGCACTATAATGAGGTATTGCAGTACGACAAGCCACAAAGCACAGGAGAAAAATTTGTCCCTGGTTACACTTTTAGGAGAGGTCATTACCCTTAAAGCTAGGTGGAGTTCCCAATGAAATCTATTACAGAGAGTAAAGTAACAGAGCTGGAATGCACTCAAGCACCACTCTGACATAGACGTCAGTTATGTCACCACATGAAAAAATAAACCAATATAATGACTCTCATCACCAAAGAATTCAAAATTGACAAACATCCAGTGAATCTGCAATCTGAAGCTTCAAAAAACAATGGTGCTTCATTTGATTTTTTTAGAATGTGGGCTGAAGGCGTCCTACAAATGGTAGAAGCAGTTTGTCTAAAATGAAAGGTTTTGAGCCAGGCTTATGTCTCCCATATTGCTCTGCCGGTGCTGCATAAGAAAATGCTAGTGTGGGAACTGAACCCCAAAGGATCACCTGAATCCTAATATTTGGTCACCCTGATTTTTACCAAAATATTTTGCCTCCAGTGTCTCCAGTTGATCTAGTTGATCTAGCGGTTGGAGAATACACTCCTCATCAGAAAAATGCAATATAGCAAAGTTAAACAAAATACAATATTGGAATCTTAAAAGAATGCGTTCTAGATAAAAAAGGCAAACATGAATTTATTGCAGAATATTTCAAAAGGAATTACATTGAAAAATGCATGAAATGCTATAAAGGCTCAAATACAGTGTTAGAGTTGGCTTTTTCAGTTGGTTAACCCACAGACATTTTGCTATTTGGCCTCCTGGTTTTGACCTTCTTTTTATTGGTTTTAAGACTTTGGGCACTTTACCACTGCGATTCAGTGCTAAAGTGCATATGCTCTCCATGTAAATTGTGTTTAGGGATTGGTGTTTCAATAATTGGCTCTTTTGATTTACTACTAAGTCCCTAGTACAATGCACATATGTGCCCAGGGCCTGTAAATCAAATGCTGCCAGTTGGCCTGCAGCACTGATGGTGTTACCCACACAAGTAGCTTTTCAAAGGCGTCTCAGACCTGCTACTGAAGTGTCTGCATGCAATTTTAAAATGCAATGTTGACCTGGCAAGCAGTGCATGTGAAAGGTAGGATGTACTGGTGTGTATTACATGTCCTGATAGTGACGTGCTGTGCAGTTAGTTTTCCAGTATTGAAAGGCTATCTGTCCCATGGGCTAACATGGGGGTGCCTTGTAACATCTGAGAAGCATAACTTTTCCATTGGGACAAGGTGGAGAAATTGAGTTTAGCGTGCCTAAACTCAGAATTTAAAAATACATGGTTTAGTAAAAAATATTTTGATATTATGTGTTTGAAAATACCAGTTTAAAAAGTGGGTATTTTTGTGTCTAACCATCATGTGTACCGCTGCCTGTTTGTGTATTCCCCATCTGGGTTCAGATTGACAGGAGCAGGGGATGAGCATTCACACTAGACAGACACAAGTGGAGGTTTGAGGTGTGGCCTGCCTTTCCTGGGTGACTCATTGCCAGGCTGAATAGACTTGGCTGCATTTAGAGTAGTGGGAGGAGTTAGCACTTGCTGGACTGTGGCTCCGTGACCTGATGGCACCACAGAGGGCACCGCCACACTTCGCATTACATTTTACAGTAGTGTGCATTGTTTAGTGTAAGGGATATAGTTTTTTATTACTGTAAGTTAAAGTTTCTATTTCAAAGTCCAGCACTTTATCTGACTTAACGTATATGGGAGTGGGATAGTCAAATGTGTTTGTTTATCGTCCAGCACTTTCCCTGACGTAAGTTATATTGGAGTGGTAATAGTTAATTTTTTTAGGTTTAGTGTCCAGCACCATATCTGAATTAAGTTGCATTGGAGTGGGGATAGGTTTTCTTTATGAATTGGCATGACCCCTAAGCAGCCCACTGTTCAGAATGTCAATACATAAGTCCTATGTTGTTCCTTTGTCTTTTATTTCATCTTATTCAGCTTAGGTAATCTCTATACTTTCTGTAGTCGCTTTGGTCAATCCAGTAGCCAACACATGTTTCGTCATTAGGTAAATAAACATCTGACTTCATCAGGGCTGATTTTTCATATACCATACTATACACTATTGTTGTTGTCAACAACTTGTAGTCCCAAGCACTATTTATAGATCAGTCATAAATAGTAATAATTCTCCTTAGGCATGTATGTTTGTTTATTTCTATATTGTATAAACACCTGTTTCTGGTAACCGTTACCAGAGGAGAGTACTCCTATGTTGTATGGAAACCGGCGTGTCATTATCTCTGACTTCATTTATATTGCAGTGGAAATTGTTAAATTTTTATGTTTAGTGTCCAGCACTTCCCAGACTTAACTTATATTGGAGTAGGAATAGTTAATTCTTTATGTTTAGTGTACAACATCTTTCCCGAAGTAAGCTGTATTGTAGTGGGAATAGTTGATTTTTTATGTTTAGTGTCCAGCACTTTACCTAATTTAATTTGTATTGTAGTGGACATTGTTATTTTTTCAGGTTTTGTGTCCAGCACCTTCCCTGAATTAAGTTGTATCAGAGTGGGAATAGTTATTTTTTACTGTTTAGTGCTTAGTCTATTTTGTGAATTACAATATATTATAGTGGGGTAATAAGTGATGAATATATATATATGTATATATATGAATATATATTGTTTAGTGTGTTTTTGTGAGTTATGTTATTTTGTAGTGGTTATATTACATATAGTAGTTTTGGGGTATAGTGTTTTTCAGTCAATTTCAATTGTGGGGGTAATCATTGAGTTCTTGATCGGTAACAGGTTAGTACTTTACCTTTGATATGTTAATTTATTGTGATTGTTTTAAGTTTTTTTATATTGTTGTATAGTTATATTTTATATTTTTGTAGTTATTAATTTGTAATATATATATGTATATGTATATATGTATATATATATGTATATATATATATATATGACGCTCAGAATCCCTCCGGTCTCTCCCAGGAAGGACAACACAGCACTCGAGGGTGGAGTTTCAAAACACGCTTAGATTTTATTCAGCGGGGGGGGTGCACACAGACGCGTTTCGGCGGTCTGCCTTCGTCAGTTTGTGATGCACTGGGGTGAAACTCGACATTATTTTAAACATTTCACTTTTAGTTCACTCCCTCCAATCTAATGGCATTGACATCGAGAGGGGACTCACACCATACACAGAATAGTGGCGGCCATCTTACAGTGTTGATTTCTCATGGCGCTCATTAGCGTTATACAAAACAATATTGCATCAAGATCACTCAAGCCCACAAATGGGCAGCCTCCTAATACTTAGTATGGTATATCATGTATATTTCGGTCTTCAATTAGACAAAAACATTTAGCCGTGGATCGGCTGGTGTCCCCTCATAGAAAAGTTAATCGAAAAGTCAATAACCAAAATCAAAGAACCTTCAATTGAGCATTCAAAATGCAAAGAGACTTTCAGGTGGAGTGAACAATATATACAGTGAGGTGCGTTACGTGCAGCAGCAAAGGGTCATGTGAAAACACATATGAGCTGTCATTCGCATATCAGATTTCATTTTAGAGATACACACCAATTCGTATTTCAATCTAGAAATCAATTTTCAAAAGATATAGTGAAACACTGGGTTATATATACTTATATACAATTATCTCCATAAATGCGAATTCAGCTTCAAGTATAAATACAATAGAAAAATGATAAACACCATTACGTGAGAATCTCTAATGGTAAAAATATACATATATATATTCACTGAAAAAACCATAGGTTATAGACCATATATAGTTAGGAATTAGCATTTACAAAACCTTGAAAATGAGACACATTTAATCACTCACTCATACAGTCAGTCATGCACCTACTAAATCCTTCATCCAGACACTTATACATCCACTCATTCTTCAATATGTAAGACATATTTTAACTTTACAGAAACATACAGTCACTGGATGTTGTCATCAGTGATGTCATCAGTGATGTCATTTGAGATGTCATCAGTGATGTCATCAGTGATGTCACTGACCATGTCATGAATGATGTAATATGTGACATCATCAGCAGTGGATTGCGGGTGCGCGATATATAGTTAGTGCAACTAACTATATATGGAATTTCAATGGTTTTGTGTGAGTAAAATAAGGTTTTTTAAATGCTAATTCCTAACTATATATGGTCTATAACCTATGGTTTTTTCAGTGAATTTTCAAGGTTTTGTAAATGCTAATTCCTAACTATATATGGTCTATAACCTATGGTTTTTTCAGTGAATTTCAATGGTTTTTTAATAGCAAATATCATAAGCTGTCGAATGTCAAGTACGTGGTAAGTGAAAACATTTTCGTGTTTATGCACACTGATCTGCTTTGAATGGTGCCCCCCCCCCTCATTTCTATTAGGAGTACTCTCTCTTTGCAGATAGTGAAAGGTAGTTAACGCAGGCCTTTGCCCCCGTTGTAATACGTCGTGCCTGCTTCTCTCTCCATTTGATTGATTGTTATCCAAGCATTTACTGTTTTAGAATTGGTTCTCTTTGGTTCATTCTCTATTTACAAACAAACACAGAGTCGCAATACTCTGTTTAGTCTTTGCAGATAACGAAAAATCGTGTAAAAAAAAAGAAAAGGAATCGAGCAAAATCAGTAGGCCACTAATGGGATCTCTTTTTGACCTCGCTAAAATAGAAACATTAGGAACAACCCCTCATGACAAATACAAAACTAGTGAGATGAACTGAACTCCACACAATGATGGCTGCAAAACAGCTCGGCTCCGCCACCCACCCCGCCCAAAATAACGATAAAGAGCGGCTGCCATGATTGGTTGTGGAATGGCCACGACGGAGCTACGAAATGGTGGTGCTCTCATGCTAACCCCAGCTTCAGTCTGAAACATCCAGAAACACTGTAGACTACCAATTCGATCAGTTCCGGTAGCGCCCCAATGTAACCCGGTAGAGAAGAACTAGCCCTCCCCTCTTTGACTGATGGTTCTTGTTGCCTGTCCCTTCTGTTGTCATTTAATAGAACTATTTAGCCTGCTAAAAGGGGTTGTGTTCCGACCGCTGGTTGGTGGAGACATTTTGACTATATTCTGGACCTGCGTTGTCGCGTAATGCGTCATATGACGCGCCGCGTTAGCGCATCCGGAAGTCATCCGGGGCGCGACGCGCAGCGCGTAACGTAAGCATAACAAGTCATGTGACTTGTTAATAAAACCTTTCATTGGTTCATTTTACTTTTCTTATTCTAATGATGAAAGGCTTGGTCATATGACCTAAAAATTACGCTTTTTATTACTTCCGAACATTATTTTTTCTTAAATATATGTTATAATGTTCCAGGCTAATGTACTTTCCCGGAAAATGTACAACTGTCCTGCAAGTAAAATATATTCTTTTTTCGAGAAAAAGAGCGTTTCTTCGTCCCATGACGGAGCCGTTGAGCAAAAGAGGGTCGACCTGCTGTCTTAGTCGCCGATACGCCTGAATATGAGATTCTTATCGATCACTTTATGCTGCAGGAGTAGAAAACACAACAGCCCTTGACCATTTATCTTTACTGCGTTCCTGCGTATTATACCTTTTACCCTTCATGTAATTGGTCTGCTTTATTTCACTTGCCTTTTAATGATTCTAAAACAGTGACTATTATTAAAAACTTTACCAATGTATATACTACTACCATGTTTTCTTTTAAAAACCTTTATTGTGAAAATTTCATTATACAAATACGAGCCTATAACCACGTGGGCCGGCCACGGAGCAAACTGTAATCGTATATGATGAGTAGACATTTACACTGTAGAGGAACGTAACGGGCGGGCCATTAGGTTGCAAGAACTAAGGTGTCTAACAGTTGCGGAATCGGTGGACGTACATTTTATAATTAAAATACGACAGGGCCAGTTACAATAAAATTATCTAGATATACATTTGCGGGCAAGTACCATGGGTGACGTTAATTCGAACTTTCAATAGTACAGTAATCAATAACACATCAGAACTTAATATCAATAGGGATGTCGAAATATTCAATCAATTCTCGTCCCCGCCCGCCATATGCTTCAAAACTGCATACGTATCTCGTGATTTCAAGGTTCTGCAACCAGTACACAACAAGGAGTTACGAGTCCCATTTATTCCGGCGCCATTTTGGGCGAGGACGGGCAGGTCCAGGATATAGTCAAAATGTCTCTACCAACCATCAACTATGATGATGTTCATATGCTGTATTTATTAGAGTAACACTCATCTGTCCACATGAAATTAATTTGCCACAATCTAAACATGTCATTTTAATCTTTCCAAAGTTCTAAATATTTGGGACCATTTCCCTTGCCTCTGATGCTGTCAGTGCCACTTCTTTGATGAATGTACTGGCAGGTCGGGGGTTCTCCTCCAAATCTCTCTTTTATGCAGCACTATAATTAATTGGTGCCACCTCTCCATATGACGATGCATGGTATAGTTACCATAACTATATATTTTTTCGGTTCCTCTGGAGAGTACATCGTGGCAGATGAAGCGTGTAACGTACCGGGAATTTACCTTTTTTTGCATGTACAGGAAAGGAAAAAAAAAAATCGAGCGTCCGAGTTCTAAAGTGTCCCAGGGCCATTTTAATAGACCAGGCCCAAATCCAAAGAACAGGCCGCCATTTTGAGAGTCCTGTTGCAGCCGCCTGTCGCTGTAGCATCAAGAGCGGCCGAAACTCAGCTGAATGGCAACTGAAACGGTAAAGGGGCGCCCCACTACAGCAGACGAGCCTCCACCTAGGAAGGCCCGTTCACGCCGCCCCCCCCCCTTCGGGCACCCCACGCCGTTATTCGGAGCAGTATTGTAGGATGGCCACACCAGTGCGGCAACTTGCTAGACATCACCTCGGTGGTAACCGAATCTCAGCGCCTTCTGGTGTCTTCTCTTCAGAAAATATTCTTGCGCTACCTTTGCCCCGTTCGCACATCGGTCCGCTACTGACGCCATCTCACAGGCTAATGGGGCGCCCCACGCCGAGTTTCAGCATTGTAGGATGACCACACCAGTACAGCAACTTGCTAGACATCACCTCGGTGCCATCCGGATCTCGGCGCCCCACTGCAGATGAAGTGCCTCTCAACTATGAAACCACCACGGTGCCATCCGGATCTTGGTGCCTTGTGCTGGTTCCGGCCTATTCACACATCGGTCCGCTACTGACGCCATCTCACAGGCCAACGAGGCGCCCCACGCCGACTTTCAGCATTGTAGGATGGCCACACCAGTGCGGCAACTTGCTAGACATCACCTCGGTGCCATCCGGATCTTGGCATCTCAACGCCTAGTGGTATCTTCCATACAGAAAATATTGTTGCGCTGCCTTTGGCCCCATTCGCACATCGGTCCGCTACTGACGCCATCTCACAGGCCAACAGGGCGCCCCACGCCGACTTTTACCATTGTAGGATGGCCACACCAGTGCGGCAACTTGCTAGACATCACCTCGGTGCCATCCGGATCTTGGCATCTCAACGCCTAGTGGTATCTTCCATACAGAAAATATTGTTGCGCTGCCTTTGGCCCCATTCGCACATCGGTCCGCTACTGACGCCATCTCACAGGCCAACGGGGCGCCCCACGCCGACTTTCAACATTGTAGGATGGCCACACCAGTGCACCTTACTAGACACCACCTCGGTGCCATCCGGATCTTGGCGCGTTGTGCTGCCTTCGGCCTATTCGCACATCGGTCCGCTACTGACGCGAACTCACAGGCCAACAGGGCGCCCCACGCCGACTTTCAGCATTGTAGGATGGCCACACCAGTGCTGCAACTTGCTGGACACCACCTCGGTGCCATCCGGATCTTGGCGCGTTGTGTTGCCTTCGGCCTATTCGCACATCGGTCCGCTACTGACGCCGCCTCACGTGCCAACGTATTTTCTCCGCATTTTATACCCTATGCCGCATAACAGGTCATGTGACTTGTTTATAAAACTTTTCATTGGTTCATTTTACTTTTGGTTTCCTAATGATGGAAGGCTTGATCATATGACCTAAAAACAACACTTTTCATTGGATGAAAACTTTTTTTTTCCCCAAACGATGAAAGCCCCACCTTGTTTCTGGATGTTTCAGACTGAAGCTGGCGTCACCATGAAAGCACCACCATCTCGTGGCTCCGTCGTAGTCATTCCGCGAGCAATCATGGCAGCCGCTCCCCACCAGAAGCCTGCAGGAGTCGGGGGCCCCCAAAACTTTTGATGAATCCTCAAGGCGGAGGGGACGCTTTCGAGAATGGGGTCCAAGACCTAGCAGACAAGCGTCCGATTTCCAAGGTGTCCCAGGGCCATTTCAGTGGACCAGGCCCAAAAAGGAAACAGCCTGCCGCCATTTTGAGAGTCCTGTGACAGCCGCCTATCGCTGCACCGCAAGAGTGGGCGCAACTCAGCTGAATTGCGGCTTTTGACACAGTGGACCAAAAGCGGACGGAATGGCAACTGAAACGGTAAAGGGGCGCCCCACTACAACAGACGAGACTCCACCTGGAGAGGCCCGTTCACGCCGCCTCCCCCGGGGCGCCCCACGCCGTTATTCGGAGCAGCATTGTAGGATACCAAAACCAGTGCGGCAACTTACTGGACATCACCTTGGTGCCATCGTTCTGCTGCCTTGGAACTATTCGCACAACAGTTTGCTACTGATGACCCACCCCCCACGACGCCCCACGCCGGATTCCGAAATCAGTGAAATCTGGACGTTGTGCTGCATTGGGACTATTCGCACAGCCGACCGCTACTTCGTTGTTTTTCCCTAAAAATGTTTATATGTTATTACTGTTTTTGTTTTCTTGTATATATTTATAAGTTATTAAAGTTTTATAATCTTACTACTTTGTTGGAGTGCTATATATTTTTAATGTGACACATAATTGTAAAAACTTTGATGTACAAAGAGTCATCCCTGGAATCTTCCGCTTCAGGCTCGGTCCCTTCCCCAATCACAATACAGGATGGTTTTCAGATAATAGGAACGCGTCTGCTGTGACGGATCTCATCGAGTGTGGGCCTTGATCTACTATAACTCCTTTGAAGGGGGGTGATTCTTTACAGCTGGTGCCATAAACTACATCTGCAGGGCTAGCTGATAGCCTAGGACCGGCCTGGACAATCGGACACAGAGGAAAAGGAGTGTCAGAGGGTGCGGTAGTGAATAGGGCGAAAGGGAGGTGTCGGGCGGGCACAGGGTGTGATTCTCAGGGAAGAGCGTGAGTATAAAAGGGGTAGGCCCTTAAAACTCAGGACCTGGGTCCGTGGGTCAGTACAAAAGAGGTTGGTCTGAGTTTTCAAATATAATATCCATATACAATTCAAAATAGAACCACGGTCACCATTAGATTTGAAACCAGTCAAAAGAATATCAAATTATTCATTTCATTCATTTCGGCATTTTATTCATTTATAGCCAAGGTTATGAATAGCAATTTAAAGTAGATACATGTAATTGTAGCATCATTACATTCAATATTCGAAATAGGTGCTCTCTGTGAAAAGGGAAGGGTAAGTGAATGAGTGAAGGGGACAGGGTAAAGGTGTTGTGACATAATTTTTACATCCAGATTAAAATGAAAAACCTCTACAGTCAAATTAATGGGCAAAGGTTCCCAATTTCACATCACACATAGATAATGAGAATACATCTCTTATTTGGCTCCTATGGTGTGTCAAGAAAAGAGGCGTATTTCTACGTTTCGACCCCTGATACGCTAGAAGGGCAATTCACAGCCTCATGTTGGGGTCTTCATCAGGAAGAGAGTGGAGAGCCTATAAGGTAATATGAATAAAAAATTCAGAATTTTATGGAGGGTGAGCAGACGTGGTAACGTTATTCATGGTAATGATGTGGATGGTTACCTACATCAGCAAACGGTCATCGTAAGTACCGTCCGCAGGGGGGCTTCCAAAAGCTCCGATGGATACTGAAACACAATAAAATAGGTGCCATCAGGGCCCTGAACTATGCTAGATCAAGGAATGACCGGGGGTAGCGGGTAAAAGGACTTACTTTGCGTGCTGGTAGTCACACAGCCAATGGGCACAGGTAGGTCTGTCCTCGAAAGGTATGTTTATCTGTGGAGAGAGGAGGCTGCATTTAACATACTTTGCCGTCTAGGTGGGTAAGGGTTTAAAAATGTGGCCGATTACGGTTAAGGAGCAACTTTTTCACGTTTTTTACCTTTCAGGAGTGAGCGCAGCGTCGCGCTGTTGCTCCATCGGCGTACTGTATCAAAATGCGATCGCGGTGCCGGTTTATTTTACTGTAACGAAAAGGGGAACTATATTTAGTATCCTTGGTCAGCTAGGTAAAATATACTTTAGTAAATGTGGCCGATTGCAATTGCGGGGCGCCCGGAAGGCGGATAGAGGTTGGATTTACCTTTTAAATTGGAACGCACATTAGCGCTGTTTCTTTGTTGGCGTCCTGCATCCGAGTGAGCTCGCGGTGCAGGCGCTCAATGCCAGTAACTACTGGAAGAAAGGGGCTCGGCTCGCTGGTCCAATCGGATCAGGGGCCTGACTCGCGCGCTCCAGGGAGCGTCCTTAAAGAGATAGTCTCACAGCATGGGGAACATTACTGGCTAAAAATGATAAACCAGAGCTGAGTTGAATATGGACGTATCAATGCATGCTGAAAACCGATCTGAATTTTAACAAGTAAAAAACGGGGCCGCGTCACCATGGTTGAGAGTACTTGAAATTACATTGTCTATGCTTTGGCGAAGTCAGGAAGATCAATGGGAAACAGAGCTGAGTTACGGTTTGTTACACATGGACGTCTCAATACATATTAGCCACAATATTAACATGTAAAAGACCAGACAGATTTCACATGGGTGAGGATACTTGGAAATACATTATATACATTTCAGCGAGTTCGAAAAACCAAATGATACAGGGTCCTTATAAATGTCCAGAGGGTGTTATGTAAGGAGTTGCATTAGTCTATCTGGTAAGAGCAGTTACTTTGCACAAGTGTGAATACATGGGGAAGTAAAGGGAGGAAAGGTACAGTATCCCAGGATCTATTCAGGATTGAGTCCCGCCATCTGCGAGAAACTAGCTTCCAGTTCATTCAACCCCTTACTTATTGTTTGGAACTTCTGCATCCATTTGCATTCCCTTGTGTCAAGAGCGGCAGTTAGATTTCCCCCCCGGGGGCCGAGGGAGATTTTTTCAATTATCAACCAGCGGATGGATTCTGGTGAATGGTTTTTTTCGGTGAAATGCTCTACCAAAGGGGCCCCTGGAGTGGTGCAGCGGATCCGGCTACAATGCTGGAATATGCGATTCTTGGCTTTTTGCTGTGTCTGTCCAATGTACATGAGATCGCATGGGCACAGAATCGCATAAATCACTCCACTTGAATTACAATTGGTCAGAGACTTGAGGTCTACTGTCTGGTCGTTGTACCGTATTTGCTTGGTCTCCAAACACATCGGACAGGCTTTACATTTTGTGCATTTGAAATGGCCCACCAATTCTGGTAGATTCCATAGATTCCGAATTGTCGGTGCCGGTGGGGTTTCCAGTAGAGATCGCACCACCGAGTCCCTGACGTTCCTCGATCTTTTAAAGGCGTGCATAGGAGGGTCAGGAACCTGCAAAATTTCTCCTACCAGACCCCAGTGTTGGTTCACAATTTTGCGAATTGCATTGCTTTCGGTGCAGAAGGTGGTCACACATATCATTCGGTCTTGTGCTGTGGTTCTAGTCCTTGGTTCGAGTAAGGTTGCTCTGTCCTGAAACCATGCCCTCTTTCTTGATCTTATCACTAGGCGTTTGGGATAGCCTCTGTCAATTAGACGGGTAATCAGGTCATCAGATTCCCTGAAAAAATCTTCTTTGAGGGAACAGTTTCTCCGGAGGCGGAGGAACTGGCCAAAGGGCAAATTATCCCTTAAACCTCTGGTATGGTGACTGGTATATCGTAACAAGGAATTCCTTTCAGATGGCTTGCGGTAGAGGGTGGTGTAGAGGTGGCCTTCCTTCTCCTTGATACTAATATCCAGGAAATCGATCGATTCTCTATTAGATTGCATGGTGAATTTTATATCTGGCGATTGATTGTTCAGCCAGGCCAGGAATGCATGGAGAGGTTCTTCTTGACCAGTCCATATCATGAGGACATCATCGATGTATCGATGCCATGATGTGATCATCTCTCTATATGGGTTGTTGTGTGAGAGGATGGTATCCTTCTCCAATTCGGACATAAAAAGAATGGCCAAGTCTGGAGCAAAGGCCGCACCCATCGCCACTCCTTTGCTCTGTTCAAAGAAGTTATTTTGAAAAATAAAGAAATTTCTGGTCATTGCGATTTCTAGTAGTGCCACTATGAATTCTGTTGGCACTGGGGTAAGTTGCACACGCCCGTCCAGTATTCTCCTCATACTGTCCAGTGCTGGTCTCTGGGGAATGCTGGTATATAAGGAGACAATGTCCATTGTTACCAGGATCTGTTCCTCTTTGTTGAATGGCCTCAGATCAATGTGGTTGATGACTTGCGTGGTATCTCTTAGATAGGTGGGGGTGGCCTCTGCTAGTGGTTTTAGGAAGACATCGATATATTTACAAAGAGGCTCCAGCAGAGAGCCACAACCGGAGATGATGGGTCTTCCCGGTGGTTTGGCGGGATCCTTATGGACTTTAGGTAAGACGTATATGGTGGGTGTTCTTGGTTGGTCTACATTAAGATATTCGAACTCTTTCTTGGAGAGAAAGCCCATCTCTAACGCCTTAGTTGTTATGGCTGTGATGTCCGTGCGTATTTCTTTAGTTGGGTCTCGCCTCAAGGGTCTGTAGCTGATACCATCTGATAGTTGGGATAGAATCTCCGCCTTGTAGTCATCCACATCTAGTACCACTATGGACCCGCCTTTGTCTGCTGGCTTAATCACTATCGCCCTGTTGTTCTTCAGCGATTCCAATGCAGATCTCTCGCCACTAGTGATATTGTGTCTCACGTAGTGTTTTTGGTCAATGGTTCTGAGGACATCTCTCATGACTACACTTTCATATGTCAGAATTTCATGAGTCACTGAGGATGCTGTGGGCATGAAAGTTGACGGAGGTCTTAAGTTTGTAAAAGCTGTCATGGCTGACGTTGGTTTGTTCCTGAAGAAATACTTCAGCCTCAGTTTTCTGAAAAACCTTGTCAGTTCGGTCTGAACGTTGAATTTGTTCGGATAAGAGGTTGGCACATATGATAGACCTTTACAGAGAATGTTGCTCTCATTCTTGGTAAGTGTGTATTTCGATAGGTTCATGATCGGGTTGGTCCTGGCTGGCATGTTATTCACCATCTGTAGGTCTTCCTCCTGGTGCTCCTCTCCCCGTGGTCTTCTTGTTGAAAACGCACTTGCTTGGGGGTACTGCCTTGCGGTCTTCCATTGTCCCAGTTCTGTTGGTTGTGTCCTCGGTTCGAGCGGTTGTTCCATGATCCTCCATGGCCACGTCCTCTCGGGGGTCTCCACTGGCTTTCCCCTAAAAAAGGCGGTTGTTGTTCGTGTGGTTGGTACCATTGGTCTTGTTGTTGGTAGCTGGTACTGGGTGTGGAGTGGTCGTTCTCGCTATCCCCACTGTATGACGAATCAGAGAAATTCGTATATCTTCTATTGCCTCTGTATCCTCCTCTGCCTCGGTTAGAAAAACGACCCTGATTGTCTTGTCTGTAGTATTCAGGCTGTAGGTAAGGATAGGTCTTTTTGCGGTCGTAATATTGGATATCTTTGGCCAGTTTCTCCAATTTTTTGTTCTGGGTTTCCACGTCAAAGTCTTTCAAGCTCTTCTTCAATCTGTCTAAGGTGTCTTTAGCATCGGCAAACGCTGAGTGGTTGGCTATCTCAGCCTTGAGGTCATCTATTTCCTTGGTCAGTTGCTCCACCTGATCTCTGGCGGTCTCAACTCCCAGCACCATCCAGTGCCGGGAGCAGTTGTTGGCCACAAAACTGAACCCTTCTTTGAATTTAGGATTGTCGACAAAGATGGCGGGTTCGTTTCGGACTTGCAGCCCGGTGGGGATGATATTGGCCTTAAGGTAACCAGTTAGTAAATGGCCATGAAGTTTGGTACGAACCAGTTTCTTCTCTAACCGCTCAAGTTTATTGATCTTTTCGTTGAGGGAATGATCTACACTGGCGTTGGTCGTGCTTAAGAAAGCAGTCCCTGTTTCACCCCCGATAAGATTCTTTATATAATCCTCTGTATAGGATAGGGTCTCAAGTTCCATGTTGATGTCACCCTGTCTATACACAATTGTTGATTTAATCAAAATTAATTAGATGTGAAAGAAACCCTCGCAAGGATCACCTTGCTCTGAGAGTGTGAGTATAAAAGGGGTAGGCCCTTAAAACTCAGGACCTGGGTCCGTGGGTCAGTACAAAAGAGGTTGGTCTGAGCTTTCAAATATAATATCCATATACAATTCAAAATAGAACCACGGTCACCATTAGATTTGAAACCAGTCAAAAGAATATCAAATTATTCATTTCATTCATTTCGGCATTTTATTCATTTATAGCCAAGGTTATGAATAGCAATTTAAAGTAGATACATGTAATTGTAACATCATTACATTCAATATTCGAAATAGGTGCTCTCGTTGAAAAGGGAAGGGTAAGTGAATGAGTGAAGGGGACAGGGTAAAGGTGTTGTGACATAATTTTTACATCCAGATTAAAATGAAAAACCTCTACAGTCAAATTAATGGGCAAAGGTTCCCAATTTCACATCACACATAGATAATGAGAATACATCTCTTATTTGGCTCCTATGGTGTGTCAAGAAAAGAGGCGTATTTCTACGTTTCGACCCCTGATACGCTAGAAGGGCAATTCACAGCCTCATGTTGGGGTCTTCATCAGGAAGAGAGTGGAGAGCCTATAAGGTAATATGAATAAAAAATTCAGAATTTTATGGAGGGTGAGCAGACGTGGTAACGTTATTCATGGTAATGATGTGGATGGTTACCTACATCAGCAAACGGTCATCGTAAGTACCGTCCGCAGGGGGGCTTCCAAAAGCTCCGATGGATACTGAAACACAATAAAATAGGTGCCATCAGGGCCCTGAACTATGCTAGATCAAGGAATGACCGGGGGTAGCGGGTAAAAGGACTTACTTTGCGTGCTGGTAGTCACACAGCCAATGGGCACAGGTAGGTCTGTCCTCGAAAGGTATGTTTATCTGTGGAGAGAGGAGGCTGCATTTAACATACTTTGCCGTCTAGGTGGGTAAGGGTTTAAAAATGTGGCCGATTACGGTTAAGGAGCAACTTTTTCACGTTTTTTACCTTTCAGGAGTGAGCGCAGCGTCGCGCTGTTGCTCCATCGGCGTACTGTATCAAAATGCGATCGCGGTGCCGGTTTATTTTACTGTAACGAAAAGGGGAACTATATTTAGTATCCTTGGTCAGCTAGGTAAAATATACTTTAGTAAATGTGGCCGATTGCAATTGCGGGGCGCCCCGAAGGCGGATAGAGGTTGGATTTACCTTTTAAATTGGAACGCACATTAGCGCTGTTTCTTAGTTGGCGTCCTGCATCCGAGTGAGCTCGCGGTGCAGGCGCTCAATGCCAGTAACTACTGGAAGAAAGGGGCTCGGCTCGCTGGTCCAATCGGATCAGGGGCCTGACTCGCGCGCTCCAGGGAGCGTCCTTAAAGAGATAGTCTCACAGCATGGGGAACATTACTGGCTAAAAATGATAAACCAGAGCTGAGTTGAATATGGACGTATCAATGCATGCTGAAAACCGATCTGAATTTTAACAAGTAAAAAACGGGGCCGCGTCACCATGGTTGAGAGTACTTGAAATTACATTGTCTATGCTTTGGCGAAGTCAGGAAGATCAATGGGAAACAGAGCTGAGTTACGGTTTGTTACACATGGACGTCTCAATACATATTAGCCACAATATTAACATGTAAAAGACCAGACAGATTTCACATGGGTGAGGATACTTGGAAATACATTATATACATTTCAGCGAGTTCGAAAAACCAAATGATACAGGGTCCTTATAAATGTCCAGAGGGTGTTATGTAAGGAGTTGCATTAGTCTATCTGGTAAGAGCAGTTACTTTGCACAAGTGTGAATACATGGGGAAGTAAAGGGAGGAAAGGTACAGTATCCCAGGATCTATTCAGGATTGAGTCCCGCCATCTGCGAGAAACTAGCTTCCAGTTCATTCAACCCCTTACTTATTGTTTGGAACTTCTGCATCCATTTGCATTCCCTTGTGTCAAGAGCGGCAGTTAGATTTCCCCCCCGGGGGCCGAGGGAGATTTTTTCAATTATCAACCAGCGGATGGATTCTGGTGAATGGTTTTTTTCGGTGAAATGCTCTACCAAAGGGGCCCCTGGAGTGGTGCAGCGGATCCGGCTACAATGCTGGAATATGCGATTCTTGGCTTTTTGCTGTGTCTGTCCAATGTACATGAGATCGCATGGGCACAGAATCGCATAAATCACTCCACTTGAATTACAATTGGTCAGAGACTTGAGGTCTACTGTCTGGTCGTTGTACCGTATTTGCTTGGTCTCCAAACACATCGGACAGGCTTTACATTTTGTGCATTTGAAATGGCCCACCAATTCTGGTAGATTCCATAGATTCCGAATTGTCGGTGCCGGTGGGGTTTCCAGTAGAGATCGCACCACCGAGTCCCTGACGTTCCTCGATCTTTTAAAGGCGTGCATAGGAGGGTCAGGAACCTGCAAAATTTCTCCTACCAGACCCCAGTGTTGGTTCACAATTTTGCGAATTGCATTGCTTTCGGTGCAGAAGGTGGTCACACATATCATTCGGTCTTGTGCTGTGGTTCTAGTCCTTGGTTCGAGTAAGGTTGCTCTGTCCTGAAACCATGCCCTCTTTCTTGATCTTTTCACTAGGCGTTTGGGATAGCCTCTGTCAATTAGACGGGTAATCAGGTCATCAGATTCCCTGAAAAAATCTTCTTTGAGGGAACAGTTTCTCCGGAGGCGGAGGAACTGGCCAAAGGGCAAATTATCCCTTAAACCTCTGGTATGGTGACTGGTATATCGTAACAAGGAATTCCTTTCAGATGGCTTGCGGTAGAGGGTGGTGTAGAGGTGGCCTTCCTTCTCCTTGATACTAATATCCAGGAAATCGATCGATTCTCTATTAGATTGCATGGTGAATTTTATATCTGGCGATTGATTGTTCAGCCAGGCCAGGAATGCATGGAGAGGTTCTGCTTGACCAGTCCATATCATGAGGCCACCTCTACACCACCCTCTACCGCAAGCCATCTGAAAGGAATTCCTTGTTACGATATACCAGTCACCATACCAGAGGTTTAAGGGATAATTTGCCCTTTGGCCAGTTCCTCCGCCTCCGGAGAAACTGTTCCCTCAAAGAAGATTTTTTCAGGGAATCTGATGACCTGATTACCCGTCTAATTGACAGAGGCTATCCCAAACGCCTAGTGAAAAGATCAAGAAAGAGGGCATGGTTTCAGGACAGAGCAACCTTACTCGAACCAAGGACTAGAACCGCAGCACAAGACCGAATGATATGTGTGACCACCTTCTGCACCGAAAGCAATGCAATTCGCAAAATTGTGAACCAACACTGGGGTCTGGTAGGAGAAATTTTGCAGGTTCCTGACCCTCCTATGCACGCCTTTAAAAGATCGAGGAACGTCAGGGACTCGGTGGTGCGATCTCTACTGGAAACCCCACCGGCACCGACAATTCGGAATCTATGGAATCTACCAGAATTGGTGGGCCATTTCAAATGCACAAAATGTAAAGCCTGTCCGATGTGTTTGGAGACCAAGCAAATACGGTACAACGACCAGACAGTAGACCTCAAGTCTCTGACCAATTGTAATTCAAGTGGAGTGATTTATGCGATTCTGTGCCCATGCGATCTCATGTACATTGGACAGACACAGCAAAAAGCCAAGAATCGCATATTCCAGCATTGTAGCCGGATCCGCTGCACCACTCCAGGGGCCCCTTTGGTAGAGCATTTCACCGAAAAAAACCATTCACCAGAATCCATCCGCTGGTTGATAATTGAAAAAATCTCCCTCGGCCCCCGGGGGGGAAATCTAACTGCCGCTCTTGACACAAGGGAATGCAAATGGATGCAGAAGTTCCAAACAATAAGTAAGGGGTTGAATGAACTGGAAGCTAGTTTCTCGCAGATGGCAGGACTCAATCCTGAATAGATCCTGGGATACTGTACCTTTCCTCCCTTTACTTCCCCATGTATTCACACTTGTGCAAAGTAACTGCTCTTACCAGATAGACTAATGCAACTCCTTACATAACACCCTCTGGACATTTATAAGGACCCTGTATCATTTGGTTTTTCGAACTCGCTGAAATGTATATAATGTATTTCCAAGTATCCTCACCCATGTGAAATCTGTCTGGTCTTTTACATGTTAATATTGTGGCTAATATGTATTGAGACGTCCATGTGTAACAAACCGTAACTCAGCTCTGTTTCCCATTGATCTTCCTGACTTCGCCAAAGCATAGACAATGTAATTTCAAGTACTCTCAACCATGGTGACGCGGCCCCGTTTTTTACTTGTTAAAATTCAGATCGGTTTTCAGCATGCATTGATACGTCCATATTCAACTCAGCTCTGGTTTATCATTTTTAGCCAGTAATGTTCCCCATGCTGTGAGACTATCTCTTTAAGGACGCTCCCTGGAGCGCGCGAGTCAGGCCCCTGATCCGATTGGACCAGCGAGCCGAGCCCCTTTCTTCCAGTAGTTACTGGCATTGAGCGCCTGCACCGCGAGCTCACTCGGATGCAGGACGCCAACTAAGAAACAGCGCTAATGTGCGTTCCAATTTAAAAGGTAAATCCAACCTCTATCCGCCTTCCGGGCGCCCCGCAATTGCAATCGGCCACATTTACTAAAGTATATTTTACCTAGCTGACCAAGGATACTAAATATAGTTCCCCTTTTCGTTACAGTAAAATAAACCGGCACCGCGATCGCATTTTGATACAGTACGCCGATGGAGCAACAGCGCGACGCTGCGCTCACTCCTGAAAGGTAAAAAACGTGAAAAAGTTGCTCCTTAACCGTAATCGGCCACATTTTTAAACCCTTACCCACCTAGACGGCAAAGTATGTTAAATGCAGCCTCCTCTCTCCACAGATAAACATACCTTTCGAGGACAGACCTACCTGTGCCCATTGGCTGTGTGACTACCAGCACGCAAAGTAAGTCCTTTTACCCGCTACCCCCGGTCATTCCTTGATCTAGCATAGTTCAGGGCCCTGATGGCACCTATTTTATTGTGTTTCAGTATCCATCGGAGCTTTTGGAAGCCCCCCTGCGGACGGTACTTACGATGACCGTTTGCTGATGTAGGTAACCATCCACATCATTACCATGAATAACGTTACCACGTCTGCTCACCCTCCATAAAATTCTGAATTTTTTATTCATATTACCTTATAGGCTCTCCACTCTCTTCCTGATGAAGACCCCAACATGAGGCTGTGAATTGCCCTTCTAGCGTATCAGGTGTCGAAACGTAGAAATACGCCTCTTTTCTTGACACACCATAGGAGCCAAATAAGAGATGTATTCTCATTATCTATGTGTGATGTGAAATTGGGAACCTTTGCCCATTCATTTGACTGTAGAGGTTTTTCATTTTAATCTGGATGTAAAAATGATGTCACAACACCTTTACCCTGTCCCCTTCACTCATTCACTTACCCTTCCCTTTTCACAGAGAGCACCTATTTCGAATATTGAATGTAATGATGTTACAATTACATGTATCTACTTTAAATTGCTATTCATAACCTTGGCTATAAATGAATAAAATGCCGAAATGAATGAAATGAATAATTTGATATTCTTTTGACTGGTTTCAAATCTAATGGTGACCGTGGTTCTATTTTGAATTGTATATGGATATTATATTTGAAAACTCAGACCAACCTCTTTTGTACTGACCCACGGACCCAGGTCCTGAGTTTTAAGGGCCTACCCCTTTTATACTCACACTCTCAGAGCAAGGTGATCCTTGCGAGGGTTTCTTTCACATCTAATTAATTTTGATTAAATCAACAATTGTGTATAGACAGGGTGACATCAACATGGAACTTGAGACCCTATCCTATACAGAGGATTATATAAAGAATCTTATCGGGGGTGAAACAGGGACTGCTTTCTTAAGCACGACCAACGCCAGTGTAGATCATTCCCTCAACGAAAAGATCAATAAACTTGAGCGGTTAGAGAAGAAACTGGTTCGTACCAAACTTCATGGCCATTTACTAACTGGTTACCTTAAGGCCAATATCATCCCCACCGGGCTGCAAGTCCGAAACGAACCCGCCATCTTTGTCGACAATCCTAAATTCAAAGAAGGGTTCAGTTTTGTGGCCAACAACTGCTCCCGGCACTGGATGGTGCTGGGAGTTGAGACCGCCAGAGATCAGGTGGAGCAACTGACCAAGGAAATAGATGACCTCAAGGCTGAGATAGCCAACCACTCAGCGTTTGCCGATGCTAAAGACACCTTAGACAGATTGAAGAAGAGCTTGAAAGACTTTGACGTGGAAACCCAGAACAAAAAATTGGAGAAACTGGCCAAAGATATCCAATATTACGACCGCAAAAAGACCTATCCTTACCTACAGCCTGAATACTACAGACAAGACAATCAGGGTCGTTTTTCTAACCGAGGCAGAGGAGGATACAGAGGCAATAGAAGATATACGAATTTCTCTGATTCGTCATACAGTGGGGATAGCGAGAACGACCACTCCACACCCAGTACCAGCTACCAACAACAAGACCAATGGTACCAACCACACGAACAACAACCGCCTTTTTTAGGGGAAAGCCAGTGGAGACCCCCGAGAGGACGTGGCCGTGGAGGATCATGGAACAACCGCTCGAACCGAGGACACAACCAACAGAACTGGGACAATGGAAGACCGCAAGGCAGTACCCCCAAGCAAGTGCGTTTTCAACAAGAAGACCACGGGGAGAGGAGCACCAGGAGGAAGACCTACAGATGGTGAATAACATGCCAGCCAGGACCAACCCGATCATGAACCTATCGAAATACACACTTACCAAGAATGAGAGCAACATTCTCTGTAAAGGTCTATCATATGTGCCAACCTCTTATCCGAACAAATTCAACGTTCAGACCGAACTGACAAGGTTTTTCAGAAAACTGAGGCTGAAGTATTTCTTCAGGAACAAACCAACGTCAGCCATGACAGCTTTTACAAACTTAAGACCTCCGTCAACTTTCATGCCCACAGCATCCTCAGTGACTCATGAAATTCTGACATATGAAAGTGTAGTCATGAGAGATGTCCTCAGAACCATTGACCAAAAACACTACGTGAGACACAATATCACTAGTGGCGAGAGATCTGCATTGGAATCGCTGAAGAACAACAGGGCGATAGTGATTAAGCCAGCAGACAAAGGCGGGTCCATAGTGGTACTAGATGTGGATGACTACAAGGCGGAGATTCTATCCCAACTATCAGATGGTATCAGCTACAGACCCTTGAGGCGAGACCCAACTAAAGAAATACGCACGGACATCACAGCCATAACAACTAAGGCGTTAGAGATGGGCTTTCTCTCCAAGAAAGAGTTCGAATATCTTAATGTAGACCAACCAAGAACACCCACCATATACGTCTTACCTAAAGTCCATAAGGATCCCGCCAAACCACCGGGAAGACCCATCATCTCCGGTTGTGGCTCTCTGCTGGAGCCTCTTTGTAAATATATCGATGTCTTCCTAAAACCACTAGCAGAGGCTACCCCCACCTATCTAAGAGATACCACGCAAGTCATCAACCACATTGATCTGAGGCCATTCAACAAAGAGGAACAGATCCTGGTAACAATGGACATTGTCTCCTTATATACCAGCATTCCCCAGAGACCAGCACTGGACAGTATGAGGAGAATACTGGACGGGCGTGTGCAACCTACCCCAGTGCCAACAGAATTCATAGTGGCACTACTAGAAATCGCAATGACCAGAAATTTCTTTATTTTTCAAAATAACTTCTTTGAACAGAGCAAAGGAGTGGCGATGGGTGCGGCCTTTGCTCCAGACTTGGCCATTCTTTTTATGTCCGAATTGGAGAAGGATACCATCCTCTCACACAACAACCCATATAGAGAGATGATCACATCATGGCATCGATACATCGATGATGTCCTCATGATATGGACTGGTCAAGAAGAACCTCTCCATGCATTCCTGGCCTGGCTGAACAATCAATCGCCAGATATAAAATTCACCATGCAATCTAATAGAGAATCGATCGATTTCCTGGATATTAGTATCAAGGAGAAGGAAGGCCACCTCTACACCACCCTCTACCGCAAGCCATCTGAAAGGAATTCCTTGTTACGATATACCAGTCACCATACCAGAGGTTTAAGGGATAATTTGCCCTTTGGCCAGTTCCTCCGCCTCCGGAGAAACTGTTCCCTCAAAGAAGATTTTTTCAGGGAATCTGATGACCTGATTACCCGTCTAATTGACAGAGGCTATCCCAAACGCCTAGTGAAAAGATCAAGAAAGAGGGCATGGTTTCAGGACAGAGCAACCTTACTCGAACCAAGGACTAGAACCACAGCACAAGACCGAATGATATGTGTGACCACCTTCTGCACCGAAAGCAATGCAATTCGCAAAATTGTGAACCAACACTGGGGTCTGGTAGGAGAAATTTTGCAGGTTCCTGACCCTCCTATGCACGCCTTTAAAAGATCGAGGAACGTCAGGGACTCGGTGGTGCGATCTCTACTGGAAATCCCACCGGCACCGACAATTCGGAATCTATGGAATCTACCAGAATTGGTGGGCCATTTCAAATGCACAAAATGTAAAGCCTGTCCGATGTGTTTGGAGACCAAGCAAATACGGTACAACGACCAGACAGTAGACCTCAAGTCTCTGACCAATTGTAATTCAAGTGGAGTGATTTATGCGATTCTGTGCCCATGCGATCTCATGTACATTGGACAGACACAGCAAAAAGCCAAGAATCGCATATTCCAGCATTGTAGCCGGATCCGCTGCACCACTCCAGGGGCCCCTTTGGTAGAGCATTTCACCGAAAAAAACCATTCACCAGAATCCATCCGCTGGTTGATAATTGAAAAAATCTCCCTCGGCCCCCGGGGGGGAAATCTAACTGCCGCTCTTGACACAAGGGAATGCAAATGGATGCAGAAGTTCCAAACAATAAGTAAGGGGTTGAATGAACTGGAAGCTAGTTTCTCGCAGATGGCGGGACTCAATCCTGAATAGATCCTGGGATACTGTACCTTTCCTCCCTTTACTTCCCCATGTATTCACACTTGTGCAAAGTAACTGCTCTTACCAGATAGACTAATGCAACTCCTTACATAACACCCTCTGGACATTTATAAGGACCCTGTATCATTTGGTTTTTCGAACTCGCTGAAATGTATATAATGTATTTCCAAGTATCCTCACCCATGTGAAATCTGTCTGGTCTTTTACATGTTAATATTGTGGCTAATATGTATTGAGACGTCCATGTGTAACAAACCGTAACTCAGCTCTGTTTCCCATTGATCTTCCTGACTTCGCCAAAGCATAGACAATGTAATTTCAAGTACTCTCAACCATGGTGACGCGGCCCCGTTTTTTACTTGTTAAAATTCAGATCGGTTTTCAGCATGCATTGATACGTCCATATTCAACTCAGCTCTGGTTTATCATTTTTAGCCAGTAATGTTCCCCATGCTGTGAGACTATCTCTTTAAGGACGCTCCCTGGAGCGCGCGAGTCAGGCCCCTGATCCGATTGGACCAGCGAGCCGAGTCCCTTTCTTCCAGTAGTTACTGGCATTGAGCGCCTGCACCGCGAGCTCACTCGGATGCAGGACGCCAACTAAGAAACAGCGCTAATGTGCGTTCCAATTTAAAAGGTATATCCAACCTCTATCCGCCTTCCGGGCGCCCCGCAATTGCAATCGGCCACATTTACTAAAGTATATTTTACCTAGCTGACCAAGGATACTAAATATAGTTCCCCTTTTCGTTACAGTAAAATAAACCGGCACCGCGATCGCATTTTGATACAGTACGCCGATGGAGCAACAGCGCGACGCTGCGCTCACTCCTGAAAGGTAAAAAACGTGAAAAAGTTGCTCCTTAACCGTAATCGGCCACATTTTTAAACCCTTACCCACCTAGACGGCAAAGTATGTTAAATGCAGCCTCCTCTCTCCACAGATAAACATACCTTTCGAGGACAGACCTACCTGTGCCCATTGGCTGTGTGACTACCAGCACGCAAAGTAAGTCCTTTTACCCGCTACCCCCGGTCATTCCTTGATCTAGCATAGTTCAGGGCCCTGATGGCACCTATTTTATTGTGTTTCAGTATCCATCGGAGCTTTTGGAAGCCCCCCTGCGGACGGTACTTACGATGACCGTTTGCTGATGTAGGTAACCATCCACATCATTACCATGAATAACGTTACCACGTCTGCTCACCCTCCATAAAATTCTGAATTTTTTATTCATATTACCTTATAGGCTCTCCACTCTCTTCCTGATGAAGACCCCAACATGAGGCTGTGAATTGCCCTTCTAGCGTATCAGGGGTCGAAACGTAGAAATACGCCTCTTTTCTTGACACACCATAGGAGCCAAATAAGAGATGTATTCTCATTATCTATGTGTGATGTGAAATTGGGAACCTTTGCCCATTAATTTGACTGTAGAGGTTTTTCATTTTAATCTGGATGTAAAAATTATGTCACAACACCTTTACCCTGTCCCCTTCACTCATTCACTTACCCTTCCCTTTTCACAGAGAGCACCTATTTCGAATATTGAATGTAATGATGTTACAATTACATGTATCTACTTTAAATTGCTATTCATAACCTTGGCTATAAATGAATAAAATGCCGAAATGAATGAAATGAATAATTTGATATTCTTTTGACTGGTTTCAAATCTAATGGTGACCGTGGTTCTATTTTGAATTGTATATGGATATTATATTTGAAAACTCAGACCAACCTCTTTTGTACTGTCTCAGGGAAGAGCAGCGCAGATGGGGGGTGGTTTATTACCCATGCATAAGACAGAGAGCCAGGGTGACCACTGCCTGGGGGAGATGCTTGCGAGGGTGGGGAGCCATGCTAAGGATCGACAGCGTGCAGAGAGTGCGTCTGGTCAAGGCATCTAAAATGACTGCTGTGCACGACAAAAGTGTGGCATTTGAAAAAAGGCAAGATGGCGCAGACAATGTTTTTCAACACTTCCTGATTTCCTTCGAATCGAACGTTAACAGACGTTGGGGCATATTACCAAAGTTAAGCGATATTTATCCCTAACGATGCTTAGCAACAAATTTTTTACCGCTAAGCATCTTCAGAAATTATCACAGATAAACCTTGCTATTATCAAGGTTTATCGCAAATACGATAAATAACGACCGCAATGCATTAATATCGCTGAAAACTCAGCGATATTCATGCATTACCGAGCTAATACTCTTAGCCATGTTATCCACCTCCCATTGGATAACATGGCTAAGAACTGCTCAGGGCAGGTGGTAGCTTTTGGAGATATTCGCGCTTATCGCGAATATTTCCAAAAGTTGGTAATAGGAGATAGCGATGTTAGCGACTGTTTCCAGTCGCTAACATCTTGGCATGCCCACTTTGCATGTCATTAGTGATAAATATCACTCACATGCAAAGTGGGGCCCAAGATGGTCGCTATCTCCTACTAGCCGTCGCTAACTGGTGTTAGCAACAGCTAGGTAATACAGAGATAATTTTATCTCCGCGAAGCGGAGCGCTGTTACAGATATATATCTTGTTTTTGAACGTTAATTTCTCAAAATCCACTGAAGCACATATATTGAGACCTAGCAAAGGCACATCGAGCTACCAGTCCCTACAATTTTGCCAAGTTTCGTGCAAATCCATTCAGCCGTTCGATTATTATTATTATTTTTTTTTGCCCCGCGGGGCCCTTTTAAAACCTCCACATCAAACCTAAGAGGTCAAGGAGGATCTACTATGCCCCCTTATGGTCATTTGCCCCTTCGCTTTGGCCTCCTCTTGTCTCTCGATCCTAGCGTACTTTGTTGAAAATTAGTGAAAAAAGTTAGAGTAAAATAATAATTGTGAGTGATCAGATGTAGGGTAGCTCTGAGAAGAGCTTTTGGGTTTATGGTACATTTAGGTACTTATAAGTAGGTACCAATGCACAGTCTTAAATTCAGAATGAAAATTCTGTTGCCCTCATCTGAGTAGTGAACTCCATCTCCTCTGTAGATATCTTGCATGTAGTAACGCAAGTTATTGTTGTACAGGGAGCCCATTCCATGGTCTCTCCTGTAAGCTGAAACAGATTTGTTTACATGCTTCCTCGACTTCTCAATTTGTGGACAAAATTGGTTTGACCACCTCCATTTCTGTCTTTGGCATATATTTGAATATACCAAGGCAGTCTGAGGAAAAAGTGCCATCAATTGCTCAAAGGTGTCCTTTAAAAGCATTTCCAGACCTACCCCAGTCAAAGTGCCCAAATCATTACCTCCACAGTGCACAATTAACAGGTCAGGTTTTGGCAAATGCATAAAGGTTTTCACCAATGGTATCAATTGGTGACATTTTAATCCTCTGTGGCCAAACCACTTAATTTCCACATCTTGTAAATTGAGGTTAGGTAAATTCCTGTTCCCAGCATACCTCTGAGCCCAATAGATGTAACTATGTCCAACAATCCAGACAGAAAACATGGTGAGAGAAGGTTCTCCTGCAGTCAGATGAAGTGTGGCAATGAAATGGCAGTTGAAAAAATAAGAGTTTAAAATGAAAAAAACTGTGGAGTTTCTGTGTTAATGAAGCAGTAACAGTGATTGGTGGATTTTGATTGCTGAAAACAGAAAGTTAGGGTGCATGGATGAGTTGTTTGAAAGATGTATTTTGAGTGGTCAAGAAAAAATCATTAAATGAAAGAATGCACTAGATATGAGGTGCACTGAGAGTTCAGAGTTCAATTGCAACATTGTTGTGTGAACTTGCAAACACCAGAAGTCTTCCAAGAGGTGGTTGCCATGCAGAAAAGGCATGAAATGGCAGAGGGGGGAAGGGTTTTCATTTGAAAAAAAGTGAGGGAAGAGTTTTGATTGGGTGACATGAGAGATATGTGTGAAGAATTACAGCATTTCTGTGCTTTTGATAGCTGCAGACTCTGGAGTGCATACCTTTTGCTCTGCTGAAGACAAATTGGTGTGTTTCTGAGACTGTTTTCAAACTCAAAGTATTTGCTAAGGTGAGAAAATATTTCTTTAATTTAGATAGAGAATAGTGTGCTTTAAGGAGAAAATTATGAAGAAAGTTGTGTTTTTCAAATGATGCTTTGTCTCAAGTGTTTTACAAATAGATTTTGTTTCTTTGAGAAAATGTAATTGGAGAAAATGTGAAGTATTAGTACTGACAGGGTGTTTTTCTGCATAGGAGCTGTGGAGTCTTTTCAAATTATGACTTGAAAATCGTTTTTGAGGAAAATGAATGGTTATAATATTTCTGACAAGGACATAATGGTGTATGCTTCTTTATAATGCAATTGACTGTCTCTGATGTTATTTTTCCCATTTCAATGTAAGACCTTTCTCTGTGGCGCAAATTGCTTGTAAATATGCTCCCACCTGTGCATGGCAAATTTAGATTTTGAATGTTTGTGTTACATAGCCATGTTAAAAGTGATACAAACATGCTGCAAAGGCAATCAAAAAACGCTTTTATGTGTCTTAAGGACATTTTAAGTCATTTTCCCATGTGCAGTGTTTTGAAATTATGATTTGAAAATCGTTTTTGGGGAAAAGGAATTGTTTTTAAATTTATGATAAGGACATAATGGTGTATGCTTCTTTATAAGGCAATTGACTGTCTCTGATGTTATTTTTCCCATTTTAATGTAAGACCTTTCTCTGTGGCGCAAATTGCTTGTAAATATGCTCCCACCTGTGCATGGCAAATTTAGATTTTGAATGTTTGTGTTACATAGCCATGTTAAAAGTGATACAAACATGCTGCAAAGGCAATCAAAAAACGCTTTTATGTGTCTTAAGGACATTTGATGTCATTTTTCCCATATTACATTAAAAGACCTTTCTCCGTGGGGCACATTCCTTGTAAATATGGTCACACTTGTGCATGGTAAATTTAGATTTTGACTGTTTGAGTTACATAACCATGTTAAAAGTGACCCAAAAAAATTGCAAAGGCTTTCAAAAAACACTTTCATGTGTCTTAAGGACATTTTAAGTCATTTCCCTGTGGGCAGTGTTTTCAAATTATGACTTGAAAATCGTTTTTGAGGTAAAGGAATGTTGTTAAAATTTATGTGCGCCATATGCCCCCAAATTTCTTTTTCAGGGGTGCAGCAGGGTGTTCTTGAGACACCCCTGCACCTTTGGAAAAATTCCTAATTTGCGATGAGCTAATTGCTAATCGCAAATTGCACCTTCATTCCTATGGGCATCCTGGCCCATGGAAATGAATGGGTAATTTGCAATTAGCAATTTGCTCATCGCAAATTAGGAATGGTAAAGAATCGCTATTTATTCCTTAAAATTCGCTATTTTGGAAATGCAAAATAGTTTGATGATACATATGGCGGTTGATCTCTAACAAGATAAGAAGCTTAGGGATACATTTATGATGACTGGCGCAATGAAGTGGACATCACTTACTTCATTGGTAGAGCTTTACATGTATTATCTCCTCTGTATTCTTCATCAAGCGTAACTTTAATCTGCAATCCTGAGTAGGCCTCACCTTAAACAAACCTCTGGATAGGCCACACCTTATCGTCATCATGAATTAATCATTTAAAATGCTAGGGACAGATTTATGATAGGTGTATGCCTCTTTTGCGCCACTTACAAAACACTGCCCATGGGGAAATGACTTAAAATGTCCTTAAGACACATGAAAGTGTTTTTTTAAAGCCTTTGCAATTTTTTTGGGTCACTTTTAACATGGCTATGTGACTCAAACAGTCAAAATCTAAATTCACCATGCACAGGTGGGAGCATATTTACAAGGAATGTGCTCCATGGGGAAAGGTCTTATAATGTAATATGGGAAAAATGACATCAGAGACAGTGAAATGCCTTATAAAGAAGCATACACCATTATGTCCTTGTCATAAATTTACAAACCATTCCTTTTCCCTAAAAACGATTTTCAAATCAAAATTTGAAAACACTGCACATGTGGAAATGACTTAAAATGTCCTTAATTCAAAATTTGCTATTCCTTATTTTGCGATTGCACTGAAGGATTTGCAAATTTTGCAATTCCTTAAATGCAATGTATCAAACAAAAAATATGCAAAAAATGCCATTAAGGATTTGCAAATTACCACCAACTTCTAGTTGGTGGTAATTTGCGAATTCTTTTCAAAAAGCTTTTTTTCCAAAAAACAAAAGGTGACATATGACGCCCATACATGCCCTTAGGGCATGTATGTGCGCCATATGCCCCCAAATTTCTTTTTCAGGGGTGCAGCAGGGTGTTCTTGAGACACCCCTGCACCCTTGGAAAAATTCCTAATTTGCGATGAGCTAATTGCTAATCGCAAATTGCACCTTCATTCCTATGGGCCTCCTGGCCCATGCAAATGAATGGGTAATTTGCAATTAGCAATTTGCTCATTGCAAATTAGGAATGGTAAAGAATCGCTATTTATTCCTTAAAATTCGCTATTTAGGAAATGCAAAATAGTTTGATGATACATATGGCGGTTCATCTGTAACAAGATAAGAAGCTTAGGGATACATTTATGATGACTGGCGCAATGAAGTGGACATTACTTACTTCATTGGTAGGCCTTTACATGTATTATCTCCTCTGTATTCTTCATCAAGCGTAACTTTAATCTGCAATCCTGAGTAGGCCTCACCTTAAACAAACCTCTGGATAGGCCACACCTTATCGTCATCCTGAATTAATCATTTAAAATGCTAGGGACAGATTTATGATAGGTGTATGCCTCTTTTGCGCCACTGTGCGTCACTTTTGTGATGCAGCGGCGGTGCAAAAGATTTGCTATGAGGCGACAAAATTACAAATTGATGCATTTAGGCAGATGTGTCATGGTGTAAAAAAAACGTGCCACATGAAACCGATGCAGCAGTGATGCAAAAGATGCACCATGTTGCAAGACAGGCCTCACTTCGGGCCATATGTATCAAGCTAATTACCATTCGGAAAGGTCAAAATTCTGCGAATTTCGGCCTTTGTGAATGCTAATTAGACAAATGGCATGTATCAAACAAGTTTGATGCAAAATAAGGAATAGCAAAATTTGCTATTACTTATTTTGCGAATGCACTGAAGGATTTGCAAATTTTGCGATTCCTTAAATGCAATGTATCAAACAAAAAATATGCAAAAAATGCCATTAAGGATTTGCAAACTACCACCAACTTCTAGTTGGTGGTAATTTGCGAATTCTTTTCAAAAAGCTTTTTTTCCAAAAAACAAAAGGTGCCATATGACGCCAATACATGCCCTTAGGGCATGTATGTGCGCCATATGCCCCCAAATTTCTTTTTCAGGGGTGCAGCAGGGTGTTCTTGAGACACCCCTGCACCCTTGGAAAAATTCCTAATTTGCGATGAGCTAATTGCTAATCGCAAATTGCACCTTCATTCCTATGAGCCTCCTAGCCCATGGAAATGAATGGGTAATTTGCAATTAGCAATTTGCTCATTGCAAATTAGGAATGGTAAAGAATTGCTATTTATTCCTTAAAATTCGCTATTTAGGAAATGCAAAATAGTTTGATGATACATATGGCGGTTCATCTGTAACAAGATAAGAAGCTTAGGGATAGATTTATGATGACTGGCGCATCACCAGGGATGTGCCAGTCATCCTGCGCCGCTGTTCCGCCACCCATGGTGTGCTGCATTTACAATGCGGCGCAGCATGGGGCAAAAATGGCACAGATGCGTGACGTATCTGTGCTGTAAAGGTGGCGCATTGCTGGAGTTGTATCGCAAGTGCGATGCAGCTCCAGCAAGGCTCAGGGGTGCCCCATCTCCACAATGTTGCGTCAAGACCTATGCCTGCTTAAAGCAGGCGCAGGGTTTTGACGCAGCTTTCTCCTATCTGATTGTAAATGCGGCACACCATGGGTGGCAGAGCAGCAGTGCACGTTAACTGGTGCATGCCTGGGGATGTGCCATTTAACATAAATCTGCCCCTTTACATTTAAGTATGTTCAGGGGACACAGAGTCGGTGAGGCTTATCCAAGGTTAAGAAGAGATGAGTCCTGTTCACTGAAAAATTAGACATAGGCTTCACCTGCTCAGCATCGCTGGACATGGCTAAATAATAGCTGCAAAATGTTACTCTTGTTAAACAATTTTACTATTATAATCTCTGAGATTTGTCTCTTACTCTGCAACATCTCATTGTTGTTATCTTTCTTTAAAGATAAAGACAACATCAACATGAGCAATAATCTGCAATCAGTTGATTTTGACCTCATCATTGAACTTGTAATTGAAACATCAGTGGATGTTGATCCCTTGGATGATTTAAATCCTGAGGATGAAGAAGAACGTGATGAGGATGCAGATTTGTCCGAATTATATGACATAGGGTGGGAAGCTGACCTGCTTGATCCTATGGAACTATAAACATTTATTTTTAAAATTTATAATAAATAAAAAGTAAAAATGTAAACTGTTTAATTTAAAAATAAAGACACCTTCAAAAACAGGTTATGTGTAGTGTCTTCAATAAAATATAAAAATATGCTCATAAAATTAGATCAGATTCACATATAAGATAGCACAGGTAACATGAATAAAAATTCCATTTCTTTTCTGCTATTTCTGTATTCTAAAATTGCCATGCACTAAAAAATCTTATATGTAAAAATGTAAAGTAGTGTTTTAAGTTTTTGATTACTGTTATTGATGTACTGTTGGGTAATAGTGGTTAATAACATTTTTTAATATATTTTACCACAGATTCAACTGCAGATCATTTCAACATTTCACCATGCCAACGAAAGAAAGACTGAGAAAGGCTGCAAAACGTCAAAGACAGCAGGTGATTGAAAAAAAGCAGCAGTCCTCTAACAAAAAGATTTGTCAAGTCAACAAGAAAGCACCGGGTAAGAGTACAAAAACATTCATAAGAAATATTTGCAGTAAAAAAAATATTACTACAGAAAATGTTTCAGTCCAGAAAAAGAGAAGCAATTCAAATGGAAAGGAAAGGCCAATCAAAAATGTTACTGCTAGAGCAAGAGTTAACTCTGTGCATGATAGTAGAAGGAAACAACAGTTTAGGGACATTCGTAAACGAATGTTCCGCAACAGGATAATTGGCAATTTGTTAAAAAATATTAAGAAAGGTCAACAGAAAGTGGTTTTTTATAAGAGAAAAAAAAGTTGAGAAAGTTATTGATCAGGCATTTGAAATTAAACGTAAGTTATTTATTTTGATAATCAATAGAATTAGGAAGCTAAACAAGGCAATTTATGATTTCAAAAGAAATAGTAGATGGAAGAGAATAGTTAATCGTAGTCATTTTTGTGAAGTTTTTTCTGGAGAATGGATGCATAGTTCAAGCTGCGAGGCATTTTTCAATGAGGAGAGTTATTTCCAGGATAATGATTTGGTGCATGCAGTTGACACCAGTGGTCGTGCTTATGAAGTGAAAGATGGTTGTCCAGTTGAAAAAGAAAAACTTGTGACAACAGAGGCAGAAGAGGTGTTAGGTAATGAGGTTTTAGGAAGACGTGCTAAGGGTCCTGTGTACACCTGGAAGTGTAGTAGTATTTGCAGTGTGCGACAGGATTCCATCAATTTGCTTTGTGATTTTGTACGGTCATTTAATAAGAAAAGTTTGAAGCAGAAAATAAGGTTGTTGCAAGAATTAGATCCTTGCAGAGTGAGAGAAGTGACAGGTTTGCATGGTCATTCACTGGCTTGTCTTTCCAGGAGAGTATGCCAGAGTGTTTTGCATCATTTCAGGATGCTAGCAGTGCATCATAATAAAGTGAGGAAATTAGTTAGAATGTTGTATTATGCTAAGAGTCCAGCAAATATGCTTAAAAAAATATGTGCTGCTCTTTTGCATGGTTCTGAAATAGATGTGAAGAATATATGTGAAGAAATTGAGTTTTGTTACTTTGGAAGTAAAGAGGAGAATGTTGAAATTGACCAAGAAGAAGCGGGTAATGTGGAAGATAGTGTACAGGTTTCCAGTACAGATAATTTCCAGAGGGAAATTGCCACGTTTCAGGTCAAATCAAGTGAGAGGCCAAATTTCACTTGTGTGTGTTGTCGACGCACTTATTATAAGAATCAGACTAAGTTAGTGGATTTATATGCAAAAAGTGAAAGGGAAAATAATAGTGAATGGAAGGATTTCGCAACATACTTGATGGTAGAAAATTGTTTTGATTTGGGATTGGAGCAACGTGTGTGTACTTATTGTTGTTGCAAATTAAATCAAAACCAGATGCCTGCTAGAGCAGTTCATAATAATCTGGAATTGGTTGAGATTCCTTCTGAATTGAAGGATTTAAATACTTATGAATCTATTTTGATTCAAAGTATCCATCCCTTTCAGGCTATTGTAAGAATGGAGCCAAAGACAGGGAAATTGCCTCCATCAGATTTACAGAGAGGATTAAAGGGAAGAGTTGTTTATTTGCCTCTAGATTTGAAGAAAAACATTAACACAATTGGAGTAGAAAAAGTGGACGAGGAACCTCTGGTTATCTTAGTTAATGGGGTTCCGACAAAGAATAAGAAAATATGGCAAGATTTAGTAGATGTTAGGAAAGTTAAAAAGGCAACATTGTATTTGAAAAAAATGGGGAATGCTATTGAGTTGTTTCAAATGAAACAAGCCAAAGGGAGTCCCATTAGTGTTTGGGAGGAAAGTTTGTGGCTCGGTATGTGACGTCTTACATCACCAAAAAAGAGAAGACAGAATTGAAGGATATGTGGGAGGACATTTCCCATGAAAAGAGCCTCATCAAGAAGTTGTACAGTTTCAGTCTGAAGATGTTGTCGCATCGAGAAATCGGAGCGTACGAATGTTCTGACCGGTTGTCTTCAGCAAGTCTCTATGCCAAGTCCAGGAGTATCATTTGGGCGAGTCTTGGTCTTGCTGCAACGCGTAATCGAGTTCTCAAACCTGTGCGGGAAATTGAGTATTTGGCGGAAAAGGAGCCAAACAGTACCGACATTTTGAAGACCAACATGTTGGATACATATTATCCAAATCGAAGCATTCACCTCGAGAATGTTTGTCTGTATGAGGTTCTTCAAAATTACATATTCAAGAGGAACATCAAAGAAGATACTGAGAAAGGATTGTATGCTGTAATAGGAAGTGAGGGATGTCTGGTCAAGCAAAGAAAATGCCACTTGGTAAACCATCGAAAATTGAGTGGCGAATCTCCTGAAAAAAAGGAGTTTTTCTATTTAGCACTTTTGCAACTTTTCAAGCCTTGCCGTGCAGAAGAGGAACTGCTTGGAGATTTTCTCTGTTACGAAGACTCTTTCAATGCCGCCAAGGAGACCATAGAATGTCCTGCTTTTCCCAAATATGTACAAATGTTGAATGCGGAAATTGAGCAGGAAGCAATGATTGCAGCCGAGATTGCCAGAGACAGTTCTCAGGACAGTCAGAGTTCTGCTTCATTGAGTCAGGATCCACTAGGAGGACCTGTTATCGAAAATGAAGCTGCCACTGCTATGAATGAAGTGGAAAGAGCCATGGCACATGCTCAGGAGGATGCGGTTAACTTAGAAGAGTTGGAAAGACAACTCAACGTTGAGCAGAGGAAAATATATGACGAAGTTACCATGCAAATTGATCATGGATTAAGTCATGACAAGAAAGAGTGCTCATGTACGTCGTTGAAGCCTGTCCGACTGTACGTGAGTGGAGAAGCGGGAACTGGAAAAAGTTTCCTCATTAAAGCAATTTCATGCTATTTGCAGGAAAGGACAGAGTCATCGCTGTCTTGTGTTGTCACCGCTCCAACTGGACTGGCAGCACATAACATTAAAGGGATTACTTTACATCGTTTACTGATGCTGCCAGTGGAGCATGACAACAAATAACAATATCACAAGCTATCTGGAGATGGAAAATGAAACTTCTTATCATTGACGAAGTAAGCATGGTTTCCAATGTCATGCTTGCCTTTGTGCATTTGAGAATGCAAGAAGTTCTCAAAACAGAGTATGATGTGTTATTTGGTGGCAAACACATCATTGTTTTCGGAGATCTTCTGCAGCTGACACCAGTGAAAGGGCAACCTGTGTTCAAAATGCTCACACATGAAGATACCAGGAAGTGCCTAGGCAGCATTGGCAACGTCAGTATATGGTTAAACTTCAATTATGCTGAACTGCATGAAAATATGCGTCAGGCGAAGGATGAAGTTTACAAGACTATTCTACAAGATGTTAGAATTGGAAAAGTGACCGAGCATGGGAAAGAAGCTTTACATGCACGATTACTGTCAAATTTATATCCAGAACAAGATGTTGTGCCTGAGAATATTTTTCAGAAAATTACTGAGAAGAAATCTGGAATATGTTTGATGCCAACTCTTGCAGAATGTGCCAAATTCAACAACAAAATGTTGCATTTACAAAAGCAAGAGATTGTGAAACTGGAAGCTATTGACAGAGTAGAGCATATGGGATCAACAATTATTTTGTCTGAGAATCTGAAAACAAAATTGGATTAATTAGAGAAGAGTATATCTAAAACTGCAGGTTTTGAAAAGACTCTGAATGTGTGCTTGAACTGCCGTATAATTTTAAGAAGGAATTTACATGTTGAAAGAGGTCTGGTAAATGGATCAATGGGTAATGTTGTTGATTTTGTAAAATACAGAAATAGAGATGGAATTGAATTTTTAAAAATTAAATTTGATGGCATTGAGGAAGTACAGCTAATTGGTCGTTGTTCTGCTAGATTTTTGCTTGTAAAAGACTTATATGTTCGCCGTAAGCAGTTTCCTGTTTGCTTGGCATATGCGGTGACAATCCATAAATCGCAAGGTTTAAGTGTAGACAGTGCATTGGTGAATATTGGCAGTTCTGTGTTCAAGGAGGGTATGGCATATGTGGCATTGTCACGAGTTAGAACTTTATCGGGATTGTACTTGATTGAGTGTGATGTCACAAGCATTTGTGCGGATCTAGATTGTGTTAAGGAATACAATAGGTTAAGAAGAGAGTATGCGCCACATTTGCCTCAATATCCTTTGTTTGAGAAACGTGTGGTAGGCCGGAAACGAAGAAATGTGACCAATACTGGGGAGGTTGTAGCAAAAAGACGAAAAGTCGATGAACCTGAAATTATAAGCAGAAACAAAAAGGATTCTGTTGAAGATGTTGTTGGTTTTCAATTTGAAAACAGTTCTGGTGTCAACTGCTATGCTAATGTAGTGGTTAATGTTTTGTTTTCTCTAGAAAATGTAAAAGAAGAGATTGTGGTCAATTCTGATCAAAGATTTTGCAGTTTGTTAAATTCTGTGTTAGAGAAATGTAGCACTGATAGAATAAACATAGAAAGTGTGTCTGAAATTCGAAATCTGTTAGACAGATGTTCAGGCCAAACACAATTCTCTCAAAATATTCAGCAAGATTGTCAGGAGTTTTTAATGTATATGCTTGATGTATTGCATGCTGAAGGTGTAGATGTAGATCAGCTGTTTGGGCTTTCTTATCAATGGCAGCATGACTGCGAGAACTGTATGGTATCAAGTACTACTAGTGTAGACTCAGAAAGATTTATATATTTAACTTTGCCAGACAGTAAATCAGTCTCCTTTAATAAGCTAGTAAAAGAAGCTGATCACAACATGGAGTGTAGCCAATGTAAATCTGAAATGATGTCCACATTATTTATACGAACATATGGCCAGTATGTTATTTTAATGTTCCAACGATGTAGGCCTGATGGAACAAAATTGACAACTTTGATTTAAAATTTTGTGGCTTAACAGTTGTCAATATCAGGAAGGACTTTTGTAACTGTAGCAATTATATATCATGACGGTCCTTCAATAACATCAGGACATTACACAGCTTATTTAAAGTCTAGAAATGGCTGGTCATTCTGCAATGATTCTGTTTTCATTTTCAAAAAAAAATTGCCGTATGACCTTAAAAACTCTTACCTGGTGTTTTTAAAACCAAAATTTTAGGGAAAGAATCTCGGGATGTGCTCTGAGGAATTTCAAGAAGTTCTAATGGCTCCTACACGATTTGGCCTTGAGGATAAGTGTAGTTCAGAGACATAACTTCTAACCATAAGACTGGACGTCATGGAGAAATAAGTGCACTTTGAATGAGTTCAGAAAAACTATTTCTTTTTATAAGCTAATTGAAGCAGCCAATCAAAACATAGAGTAGAGGGAATGTAAGTCTGCAATGCTGTCTACTGTTTTACATTGCTTTGTGATTAAAAGTGATGTAGAGAATTAAATAATTGTAGTAGTCATAGAGGTAGTGTAAGTCTGCTTCATAGTAAGCAGTATCAGTGTCATAGGAAATGTAGAACATGACTGAGCAAGAAGGGGAAGATATTACTATTCCAGGATTGTGAAAATGATCTTCAACATTTTAATTCTGAAAGTTGCAGAAATGCCAAATGACGGGATTGGCTTACAACAAATCCAAGAGTTATAAATGGCTCTGACAAGATTTGGCCTTGTGGAAACTTGTGGTAGAGAGCAAGAAGTCATTTATTGCATGTAACATGTTTTTAAAAACGATGGAGGTTTTCTTTCAGAAAGTGGCGGGCTGAAAGTAATAACAGCACAACAGAGTGTAAGCTGTTCATAGGACATCCTTTGACGTCATGGAAAGTAAGTTAACTTTAAGGAGTTCTGAATTCTGATTTGTTATGTTGTATGGGTTTTTTAAACACAATCATTTTGATTGTGTTTTTTTTCCCCGCTGTTATATGATGAATACCTTCAAGTCACTGTTTTTAGTGAATTTTGATACATTCTGAGAACAGCAAAAATAAACCATTTAACATGTATAATTAATTCTGTACTGTTTGCATTTATGATGTATATGTAGAACTGTGTAGGAGGCATGGAGAAGGTGAGGCTTCTGTAAGTGTCAAAGTTGTTGCATGCAGTGCTGCACTTCTGCGTACTCTTTCATATGCTGGACTACATCTGCACAATGAGATACCTAAGCAAAGGAAACACAAGTGATGTGATTGTGAAATGAGCAAAAGAAATTGCACGTATTTCAATTACATCACCTGTGTTTCCTATCATTACGAATCACATTGTGTAGATCAAGTTTAGGTCTGTCCAGGGAAACAGAGGAGGTTTGGCCTTTGTTCAAGAGTGCAGAGGACATGACTAACTTCATTGGTAGGCCTGCAAATGTATTATCTTCTCTGTACTCTTCAACAACTCTAAATTTCATCTGCAACCCTGAGTAGGCCTCACCTCAAACAAACCTCTGGATAGGACACATCTTATTGGCATCCTGAAGCAATCATTTAAAATTTTAGTGTCTTGCGACACTTTTCTGAGACAACAGCAATGCAAAAGATGCACCATGTTTTAAGATAGTCCTCACTTCATCTGCAACAAGATACTGTTAGTTTAAAATGTATATCTTTAGGACTGTGTAGGGGGCCTGGAGAAGCAGAAGCTTCTGTAAGTGTCAAAGTTGTTGAAAAACTGTTTGTCCTTCAATCTTTTCCCTTGTCTTTTGTAATTTTTAAATACATGTTTTAATATTTTTCAAATGTTTGTTCTCTCTTTCACAGATTGAAAGTATAAAAACAAAAAGTGAGTAATTTAACGACAATTATAAGGTAAATGTTTTGTACTCTTTTCGTTACATTTCTATCACATTTAACTTCTATTAGTTCCACTGCTTCATTTCTTTAACCCTCAGTTTCCTGCCTTTGCTACTTCCCTCATTCCTTTCTCTATTACCTACTTACTCAACTCCTTCCACTCTTTTTCTCAGTCCCTCTCTTCTCATAGTTCCTCACTCTTGTTCACTCACTCCGTCTCTATTACTCTTAGTGTCTTTGACTGATCACTCTATCACTACTTGTTCATAATGCTTTCTCTGTGTAGTTGAAGCACACTAAGGGGCATATTATGAACACAGCCAATAAAATTATTGCTGTTTTTATTGGCAGAAAACTGGTGCAAAAGTGGTTTTAGCGGCAGTTTCCTGCCGCAAAAGCGGCTTTAGCGACACATTTCTGCCGATAAAAGCTGCAAAACTTTTATTGCCTATGTTGATGATATGGCTCTATGTTACTTACATTTCTTTGCTGTTTCAATTAATCTTTTTCTGTTATTTTTTGTTTTCTGTTTTCTATTTTTTCTCTCTGTTATTCCCCATGTTTTAATCTTATTTTGAACATTCACTCACATTCTCCAAGAAACTCTTCTTTGTTATTGTTCTACTCTCTTTTTTTTCTTTCACTTCCTTATCTATTTTGTTTTTCACAATTATACCCTCTTCCGTCTTTTCTTCGGTAAATAGATCTATTAAACAGTATCTCTTCTTTACTCCCTATAGCTGTCTTTCTTTTAACATCACTCTCTGTTTACTTTCCTTATACTTACTCTTTTTTTTTTTTTTTTTTGGTTAGCTCCCGGTCGCGTACCGGGAAGCTAACCGGGAAGCGAACCAAAAGAAATAGAGCTTGCCAGAGTGCTAAACATTCTAGCAATTTTTTTGAAAGGGGAGGTAGTTCTGAAAAGAACTTTTTTTTTAATGTTTTTGTTGTTTTATATATTTTTTTTTTTTTTTTGAACATTTTTTGTTTTTTTTGTATTTTTTGAACGATTTTATATTTTTTTTGGGCGGGGGAAACAACAAAAAACAGGCATTGAAAAGGGCTCAACAGGAGCAAAAAAAAAATTACTGGGGGCGGTTAGGGCAATTATGATTGTTGTAAGCTAGGTTTATTGAATTGATACTCATGTTGCCACATGCTATCAACGCACCACAGTGCATACAAGTATGTTTCATGTGGCCAAAATTCTCTTGGATGTTTGGCACAGTTTCCCGTGCCTCTGCTGGTGTCAATGATATTGACGATCTTGACCTGGCCACAGGAGTTGATGTTGGATTTTCTTCCATATCCCGTATTTCCGCCCGGCTGTAATTGAGTGGATGCTTCCTGGTCATGTGCCTATGCATGGTATAGTTCCCATAACTATACTTTTTATCAGTCCCTCTTGATAATTTATCTTTGCAGATGAGGCAGGTGACATACCTCGCATTCACTTTCTTTTGCCCTGGAGGGATTGAATAAAACTGCCAGATGAAACTGGCTTTACTATGGGAAACCCGGGGCATCTCTTCCAAGAACTGTGGTTCTTCTCTCTCCTCTTCCTCTATTTCTTCTTCTTCCTCCTCTGTGTTGGTCATGACCTGGGGAGGTGGTCCTCTCTTCCCATGAGGAGGTGGAGGTGGTGGTGGGGGTGCACCAGCTGAAGCAACTACTGAAGCCATTTCTCAAGTATTAATAAAGGTCTTCCTCTCACAATGATGAAAGTCAGAGTGAGGAAAGAAGGAGGGGTTTTCATCATTTGGGAAAAACAATAGTTCTCAACCAATGAAAAGTGTTATTTTTAGGTCACCTGACCTAGCCTTACATGATTATGAAACCAAAAGTGAAATGAACCAATGAAAAGTGTTATTAACAAGTCACATGACCTGTTATGCTTACGTTACGCGCTCCGGTCCGCGCCCCGGATAGCTTCCGGGTCGCTGCGCTTCGCGCCTCGGTCCACGCCCCGGGGCACTTCCGGGTGCGCTAACGCGGTACGTCATAAGACGCATTACGCGGCAACGCGATACGTCGTGCTTTCGCGACGCGCCGCGGATCGCTTCCGGGGAGCTGCGTTTCGCGCCTCGGTCCGCGCCCCGGGGCACTTCCGGGTGCGCTAACGCGGTACGTCATAAGACGCATTACGCGGCAACGCGATACGTCGCGCTTTCGCGACGCGTCACGATGTTGATTTCTAAAGCGGCAGTTGCGCAAACGGAACGTTTACCGGTTCGCGGACCGGGTCGCGGCATCAATTTAAACTAACGGAAAGCTTTCCGGTTCGCGGACCGGGAGCGAAACAAAAAAAATATTTAAAAAAAATTCTTAATAAACATATAAAATATATTTTTGGATTTAAAGAAGAATACATTTTACAGCTATAGATATTAGCTTTTAAAAAACCAATGAAATTCACTGAAAAAACCATAGGTTATAGACCATATATAGTTAGGAATTAGCATTTACAAAACCTTGAAAATTCACTGAAAAAACCATAGGTTATACACCATATATAGTTAGGAATTAGCATTTAAAAAACCTTATTTTACTCACACAAAACCATTGAAATTCCATATATAGTTAGTTGTACTAACTATATATCGCGCACCCGCAATCCACTGCTGATCATGTCACATATTACATCATTCATGACATGGTCAGTGACATCACTGATGACATCACTGATGACATCTCAAATGACATCACTGATGACATCACTGATGACATCTCAAATGACATCACTGATGACATCACTGATGACATCTCATTTGACATTACTGATCACATCACTGATGACATCATTATGTGATAATACGATGAAGCTCTTCAGACTCTAATATAACCTTAGATACACTCAGTGTAAACAGACACTCACAGACTGTCACTCATCCATGGAGTTACTCACACACCTAGTCAGTCATGCAAAGAATCAATCACACCTCCATTTCCTCAACTATACAGTTATACACACCTTACTTATTCAAACATATACTAACACATATTTACTCTCTTATACAATCCCTGATACAAGTTCACAATGATCCATACAGCCACTCACACATTCACTGGCTCTTTTGCACAGTTATTTATATATGTCAACTCTCACATGTACTGTGTTTTACATATGTACTTACTTTGACATGTAGCACTGAGATATCCATTCACTCACCAATACACTGATGTACACAGTCAACCGCCCATACAGCTGTTTCCACATGCACTTTTGAACCCATACATCTAGTGAATCAACTGCTCACACCTCTATGCACAGAGTCATACACCTCCCAGCCACCCACACACACACTCAGTCTCCCATACAAATACTTGGGCAACCAATCAATAACCCATATAGTTACTCATATAGCTACTGAACAACACATGCAGCAGTTTTCAGAACAACAGACATAATGATGCACAAATTAAGACAGTTTAGTCACTAACCCATGCACTCAGTGAGACACATTTAATCACTCATTCATACAGTCAGTCATGCACCTACTAAATCCTTCATCCAGACACTTATACATCCACTCATTCTTAAATATGTAAGACATATTTTAACTTTACAGAAAAATACAGTCACTGGATGTTGTCATCAGTGATGTCATTTGAGATGTCATCAGTGATGTCATCAGTGATGTCATTTGAGATGTCATCAGTGATGTCATCAGTGATGTCACTGACCATGTCATGAATGATGTAATATGTGACATGATCAGCAGTGGATTGCGGGTGCGCGATATATAGTTAGTACAACTAACTATATATGGAATTTCAATGGTTTTGTGTGAGTAAAATAAGGTTTTTTAAATGCTAATTCCTAACTATATATGGTGTATAACCTATGGTTTTTTCAGTGAATATATATATATATATACAGTACGTAACGTCCTCAGCAGTACAGCAGTACAACAAACAACCAATTGAGGTAAAGACGAGACGAGACCCAACTCGTGGTGTTTAGAGTTTTATTGCGCCCAACACCAGTCTGCCATGACGCGTTTCGGCTCCCAAAAGCCTTGATCACATGACGCAGTCATGGGGCCTGGCCACCATTTTTAAAGTGCAAAGTGCGTGATAGACATGAAAAACATACTATATGCCTGAATGCATTGTAGTTCTAACACATTTTGAAATTAAAACCAACATAAAAAATCTGCCAGTAAAATACAGATTGGAATTCAAATTAGCTGTATGAATACATTTTATCAAGCTGATTAGCACTGATCCTGATACCAAAAACTGTTTATGCACAAGATAGAAACAAATGAATATGAATAGAGGGGGCCACCAGGTTTGAGAACACATAAGTAAAACCCCCCAAGTTCTTAACAATTTATATACATATGTTCATGATTCATATTTAACTCATTTTGCAAATATGATTGTAACATTTGCCAAATTCAAGCACATGTTAGAATTGTCAACCGTGTGTTTGATTAAATCAACAATAAAAACAATTTTAAGACATATGTAAAAAATATGATTTAAAATGAGTTCATAATAATTAAGACAGGTATAAATATATAGTTGATAATACCCATGTGGGCAATGCAATTACTTGTGCAAAAATTGCTAGTAGTTCAGTGCATGTTGGTTAAATGTGCATCATCACGCAGTAAAGTCTTAAAGTGCTACCAATGTGAATTAAAAAAGATAGTGCCCAAAGATAAAAAAGCGATAAAATATCAGAATGATCTACATAATGGTATGTGTGGAGGATAAGGGAATTACATTAAAAAGATAGTTGCTGAATAAGATGGTAATTAGTTAATGCAGAATTGGTTCAAGGTGGAAAAACTAATATTGTGACATGGTTATAGATAGGTATGGCAATCTTCACTCTTGTTGAGCCCGTTAGGCATCTTGCTGTCCAGCAAGATGATATAACGGGTCTCAAGTTTACGAAGAAGCCCTTCCCTGTCACCTCCCCTGCGTTGGGGCGGGACCCAATCTATGACAAAGTAGGTAAGGCCTTGAGGGTTCTTGTTGTGTACCGTTTCAAAATGCCTGGCCACGGGATATGTGGGGTCTGCGTTGGTGATGGCCCTAAGGTGTTGCAAGATTCCCACATATCTGAGCCCGCAAGGACATTGCAAGACGTAAACAGCAAATTCTGTTTTGCAATTGAGTTTCTCTCCCATTTTTATTGGGACAGGAGAGAAGGGTATTGTATATTCAGATCTGCTAATACCATTTTTGCAGGCCTTGCAGGTTGCTCATTTCAAAAACCCTTTACTCCCTGCTAGCCACGTGCCCGTGGCTACCTCAGGGCTGCTAGAGACCAGACTATTCTCCATAGATCTCGCTTTTCTGTAGGTGATATTGGGCCTAATAGTTACCAAGTTGCCAATAACCGGGTAACTTCTAATGAGGAACCAATTGTTCTTCACTATGTTACGGATAGTCTTGTGTTGGTTGCTGAAAGTCATGATAAGTCTTGTTTCATTACTAGCCTCAATGCGAGACACCTTGTCCTTGGCCTCAATGGGAAGTAACATTCGCTGTCTGTCAAAAGAGTTAGCCCTCTTTTGTGCAGAGTCAATGGTATGCAGATCATAGCCTCTAGCCAGAAATCTAGATCTGCACTCTTCTTGTGCATTGAGGCAATCAAAATCATTACTACAGATACGTCTGATACGGAGCATCTCCCCGTAGGGGATGCTCTTTATCAGATGGGGTGGATGGTGACTGTAAGCATGTAGTATGGTGTTGCCTGCTGTCGGTGGGTTTCTGTGGAGTTTGGTGTGTAGCTTACCTTGATCTATATAAATCTCCACATCAAGAAACACAATCGATTTAGGACTTACAGTACTGGTAAAGTGCAAGTTCAGGTTATTGGAATTCAAAAGATCAATGAATGCCGCGACATCAACCTCAGAACCATCCCAGATCATACAAAGGTCATCAATATACCTCCACCAGCCTTTGACCTTGGAGTTCATAGTAGCTGCAAAGTTGACCATGAGGACCTGCTCCTTCCAGAAGCCCATATGGAGGCAGGCATAGCTGGGGGAGAAGCAGGCCCCCATTGCCACGCCTCTAGTTTGCAGGAAATGTTGATTAGAAAATAGAAAAACATTGTTCTCTAAGCAGGCTAGGATCATTTCCACAAACATATTAGAATGTTCTGTACAATCACCAGTTCTTTTAGCAAGGTAATGTTTAACCGCCTTTATCCCATCCCTGTGGTGGATACTTGTGTAAAGGGATGTAACATCCAGTGATACTAAAAGAAAATTAGGTTGCCATACAAAGTTGGAAAGTTTGTTTAGAAGGTCCCCTGTATCAAGTATGAAAGATGGTAAGGTCCTAACAAAGTCTTGTAGAAAAAGTCAATATATTTACTGGTATTTTCCAGGAGGCTATTCTTGGTCGAAATAATCGGTCTCCCTGGCGGTTGCTTTTGATTTTTGTGAATCTTAGGGATGAAATAGATAACAGGGGTGACAGGATGTTCATTTTTAAGGAATTTGAATTCATCCCAGGACAACAAACCCTTGCTCCTCCAGGCCATCAGTTTTGAATAATAGTCATTTTTTGCTGTTTGTACTTCCTGGGCATTTGTTCTCCTATAATAGTCCCTGTCATTCAGTTGTTTTAAAGCCTCTTCCATGTACATCTTTCTGGGCCAGAGCACAACATTCCCGCCCTTGTCGGACTGTCTAATAATCAATTGTTTTTGTCCTCTCAGTTTTTTTATGAGTCTGTGATATTGAGTATCACGATGATTGTATTTTTTCTTTTTTGTCACCTTTGCATTTTTGATCTGGAGTTCTTTCAGTTCACTTGAGACTCTATCATGAAAGATATCTAGATTGTCTTTCAGTAAAATAGGGAAAAACTTAGATTTAGGTTTGAAGGTAGTCATAGATGTGGGGGGCACAGGTTCTCCGCCCAGGAATTGTTGTGGGATAGCTTCTTCCTCTTGTTGTATTTCAAAAAGCTCCTGAGTCAAAGATACCCCGAGTTGTGGTGGGTCAGTGGGGGGTGAGTTTGGAGTGATTGAGGTAGTCATAGCATTTGATCTGCGTGAGTTATGATGTTTCTTAAGTTTGAGCTTGCGTACGTATTTAAACAAATCAATACGAGTGCTGGCATAGTCAAAGTCACTTTTAGGGCTAAAGGATAGCCCCAATGATAATATAGCAGTTTCACTGTCTGTTAACTTTGTATCGCTCAAATTGACCACAGTTTTAGTATCACTTAATTGGTGGATTGATTGTGTTGCCACTTGGACCTCTGCCTCCTCTGTCGCCCTCCTGTGCCCCTTCCTTTTTGAGCATTTCCTCCTATCTGCGCGTTTGGCATTGATTTGTTTGCGCCTGTCCCTCGAGTACCTGATCGAAGCGTTTGCTTGCGGTCTTGTTGTACAGCTGCCATTTCCTGAGCAGGAGTGAATTTGCGAAACCCCACTCTTCTAATTCGTGTGGCTTCATTATCTGATTCACTATATATATATGATGGCGGGCATGCTGGGCGTTCTTATGCACTAAAATAAAGCACTGAAATAATTAGCACCAGAAATCGGGTTTTGCTCTTCGTCATTTCTTCTCCTGCTGGACATTGGCTGGATACGTGTTGGCGTGTGACAAGAAACTTTTCCATATATAAATATATTTTATATTCACTGAAAAAAACATAGGTTTCAGGCAGATTATAGTTAGGAATTATCATTTATAAAACCTTAGAAATTCACTGAAAAGTCATAGGTTTCAGGGGTGTTATAGTTAGCTGGACATTTCACTCATACAAAACCATTGAAATTCCTCCGTTCTAGTTAGTTGTACTAACTATAGCTCTTGCGCCCGCAATCCACTGGTGATGATGTCACATATTACATCATTCATGACATGATCAGTGACATTACTGATGACATCACTGATGACATCTCAAATGACACCACTGATGACAAAAAACATTACTCCCAGTGCGGCCTGCCCGGACCATGCATCATCGCAGGTTACGTACACGCTCAGTGCCAAAGGTACTACTAACTCAGTGCACCATAATTCATCGCCACCTGGCCGTATTCAGGCAGAATTCAACAGACAAAAGACATTGGTACGAATGCGGCCCCACCTGGATCACGAATTATCACAGGGTACGTACAAGCTCAGCGCCAAAGATACTACTAACTCAGTGCACCATAAATCCTCACAAAGAAGAGTGAACAGTTTTATGTCAGCAATAAGGCATACTATCACTTTTAAATGGAATTCATGCAGAATTCAATCGACAAAAGACATTACTCCAATTACTGTGCCTCCCCCGACAACGCATCATCCCAGGGTACGTACACGCTAAGCGCCAAAGGTAATACTAACTCAGTGCACCAAAAATCATCGCCACATGGCTTTACTAAGGCAGAATTCACAAGACAAAAAACATTACTATCAGTGCGGCCTGCCTAGACCACGGATCATCGCAGGCTCCACAGAACCTTGTTGTTTTAGGTGCCACTAACTCAGTGCACCACTTATCATCGTTGGCTGAACACACGCTAAAATACCAATACTGTGCAGCTCTACTCAACCCCATGTGGCCGTGAACTCTTGCTAACCGCTGCCTCCTGCCTACACTGCGGTCATCAGAGCTCACAATTAGAGGATATGACAAAAAGAATTTCTTGATGTCTGTGCTGACTACTGCCTTCGATCTACAGTGAGGACTGCAGGGTTCACAACTTGAATTCAGCTTTGGATCTACACTACAGACAGCATTGAATTCAGCTTCAATGTATTTAAGGCAGGGACAAAAAATACTCCTGTTTCACTGCTAGTATGCACAAGCACCTGAAATCCCTGCATCCTGTGAACTATGCTCACAAAGAATGTAGAAGAATACGCCAAAATGTACCTCCACCACTGGCAATACCAAGTGCCTCTGGGGCATCACCTTCAACATATCCACCAGACATACGTCCCCATTTTAAGAAAGTTAGAAAAAGTTAGAAAGCACTGAGTGAAGTGCAATCATTTAATTTCTTATGGGGAGAAATCAGTAGACCGAGTTTGCAGAGAAATTGATAACCATCTATGGTACTTTTTTTTCCCCCTCAAAGTTCATGCAGTCCAGTATGCAACAGTCAATGCTTTGAGTGCAGCCCGTTCAAACCATGCATCATCGCAGGGTGCGCACACGCTCAACACCAGACGTACCACTAACTCAGTACACCATAAATAATCGCCACGTGGCTTTATTAAGGTAAAATTCAGTAGTCAAAAAACATTACTCCCAGTGCTGCCTGCCCAGACCACGCATCATCGCAGGTTTCATACACGCTCAGTGCCAAAGGTACTACTAACTCAGTGCACCATAATTTATCGCCACATGGCTGTATTCAGGCAGAATTCAACAAACTCTTCATTCATTATTTGCAGAGTGCAGTACCAAACAAAGTATAATGTCCCTCAAACCTACACAATATCCCTTTAGTAGCCTTCCTTCAAAAACCTCTTTTATATCAGTTCTAGGTTTAGTTGAATAACAAAATTCAAGCTGCAAGTGCAAAGGCACACTCAATGGCAGTCTAAACTGCGGACAGCACAGGTCACAACTCGAACTATAATGTCCCTGAACATACATATTTCGACAATGTATTCCATACATGTTTCATCTTTGATTTCAATCGTGATTCTAGATGATGCAGTCCAGTAGGCAACAGATAATGCTTCCACTGCAGACTGCTCGAACCACACATCATCGCAGAGTGCGCACATGCTGTGCACCAGAGGCACCACTAACTCAGTGCACCATAAATAATCGCCACGTGGCCTTATTAAGGCAAAATTCAGTAGTCAAAAGACATTCTTACCAGTGTGGTCTGCCTGATCCACGCATCATGGCAGGCTCCACACAAACCGACCCTACCATAGTGCACCACAACACATGAACCCTTTACGATAGAATCTTCTGTGTAATATTTCACATATAGTGCTCCTACCTTTGTACAGCATCTGTGTATGATATCATGATTACTATTCTAATTTTTACCAACACAAACGTAATAAAATGGAGTCAAGCACACGTGCCCGTACCCACTTCAACTATCTATCTGTGTCTGTGTATTTATTATGTTTGTAAAATGCTGCTCCTGCGCCCTACCACATTATATTGTGCTGTAAACAGCGTATGCAACCATCTTACCGTTGCAAGTAACAAAAATTTCGATTATATAACTTTCTCTGGCTCATTCTACAAATTCAAACGTACAAACAGGATCATTGCAATACTGCAAACAAAGTGTATAGTCAATTTATAAGTGTGTGCTATTGCTATTTTTATTGTATTTATATAGCGCGAAGTCGACCCAAAACTATATCAGCAATTTACATGAGCACCATATTTACAGTACATTTTCAGGCTCGCGTAGATTACGTAATTTCTCTACAATAACATGATGTGGACGCAATTCCGGGCCTCGAGCACTGATTTCAAGCACCAAGTTCGACAGAATACCCAAATGACCACATACGTATATATATTAGCTGTCCTTCATGTGCCAACAACTGCAACCTAAAGCTTTCATAGTCCTGTATTACAACAGCTACAACACTCCACTGAATGTACAACAAACATTCATATTCGCAGAATTGCGTCATGTCCACCATCTTTTATGTGTGCAACTATGGACGAATATAGGGTCAGTGATACCCCATACCTTCCATGTTGGCCATGTTGTGGGACTTTACAGACATAATGACACATTTGCGTTTAAGACCCGGGTGATGGCAGCACTACAACACTGTCACCCGAATCAGTTGATTTCTCATATAGCTCATGACGGAACCATGCCCATAGCTCCGGTGTCATCGTTCACAGCTTCGCGCATCCCACTTCACTTACGTTTCCAGGAAAACTCAGCAACGCTATGTGATGTATTCCTATAGGTTCTGTATCGATCCCCCTATTCCTGACCCTATTCTGGTTAACAAATTAACTAGCAGCCATCCCATGATGCAGAAACCGTTATCTGATTACGCCAGACCACGGCACAGGAGCGCGTTATCTGATTAGGTCATAACGCTTGCCATCTAATTAGGCAAGCAATATTCCTCCAGCCCCTGATAAGGCATACGGAGTTCTCAAAACAAATCAAACCTATGACAACCTGGGAAAATCCCTGCGGCCATTGTTTTGATTTCTCAAAGAACTTCAGTAAAAGAATGTGCTAACGACCAGCTCGTATGACATCCTTATTGACGTATCTATGTCCATCCTTACGTCAATCTCGGCACCTTACAGGTATAAATATTACCGATATTGCCTTAAGCAAACACACGCGGTGGTGACGAGATCGGAGCAGCGAGTCTTGCCGAAGCCCAGCAGAGAGCGAAGCCACCGGCGCTGCCCCGCCTTCCTGACGCGCTGAGAACGAGACGCTGCTTTCTCCTGTCGAGAAATCCAGCTCCGGCGCTTCCGAGCAGCCCTCGCAGGCAGCTTGGAATATCGAGACCTCAGACGAGAGATACTATCCCTCAACCATCCTAGATCTCAGGTACAGAGCTGAATAACCCCTTACAGAGAATTCTTGAGTCAGTCACTTGGCAAAACAAACTTAACTTAAACTGCTACTTTCTATCCCCGCCCACGTATTAGGCTTAGGTCAGGTACACTGGGGTAGGCGTAGTTAGAAGCACCAGTTGAGTACTATTAGTTAAATGTATATGTGTATGTATATATTCTGTCCATTTTAAATAACGTATGGCTTAGAAACCATATCAATGTTTTTACAGTATTATTTTATAATTCTGCTTTTATTGTATGCACTTTACTTAACCATAAGTATTGCGATAATATCGATCCATTTCTCTTGTACGAGAAAAGAGACTGATCAATAAATAACATCTTTTATTGAACACGCCCGTCTCTTCCTTTTCTCTACAATCTGGTGAAACTAAGAATGCACGTACTGACTGAGTAAAATAAGTTGTCTTTTGTTTTCACACGACTCTAGAGATACACTCTTGATTAGGGGAGAGCAAAGTTGTCATGTTCTATGGTTGTCAGAAACTAAATCCCTTCTTGTCTATCCAGGGAGGTTCAACTCCTCCTTGCCTATTCGAGAAAGTTTCTAGTGAACTCTGAGCTAGCTGGCAAACCCAAAACTTTAAGTCTAATATCGACAGTAGAAGACCTAGTTAACGTCTGGTCTAGGTCTATACTATTGGAGGTATTATTCCAATGCGCAGAGCCTATTGGGATAATAGGCACTACACTACAGCTACATGGCCCAGATTTCCATTGTAGTGATTTCTTAGTTCCAGGTCTAGTTGTCAGAACTGCACACACACACTCCCTCATGGCTGGTATACACCCACACCACACCCATCCAGCACATGCGTCACAACACACGTGACCCTACCAATAAAAAAGACGAGGAGTACGAGCTTTACGCCATTTTAGAGTTGCTCCCATCGCAAGCGCTGTGATGGCCCATCCTGGTGGTTTGGACGCCACATGTAGGCCCAACTTACCAAACAGGGGGCCCACCACCACGTGTGTGGCCTCTTTGGTCACTGAGTTAGTGGTAGCGCAAGGACTGAGCGGGTGAGGAACCTGCGATGAAGATGGGTGCACGAGTATGTCCTTTGCCATAGTGATATCAAGACTCAGCACCAAATGTGAGACTTCTTGGTGACAGAGCAGGACTGCATAATGTAGAACGTACCTTGTCCGCGAAAAGGTGAGCAGTGAGGCCTGGGTGCACAGTGGAGGGAGTAGATGGGGTGCAGCAGGCTGGATACAAAAAGGCGACGCAGCGATTTAGGCGTGCGCAGTCCTATATACCGTATCTTATTGCATTTGTATTTTTTTTCCTATAGCAGGAAAGTTTTTATAGTTGGTCAAAATTCCGTCGCTCGTGATGATTGAAACCACATGTATCATTGCGCGCCACTTGTTTTCTATAACTGGATGGAAAACATTCCTACTCTACTAATTCTTCATAAATCAAAGCCCATTAAACAAGTTGGAACTGTACAAATAGTTGTATTTTTAATGCGGGAGGGAAGGTGTGTGAAAGGGCGATGTTATTCTACTCCACATTAAGATAGTGACAATTACCAATCATAACATCATTCTTTTACTATCTTTTAGATGCAGAGCTTCAGGGTGCACTATGTCCCGGCACGTGGTGGAAGACACACCGGTGACAGAAAGGTGAGCTGCGAATATTCTTTTCAGTCACTCTCTCACTTCCTCTCTCCTTTGATAAACAATTGATTGTGTTTCACAAATTGGCGCCCCCAACATCTCCAAAGCTCAACGTTTGAGGATTCTGCGATAATGCGTGGCCATCGTAACAATGCATAAGAAGGCTGCTTCAAAACGTGGTGGATCCTCTTTGAATCACGCCAATGGCACAAGGTGAGCAAAGAAACTTGTTTCTGAAGCAACAAGAAGTAACCTGTGGGCGGAGAGAGTGGATAGTGTGCAGCAACTTGACTACATATGAATGTACAATTACCTACGGGCAGTGGGAGTGGATAAGTTGCAACAGTCTGGGTGCGCAAGAAAGGGCACTCACCTCCGGACACTGGGAGTGAATGGGGTGGAACAGTCTGGGTACGTAGTAATGAGAACTCACTGCTATGCAGTGAAAGTGCATGGGTATAGTACTCTGGGAGAAAAAGAGCGCACAGACACCTCCTTGCAGTGGTAGTTGATGTAATACAGTACCCTGAGTGTCCAAAGGCATAACGCAGAAATATACTCGTGCAGTTGTATGAACTCTGCTATTACTAATTCCATACTATCTTTCAGATCACTAAACTTGAGGGGGGACTATGAACAGGCACGTGCTTGGACACACACCGGAGGCAAAAAGGTGAGCTAAGAAGTTTTCTCCAGTATCAACACTACCTCTCCTTTTCCATCTATTACTTTCTCTCTCTCACACTTTCAATGTCCTTTTTTTCTCTTTTTCTCTCTCCCTCTCTCTCACCTTGTTTCTCTTTCTCTTTTCAAGTTATGGATGCTTCTGTCCACTCTGCAGATAAAGAAATAAAGGCTGAATTTAAAGCAGTCTGCAGTATAGAACCAAGCAGAACTCAAGTTGTGATCAGATTTGGCAGCCATCTTATAGTGGTTCCTATTTACCTTATTGATACTGGTTTACATAGATTTTTTCAGGACTCAAATTCATTTACTATTGTTATGCTCATAGCACATAAATGGTGAGTCAGCATAAATCCATAATTGAAATTATGTGTCATGTGTCCGAAGAAACATTATTGAACACACTGGTATTTGAACAATCTATTTGAACTGTTGGACCAAATGAATATTGTAAGCCCACTGGGGTAGAATTGTTTTATTATTATGAGTGCATGGAATTATAATGTATGAATTTATGTGATCAAGTCGTTTAAGTGGTGCAGTAGTCCCATGTTTATGTTTAATTTCTGTGATGTCATCACTTCCTATTTATACTTTATTGAAACAAACAGTAAATGACCCGTGACAAAGGAGCGTTGGGCAAGGATTTGCCATTTAACTAAATAAAACATCTTTAACCACGCTGACGGATTTAGGCTCGGTTTCTTTGGGGTAATATATCCAAAGAGAGTTGTGTATTTTGAGAGGCAGAGGAATCGCGACCTGACATTTGAATATATATCTATCTATATATATATATATATATATATATATATATATATATATTACCTACTGGCGGTCGCCAGTAGGTATATATAGTTAGGATTTTTTCTCTATGGGTTTTTTGAAAATTCTATGTCTAATAACTTTGGCGTTTGTGGACGGAATTGGCTGAAATTTTCAGGAAAATGGCACATTTTGTTTCTGAGCAGCCCTTGAAAATTTGGGGGGGGTTCGTCAAGGGGGGGCCGAGAAAAAAGGGGGGTCCCAAAACGTGTTTTTAACATTGAGTTTTCCATAGGGCGGTTGGCCTCACTTTTAGCCCGAACGGCTGAATGGATTTGCACGAAACTTGGCAAAATTGTAGGGACTGGTAGCCCGATGTGCCTTTTGTAGGTCTCAATATATGTGCTCCAGTGGATTTTGAGAAATTAACGTTTAAAAAAAGATATATATCTGTAACAGCGGACCGGGCAGCGCTCTGGTTCGCGGACTTTTCGCGCAACGGAGCTTTGTGAAGCGAAGCTGATTGGTTCTCCGGCGTCTGTCAACATTCCAAACAGTCCGTAGCGGCCGCCATCTTGTCTCTCGGTAGGATCGAGAGACAAGAGGAGGTCAAAACAAAGGGGGAAATAACTATAAGGGGGCATAGTAGATCCTCGCTGACCCCCTAGGTTTGATGTGGAGGTTTTAAAAGGGCCCCGCGGGGCAAAAAAAAATAATAATAATAATAATCGAACGGCTGAATGGATTTGCACGAAACTTGGCAAAATTGTAGGGACTGGTAGCCCGATGTGCCTTTGCTAGGTCTCAATATATGTGCTTCAGTGGATTTTGAGAAATTAACGTTCAAAAAAAGATATATATCTGTAACAGCGCACCGCTTCGCGTACTTTTCGCGTTACGGAGCTTTGCGAAGCGAAGCTGATTGGCTCTCCGGTGTCTGTAAACATTCCAAACAGTACGTAGCGGCCGCCATCTTGTCTCTCGGTAGGATCGAGAGACAAGAGGAGGCCAAAGCGAAGGGGCAAATGACCATAGTAGATCCTCGCTGACCCCCTAGGTTTGATGTGGAGGTTTTAAAAGGGCCCCGCGGGGCAAAAAAAAAAATAATAATAATAATCGAACGGCTGAATGGATTTGCACGAAACTTGGTAAAATATTAGGGACTGGTAGCCCGATGTGCCTTTGCTATGTCTCAATATATGTGCTTCAGTGCATTTTGAGAAATTAACGTTCAAAAACAAGATATATATCTGTAACAGCGCTCCGCTTCGCGGAGATAAAATTATATCTGTATTACCTAGCTGTTGCTAACACCAGTTAGCGACGGCTAGTAGGAGATAGCGACCATCTTGGGTCCCACTTTGCATGTGAGTGATAGGATATTTATCACTAATGACATGCAAAGTGGGCATGCCAAGATGTTAGCGACTGGAAACAGTCGCTAACATCGCTATCTCCTATTATCAACTTTTGGAAATATTCGAGATAAGCGCGAATATCTCCAAAAAGTAACAGCTGCCCTGAGCAGTTCTTAGCCGTGTTATCCAATGGGAGGTGGATAACATGGCTAAGAGCATTAGCTCGGTAATGCATGAATATCGCGGAGTTTTCAGCGATATTAATGCATTGCGCTCGTTTTTTATCGTATTTGCGATAAACCTTGATAATAGCAAGGTTTATCTGCGATAATTTCTGACGGTAAAAAAATCTTTGCAATGCATCGTTAGGGATAAATATCGCTTAACTTTGGTAATATGCCCCAACGTCTGTTAACGTTCGATTCGAAGGAAATCAGGAATTGTTGAAAAACATTGTGTGCGCCATCTTGTCTTTTTTCAAATGCCACACTTTTGTCGTGCACGGCAGCCATTTTAGATGCCTTGACCAGACCCACTCTGTGCACGCTGTCGATCCTTAGCATGGCTCCCCACCCTCGCAAGCATCTCACCCAGGCAGTGGTCACCCCCGCTCTCTGTCTTATGCATGGGTAATAAACCTCCCCCCATCTGCGCTGCTCTTCCCTGAGAATCACACCCTGTGCCCGCCCGACACCTCCCTTTCGCCCTATTCACTACCGCACCCTCTGACACTCCTTTTCCTCTGTGTCCGATTGTCCAGGCCGGTCCTAGGCTATCAGCTAGCCCTGCAGATGTAGTTTATGGCCACAGCTGTAAAGAATCACCCCTCTTCAAAGGAGTTATAGTAGATCAAGGCCCACACTCGATGAGATCCGTCACAGCAGAAGCGTTGCTATTATCTGAAAACCATCCTGTATTGTGATTGGGGAGGGGACCGAGCGTGAAGCGGAAGATTCCAGGGATGACTCTTTGTACATCAAAGTTTTTACAATTATGTGTCACATTAAAAATATATAGCACTCCGACAAAGTAGTAAGATTATAAAACTTTAATAATTTATAAATATATACAAGAAAACAAAAATAGTAATAACATATAAACATTTTTAGAGAAAAACAACGAAGTAGCGGTCGGCTGTGCGAATAGTCCCAACGCAGCACAACGTCCAGATTTCCGGCGTGGGGCGTCGCGGGGGGGTGGGTCATCAGTAGCAAACTGTTGTGCGAATAGTTCCAAGGCAGCAGAACGCGCCGAAATCTAGATGACACGAAAGTGATGTCTAGTAAGTTGCCACCCAGCAAATAACGGCGTGGGGCGTCGCGGGGGGTGGGTCATCAGTAGCAAACTGTTGTGCGAATAGTTCCAAGGCAGCAGAACGATGGCACCAAGGTGATGTCCAGTAAGTTGCCGCACTGGTTTTGGTATCCTACAATGCTGCTCCGAATAACGGCGTGGAGCGCCCCGGGGGAGGCGGCGTGAACGGGCCTCTCCAGGTGGAGTCTCATCTGTTTTAGTGGGGCGCCCCTTTACCGTTTCAGTTGCCATTCCATCCGCTTTTGGTCCACTGTGTCAAAATCCGCCATTCAGCTGAGTTGCGCCCACTCTTGCGGTGCAGCGATAGGCGGCTGCCACAGGACTCTCAAAATGGCGGCAGGCTCTTTCCTTTTTGGGCGTGGTCCACTGAAATGGCCCTGGGACACCTTGGAAATCGGACGCTTGTCTGCTAGGTCTTGGACCCCATTCTCGAAAGCGTCCCCTCCGCCTTGAGAATTCATCAAAAGTTTTGGGGGCCCCGACTCCTGCAGGCTTCTGGTGGGGAGCGGCTGCCATGATTGCTCGCGGAATGACCACGACGGAGCTACGAGATGGTGGTGCTCTCATGCTGACGCCAGTTTAGTCTGAAACATCCAGAAACAAGGTGGGGCTTTCATCGTTTGGGGGAAAAAAAAAGTTTTCATCCAATGAAAAGTGTTGTTTTTAGGTCATATGATCAGAAAAGTAAAATGAACCAATGAAAAGTTTTATAAACAAGTCACATGACCTGTTATGCGGCATAGGGTATAAAATGCGGAGAAAATACGTTGGCACGTGAGGCGGCGTCAGTAGCGGACCGATGTGCGAATAGGCCGAAGGCAATACAACGCGCCAAGATCCGGATGGCACCGAGGTGGTGTCATAGTTGAGAGTTCTGAGCAGCGGTTGTAACACTGTCTGAAGCTTATTTGCAGCTGCTGCAGCTTCACTACGCGCCAAGATCCGGATGGCACCGAGGTGGTGTGTAGCAAGTTGCCGCACTGGTGTGGCCATCCTACAATGCTGAAAGTCGGCGTGGGGCGCCCCGTTGGCCTGTGAGTTTGCGTCAGTAGCGGACCGATGTGCGAATAGGCCGAAGGCAGCACAACGCGCCAAGATCCGGATGGCACCGAGGTGGTGTCTAGTAAGTTGTCGCACTTCTGTGGCCATCCTACAATGTTGAAAGTCGGCGTGGGGCGCCCCGTTGGCCTGTGAGATGGCGTCAGTAGCGGACCGATGTGCGAATAGGCCGAAGGCAGCGCAACGCGCCAAGATCCGGATGGCACCGAGGTGGTGTCTAGTAAGGTGCACTGGTGTGGCCATCCTACAATGCTGAAAGTCGGCGTGGGGCGCCCCGTTGGCCTGTGAGTTTGCGTCAGTAGCGGACCGATGTGCGAATAGGCCGAAGGCAGCACAACGCGCCAAGATCCGGATGGCACCGATGTGGTGTCTAGTTAGTTGTCGCACTTCTGTGGCCATCCTACAATGTTGAAAGTCGGCGTGGGGCGCCCCGTTGGCCTGTGAGATGGCGTCAGTAGCGGACCGATGTGCGAATAGGCCGAAGGCAGCACAACAATATTTTCTGACTGACACCACAAGGCGCTGAGATGCCAAGATCCGGATGGCACCGAGGTGATGTCTAAGTTGCGGACTGATGTGCGAATGGGGCCAAAGGCAGCGTAACAATATTTTTTGTATGGAAGATACCACTAGGCGTTGAGATGCCAAGATTCGGATGGCACTGAGGTGATGTCTAGCAAGTTGGTGTGGTCATCCTACAATGCTGAAACTCGGCGTGGGTCGCCCCATTAGCCTGTGAGATGGCGTCAGTAGCGGACCGATGTGCGAATAGGCCGAAGGCAGCACAACGCGCCAAGATCCGGATGTCACCGTGGTGGTTTCATAGTTGAGAGGCACTTCATCTGCAGTGGGGTGCCGAGATCCGGATGGCACCGAGGTGATGTCTAGCAAGTTGCTGTACTGGTGTGGTCATCCTACAATGCTGAAACTCGGCGTGGGTCGCCCCATTAGCCTGTGAGATGGCGTCAGTAGCGGACCGATGTGCGAATAGGCCGAAGGCAGCACAACGCGCCAAGATCCGGATGTCACCGTGGTGGTTTCATAGTTGAGAGGCACTTCATCTGCAGTGGGGCGCCGAGATCCGGATGGCACCGAGGTGATGTCTAGCAAGTTGCTGTACTGGTGTGGTCATCCTACAATGCTGAAACTCGGCGTGGGTCGCCCCATTAGCCTGTGAGATGGCGTCAGTAGCGGACCGATGTGCGAATAGGCCGAAGGCAGCACAACGCGCCAAGATCCGGATGTCACCGTGGTGGTTTCATAGTTGAGAGGCACTTCATCTGCAGTGGGGCGCCGAGATCCGTATGGCACCGAGGTGATGTCTAGCAAGTTGCTGTACTTGTGTGGTCATCCTACAATGCTGAAACTCGGCGTGGGTCGCCCCATTAGCCTGTGAGATGGCTGTTCTTTGGATTTGGGCCTGGTCCACCAAAATGGCCCTGGGACACCTTAGAACTCGGACGCTCGATTTTTTTTTCCTTTCCTGTACATGCAAAAAAAGGTAAATGCCCGGTACGTTACACGCTTCATCTGCCACGATGAACTCTCCAGAGGAACCGAAAAAAAATATAGTTGTGGTAACTATACCATGCATCGTCATATGGAGAGGTGGCACCACTTAATTATAGTGCTGCATAAAAGAGAGATTTGGAGGAGAACCCCTGACCTGCTAGTACATTCATCAAAGAAGTGGCACTGAGAGCTTCAGAGGCAAGGGAAACGGTCCCAAATATTTAGAAGAACTTTGGAAAGATTAAAATGACATGTTTAGATTGTGGCAAATTAATTTCATGTGGACAGATGAGTGTTACTCTAATAAATACAGCATATGAACATCATCATAGTCGATGGTTGGTAGAGACATTTTGACTATATCCTGGACCTGCCCGTCCTCGCCCAAAATGGCGCCGGAATAAATGGGACTCGTAACTCCTTGTTGTGTACTGGTTGCAGAACCTTGAAATCACGAGATACGTATGCAGTTTTGAAGCACATGGCGGGCGGGGACGAGAATTGATTGAATATTTCGACATCCCTATTGATATTAAGTTCTGATGTGTTATTGATTACTGTACTGTTGAAAGTTCGAATTAACGTCACCCATGGTACTTGCCCGCAAATGTATATCTAGATAATTTTATTGTAACTGGCCCTGTCGTATTTTAATTATAAAATGTACGTCCACCGATTCCGTAACTGTTAGACACCTTAGTTCTTGCAACCTAATGGCCCGCCCGTTACGTTCCTCTACAGTGTAAATGTCTATTCATCATATACGATTACAGTTTGCTCTGTGGCAGGCCCACGTGGTTATAGGCTCGTATTTGTATAATGAAATTTTCACAATAAAGGTTTTTAAAAGAAAACATGGTAGTAGTATATACATTGGTAAAGTTTTTAATAATAGTGACTGTTTTAGAATCATTAAAAGGCAAGTGAAATAAAGCAGACCAATTACATGAAGGGTAAAAGGTATAATACGAAGGAACGCAGTAAAGATAAATGGTCAAGGGCTGTTGTGTTTTCTATTCCTGCAACATAAAGTGATCGATAAGAATCTCATATTCAGGCGTATCGGCGACTAAGACAGCAGGTCGACCCTCTTTTGCTCAACGGCTCCGTCATGGGACGAAGAAACGCTCTTTTTCTCGAAAAAAGAATATATTTTACTTGCAGGACAGTTGTAAAATTTCCGGGAAAGTACATTAGCCTGGAACATTATAACATATATTTAAGAAAAAATAATGTTCGGAAGTAATGAAAAGCGTAATTTTTAGGTCATATGACCAAGCCTTTCATCATTACAATAAGAAAAGTAAAATGAACCAATGAAAAGTTTTATTAACAAGTCACATGACTTGTTATGCTTACGTTACGCGCTGCGCGCCCCGGATGACTTCCGGATGCGCTAACGCGGCGCGTCATATGACGCATTACGCGACAACGCAGGTACAGAATATAGTCAAAATGTCTCCACCAACCAGCGGTCGGAACACAACCCCTTTCAGCAGGCTAAATAGTTCTGTTAAATGACAACAGAAGGGACAGGCAACAAGAACCATCAGTCAAAGAGGGGAGAGCTAGTTCTTCTCTACCGGGTTACATTGGGGCGCTACCGGAACTGATCGAATTGGTAGTCTACAGTGTTTCTGGATGTTTCAGACTGAAGCTGGGGTTAGCATGAGAGCAGCACCATTTCGTAGCTCCGTCGTGGTCATTCCGCAACCAATCATGGCAGCCGTTCTTTATCGTTATTTTGGGCGGGGTGGGTGGCGGAGCCGAGCTGTTTTGCAGCCATCATTGTGTGGAGTTCAGTTCATCTCACTAGTTTTGTATTTGTCATGAGGGGTTGTTCCTAATGTTTCTATTTTAGCGAGGTCAAAAAGAGATCCCATTAGTGGCCTACTGACATCACTGATGAGATCACTGATGACATCTCATTTGACATCAATGACCACATCACTGATGATATCATTCATGTGACAATACAATGCATCTCCTCACATTTTAATATAACCTCTGTTTCACCCAGTGTTAAATACAGAGTATAATTTTTGAAACCATTGACACACCAATACTAGTTACTACATACGTACTCACTGATTCCTACGTCTACACACACATTCACTCATTCACCCATACAATCATTCATACATACAATCACTCATCTTTACAACACTATCATATGCACTCATACACCTATACAGACACTCACACTCTGCCACTCATCCATGGAGTTACTCACACACCTAGTCAGTCCTGTAAAGAATCAATCACACTTCCATTTTTTTTGTCTATACAGTTAAACATAGAGCACCTTACATTTTCAAACATATACTAACACATACTTACTTTCTTATACAATCATTGATACAAGTACACATTGATCTGCACAGAGTCACACACCTCCCAGCCAGCCACACACACACTCAGTCTCCCATACAAATACTTAGACAATCAATCAATAACCCATATAGTTAATCATATAGCTACTGATCAACACATGCAGCAGTTTACAGAACAACAGACATAATGATGCACAAATTAAGACAGTTTAGTCACTAACCCATGCACTCAGTGAGACACATTTAATCACTCACTCATACATTCAGTCATGCACCTACTAAATCCTTCGTCCAGACACTTATACATCTACTCATTCTTCAATATGTAAAACATATTTAAACTTTACAGAAACACACAGTCACTGGATGATGTCATCAGTGATCTCATCAGTGATGTCATTTGAGATGTCATCAGTGATGTCATCAGTGATGTCACTGACCATCTCATGAATGATGTAATATGTGACATGATCAGCAGTGGATTGCAGGTGCGCGATATATAGTTAGTGCAACTAACTATATATGGAATTTCAATGGTTTTGTGTGAGTAAAATAAGGTTTTTTAAATGCTAATTCCTAACTACATATGGTCTATAACCTATGGTTTTTTCAGTGAATATATATATATATATATATATATTCTGCAAGTTGTCGCTTCTGGTGAACAGGCGTGCACCGATAGTATACCGCAACAAAGAGTCGACCCAAAGGATGCTGGTGCAAGGTGATATTTATTCTCGTAAAGCCAGCGCTGCCGCCATGACGCGTTTCGCCTCCAGGGAGGCTTGATCACATGACAAACTACACATGCTTTGCAAAGCTATTTAAAGTGACAGTGCAATCAATTAGACCATAGGCATGGACGAAATACTATACAATAAGACGCTACCTATGTGCAAATATTCAAAGAATGCCTAAAATAAAGCAAATATTTCAATGAAAGAGAGCACAAACCATGAAATCATATAAAACGGATTTCATAGTAAGGAGAGCTTATTTACAAGGCAAAAAGGGATATGATGAACAAAACCCAACCGAAGTATATACATGACAATTAATATTATCTATGTACAAAAGGTATATTTCTCATAATCATGTCGTGCCTCATACAAAAACAGCTCAATATATAAGTTTTAGCAGCGTACATCCAAAGCCGTATGGAAAAAATCCCAAGATATATATATTTCAGAATAGGAGCAGACTGGAGCTGGCCAAAAGTTTAGAAAATTTCACAAAGATTTGTCGGGCGCAAAAGTTATTCTAAATAGAATGTTGCAGATTTCCTATGGGTAGTCCTAACTATAACTACCTACTGGTGACCGCCAGTAGGTAATATATATATATTTTCTACTGCCGGTAGAACCGAGGCTCAAGAAAACAAAAAGAAACACAAAAAACACGAAAAGGGGTCAGGGTAGAAACACCCTGACCCCCTAGGCCTGCTTAGGGGGTCCCACAAGGACCCCCAAGGACCCATTTTTTTTTTAAATCGCGGGATGCGTGTATGGTACGTGTACCCTGCCGGGGGGGGCAAATCCCGGGGGCAATGGACTCTTTGTAAAGGGCGGCCCAGAGGGGCCCCACTGCCCCGGGGACTGCCACCCCCGGGGCCTCTTTTATTTGTAATAATGGGGGGCCCCTCCCAGAGACTGCCACCCCCGGGCCTTTCACGAAATGCATGCAGGGGGGCTCACGGTCCCCCGCATCCCTGGGGACCACCACCCCCGGGGCTCTTTTTAAAAAATAAAAACAACCTGTGGGGGGGGGGCTCAAGCCCCCCCACACTCCCCAGGGACCACCACCTCCCCAGGGCACTAATATTCAAATAGGGGGTCCGTGACAAACCCTTCAGCCCTGGGGACCAACACCCCGGGGCTTTTAACTGTTGGGAGGGGGGCCGCACGCCCCCTCTCCTTGAGCTTTGTGGTGGCCCTGGGGTCCACCACCCCCCAGGGCTGGCTCCTGCAGTGTCCCGGGGTGCCCACCCCAGGACACTACTGCTTGCTATGGTAGGGCGGGAGCCTCGCGGCTCCCACCCTACCATAGCAAACTGCTTTGGTTTTTGAAAGAGAGAGCAGGAAAACTGCTCTCTCTTTCAAAAATCAAAGCGGATTGCCTTTCTGCATGGAGAGCAGCATGTTAGCTGCTCTCCAAGCAGAAAAGCAATGCCGGCTTCCGCAGGACATGGGGAGCCGTCAGGGACCATGGGGGGCTTGGGGAACCCCCCGTGGCCCTCAACGGAGAGGGCTAGGCCCAGGGGGATGTGGTCCCCGGGACCTTAAGTGGCCTGAGGAGAGGGGCAATGCAGCCCCCTCATTAAAAATAAAAAATAAAATGTGGCATGCCCCGGGATGGGGTCCCTGGGGCCTTGATTAGCCACGGGGGTGAGGCCCTGTGGGATGGGGTCCCCAGGGCCCAAAAAAAAGAAAAAGAAGGGGGGCTACACAGCTCCCCTTCTTAAAACCTTTTTTTTTTAATGGGAACGGGGAGGAGGCCACAGTCCCCTCCCTCCACCACTCTGCAAACGCGCCCCCTGGCGCGTTTGCAGAGCGGGAATTAATTCCCCTTGAATACTGGGGATCCTTGGAGGCCAAGTAGCAAACCAGGAACCTACAGTATGCACCAGGGGGCTGCGTTGCAGAGAGGTGTAAAAAGGGGCGTGGCATCAGTACACCTCGCTGCAACGCAACCCCCTGGCGCATACTGGAGGTTCCTGGTGGGCTAGTTGGCCCCCAGGGACTCCAGTATTCAAGGGGATTTAGTTCCCCCTCTGGAAACGGGCAAGGGGGCTGCGTTGCAAAGAGGTGTGATGAGGCCATGCCCCTTTTTACACCTCTCTCCACCGTAGCCCCCTGGCACATACTGGAGGTTCCTGGTGGGCTAGTTGGCCCCCAGGACCCCCAGTATGCAAGGGGACTTAATCCCCCCAACTTAGAACGTGCTATAGGACGCGTTTGCACAGTGGGCTAGTCGTCCCACAGGGGACCTCAGGATTGAAGAGGAATTAATTCCCCAACTTAAAACACACCACAGGGCGTGTTTGCATACATGTCACCTTAGTCCCCGTCCCCTTCCTTCACTATTGAGCAAAATATTCCTCTAAAATCAGCCGAACTACGAATTCCAATTTACTCACCTGTTTTTATGAGAGATGTCAGTGCTGCATCTTTGAGCCCAGTACAGACCCTGAAAAGTAAATCTAAGTGTACTTACCAGTAACTTGTATTTCCTTCCATAGGAATCTATTGTGTGGTTTTCACCAGAAAAGTTTCCAAGTGTCTATTTTTTTAATGTACAAATATTCCTCTAAAATCAGCCGAAGTACGAATTCCGATTTACTCACCTGTTATCAGGAGATACCTCAATGCTGCATCTTTCAGCCCACTACTGATCCTGAAAAGTAATTCTAACCATACTTACAGTAACTTGAATTTCCTTCCACAGGCTAACATTGACTGGTTTCACTTGGAAATTCTTTTAAGTGTGGAGTTTTGGAACTTTAAAAAATTCCTCTTAAATAAGCCGAACTACGAATTTCGATTTACTCACCTGTTATCAGGAGAGATCTCAGTGCTGCATCTTTCAGCCCAGTACTGATCCTGAAAAGTAATTTTAACCGTACTTACCAGTAACTTGAATTTCCTTCCAAGGGTATCATTGCCTGCTATATAAACATTTTTTTCAATTTATATTAAAAATATGTAATGTAGATTAAAAATAAAATATCTAAAAATAAATACTTTAAAACAATGTAGTAAATCAGTATAACAAATATAACAATTAATACATTTAAAAATGATCATTTACAAAACCTTTGAAATTCACTGAAAAAACCATAGGTTTCAGCCACATTATAGTTAGGAATTAGCATTTAAAAAACCTTAGAAATTCACTGAAAAAAATATAGATTTCAGCCACGTTATAGTTCGGAATCAGCATTTAAAAAACCTTAGAAATTCACTGAATAAACCATTGGTTTCACACATGTTATAGTTAGCTGGACATTTCACTCATACAAAACCCTTGAAATTCCCCCGTTATAGTTAGTTCAGCTAACTATAACTCGCGTGCCCGCAATGCACTGCTGATGATGTCACATATTCCATCACTCATGACATGGTCAGTGACATCACTCATGACATCACTGATGACATCTCAAATGACATCACTGATGACATCACTGATGACATCATCCTTGTGAAAGAGTGGCAGACCAGAAAGGTAAGCCACCTACATCTCCTGGGTCCTACAGGCCTATCACATTAATGAACTGAGACGCAAAGATCTTCTCTAAAAGCGAAGAGACTAGCTAGGGTTATCGAGGGTATGGTCAGTCCCGTGCAGCATGGGTTCATTCCTGGCAAGGGTACCACCGAGCATATTAGGCAGGTCATTACTTTATTCGACACCACCAGAGTCCCAGGAGACCCTATGGCAGCCTTATTTTTAGACGCAGAAAAGGCGTTTGACAGGGTCTCCTGGGACTATCTCTGGGAGGTAATGAGATGGTATGGCCTAGGGGAATGCTATATTCGAGTGGTGCAAGCATTGTATAGGGCTCCGACAGCTCGGATCAGGATCAACAGGGGGCTTACCACACTGTTGCAGATAAGGAGGGAGACTAGGCAGGGTTGCCCTTCATCACCTCTTTGTTCGCACTTTATATGGATCCTTTTCTGCGCAAGCTAGATGGCAACCCAAAAATTCCCGCCCTAAATATGAATGGCATGCAGTTTAAATCATTAGCATATGCGGACGACGTTGCGCTAATTACTCTCAATCCCTCCCAGGCAATTGTTGAAGTAGAAATGGAAGCGCATAGATTTGGTGGGATCTCAGGATAGCCTTAATAGTAGTAAAACTCAGATAGTGAAAAATCCCTACGCCGTCTGTAATGACTCCCGGGTAGTCACCGCCGCAGTCTATCTGGTTGTGGAGATTTCGGCAGACCTAGATACGGTAATGAAACGAAATATGGCACCTCTAATGTCTAAAGTAAGTCTTGATTTAGTGAGGATGAATAATCTCCATCTTTCTTTGGTAGGGCGCACAAATGTAATTAAAATGTTTATCCTCCCTAAATTTTTATATTTTTTCAGGGCAATCCCCCTGTTACTCGAGGCTAACTGGTTTAATAAGTTAGAAGCACTCTTGAATAAATTCATCTGGACGCATGGGAAAACCAGGAGGGCATATAGGTTCATGACATTACCCAGGGCTAGAGGAGGGTTGGGGGTCCCGGATTTTAGACTCTATTACTGGGCATCTGGGCTCTGCTCTGCAGTTTATGCAGGGGATGGTGGGAGGCGGTGGCATAGACCCTAAAATCAGAGCCTCTTCTACCATAGTGTATGCAATCATTCTCAGCCCAGACGCAGAGAATGCCGTTCTTAGCTGCACCGATTATTCCTACTTTAAAAGGACGAGGTTCAAGACTGTCCAGGCCGCTCATAATATCTAGACTGCCTTTTTAAAGTAATTTGGATTGGGGAGGTATAATAGATATACTCGGCTATATAAAAACAGTACCTTACCCCCATCGATATTTGCTGATTTGATTATGGCAGATTGGGCGAGGAAAGGTATCGTCAAGATTGGGGATTGGTTGGGTCCGGATGGGGGGTTGCTTCAATTTTTAAGTTTGGAGGCTAAATTTCATATAAACAGGAGGAGTTTTTTTAAATACCTCCAGGTACGAAGTTTTCTAAGCAATAAGGAAGGGGGGGCATCAGGGTTCGCTAAAAATAACATCTTGGAAGCGATAGAAGGGGGGGAGTGCTCAATTCGCATTTTTTATGCAGCCCTGGTAACAACTAAATCAGATGATCTGGAAAAGCATGGAGCCAAATGAGCAACAAAACTGGATATCGATGCATGCTATTTTCAGGACTCCTTAGAGCTAGGGCACTCAGTACTGTGCTCCGCTTCTCTTCAAGCCCAGCATTACAAAACACTTTTCTCTCTTTATTTTACTACGGCACGAATAGCACAGTGGGGTGGAACCTCCGGGACAACTTGCCCAAGCTGCAATGCTACAGAAGCTGATAGTATACACATATTTGCTACCTGTCCACAACTCCACACACTTATTAAAGGTATCGAGGATTTTATGGCCCGCTCGCTTGGGATTAATATTACCCTTACACCTCCTCTGATACTAATTGGCGTCAAAGTGGAAATGGATAGCTTGCATGGGGAATTTCTGTTTGTGGCGATGGCGGTTTTGAGATTGGCGATAGCCAGGACATGGCTGGATAGAACGCCGCCAGGAAAGCAACAGTGGCTGGCCACCCTCCTGGCAGTTTATAATCTAGAAAAAGGCATATATGTTAGAAAGGGTAGAAGAGCAAGGGGGCTAGGGAGGAAAATCTGGAAGCCAATACGGTTCTGGAAGGAGGGTATGTCTGAAAGCTGAATTTTCTTTTCTTTTCTCTGTTTTTCTAGTCTCAAGATGTTTCGAGGCCACTTACTGTTGTTTAAAACCTATTGATGTCTAATGTAATTTGGGGCTTTGATTGTTTCTTGGTTTTTTTCTCATCTTGATGTCTTATGTATTGAGTTTTGCGTACGTGCAAAAATTCAATAAAAAATGACTGATGACATCACTGATGACATCATCCTTGTGAAAGAGTGGCAGACCTCCTCTCACCCCAATATAACCTTTGAAACACACATTCAAAAAATAGAAACTACAATTTTCAAAAAATGGAGATACCAATACCAGTTACAACAATCTATTAGGTAATTCCAAAATCTACATACACATCCACTCATTCACCAACAGTTCTATATAGTCACTCATACATGTACTCACCCATCATATGTACTCATACACCTATACATCCTGTTACACACCGATACTCATTCATAGTTACTCACACACATACTCACACATGCAAATAAACAATCAAACATCCATTTACTTGCATATACAGCTATACACACACCACTACACTTACTTCTACAGAAACGTACACATACTTACTCTCTTAAACAATCACTTATAGAAATACATACTTATTTATTCAGGAACTCTTCCAATCTCTCACTCTCACATATACTCACTTATATACATCAATACTCACATATACTAGTTTAAAACATATGTAGTTACTCATAAAGATACTATTGAGACAGTCATTCACTCACTAACACACCCATAGACACACTCATCCACCCATACAGTCCTGTACACATGCTGCCTTCAAAATACATACAGTGAGTCAGTCATTCATGCATCTGTGCGCTAAGTAATACCCCCACCAAACCATACAGACACTCATTCTGATACTCAAAAAAACAACTAATAACCCATATAGACACTCATGTAGCTACACACCAACCCATGCAGCCACTTATACACAAAGTGAGACACTGATACAGATATTTACATATTTAAACATTACTCGCTAATACATGTATTCACTAAGATACACTTAATAAGTCAGTTATACAATCAGTTTTATAAAAAAAATCCATTTAGACCCTTATTTACCCATTTATTCTTCCATCGACCTTTACATATACATATATAAAAAATATGTATTTTTCAGAAAGACACACATTCAATGGATTATGTCATCAGTGATGTCATTTGAGATGTCATCAGTGTTGTCATGAGTGATGTCACTGACCATGTCATGAGTGATGTAATATGTGACGTCATCAGCAGTGCATTGCGGGGGCGCGAGTTATAGTTATCTGAACTAACTATAACGGGGGAATTTCAATGGTTTTGTATGAGTGAAATGTCCAGCTAACTATAACATGTGTGAAACCTATGGTATTTTCAGTGAATATATATATATATATATATATATATATATATATATATATATATATATATATATATATATATATATATATATATATTCACGCTCCAAGGTTGTCCACCTTATGAGTAGCACGCGAGCAGCAGCTTTATTTATGTGTAGGTGAGGACGGGGATCCGCTCGTAGACGCCGCTCCGTAATGGATCTGCCCGACGCGTTTCGAAGCTCCATCTGCTTCTCTTCAGGGGCTTTAACGGAAGCGGTGTGCGCACCCGTTACACTTCTCCAATTTCATATAACTCACCCGCCAATGGGAGGCTCCAATGAGACTTCTGGGAAGTGTAGTGCGGAAAACACACAATCAAGTCCTATATGGACTCCACGAGTGGGCCCGTCCTCGATCCCATGTACGGCTGCTACTTCACTGCCGTGACCCCCACGTTAACGGGGTGGTGCATACTCTGCGGCTGGACTGCCGCATATAGATTCACGCTCCAAGGTTGTCCACCTTATGAGTAGCACGCGAGCAGCAGCTTTATTTATGTGTAGGTGAGGACGGGGATCCGCTCGTAGACGCCGCTCCGTAATGGATCTGCCCGACGCGTTTCGAAGCTCCATCTGCTTCTCTTCAGGGGCTTTAACGGAAGCGGTGTGCGCACCCGTTACACTTCTCCAATTTCATATAACTCACCCGCCAATGGGAGGCTCCAATGAGACTTCTGGGAAATGTAGTGCGGAAAGCACACAATCAAGTCCTATATGGACTCCACGAGGTGGACAACCTTGGAGCGTGAATCTATATGCGGCAGTCCAGCCGCAGAGTATGCACCACCCCGTTAACGTGGGGGTCACGGCAGTGAAGTAGCAGCCGTACATGGAATCGAGGACGGGCCCACTTGTGGAGTCCATACAGGACTTGATTGTGTGCTTTCCGTACTACACTTCCCAGAAGTCTCACTGGAGCCTCCCATCGACGGGCGAGTTATATAATTGGAGAAGTGTAGCGGGTGCGCACACCGCTTCCGTTAAAGCCCCTGAAGAGAAGCAGATGGAGCTTCGAAACGCGTCGGGCAGATCCATTACGGAGCGGCGTCTACAAGCGGATCCCCGTCCTCACCAACACATAAATAAAGCTGCTGCTCGCGTGCTACTCACATGGTGGACAACCTTGGAGCGTGAATCTATATGCCGCAGTCCAGCCGCAGAGTATGCACCACCCCGTTAACGTGGGGGTCACGGCAGTGAAGTAGCAGCCGTACATGGAATCGAGGACGGGCCCACTTGTGGAGTCCATACAGGACTTGATTGTGTGCTTTCCGTACTACACTTCCCAGAAGTCTCACTGGAGCCTCCCATCGATGGGCGAGTTATATAATTGGAGAAGTGTAGCGGGTGCGCACACCGCTTCCGTTAAAGCCCCTGAAGAGAAGCAGATGGAGCTTCGAAACGCGTCGGGCAGATCCATTACGGAGCGGCGTCTACAAGCAGATCCCCGTCCTCACCAACACATAAATAAAGCTGCTGCTCGCGTGCTACTCACATGGTGGACAACCTTGGAGCGTGAATCTATATGCGGCAGTCCAGCCGCAGAGTATGCACCACCCCGTTAACGTGGGGGTCACGGCAGTGAAGTAGCAGCCGTACATGGAATCGAGGACGGGCCCACTTGTGGAGTCCATACAGGACTTGATTGTGTGCTTTCCGTACTACACTTCCCAGAAGTCTCACTGGAGCCTCCCATCGACGGGCGAGTTATATAATTGGAGAAGTGTAGCGGGTGCGCACACCGCTTCCGTTAAAGCCCCTGAAGAGAAGCAGATGGAGCTTCGAAACGCGTCGGGCAGATCCATTACGGAGCGGCGTCTACAAGCGGATCCCCGTCCTCACCAACACATAAATAAAGCTGCTGCTCGCGTGCTACTCACATGGTGGACAACCTTGGAGCGTGAATCTATATGCGGCAGTCCAGCCGCAGAGTATGCACCACCCCGTTAACGTGGGGGTCACGGCAGTGAAGTAGCAGCCGTACATGGAATCGAGGACGGGCCCACTTGTGGAGTCCATACAGGACTTGATTGTGTGCTTTCCGTACTACACTTCCCAGAAGTCTCACTGGAGCCTCCCATCGACGGGCGAGTTATATAATTGGAGAAGTGTAGCGGGTGCGCACACCGCTTCCGTTAAAGCCCCTGAAGAGAAGCAGATGGAGCTTCGAAACGCGTCGGGCAGATCCATTACGGAGCGGCGTCTACAAGCGGATCCCTGTCCTCACCAACACATAAATAAAGCTGCTGCTCGCGTGCTACTCACATGGTGGACAACCTTGGAGCGTGAATCTATATGCGGCAGTCCAGCCGCAGAGTATGCACCACCCCGTTAACGTGGGGGTCACGGCAGTGAAGTAGCAGCCATACATGGAATCGAGGACGGGCCCACTTGTGGAGTCCATAAAGGACTTGATTGTGTGCTTTCCGTACTACACTTCCCAGAAGTCTCACTGGAGCCTCCCATCGACGGGCGAGTTATATAATTGGAGAAGTGTAGCGGGTGCGCACACCGCTTCCGTTAAAGCCCCTGAAGAGAAGCAGATGGAGCTTCGAAACGCGTCGGGCAGATCCATTACGGAGCGGCGTCTACAAGCGGATCCCCGTCCTCACCAACACATAAATAAAGCTGCTGCTCGCGTGCTACTCACATGGTGGACAACCTTGGAGCGTGAATCTATATGCGGCAGTCCAGCCGCAGAGTATGCACCACCCCGTTAACGTGGGGGTCACGGCAGTGAAGTAGCAGCCGTACATGGAATCGAGGACGGGCCCACTTGTGGAGTCCATACAGGACTTGATTGTGTGCTTTCCGTACTACACTTCCCAGAAGTCTCACTGGAGCCTCCCATCGACGGGCGGGTTATATAATTGGAGAAGTGTAGCGGGTGCGCACACCGCTTCCGTTAAAGCCCCTGAAGAGAAGCAGATGGAGCTTCGAAACGCGTCGGGCAGATCCATTACGGAGCGGCGTCTACAAGCGGATCCCCGTCCTCACCAACACATAAATAAAGCTGCTGCTCGCGTGCTACTCACATGGTGGACAACCTTGGAGCGTGAATCTATATGCGGCAGTCCAGCCGCAGAGTATGCACCACCCCGTTAACATGGGGGTCACGGCAGTGAAGTAGCAGCCGTACATGGAATCGAGGACGGGCCCACTTGTGGAGTCCATACAGGACTTGATTGTGTGCTTTCCGTACTACACTTCCCAGAAGTCTCACTGGAGCCTCCCATCGGCGGGCGAGTTATATAATTGGAGAAGTGTAGCGGGTGCGCACACTGCTTCCGTTAAAGCCCCTGAAGAGAAGCAGATGGAGCTTCGAAACGCGTAGGGCAGATCCATTACGGAGCGGCGTCTACAAGCGGATCCCCATCCTCACCAACACATAAATAAAGCTGCTGCTCGCGTGCTACTCACATGGTGGACAACCTTGGAGCGTGAATCTATATGCGGCAGTCCAGCCGCAGAGTATGCACCACCCCGTTAACGTGGGGGTCACGGCAGTGAAGTAGCAGCCGTACATGGAATCGAGGACGGGCCCACTTGTGGAGTCCATACAGGACTTGATTGTGTGCTTTCCGTACTACACTTCCCAGAAGTCTCACTGGAGCCTCCCATCGACGGGCGAGTTATATAATTGGAGAAGTGTAGCGGGTGCGCACACCGCTTCCGTTAAAGCCCCTGAAGAGAAGCAGATGGAGCTTCGAAACGCGTCGGGCAGATCCATTACGGAGCGGCGTCTACAAGCGGATCCCCGTCCTCACCAACACATAAATAAAGCTGCTGCTCGCGTGCTACTCACATGGTGGACAACCTTGGAGCGTGAATCTATATGCGGCAGTCCAGCCGCAGAGTATGCACCACCCCGTTAACGTGGGGGTCACGGCAGTGAAGTAGCAGCCGTACATGGAATCGAGGATGGGCCCACTTGTGGAGTCCATACAGGACTTGATTGTGTGCTTTCCGTACTACACTTCCCAGAAGTCTCACTGGAGCCTCCCTTCGACGGGCGAGTTATATAATTGGAGAAGTGTAGCGGGTGCGCACACCGCTTCCGTTAAAGCCCCTGAAGAGAAGCAGATGGAGCTTCGAAACGCGTCGGGCAGATTCATTACGGAGCGGCGTCTACAAGCGGATCCCCGTCCTCACCAACACATAAATAAAGCTGCTGCTCGCGTGCTACTCACATGGTGGACAACCTTGGAGCGTGAATCTATATGCGGCAGTCCAGCCGCAGAGTATGCACCACCCCGTTAACGTGGGGGTCACGGCAGTGAAGTAGCAGCCGTACATGGAATCGAGGACGGGCCCACTTGTGGAGTCCATACAGGACTTGATTGTGTGCTTTCCGTACTACACTTCCCAGAAGTCTCACTGGAGCCTCCCATCGACGGGCGAGTTATATAATTGGAGAAGTGTAGCGGGTGCGCACACCGCTTCCGTTAAAGCCCCTGAAGAGAAGCAGATGGAGCTTCAAAACGCGTCGGGCAGATCCATTACGGGGCGGCGTCTACAAGCGGATCCCCGTCCTCACCAACACATAAATAAAGCTGCTGCTCGCGTGCTACTCACATGGTGGACAACCTTGGAGCGTGAATCTATATGCGGCAGTCCAGCCGTAGAGTATGCACCACCCCGTTAACGTGGGGGTCACGGCAGTGAAGTAGCAGCCGTACATGGAATCGAGGACGGGCCCACTTGTGGAGTCCATACAGGACTTGATTGTGTGCTTTCCGTACTACACTTCCCAGAAGTCTCACTGGAGCCTCCCATCGACGGGCGAGTTATATAATTGGAGAAGTGTAGCGGGTGCGCACACCGCTTCCGTTAAAGCCCCTGAAGAGAAGCAGATGGAGCTTCAAAACGCGTCGGGCAGATCCATTACGGAGCGGCGTCTACAAGCGGATCCCCGTCCTCACCAACACATAAATAAAGCTGCTGCTCGCGTCCTACTCACATGGTGGACAACCTTGGAGCGTGAATCTATATGCGGCAGTCCAGCCGCAGAGTATGCACCACCCCGTTAACGTGGGGGTCACGGCAGTGAAGTAGCAGCCGTACATGGAATCGAGGACGGGCCCACTTGTGGAGTCCATACAGGACTTGATTGTGTGCTTTCCGTACTACACTTCCCAGAAGTCTCACTGGAGCCTCCCATCGACGGGCGAGTTATATAATTGGAGAAGTGTAGTGGGTGCGCACACCGCTTCCGTTAAAGCCCCTGAAGAGAAGCAGATGGAGCTTCGAAACGCGTCGGGCAGATCCATTACGGAGCGGCGTCTACAAGCGGATCCCCGTCCTCACCAACACATAAATAAAGCTGCTGCTCGCGTGCTACTCACATGGTGGACAACCTTGGAGCGTGAATCTATATGCGGCAGTCCAGCCGCAGAGTATGCACCACCCCGTTAACGTGGGGGTCACGGCAGTGAAGTAGCAGCCGTACATGGAATCGAGGACGGGCCCACTTGTGGAGTCCATACAGGACTTGATTGTGTGCTTTCCGTACTACACTTCCCAGAAGTCTCACTGGAGCCTCCCATCGACGGGCGAGTTATATAATTGGAGAAGTGTAGCGGGTGCGCACACCGCTTCCGTTAAAGCCCCTGAAGAGAAGCAGATGGAGCTTCGAAACGCGTCGGGCAGATCCATTACGGAGCGGCGTCTACAAGCGGATCCCCGTCCTCACCAACACATAAATAAAGCTGCTGCTCGCGTGCTACTCACATGGTGGACAACCTTGGAGCGTGAATCTATATGCGGCAGTCCAGCCGCAGAGTATGCACCACCCCGTTAACGTGGGGGTCACGGCAGTGAAGTAGCAGCCATACATGGAATCGAGGACGGGCCCACTTGTGGAGTCCATAAAGGACTTGATTGTGTGCTTTCCGTACTACACTTCCCAGAAGTCTCACTGGAGCCTCCCATCGACGGGCGAGTTATATAATTGGAGAAGTGTAGCGGGTGCGCACACCGCTTCCGTTAAAGCCCCTGAAGAGAAGCAGATGGAGCTTCGAAACGCGTCGGGCAGATCCATTACGGAGCGGCGTCTACAAGCGGATCCCCGTCCTCACCAACACATAAATAAAGCTGCTGCTCGCGTGCTACTCACATGGTGGACAACCTTGGAGCGTGAATCTATATGCGGCAGTCCAGCCGCAGAGTATGCACCACCCCGTTAACGTGGGGGTCACGGCAGTGAAGTAGCAGCCGTACATGGAATCGAGGACGGGCCCACTTGTGGAGTCCATACAGGACTTGATTGTGTGCTTTCCGTACTACACTTCCCAGAAGTCTCACTGGAGCCTCCCATCGACGGGCGAGTTATATAATTGGAGAAGTGTAGCGGGTGCGCACACCGCTTCCGTTAAAGCCCCTGAAGAGAAGCAGATGGAGCTTCGAAACGCGTCGGGCAGATCCATTACGGAGCGGCGTCTACAAGCGGATCCCCGTCCTCACCAACACATAAATAAAGCTGCTGCTCGCGTGCTACTCACATGGTGGACAACCTTGGAGCGGGAATCTATATGCGGCAGTCCAGCCGCAGAGTATGCACCACCCCGTTAACGTGGGGGTCACGGCAGTGAAGTAGCAGCCGTACATGGAATCGAGGACGGGCCCACTTGTGGAGTCCATACAGGACTTGATTGTGTGCTTTCCGTACTACACTTCCCAGAAGTCTCACTGGAGCCTCCCATCGACGGGCGAGTTATATAATTGGAGAAGTGTAGCGGGTGCGCACACCGCTTCCGTTAAAGCCCCTGAAGAGAAGCAGATGGAGCTTCGAAACGCGTCGGGCAGATCCATTACGGAGCGGCGTCTACAAGCGGATCCCCGTCCTCACCAACACATAAATAAAGCTGCTGCTCGCGTGCTACTCACATGGTGGACAACCTTGGAGCGTGAATCTATATGCGGCAGTCCAGCCGCAGAGTATGCACCACCCCGTTAACGTGGGGGTCACGGCAGTGAAGTAGCAGCCGTACATGGAATCGAGGACGGGCCCACTTGTGGAGTCCACACAGGACTTGATTGTGTGCTTTCCGTACTACACTTCCCAGAAGTCTCACTGGAGCCTCCCATCGATGGGCGAGTTATATAATTGGAGAAGTGTAGCGGGTGCGCACACCGCTTCCGTTAAAGCCCCTGAAGAGAAGCAGATGGAGCTTCGAAACGCGTCGGGCAGATCCATTACGGAGCGGCGTCTACAAGCGGATCCCCGTCCTCACCAACACATAAATAAAGCTGCTGCTCGCGTGCTACTCACATGGTGGACAACCTTGGAGCGTGAATCTATATGCGGCAGTCCAGCCGCAGAGTATGCACCACCCCGTTAACGTGGGGGTCACGGCAGTGAAGTAGCAGCCGTACATGGAATCGAGGACGGGCCCACTTGTGGAGTCCATACAGGACTTGATTGTGTGGTTTCCGTACTACACTTCCCAGAAGTCTCACTGGAGCCTCCCATCGACGGGCGAGTTATATAATTGGAGAAGTGTAGCGGGTGCGCACACCGCTTCCGTTAAAGCCCCTGAAGAGAAGCAGATGGAGCTTCGAAACGCGTCGGGCAGATCCATTACGGAGCGGCGTCTACAAGCGGATCCCCGTCCTCACCAACACATAAATAAAGCTGCTGCTCGCGTGCTACTCACATGGTGGACAACCTTGGAGCGTGAATCTATATGCGGCAGTCCAGCCGCAGAGTATGCACCACCCCGTTAACGTGGGGGTCACGGCAGTGAAGTAGCAGCCGTACATGGAATCGAGGACGGGCCCACTTGTGGAGTCCACACAGGACTTGATTGTGTGCTTTCCGTACTACACTTCCCAGAAGTCTCACTGGAGCCTCCCATCGACGGGCGAGTTATATAATTGGAGAAGTGTAGCGGGTGCGCACACCGCTTCCGTTAAAGCCCCTGAAGAGAAGCAGATGGAGCTTCGAAACGCGTCGGGCAGATCCATTACGGAGCGGCGTCTACAAGCGGATCCCCGTCCTCACCAACACATAAATAAAGCTGCTGCTCGCGTGCTACTCACATGGTGGACAACCTTGGAGCGTGAATCTATATGCGGCAGTCCAGCCGCAGAGTATGCACCACCCCGTTAACGTGGGGGTCACGGCAGTGAAGTAGCAGCCGTACATGGAATCGAGGACGGGCCCACTTGTGGAGTCCATACAGGACTTGATTGTGTGCTTTCCGTACTACACTTCCCAGAAGTCTCACTGGAGCCTCCCATCGACGGGCGAGTTATATAATTGGAGAAGTGTAGCGGGTGCGCACACCGCTTCCGTTAAAGCCCCTGAAGAGAAGCAGATGGAGCTTCGAAACGCGTCGGGCAGATCCATTACGGAGCGGCGTCTACAAGCGGATCCCCGTCCTCACCAACACATAAATAAAGCTGCTGCTCGCGTGCTACTCACATGGTGGACAACCTTGGAGCGTGAATCTATATGCGGCAGTCCAGCCGCAGAGTATGCACCACCCCGTTAACGTGGGGGTCACGGCAGTGAAGTAGCAGCCGTACATGGAATCGAGGACGGGCCCACTTGTGGAGTCCATACAGGACTTGATTGTGTGCTTTTCGTACTTCCCAGAAGTCTCACTGGAGCCTCCCATCGACGGGCGAGTTATATAATTGGAGAAGTGTAGCGGGTGCGCACACCGCTTCCGTTAAAGCCCCTGAAGAGAAGCAGATGGAGCTTCGAAACGCGTCGGGCAGATCCATTACGGAGCGGCGTCTACAAGCGGATCCCCGTCCTCACCAACACATAAATAAAGCTGCTGCTCGCGTGCTACTCACATGGTGGACAACCTTGGAGCGTGAATCTATATGCGGCAGTTCAGCCGCAGAGTATGCACCACCCCGTTAACGTGGGGGTCACGGCAGTGAAGTAGCAGCCGTACATGGAATCGAGGACGGGCCCACTTGTGGAGTCCATACAGGACTTGATTGTGTGCTTTCCGTACTACACTTCCCAGAAGTCTCACTGGAGCCTCCCATCGACGGGCGAGTTATATAATTGGAGAAGTGTAGCGGGTGCGCACACCGCTTCCGTTAAAGCCCCTGAAGAGAAGCAGATGGAGCTTCGAAACGCGTCGGGCAGATCCATTACGGAGCGGCGTCTACAAGCGGATCCCCGTCCTCACCAACACATAAATAAAGCTGCTGCTCGCGTGCTACTCACATGGTGGACAACCTTGGAGCGTGAATCTATATGCGGCAGTCCAGCCGCAGAGTATGCACCACCCCGTTAACGTGGGGGTCACGGCAGTGAAGTAGCAGCCGTACATGGAATCGAGGACGGGCCCACTTGTGGAGTCCATACAGGACTTGATTGTGTGCTTTCCGTACTACACTTCCCAGAAGTCTCACTGGAGCCTCCCATCGACGGGCGAGTTATATAATTGGAGAAGTGTAGCGGGTGCGCACACCGCTTCCGTTAAAGACCCTGAAGAGAAGCAGATGGAGCTTCGAAACGCGTCGGGCAGATCCATTACGGAGCGGCGTCTACAAGCGGATCCCCGTCCTCACCAACACATAAATAAAGCTGCTGCTCGCGTGCTACTCACATGGTGGACAACCTTGGAGCGTGAATCTATATGCGGCAGTCCAGCCGCAGAGTATGCACCACCCCGTTAACGTGGGGGTCACGGCAGTGAAGTAGCAGCCGTACATGGAATCGAGGACGGGCCCACTTGTGGAGTCCATACAGGACTTGATTGTGTGCTTTCCGTACTACACTTCCCAGAAGTCTCACTGGAGCCTCCCATCGACGGGCGAGTTATATAATTGGAGAAGTGTAGCGGGTGCGCACACCGCTTCCGTTAAAGCCCCTGAAGAGAAGCAGATGGAGCTTCGAAACGCGTCGGGCAGATCCATTACGGAGCGGCGTCTACAAGCGGATCCCCGTCCTCACCAACACATAAATAAAGCTGCTGCTCGCGTGCTACTCACATGGTGGACAACCTTGGAGCGTGAATCTATATGCGGCAGTCCAGCCGCAGAGTATGCACCACCCCGTTAACGTGGGGGTCACGGCAGTGAAGTAGCAGCCGTACATGGAATCGAGGACGGGCCCACTTGTGGAGTCCATACAGGACTTGATTGTGTGCTTTCCGTACTACACTTCCCAGAAGTCTCACTGGAGCCTCCCATCGACGGGCGAGTTATATAATTGGAGAAGTGTAGCGGGTGCGCACACCGCTTCCGTTAAAGCCCCTGAAGAGAAGCAGATGGAGCTTCGAAACGCGTCGGGCAGATCCATTACGGAGCGGCGTCTACAAGCGGATCCCCGTCCTCACCAACACATAAATAAAGCTGCTGCTCGCGTGCTACTCACATGGTGGACAACCTTGGAGCGTGAATCTATATGCGGCAGTCCAGCCGCAGAGTATGCACCACCCCGTTAACGTGGGGGTCACGGCAGTGAAGTAGCAGCCGTACATGGAATCGAGGACGGGCCCACTTGTGGAGTCCATACAGGACTTGATTGTGTGCTTTCCGTACTACACTTCCCAGAAGTCTCACTGGAGCCTCCCATCGACGGGCGAGTTATATAATTGGAGAAGTGTAGCGGGTGCGCACACCGCTTCCGTTAAAGCCCCTGAAGAGAAGCAGATGGAGCTTCGAAACGCGTCGGGCAGATCCATTACGGAGCGGCGTCTACAAGCGGATCCCCGTCCTCACCAACACATAAATAAAGCTGCTGCTCGCGTGCTACTCACATGGTGGACAACCTTGGAGCGTGAATCTATATGCGGCAGTCCAGCCGCAGAGTATGCACCACCCTGTTAATGTGGGGGTCACGGCAGTGAAGTAGCAGCCGTACATGGAATCGAGGACGGGCCCACTTGTGGAGTCCATACAGGACTTGATTGTGTGCTTTCCGTACTACACTTCCCAGAAGTCTCACTGGAGCCTCCCATCGACGGGCGAGTTATATAATTGGAGAAGTGTAGCGGGTGCGCACACCGCTTCCGTTAAAGCCCCTGAAGAGAAGCAGATGGAGCTTCGAAACGCGTCGGGCAGATCCATTACGGAGCGGCGTCTACAAGCGGATCCCCGTCCTCACCAACACATAAATAAAGCTGCTGCTCGCGTGCTACTCACATGGTGGACAACCTTGGAGCGTGAATCTATATGCGGCAGTCCAGCCGCAGAGTATGCACCACCCCGTTAACGTGGGGGTCACGGCAGTGAAGTAGCAGCCGTACATGGAATCGAGGACGGGCCCACTTGTGGAGTCCATACAGGACTTGATTGTGTGCTTTCCGTACTACACTTCCCAGAAGTCTCACTGGAGCCTCCCATCGACGGGCGAGTTATATAATTGGAGAAGTGTAGCGGGTGCGCACACCGCTTCCGTTAAAGCCCCTGAAGAGAAGCAGATGGAGCTTCGAAACGCGTCGGGCAGATCCATTACGGAGCGGCGTCTACAAGCGGATCCCCGTCCTCACCAACACATAAATAAAGCTGCTGCTCGCGTGCTACTCACATGGTGGACAACCTTGGAGCGTGAATCTATATGCGGCAGTCCAGCCGCAGAGTATGCACCACCCCGTTAACGTGGGGGTCACGGCAGTGAAGTAGCAGCCGTACATGGAATCGAGGACGGGCCCACTTGTGGAGTCCATACAGGACTTGATTGTGTGCTTTCCGTACTACACTTCCCAGAAGTCTCACTGGAGCCTCCCATCGACGGGCGAGTTATATAATTGGAGAAGTGTAGCGGGTGCGCACACCGCTTCCGTTAAAGCCCCTGAAGAGAAGCAGATGGAGCTTCGAAACGCGTCGGGCAGATCCATTACGGAGCGGCGTCTACAAGCGGATCCCCGTCCTCACCAACACATAAATAAAGCTGCTGCTCGCGTGCTACTCACATGGTGGACAACCTTGGAGCGTGAATCTATATGCGGCAGTCCAGCCGCAGAGTATGCACCACCCTGTTAACGTGGGGGTCACGGCAGTGAAGTAGCAGCCGTACATGGAATCGAGGACGGGCCCACTTGTGGAGTCCATACAGGACTTGATTGTGTGCTTTCCGTACTACACTTCCCAGAAGTCTCACTGGAGCCTCCCATCGACGGGCGAGTTATATAATTGGAGAAGTGTAGCGGGTGCGCACACCGCTTCCGTTAAAGCCCCTGAAGAGAAGCAGATGGAGCTTCGAAACGCGTCGGGCAGATCCATTACGGAGCGGCGTCTACAAGCGGATCCCCGTCCTCACCAACACATAAATAAAGCTGCTGCTCGCGTGCTACTCACATGGTGGACAACCTTGGAGCGTGAATATATATATATATATATATATATATATATATATATATATATATATATTACCTACTGGCGGTCGCCAGTAGGTATATATAGTTAGGATTTTTTCTCTATGGGTTTTTTGAAAATTCTATGTCTAATAACTTTGGCGTTTGTGGACGGAATTGGCTGAAATTTTCAGCAAAATGGAACATTTTGTTTCTGAGCAGCCACTGGAAATTTGGGGGGAGTTGGTCCAGGGGGGGCCGAGAAAAAAGGGGGGTCCCAAAACGTGTTTTTAACATTGAGTTTTCCATAGGGCGGTTAGCCTCACTTTTAGCCCGAACGGCTGAATGGATTTGCACGAAACTTGGCAAAATTGTAGGGACTGGTAGCCCGATGTGCCTTTTGTAGGTCTCAATATATGTGCTGCAGTGGATTTTGAGAAAATAACGTTCAAAAAAAGATATATATCTGTAAGCGCGGACCAGGCAGCGCCCCGGTACGCGTACTTGACGCGTAACGGAACTTCGCGTAGCGAAGTTGATTGGCTCTCCGGTGTCTGTCAACATTCTAAACAGTCCGGAGCGGCCGCCATCTTGTCTCTCGGTAGGATCGAGTGACAAGAGGAGGACAAAACAAAGGGGGAAATGACCATAAGGGGGCATAGTAGATCCTCCCTGACCCCCTAGGTTTGATGTGGAGGCTTTAAAGGGGCCCCGCTAAGCAAAAAAAAAAAATGTTTTTTTGTTTTTTTTCGTGGTTAGCGCCCGGTACGCGAACCGGGAAGCGTTCTGGGGAGCGTATCACAATGAAAAATGAATGATAGACTTTTCAAATGCTGTATGTTAATTGATTGTTGGTTTTGTTGATTATTTTTTTTTTTTTTTTTTTTAAGCTTTTTTTATTGTGTTTCATAATTTATTAAACTTTCTAACATTTCATTGTCAGAAATTTCATAATAATCATGGAATATAGATTGTAGTCTCTGAGGTTGTAAAATGTCCTCATTTGCAAGGAGGTTATCTACTGCTTGTACACATTGCAGTAGTTCTTGGTCCCAAGTTTCATCCATAAATTCAATCTCATTTGGATCAATGATTTCTGTGTTGGACTCTGGAAGGACAATTTCAAATGAAATGTTTTGTTCACTTTCCATTTTTTCCTGAAATTTGCATAAAAAAAATATATATTAGTAGAGGTAGGGCACTGTTGGGATTAATTTTAGATAGGCAGTTTTTAACAGAGAATTTATCTTTGGGCAGTGTATAGTATCAGAGTGGAAGTAGGAATATAAAAAAGTGTATCTAAATTTATAAGTACTACAGAGGGATAGTATATAACTAACAGAAAAAGTTTGCCATATTAACTTAAAGTGCACAATATACTTCAGTTTTAAAAATAACAACTTACCTTTAAAAAGAAGTTGAAGTTATTAATGAAAATCCTATTGAAATGTACACCAGGAAGTAGTAGTCAAAATGGCTGTGTTTCCTTCTCTTCCTTTATATATATTCGGGTACATAACCAATCAAATGTGAGGTAAAAAAAGTAGAAAATGAAAGTAACATTTTAATTGGTTGTCAATTCCAACATTTCAGATGTGTTTTGTGAAGTAATTTACCTCACGGTATTTAGAGAGGTGTACAGGCTAAATGGCTAAATGGAATTCCAATCAAATTTGTGAAAATGGTAGGGATTGGTATGTAGTATGAGCTAATCTATATTTGGTGAAATTGTCTCCAGTGGCTTTTCTGTGAACTACTTTCCCACCTTTTTTTCCCAGGGAGCGACCCGGTACGCGAACCGTTGAGCGCCCCGGTTCGCGTACCTTAAGCGTTCCGGGAGTCCACCATTTTGTGTTTCGGTCGAATTAAGATACAAGATGGAGGGCAAATAATGTTCAGAATGGGTAGAAGGGGGCACGGTAGACTTATCTTGACCCCCTAGGTTTTCTGAGGGTGGCTGAGGAGGTTTATATGTGCGAAAAAAAAACATTTTTTTAAAAAATTTCGCGAGGTTAGCTCCCGGTACGCGTACCGGGTAGCGCCCCAGGGAGTGTACTTTGTTGAAAATTAGTGAAAAAAGTTAGAGTAAAATAATAATTGTGAGTGATTAGATGTAGGGTAGCTCTGAGAAGAGCTTTTGGGTTTATGGTACATTTTGGTACTTATAAGTAGGTACCAATGCACATTTTTAAATTCAGAGTGAAAACTCTGTTGCCCTCATCTGAGAAGTGAACTCCATCTCCTCTGTAGATATCTTGCATGTAGTAACGCAAGTTATTGTTGTACAGGGAGCCCATTCCATGGTCTCTCATGTAAGCTGAAACAGATTTGTTTACATGCTTCCTCGACTTCTCAATTTGTGGACAAAATTGGTTTGACCACCTCCATTTCTGTCTTTGGCATATATTTGAATATACCAAGGCAGTCTGAGGAAAAAGTGCCATTAATTGCTCAAAGGTGTCCTTTAAAAGCATTTCCAGACCTACACCAGTCAAAGTGCCCAAGTCATTACCTCCACAGTGCACAATTAACAGGTCAGGTTTTGGCAAATGCATAAAGGTTTTCACCAATGGTATCAATTGGTGACATTTTAATCCTCTGTGGCCAAACCACTTAATTTCCACATCTTGTAAATTGAGGTTAGGTAAATTCCTGCTTTCAACGTACCTTTGAGCCCAGTGAATATAACTATGACCAACAATCCAGACAGAAAACATGGTGAGAGAAGGTTCTCCTGCAGTCAGATGAAGTGTGGCAATGAAATGGCAGTTGAAAAAATGTGAGTTTGAAATGAAAAAAACTGTGGAGTTTCTGTGTTCATGAAGTAGTAACAGTGATTGGTGGATTTTGATTGATGAAAACAGAAAGTTAGGGTGTACAGATGTGTTGTTTGAAAGATGTATTTTGAGTGGTCAATAAAAAATCATTAAATGAAAGAAAGCACTGGATATGCAGGTGCACTGAGAGTTCAGAGTTCAATTGCAACATTGTTGTGTGAATTTGCAAACACCAGAGTTTCTCCAAGAGGTGGTTGCTATGGAAAATAGGCAGAAAGGGCAGAGGGGGAAGGGTTTTCATTTGAAAAAAAGTGAGGGAAGAGTTTTGATTGGGTGACATGAGAAATATGTGTGAAGAATTACACCATTTCTGTGCTTTTGATAGCTGCAGACTCTGGAGTGCATACCTTTTGCTCTGCTGAAGACAAATTGGTGTGTTTCTTAGACTGTTTTCAAACTCAAAGTATTTGCTAAGGTGAGAAAATATTTCTTTACTTTAGATAGAGAATAGTGTGCTTTAAGGAGAAAATTATGATTTATGTGGCGCAAATTGCTTGTAAATATGCTCTCACATGTGCATGGAAAATTTTGATTTTGAATGTTTGTGTTACATAGCCATGTTAAAAGTGACGCAACCATGCTGGAAAGCCAATCAAAAAATGATTTCATGTGTTTTAATGACATTTTAAGTCATTTTCTGATGTGCAGTGTTTAGAAATTATGATTTGAAAATCGTTTTTGTGGAAAAGGAATTGTTTTTAAATTCATGACAAGGATATAATGGTGTATGGTTCTTTATAAGGCAATTGACTGTCCTTGATGTTATTTTTCTCATTTTAGTGTAAGACCTTTCTCTGTGGCGCAAATTGCTTGTAAATATGCTCTCACATGTGCATGGAAAATTTAGATTTTGAATGTTTGTGTTAAATAGCCATGTTAAAAGTGACCAAACCATGCTGGGAAGGCAATCAAAAAACGCTTTCATGTGTTTTAATGACATTTTAAGTCATTTTCCCATGTGCAGTGTTTAGAAATTATGATTTTAAAATCGTTTTTGGGGAAAAGGAATTGTTTATAAAATCATGACAAGGACATAATGGTGTATGGTTCTTTATAAGGCAATTGACTGTTCCTGATGTTATTTTTCTCATTTTAGTGTAAGACCTTTCTCTGTGGCGCAAATTGCTTGTAAATATGCTCTTACATGTGCATGAAAATTTTAATTATCAATGTTTGTGTTACATAGCCATGATAAAAGTGAACCAACCATGCAGGAAAGCCAATCAAAAAACGCTTTCATGTGTTTCAATGACATTTTAAGTCATTTTCTCATGTGCAGTTTTTTGAAATTATGATTTGAAAATCGTTTTTGGGAAAAAGGAATTGTTTTTAAATTCATGAGAAGGACATAATGGTGTATGGTTCTTTATAAGGCAATTGACTGTCCCTGATGTTATTTTTCCCATTTTAATGTCAGACCTTTCTTTGTGGCGCAAATTGCTTGTAAATATGCTCCCACCTGTACATGGAAAATTTTGATTTTGAATGTTTATGTTACATAGCCATGTTAAAAGTGACCCTACCATGCAGGAAAGCCAATCAAAAAACGCTTTTATGTGTCTTAAGGACAATTTAAGTAATTTTCCCATGTGTAGTGTTTTGAAGTTATGATTTGAAAATCGTTTTTGAGGTAAAGGAATGTTGTTAAAATTTATGTTCGCCATATGCCCCCAAATTTCTTTTTCAGGGTTGCAGCAGGGTGTTCTTGAGACACCCCTGCACCTTTGGAATAAATTCCTAATTTGTGATGAGCAAATTGTTAATCGCAAATTGCACCTTCATTTATATGAGCCTCCTAGCCCATGGAAATGAATGGGTAATTTGCAATTAGCAATTTTCTCAAACAAATTTGGAATGGTAAAGAATCGCTATTTATTCCTTAAAATTCGCTTTTTTGGAAATGCAAAATAGTTATATGATACATATGGCGGTTGATGTCTAACAAGATAAGAAGCTTATGGATACATTTATGATGACTGGTGCAATGAAGTAGAAATCACTTACTTCATTGGTAGGCCTTTACAATAAATTATCTCCTCTGTATTCTTCATCAAGCGTAACTTTAATCTGCAATCCTGAGTAGGCCTCACCTTAAACAAACCTCTGGATAGGCCACATCTTATTGTCATCCTGATTTAATCATTTATAATGCTAGGGACAGATTTATGATAGGTGTATACCTCTTTTGTGCCACTTAGAAAACATTGTCCATGGGGAAATGACTTAAAATGTCATTAAGACACATGAATGTTTTTTTTTAAAACGTTTGCAATTTTTTTGGGTCACTTTCAACATGGCTATGTGTCTGAAACAGTCAAAATCTAAATTTGCAATGCACAGGTGGGAGCATATTTACAAGGAATGTGCTTCATGGGGAAAGGTCTTATAATGTAATATGGGAAAAATGACATTAGAGATACTGAAATGCCTTATAGAGAAGCATACACCATTATGTCCTTGTCATAAATTTGCAAACCATTACTTTTCCCCAAAAACGATTTTCAAATTATATTTTGAAAACACTGCACATGTGGAAATTACTTAAAATGTCAATAATTCAAAATTTGTGATTCCTTAAATGCAATGTATCAAAAAAAAATATGTAAAAAATGATATTAAGGATTTGGAAACTACCACCAACTTCTAGTTTGTGGTAATTTGCGAATTCTTTTCAAAAAGCATTTTAAAAAAAAAAAAAAAAAAGGTCCCATATGACGCCCATACATGCCATTAGGGCATGTAGGTGTGCCATGTGCTCCCAAATTTCTTTTTCAGGGGTGCAGCAGGGTGTTCTTGAGATACCCCTGCACGCTTGAAAAAAATCCTATTTTGTGATGAGCTAATTGCTAATCACAACTTGCAACATTAATTCCTATGAGCCTCCTAGCCTATGGAAATGAATGGGTAATTTGCAATTAGCAATTTGCTCATTGCAAATTAGGAATAGTAAAGAATCGCTATTTATTCCTTAAAATTTGCTATTTATAATATGTAAAATATTTTGATGATACATATGGCAGTTCATCTGTAACAAGATAAGAAGCTTAGGGATAGATTTATGATGAGTGGCGCATCACCAGGGATGTGACAGTCATCCTGCGCCACTGTTCCGCCACCCATGTTGTGCTGCATTTACAATGCGGCGCAGCATGGGGCAAAAACGGCACAGATGCGTGACGCATCTGTGCCGTAAAGGTGGCGCATTGCTGGAGTTGTATCGTAAGTGCGATGCAGCTCCAGCAAGGCTCAGGGGTGCCCCATCTCTACAATGCTGCGTCAAGACCTATGCCAGCTTCAAGCAGGCGCAGGGTTTTGAAGCAGCTTTCTCCTATCTGATTGTAAATGCGGCACACCATGGGTGGTAAAGCAGTGGTGCACATTAACTGGTGCATGCCTGGGGATGTGCCATTTAATATAAATCTGCACTTTAACATTTGAGTATGTGCAGGGGACACAGAGTCGTTGAGGCTTATCCAAGGTTAAGAACAGATGAGTCCTGTTCAGTGAAAAATTAGACATAGGCTTCACCTGCTCAGCATCGCTGGACATGGCTAAATAATAGCTGCAAAATGTTACTCTTGTTAAATAATTTTACTATTATAATCTGTGAGATTTGTCTCTTACTCTGCAACATCTCATTGTTGTTATCTTTCTTTAAAGATAAAGACAACCTCAACATGAGCGACAATCTGCAATCAGTTGATTTTGACCTCATCATTGAACTTGTAATTGAAACATCAGTGGATGTTGATCCATTGGATGATTTAAATCCTGAGGATGAAGAAGAGCGTGATGAGGATGCAGATTTGTCCGAATTATATGATATAGGATGGGAAGCTGACCTGCTTGAGCCTTTGGAATTATAAACATTTATTTTTAAAATTTATAATCAATAAAAAGTAAAAAGGTAAACCGTTTAATTTAAAAATAAAGACACCTTCAAAAACAGGTTATGTGTAGTGTCTTCAATAAAATATTAAAATATGCTCATAAAATTAGATCAGATTCACATATAAAATAGCATAGGTAACATAAATATAAATGTCATTTCTTTTCTGGTATTTCTGTATTGTAAAAATGGCAATGACTAAAAAATCTTCAAATTAAAATGTCAAGTAGTGTGTTATGTTTTTGATCACTATTACTGATTTACTGTTTGATAATAATGTTTAATAACATTTTTTATTATATTTTTCCTCAGATTCAACTGCAGATCATTTCAAGATTTCAATATGCCTACAAAAATAAGAGAGATAAAGGCTGCAAAACGTCAAAGACAGCAGGAGAAAAAAAAAACGCAGCAGTCCTCTAACAAAAAGATTTCTCAAGCCATGAAGAAAGCACCGGGTAAGAGCTCTAAATATTTCATAAGAAATATTTCTAATAAAAAAAATATTAGTACAGAAAATGTTTCAATCCATAACATGAGAAGTAAATCAAATGGAAAGAAAAGGACAAATGAAAATGTTACTGCTAGAGCAAGAGATAAATCTGTGCATGATAGTAGAAGGAAACAACAGTTTAGGGAGATTCGTAAACGAATGTTCCGTAACAGGATAATTGGCAATTTGTTAAAAAATATTAAGAAAGGTCAACAGAAATTAGTTTTTTATAGGAGAAAAAAAAAAGTTGAGAAAGTTATTGATCAGGCTTTTGAAATTAAACGTAAGTTATTTATTTTGATAATCAATAGAATTAGGAAGCTAAACAAGGCAATTTTTGATTTCAAAAGAAATAGTAGATGGAAGAGAATAGTTAATCGTAGTAATTTTTGTGAAGTTTTTTCTGGAGAATGGATACATAGTTCAAGCTGTGAGGCATTTTTTAATGAAGAGAGTTATTTCCAGGATAATGATTTGGTGCATGCAGTTGACATCAGTGGTCGTGCTTATGAAGTGAAAGATGGTTGTCCAGTTGAGAAAGAAAAACTTGTGACAACAGAGGCAGAAGAGTTGTTAGGTAATGAGGTTTTAGGAAGACGTGCTAAGGGTCCTGTGTACACCTGGAAGTGTAGTAGTATTTGCAGTGTGCGACAGGATTCCATCAATTTGCTTTGTGATTTTGTACGGACATTTAACAAGAAAAGTTTGAAGCAGAAAATAAGGTTGTTGCAAGAATTAGATCCTTGCAGAGTGAGAGAAGTGACAGGTTTGCATGGTCATTCACTGGCTTGTCTTTCCAGGAGAGTATGCCAGAGTGTTTTTCATCATTTCAGGATGCTAGCAGTGCATCATAACAAAGTGAGGAAGTTAGTTAGACTGTTGTATTATGCTAAGAGTCCAGCAATTATGCTGAAACAATTATGCGCTGCTCTTTTGCATGGTTCTGAAATAGATGTGAAGAATATATGTGAAGAAATTGAGTTTTGTTACTTTGGAAGTAAAGAGGAGAATGTTGAAATTGAGCAAGAAGTAGAGGGTCATTTGGAAGATAGTGTACATGTTTCCAGTACAGATAATTTCCAGAGGGAAATTGCGACGTTTGACATGAAATCAAGTGAGAGGCCTAATTTCACTTGTGTGTGTTGTAGACGCACTTATTATAAGAATCAGACTAAGTTAGTGGATTTATATGCAAAAAGTGAAAGGGAAAATAATAGTGAATGGAAGGATTTTGCAACATACTTGATGGTAGAAAATTGTTTTGATTTGGGATTGGAGCAACGTGTGTGTACTTATTGTTGTAACAAATTAAAACAAAACCAGATGCCTGCTAGAGCAGTTCATAATAATCTGGAATTGGTTGAGATTCCTTCTGAATTGAAGGACTTAAATACTTATGAATCTATTTTGATTCAAAGTATCCATCCCTTTCAGGCTATTGTAAGAATGGAGCCAAAGACAGGGAAATTGCCTCCATCAGATTTACAGAGAGGATTAAAGGGAAGAGTTGTTTATTTGCCTCTAGATTTCAAGAAAAACATTAACACAATTGGAGTAGAAAAAGTGGAAGAGGAACCTCTGGTTATCTTAGTTAATGGGGTTCCGACAAAGAATAAGAAAATATGGCAAGATTTAGTAGATGTTAGGAAAGTTAAAAAGGCAACATTGTATTTGAAAAAAAAAAAAAAATACTATAAGAATGTATATGTTGCAGAAGAGGAAGTAAGTGAGGAAGAGGATAGCGATTTGTGTGCTGGTCAAATTGAGAAAGTAGAACCCTCTACTAGTGAGGAAATATATGAACATTATAGTGTTCATCCTTTGCATTCAAAGGAAGTCATGGGGAATGCTATTGAGTTGTTTCAAATGAAACAAGCCAAAGGGAGTCCCATTAGTGTTTGGGAGGAAAGTTTGGAAGCTCGGTGTTTCCCACAGCTTTTTCCAACAGGTCAGGGAGGAAGATATGATGAGCGACCTCATCAAATTCCTGCTTCTGAATACCGGACTTTGCGATTGTATGCAGGAGATGCTAGGTTTCGACAATGCATTCCTTATTTGTTTCATCTCCTGTTTGAAAGCGATCTGTCTGGACTGTCATATGCAGTGAACCACATCTTGAAAAGTGGTATACACATGCAAAACATCTCGGCAAGTGATTTTATGGATAAAGTGAATGTCCAAGATAGTATTTTGGATTCTCACCTGATTAATCTCATGGCGTGTCAGCGTGGTACTAATGAGTACTGGTACCGTCGTCATGGTGATTTAAAATGTATGCTGAGGAACTTAGGTACTCCCACATGGTTCCTCACTCTGAGTTGTGCCGAGTATGGCTGGGAAGACTTACTTCAATTTCTACGAGAGGCAAATGCTAACGTAGAAAACATCGAATTCAAGACACCCGGAGAACTGTGCTCTTTGGATCCAGTCAATGTATGTAGGTACTTCAATCATAGATTTGAAGCTATGATGTCTTTCATCATGAATAAGAAGAATCCACCTCTTGGAGAGGTGTTGGATTTCTTCTGGAGAAAGGAGTACCAAGCAAGAGGTGCTCCTCATATACATATGTTGCTGTGGATCAAGGATGCACCTAAATTTGGAACGGATCCAGAAGACTCAGTGATGAGTTTCATCCAACAGTATTCTACGTGTGCTGTTCCAAACGCAAAGGAGAAGAAAAGCCTAAGAGAAAAAGTTCTGGCTTTCCAAAGCCATCGATGTGGAAAGTACTGCCGTCGTAAATTCCGAAACAAAGACAAGTTCTACACCAAATGTCGTTTCGGCTTTCCACGACCGGTGATTTCTAAAGGAAGAGTAAACAGTTTGATGTCTTCGCTGCGACATAATGTGATGAAGAAATCACCTAAAAACACTTACAATTTGAAGAGGAACGAAGAGTCCAAGTACATCAACGACTACAACCCGGTGATTTTGTCCATGTGGAATGCTAACATGGATATACAGTTTGTGGCTGATAACTGTATGGCTGTGGCTCGGTATGTGACGTCTTACATCACCAAAAAAGAGAAGACAGAATTGAAGGATATGTGGGAGGACATTTCCCATGAAAAGAGCCTCAGCAAGAAGTTGTACAGTTTCAGTCTGAAGATGTTGTCGCATCGAGAAATCGGAGCGTACGAATGTTCTGACCGGTTGTCTTCAGCAAGTCTCTATGCCAAGTCCAGGAGTATCGTTTGGGCGAGTCTTGGTCTTGCTGCAACGCGTAATCGAGTTCTCAAACCTGTGCGGGAAATTGAGTATTTGGCGGAAAAGGAGCCAAACAGTACCGACATTTTGAAGACAAACATGTTGGATACATATTATCCAAATCGAAGCAGTCACCTAGAGAATGTTTGTCTGTATGAGGTTCTGCAAAATTACATGTTCAAGAGGAACATCAAAGAAGATACTGAGAAAGGAGTGTATGCTGTAATAGGAAGTGAGGGATGTCTGGTCAAGCAAAGAAAATGCCACTTGATAAACCATCGAAAATTGAGTGGCGAATCTCCTGAAAAAAAGGAGTTTTTCTATTTAGCACTTTTGCAACTTTTCAAGCCTTGGCGTGCAGAAGAGGAACTGCTTGGAGATTTCCTCTGTTACGAAGACTCTTTCAATGCCGCCAAGGAGACCATAGAATGTCCTGCTTTTCCCAAATATGTAGAAATGTTGAATGCGGAAATTGAGCAGGAAGCAACGATTGCAGCCGAGATTGCCAGAGACAGTTCTCAGGACAGTCAGAGTTCTGCTTCATTGAGTCAGGATCCACTAGGAGGACCTCTTATTGAAAATGAAGCTGCCACTGCTATGAATGAGGTGGAAAGAGCCATGGCACATGCTCAAGAGGATGCGGTTAACTTAGAAGAGTTGGAAAGGCAACTCAACGTTGAGCAGAGGAAAATATATGACGAAGTTACCATGCAAATTGATCATGGATTAAGTCATGATAAGAAAGAGTGCTCATGTACGTCGTTGAAGCCTGTCCGACTGTACGTGAGTGGAGAAGCGGGAACTGGAAAAAGTTTCCTCATTAAAGCAATTTCATGCTATTTGCAGGAAAGGACAGAGTCATCGCTGTCTTGTGTTGTCACTGCTCCAACTGGACTGGCAGCACATAATATTAAAGGGATTACTTTACATCGTTTACTGATGCTGCCAGTGGAGCATGACAACAAATTAGAATATCACAAGCTATCTGGAGATGCTTGTTTTGAAGTTTCAAGAATCTTGAGGAAAATGAAACTTCTTATCATTGACGAAGTAAGCATGGTTTCCAATGTCATGCTTGCCTTTGTGCATTTGAGGATGCAAGAAGTTCTCAAAACAGAGTATGATGTGTTATTTGGTGGCAAACACATCATTGTTTTCGGAGATCTTCTGCAGCTGACACCAGTGAAAGGGCAACCTGTGTTCAAAATGCTCACGCATGAAGATACCAGGAAGTGCCTAGGCAGCATTGGCAACGTCAATATATGGTTAAACTTCAATTATGCTGAACTGCATGAAAATATGCGTCAGGCAAAGGATGAAGTTTACAAGACTATTCTACAAGATGTTAGAATTGGAAAAGTGACCGAGCATGGGAAAGAAGCTTTACATGCACGATTACTGTCAAATTTATATCCAGAACAAGATGTTGTGCCTGAGAATATTTTTCAGAAAATTACTGATAAGAAATCTGGAATATGTTTGATGCCAACTCTTGCAGAATGTGCCAAATTTAACAACAAAATGTTGCATTTAGAAAAGCAAGAGATTGTGAAAGTGGAAGCTATTGATAGAGTAGAGCATATGGGATCAACAATTATTTTGTCTGAGAATCTGAAAACAAAATTGGATTCATTAGAGAAGAGTATATCTAAAACTGCAGGTTTTGAAAAGACTCTGAATGTGTGCTTGAACTGCCGTATAATTTTAAGAAGGAATTTACATGTTGAAAGAGGTCTGGTAAATGGATCAATGGGTAATGTTGTTGATTTTGTGAAATACAGAAATAGAGATGGAATTGAATTTTTAAAAATTAAATTTGATGGCATTGAGGAAGTACAGCTAATTGCTCGTTGTTCTGCTAGATTTTTGCTTGTAAAAGACTTATATGTTCGCCGTAAGCAGTTCCCTGTTTGCTTGGCATATGCGGTGACAATTCATAAATCGCAAGGTTTAAGTGTAGACACTGCATTGGTGAATATTGGCAGTTCTGTGTTCAAGGAGGGTATGGCATATGTGGCATTGTCACGAGTTAGAACTTTATCGGGATTGTACTTGATTGAGTGTGATGTCAGAAACATTTGTGCAGATCTAGATTGTGTTAAGGAATACAATAGGTTAAGAAGAGAGTATGCGCCACATTTGCCTCAGTTTCCTTTGTTTGAGAAACGTCTGGTAGGCCGGAAACGAAGAAATGAGAACAATACTGGGGAGGTTGTAGCAAAAAGACAAAAAGTGAATGAACCTAAAATTACAAGCAGAAACAAAGAGGATTCTGTTGAAGATGTTGTTGGTTTTCAGTTTGAAAACAGTTCTGGTGTCAACTGCTATGCTAATGTAGTAATTAATGTTTTGTTTTCTCTAAAAAATGTAAAAGAAGAGATTGTGGTCAATTCTGATCAAAGATTTTGCAGTTTGTTAAATTCTGTGTTAGAGAAATGTACCACTGATAGAAGAAACATAGAAAGTGTGTCTGAAATTAGAAATCTGTTAGATAGATGTTCAGGCCAAACACAATTCTCTCAAAATATTCAGCAAGATTGTCAGGAGTTTTTAATGTATATGCTTGATGTATTACATGCTGAAGGTGTAGATGTAGATCAGCTGTTTGGGCTTTCTTATCAATGGCAGCATGACTGCGAGAACTGTATGGTATCAAGTACTACTAGTGTAGACTCAGAAAGATTTATATATCTAACTTTGCCAGACAGTAAATCAGTCTCCTTTAATAAGCTAGTAAAAGCTGCTAATCACAACATGGAGTGTAGCCAATGTAAATCTGAAATGATGTCCACATTATTTATACGAACATATGGCCAGTACGTCATTTTAATGTTCCAACGATGTAGGCCTGATGGAACAAAATTGACAACTTTAATAAAAAAATTTGTAGCTTCGCAGTTGTCAATATCAGGAAGGACTTTTGTAACTACAGCAATTATATATCATGACGGCCCTTCAATATCATCAGGACATTACACAGCTTATTTAAAGTCTAGAAATGGCTGGTCATTCTGCAATGATTCTGTTTTAATTTTCAAAAAAAAATTGCCGTATGACCTTAAAAACTCTTACCTGGTGTTTTTAAAACCAAAATTTTAGGAAAATAATCTCGGGATATGATCTGTGGAATTTCAAGAAGTTCTAATGGCTCCTACACAATTTGGCCTTGAGGATAAGTGTAGTTCAGAGACATAACTTCTAATCATAGGATTGGACATCATGGAGATGTATGTGCACTTTAAATGAGTTCAGAAAAACTGTTTCTTTTCATAAGCTAATTGAAGCAGCCAATCAAAACATGGAGTAGAGGGAATGTAAGTCTGCAATGCTGTCTACTGTTTTACATTGCTTTGTGATTAAAAGTGATGTAGAGAATTAAATAATTGTAGTACTCATAGAGGTAGTGTAAGTCTGCTTCATATTAAGCAGTATCAGTGTCATAGGAAATGTAGAACATGACTGAGCAAGAAGGGGAAGATATTACTATTCCAGGATTGTGAAAATGATCTTCAACATTTTAATTCTGAAAGTTGCGGAAATGCCAAATGATGGGATTGGCTTACAAGAAATCCAAGAGTTATAAATATCTCTGACTAGATTTGGCCTTGTGGAAAATAGTGGTAGAGAGCAAGAAGTCATTTATTGCATGTAACGTGTTTTTAAAAACGATGGAGGTTTTCTTTCAGAAAGTGGCGGGCTGAAAGTAATAACAGCACAAAAGAGTGTAAGCTGTTCATAGGACATCCTTGGACGTCATGGAAAGTAAGTTAACTTTAAGGAGTTCTGAATTTTAATTTCTGATGTTGTATGGGTTTTTTAAACACAATCATTTTGATTGTGTTTTTTTTTCCCCGCTGTTACATGATGAATACCTTCAAGTCACTGTTTTTAGTGAATTTTGATACATTCTGAGAACAGCAAAAATAAACCATTTAACATGTATAATTAATTCTGTACTGTTTGCATTTATGATGTATATGTAGAACTGTGTAGGAGGCATGGAGAAGGTGAGTTTTCTGTAAGTGTTAAATTTATTGTATGCAGTGCTGCACTTCTACGTATTCTTTCATATGCTGGACTACATCTGCACAATGAGATACCTAAGCAAAGGAAACACAAGTGATGTGATTGTGAAATGAGCAAAATAAATTGCACATATTTCAATTACATCACCTGTGTTTCCTATCATTACGAATCACATTGTGCAGATCAAGTTTAGGTCTGTCCAGGGAAACATAGGAGGTTTCTACTTTGTTGAAGAGTGCAGTGGACATGACTCACTTCATTAGTAGACTTTCACAGATATTATCTCCTCTGTACACTTCAACAAGTGTAAATCTCATCTTGAACTCTGAGTAGGCCTCACCTCAAACAAATCTCTGGATAGGAGACATGTTATTGGCATACTGAAGCGACACTTTTCTGAAACAAGAGCAATGCAAAAGATGCACCATGTTTTAAGATAGGCCTCACTTCATCTGCATCAAGATACTGTTAGTTTAAAATGTATATCTTTAGGATTGTGTAGAGGACCTGGAGAAGCAGAAGCTTCTGTCAGTGTCAAAGTTGTTGAAAAACTATTTGTCCTTCAATATTTTCCCTTGTCTTTTGTAATTTTTAAATACATATTTTAATTTTTTTCAAATGTTGGTTCTCTCTTTCACAGATTGAAAGTATAGAAATAAAATGTGATTAATTTAACGGCAATTACAAGGTAAATAGTTGTACTCTTTTCGTTACATTTCTATCACATTCACCTACTATTAGATCCACTGCTTCACTTCTTTAATCCTCAGTTTCCTGCCTTTGCTACTTTCCTCATTCCTTTCTCTATTACCTATTTACTCAACTCCTTCCACTCTTTTTCTCAGTCCCTCTGTTCTCATAGTTCCTCAGTCTTGTTCACTCACTCCATCTCTATTACTCTTAGTGTCTGTGAATTACTTTCCCAACTTTTTTTTTTTTGGACCGCTTCCCGGGAAGTTGCCCGGTTCGCAAACCAGCAGCGTTATGGCAGTCCACCATTTTGTGTTTCGGTCGAATCAAGATACAAGATGGAGGGCAAATAATGTTCAGAATGGGTAGAAGGGGGCACGGTAGATGTATCTTGACCCCCTTGGTTTTCTGAGGGTGGCTGAGGAGGACCATAGTTCTTCACTCTTGTTCACTCTCTCTGTTTCTATTAATGTCACTGTTTATGACTGATCAAAAAAATGTTTTTTAAAAAAGAACAGTAACTATAAGGGAAGGAAATAGACAGTTATGTTAAAAGAAAGACAGCTATAGGGAGTAAACTAAGGATACTGTTACCTACAATCCACTGCTGTTGATGTTACTGACCATGTCATGAATGATGTAATATGTGACATCATCAGCAGTGGATTGTAGGTAACAGTATCCTTAGTTTACTCCCTAGAGCTGTCTTTCTTTTAACATAACTGTCTGTTTGCTTACCTTATACTTACTGTTCTTTTTTTTAAAAAATATTTTTTTTGGTTAGCTTCCGGTACGCGTACCGGGTAGCGCTCCGGGAGCGAACTAAGAGAAATAGAGGTTGGCAGAGTTCCAAATATTCTACCAATTTTTTTATAATGGGGAGTTAGTTCTGAAAAGAACTTTTTTTTTTATGTTTTTGTTGTTTTATATTTTTTTTAGTATTTTTTGAACATTTTTTTACTTTTTTTGTATTTTCTGAACGTTTTTAAATTTTTTTTGGTTTTTTTGGGGGGGGGAAACAAAAACGATCCATTATAAAGGGCTCAACAGGAGCAAAAAAAAAAAAAAGAATTAATTTTTTGGTGCGTTTCGTACAAACATTAATATGATTTTGAATTGCTCGCAAAATCAAAGTGATGCTACTTTCTCTGTAGCAGATGAAAGTGCCACATTCCACGCACACTTGCTTTACGTGCCCAAACAACATTTGGATGTTTGCGATCATCTCCCTCGCCTCTGGTCCCGACACCTCTGGAACCACCGATCTTCTTGCCATTGGGAGGGGATTTTGTTGTTCGTCACGTAGCTGGGCAGCACTATAATTATTTGGGTGCCACCTACTCATATGCCGATGCATAGTATGATTGCCATAACTGTATTTTTTATCAGTGCCCCATGACAATCTATCACCGCATATGCGGCAAAACACGTAACGTGCATTCACTTTCTTTTGCCCCTCAGGAATTCTGTAGAATTGCCAGATGTAATTCTCCTTTCGATTGTACCTCCTGGGCTCCTCTGGCAAAAACTCATGCTCTTCCTCCTCTTCCTCCTCTTCCTGTTCTTCCTCTTCTTGCAAAATTACTTCTGCAGGTGGTCCTCTCTTTCTTGGATTTGGTGGAGGTGGTGGGCTAGCACCAGCTGAAGCTACTAATGAAGCCATCTCAAAGTCTCAATAAAGGGTCTTTCTCTCACCAAGATGAAAGTCAGAGTGATGAAAGAAGGAGGGGTTTTCATCATTTGGGAAAAACAAAAGTTCTAAACCAATGAAAAGTGTCCATTTTAGATCACATGACCTTGTATTACATCATTAGGAAACCAAAAGTGAAATGAACCAATGAAAAGTGTTATTACCGAGTCACATGACCTGCTATGTTTACGTTACGCGGTCGGCGCCGCGCCGCGGATCGCTTCCGGTTCGCGTACCGCTGCGCTTCCGGGTACGCAAACGTAGCACGTAATATGACGTATTACGCGAGAACGCGAAACGTCATGCTGACGCGAAGCGTCACGATGTTGTTTTGTAACGCGAGAGGTGCGCAAAAGGAACGTTTACCAGTTCGCGTACCGGGTCGCGCCTCCGGATTGAGCTAACGGGAAGCTAACCGGTACGCGTACTGGGAGCGAAACAAAAAAAAATTTAAAAAAAATTGTATAAAAAACATGTAAAAAATATTTTTCTTTTTAAAGAATAATACATTGTAAAGGTTTTGATATTAGCTATTAAAAAACCAATGAAATTCACTGAAAAAACCATAGGTTATAGACCATATATAGTTAGGAATTAGCATTTACAAAACCTTAAAAATTCACTGACAAAAACCATAGGTTATACACCATATATAGTTAGGAATTAGCATTTAAAAAACCTTATTTTACTCACACAAAACCAATGAAATTCCATATATAGTTAGTTGTACTAACTATATATCACGCACCCGCAATCCACTGCTGATGATGTCACATATTACATCATTCATGACATGGTCAGTGACATCACTGATGACATCACTGATGACATCTCAAATGACATCACTGATGACATCACTGATGACAAAATCCAGTGACTGTATTTTTCTGTAAAGTTAAAATATGTCTTACATATTTATGAATGAGTCGATGTATAAGTGTCTGGACGAAGGATTTAGTAGGTGCATGACTGAATGTATGAGTGAGTGATTAAATGTGTCTCACTGAGTGCATGGGTTAGTGACTAAACTGTCTTAATTTGTGCATCATTATGTCTGTTGTTCTGTAAACTGCTGCATGTGTTGATCAGTAGCTATATGAGTAACTATATAGGTTATTGATTGGTTGCACAAGCATTTGTATGGGAGACTGAGTGTGTGTGTGGGTGGCTGGGAAGTGTATGACTCTGTGCATAGATGTATGGATTCAAAAGTGCATGTTGGAAACAGCTGTATGGGCGGTTGACTGTGTGCATGACTGTATTGGTGAGTGAATAGATATCTCAGTGCTACATGTCAAATTAAGTACATATGTAAAATACAGTACATGTGAGAGTTGACATATATAAATAACTGTGCATAAGAGCCAGTGAATGTGTGAGTGGCTGTATGGATCATTGTGAACTTGTATCCAGGATTGTATAAGTGAGTAAATATGTTTTAGTATATGTTTGAATAAGTAAGGTGTGTTTAACTGTATAGTTAAGGAAACGGAGGTGTGATTGATTGTTTGCATGACTGTCTAGGTGTGTGTGTAACTTCATGGATGAGTGACAATCTGTGAGTCTGTGTTTACACTGAGTGTATCTAAGGTTATATTAGAGTCTGAAGAGGTTCATCGTATTATCACATGAATGATTTTATCAGTGATGTCATCAGTAATGTCATTTGAGATGTCATCAGTGATGTCATCAGTGATGTCATTTGAGATGTCATCAGTGATGTCATCAGTGATGTCACTGATCATGTCATGAATGATGTAATATGTGACATCATCAGCAGTGGATTGCGGGTGCGTGATATATAGTTAGTACAACTAACTATATATGGAATTTCATTGGTTTTGTGTGAGTAAAATAAGGTTTTTTAAATGCTAATTCCTAACTATATATGGTGTATAACCTATGGTTTTTGTCAGTGAATTTTTAAGGTTTTGTAAATGCTAATTCCTAACTATATATGGTCTATAACCTATGGTTTTTTCAGTGAATATATATATATATATATATATGTATATATATATATATATATATGTATATATATATATATATTACCTACTGGCGGTCGCCAGTAGGTAGTTATAGTCAGGACTTATTACCCATAGGAAATCCGCAACATTCTATTTAGAATAACCTTGGCGTGTGGTGACGAATCTTTGTGAAATTTTTCAAACTTTTGGCCAGCTCCAGTCTGCTCCTATTTTGAAAGTCTCTGGATGTTTTGTCAAGCGGGGGCTGAGAAAAAGGCGGGTCCCAAAACATGTTTTCCCCATGCAATTTCCCATAGGACCTTTAGCCGCAGCTACAGCCTGAACTACTGAACGGAATTACACCAAATTTAGCAAAGAGGTAGTCCTTTGTTCAGACTCATGCCTTTTGCATATTTGGTGTAAATCCGTTCAGTAGTTCCTGAGATAATTACAGTTAAAACCATTTTTATATCGATGGGCGCAGTGGAGTCGCGCACCATGCGCGCACCATGAGCGCACCATAAGCGCACCCTCCCGATCACGCGATGAATGCTAATTGGCTGTCAAGTGGTTGTCAATGTTCAAAACTAGGAACTGTTGGCAGCCATTTATGCCTTGGTAGAAACGAGGCTGAATAAGTCTGTGAAATATGTGTGCAAAATGGGAAAAGGGTGCAGGGTCGACACACCGTGACCCCCTAGGCCTGTTCAGGAGGTCCCAGAAGGACCCCCAAGGCCGGAAAAAATAAATTTAATCACGGGATGCGCATAGGATCCGTGAATCTTTCTGCTGAAAAAAAACAGCGCTTTAAAGGTTATTAGCCCCTGGGGGGCCAAATCCCGAGGCATTAAAAAAAAATAGTGTAGGGGTCCCAATCCCCCCACACTGCCCCAGGTATCGCCACCCCCTGGGGCTCTAACTTAATATATGCGGGGGGCTCACAGCGCACCCCTCAGCTCCGGGGACAGCCACCCCCGGGGCTTGTTTAAAATGGGTGTGGGGCTCTTAGGCCCCCTCAGCCCCATGGACCGCCACCCATCAAGTGATGGGGGGCTCTGAGGCCCTTCCAGCCCCGGGGACCGCCACCCCCGGGGCTTCTTGAAAGTGCCTCCTGGAGCCCAAGATGGCCCGGGGGACTGCCACCCCCCAGGGCCGGCTCCTGCAGTGTCCTAGGGTGCCCACCCCCGGGACACTGCAGTTTGCAATGACAGGGCGGGAGCCTCGTGGCTCCCACCCTGCCCGTAGGGTGCGCGACTCCAGCGCGTGTGTAGCACGACTTGCATGCATTGGCTGCACGACTTTAGTGTGTTGGGTGCGTGACTCCAAGCCAAAAAACAAATAATATTTTTCAGATATACATCAAGCTTATGTGTTTAGTTGTTAGGTGGCTCTAAAAATAGCCCTTGTGTTTATTGAGAGATTTTAGTACCTACAGGTAAGTACCGATGCAGAGTCTAAAGCTCAAGAGGAAGACTCTGTTCCTTTTATCTGTAAAATGTACACCATCTCTCCTATAGATGCCATGCATATAGAAACACAGATTGTTGTGGTATATGGACCCCATTCTAGAGTCTCGGAGAAAAGCAGAAACAGATTTATTCACATGTTTCCTAGCTTTCTAAATCTGTGGACAAAATTGATTGCACCAGTTCCATTTCTGCCTTTGGCATATGTTAGAATAGACAAAGGTAGTTTGGGGGGAAAATGATATCAATTCTCCAAAAGTGTCCTTCATACTCATTGCCAGACCTATCCCAGACAAAGTGCCTGTGTCATTGCCACCACAGTGCACAATTATGAGGTCAGGGTATTGGAGATGCAAAAAGGATTTCACCAATGTCATCAATTGGTGCCACTTTAACCCTCTCTGTCCAATCCATTTAATGTCTACATTTAGTAAACCTAGGTCTTTCTGAATTCCTTTGTGTTCTACATACCTTTGGCTCCAGAAAATATAGCTGTGTCCCACAATCCACACTCTAAGCATCTTGAAGGGAGGTCTGGATGCACTCAGATGGTCTCTGTAAATGAAATGGCAGTTTGAAAACTAAGATTTTTCTAAAATGGTGGATAAGATGCAGTGTTGAAAAAAGAAAAGAAATGATTGGTTGTTTGACAACATTCTACAATGAAAACTAGGGTGCATTTTTCTGTTTTTTAAAAGCACGATTCTTATTGGTTAACAAAAACTTATAGCTGATATATTGAAAAGTCAAGCACACTTGCTGTTTTTATTAGCAACATTGTGTGATGAACTTTTGACCTGTGTGCTCAGTTAAGTGTTCCATTAAGTGTTTCTATGGTAACAGGCAGAAGGCAGAAAAGGGGTAGGGTTCAGATGTATGTAAACTGGAAAGGGTTGCAATGTGTAACCAATAGAAATGTGTGTTTCTTTTTTAATTAATGTGGGAACCAATGTGATTTGATTTTTAGGTGTATATGTGTTCAAAATGAGAGGGAAACTCTGCCATTCTTTGATTCTGGTGAGAGGTGTTGAAAACAGAGATTCTGTATAAGAAAATCTACTGTGTGACTGATATACTTCTTATTCTACAAAACAATTGGAAAGGTGAGTTATTAATTTGTGAGGGAATGAATGTGGTGCATTTTTATTTTAATCAGACTAATGTGTTTGTCCTGATAAAGTACAGAGAATATTTTTTTTTCTCGAGAAGTTTATTGTGAGTGTGTGTGCATTTAGAAAGCATTATGAGATAAGCATTTCTTTTTTTATGTGTTTGTAGTCAGATAACTATGCTGTTCTCATGTTTTGGTAGAATAAAAAACAGTTATTTTGTATTTATTTGCAAAAATGACTCAAGTTTCTACATTAAAATGCAGTACTCATTCTAGACTATGAAATGTGTTTTGGTAAAATGCAACGGATAGTTTGTCCAGAATCAAACAGTGAGTCTTGTGTGCATTTAGGAATCATTCTGATAGAAGCACTCTATACTAAAGTGTAGTAGAACATTTTGTGCAATGTGTAGAGTCACCTAAAGTCTTGTTGAGTTGTAAATGTGTTTTGGTAAAATGCAAGGGATAGAGTTGCTTGAGTACAATCACACAGTGAGTCTTTGTGCATTTAGGAATCACTCTGAGAGAAGCATTTTGGTAGTTCATGTGTTTCCTGACATGTCATTGATTAAAAATGTATTGTGTTCTCACATTTTGGTAGAATTAGAAAATAGTCATTGGTTATGTGTTTCCAAAATGAGTTTAGCTTTAATAGTAAAATGCAGTTCTGAAATATATGGAATGTATGCTTGATGTTTTTGGAGACAAAGAAGTACATGTACTCTTGCAGTGACACTAACCCCAGTACAATTTCCTACACTACATAAACACCACTGCACTACTGTAAACCCTTAATCTTTCTCCAGCACAACCACCCACACTACCCAGTCACCACTTTACTACCCTAAACCTTGAATCTACCCCAGCACAACTTCCTACACTACCCAAACACCACTGTACTTTCCTAGAACACTACCCCAGCACAACCCCTACACTACACAAACACCACTGCAGTACCTTAAACTCTAAAACACTATCCTTAGCATGATCCCGTACAGTACATAAACACCACTTCACTATGCTAGAACACTATCACAGCATGACCCCCTACACGACCCAAACACGATTGCACTACCATAAAGCTTAAATCTATCACAGCACGACCCATTCCACTACACAAACACCACTATACTACCCTACTACTGCATTTATAAGAAATATTGTTACTTGTCTAGAATCACACTGTGAGTCAGTGTCCATTTGGGAAAATTGAGAGACAATGATTTGGTTGGTTTATGTGTTTGCAGACATATAAATACATGTACTCTTGCAGTGACACTATCCGTAGCACGATTTCCTACACTACACAAAGACCAGTGCACTACCCTAAACCCTTAATCTACCTCCAGAACGATCACCTACACTACCCATTCACTACTGCAGTACCCTAAACCCTAAAACACTACTCCAGCACGACTGCCTACACAACTCAAACACCATTGCACTATCCTAAACCTTAAATCTACCCCCGCACAACGTCCTACACTATCCGAAAACCATTGTACTTTCCTAGAACACTACCCTAACACGACCCCCTACTCTACACAAACACCACTGCACTTCCTTAAACCCTAAAACACTATCCTTAGCATGACTTTGAACAGTACATGAACACCACTGCACTATGCTAGAACACTACCCCAGCATGACCTCCTACACTACCCAAACTCAATTGCACTACCCAAAGCTTAAATCTATCACAGCACAACCCCTTACACTACACAAACACCACTGTACTTTCCTAGAAGACTACCCTAACACGACCTCCTACACCACACAAACAGCACTGCACTATCTTAAACCCTAAAACAGTATCCCTAGCTTGACCCTGTACATTATATAAACACCACTGCACTATGCTACAAGAGTATCCCAGCATGACCCCCTACACTACCCAAACACCATTGCACTACACTAAAGCTTAAATCTATCATAGGACGGCCTCTTACACTATCCAAATACCACTATACTACCCTAAACCCATAACCCATAACTTGCCGTCTTCAGCATGAATGATAACGTCCAAGAAGGGCAAGTCATTCCTTCTGCAGTCACACGTAAAGCATAGGTGTTCTTGGGAGTGGTTGAGCCAATCCATAAAGGACGTGAGGGCGTCTTCTGTCTCATTCCAGATCACGAGGATGTCGTCTATATAGCGTCGCCACAAACTGATGTTATTGAAGAAAGGGTTGCTCATGTGTAGGATGTGTGATTTCTCTAAGTGGTGTACAAAGAGGATGGCAAATTTTGGTCCAAAACATGCACTCATAGACACTCCTTTGATCTGCAGGTTAAAGGTTTCACGGTAGAGGAAGTAGTTATTCTGTAGGGCAATTGGAGGAGGTCCATGATGAAATCCGTGGGTATTTTGGTGGGCATGGGTCTTTGCAAGAGGAGTGATTTGATAACTAGAAGCCCCTCAGCGTGGGGGATGTTGGTATACGGCGACTCGATGTCAAGTCCAGCCATGAAGTCCGTATCGATGTTGTAGACTTTGTCTTCTATGGTGTTGATTAGGTCCGTCGTGTCACGGATGAATGTGTCTGTGGCGGGCACAAATTCCTTTAGTATGGCATCAAGGTATTTGCCAATGGGCTCCAGAATAGATCCACATTCAGATATGATAGGGCGTCCAGGCGGGTTGATTAGGTCCTTGTGGATCTTCGGGAGGATGTAGAGGACAGGCGTGCGGGGGTGTGGGTTGTTGAGAAACAGAAATTCTTTATGAGTGATGATGTCTCTAGATTCAGCTTCTTGCGTGATGGTAAGTATTTTCTGTCTAATGTCTTGGAGGGGGTCCTTTTGGAGGATGCGGTAATGTTCTCTATTGTTCAGTTGGCGTTTGATTTCTTTGTCATATTTATCTGCTTTCATCACCACAATCCCCCAACCCTTATCCGCAGGCTTTATAATGATGTCTGTGTTGTTTTTGAGTCTGAGTAGAGCCTGTTTTTCGGAGAGGGGGATGTTGTAGGGGATGTACTGGTAGTGTGATTGTAGTTCATTGACATCACGAGTACTAGGCGTTCAAATGCTAGGATTTCAGGCGGCATCGAGGAAGATGGAGGGTTGAAGGTAGATGGCGGATGGAACCTTTGAATGACTGGTTCCTCAGATTCTGGTTCATTAGAGAAAAATTGTCTTAGTCTTATTCTCCTAAAGAATTTCAGTATGCTAGATTGTAATTCCAAGTAGTTGGTTTGTTCAGTGGGGATGAAGCTGAGTCCTCTTGCGAGAATGTGTGTTTCGTCAGCAGTCAGAGTTAAATCCGATAGGTTGAAGATTGGGATTGAATCCGGATGAACCATGGCCTTTGTCGGTTCCGTGGGGTCTATGTAATCGTGCATTGTTTCAGTTACTGCTGGGGTCCCCATTGGTAGAAGCGATTGCGCGTCTGCCTCTCTCCCGCAAATTGGGGCTGGTATTGGCGGGTTCTGGTAGGACGTGTTGCTGGTTGGCCGTGTCCGCGGCCTCATCCTAAAAAACCCTGTGGGAGCAGCGGTGGTGGTCTGGATGTAGGTCGAGTGGAGCTGGCTCCTTCCCCTGGATCAGATTCTTCGGCTGATGTGTTTGAGGAATCCGAGAATGTGATCCTCTTGTTATTTCTGAATCTGCCCCAATTCTTGGATCTGGGTGGGACGTATGGCGTGTTGTAGAAGTCCTCGTTGAGATACGGATATGTTTGTTCCACCTTGTAAAATGTAATGTCTTTTTGTATTTTAGTTGCTTTTTTGTTTGACTCAAAGGTACCAAAAGTGGTGATTGTGGCATTGACTTTGTCCAGGAGGTTTTTGGCATCCAGGGTGGTGGAGTCGGCAAGGATGAGTTGTTCCAATTCTTCAATTTCTTTGAGTTCCTGTTTGCTGTGCTCGATGGCAGTATCGATGCCGAGCACCATCCAGTGGCGAGAGCAGGTGGTAGCGAGGTGGCTGAACCCTGTCCGAAATTTAGGGTCTTGAGTGAAGATGGCCGGTGTATTGCAGTTTTGGAGAACTAGAGGAATAACGACAGATCTTAAATAGTCTGTAAGCATGCGGGCGTGGAGCTCAGTGCGGATTTGTTTTTTCTTTAATTTCTCAAGCTTATCTAGTAAAATTTTTGAATTGTTGGGAGTAGGGACAATTGCAGAGGAAATGGATGGTTCAGTGAGGAGAGAGGGACCACCCATAAGGCTTTGGATCTATTCCTCAGAATAGGAAAGAGACTCCTTGGACATTCTGTGTGAATAAGGATTTCACGCAGAGAAAAGGATTACACAGTTAATCCGAAAGTAGGGTACTGTGGGACTGACTCTTGCAGCTCAGCAGCTGCTCACAATCTTATAACAAACAACAGGAGCATAACCCTTCAACCGTGTTGGGATTGGGGTGAAATGTAGTACAAACAAACAATATCCCAACTGGTATGATTCATAGGCAATTATTCAAGGATATGCATACAACATTATCCACAAGGAAAACAAGGAGCCTCTATTTAGTTATAGTATGTGTGTAAAATTGGGAAGGAAACAAATAAATAATACAGTTGTAACAGCACTGTAATACATAAATGAAAATAATTGTTTTAACCCAAGTGGCACAGGTGCCCGTGGTTTGTGAGTGAAAACCAAGGTAGCAGCTCAAGTGACAGTGTGAACAGCGTGGGCGGCGCAAGGTGACTAGTGTAGAAATATATACAGTGAATAGTTGTCACAGTATGTTTCCGAGTAACTGCGAGAGTACGTTTCTGCTTCAATACAATTTCATTGTTCGTGAACCACTTTGTGAAAAGGCGCCTATGGTTGCGCTGGTGTGTCGACGGCGTTTCGATCCACAAAAATTGGGATCATCTTCAGGATGAGGATGGGTTGAAGACAGTGCTGTGCATGGGTAAAAGAAAAGAATGAGGCTGGGGCACGTGGGCCAAGTGTGCGCACAAGAGACTATGGGAGGGGCAAGCGGAGGACAAGGGCTCGATGACCTGGGACCCACCGGGAAGGACAGGAGCGGGGGGTGGGTAAGGGGCTGGGAGACCAGTGGGTACTCAGAGGCCGCAGTGGGTGTAATGGCTTCGAGGGGGTGGCGTGCCTAGCGTGGTGTGGAGCTGTAGAAAAGTGATAGATAGGAGGTAGGAATGGGTGCTGATGACTGAGGGACCCGCGAAGTATCGGAAAAATGATAGTGAAGCAGCGGGGGGGGGGTGCGGTCAGTTCGGGACGAGGTGGACGTGTGGCTAGCTGGAGGGCATCAGGCATAACCATGTACTGAGTGACCTGTGGAGTCTGAGGCACGAGGAGAGGGGAGCAACCGGCACGTGAAGGTGGAGGGCGCGGTGTCGCGATGGGGAGCGGCAGGCGGGCCACAGAAGTGATGGAAAGGTGCGTTGGATTGGCAAGAGGCTCGTTGGGCAAGGCGCCAGTGGCGGTGGTAGTAAACCGGTTAATGGCTGTGGAGCGTGGGAGCGCGGGGTGGTCAAGGCAAGGTCTTACCGGTCTCATTCACACAGGAGCCGAGAGGGAAAAAAAGGGTAACTACGGGATGGCCCTCCACACAACAGACATTAGTCTACAGAATCCCTGTACCCTGGACCTTGGCTAGCAATTATCTAATAGGCGTTTAAACATCAATTAACTGGAAAAGTACAATATCTACATCCGGTTCTATACCCCCTTTATATGTAGCCGGGTGTATTATATCTATGCCTATGCCGTCCAAATCAAACCGCTGTTTGTATATGAAGGAGATTCCAGGAGAAATTCAACTCGACACGTCCACTAAGAATCAACTGATGTATGCTCCACTGAGACAGTACATCCAGCCACACTCAATATCAATGAAAAAATGCAATAAATGTGTGGCGAAAAAGAATGACACCTCACGGGCGAACAACTCTCGGGGCAACTGGCAGATGTTACCGATTCATAGCCCCTTTCTCATCATCGGTTGTCATTCCTTTTCAAAGAAAAAGAGAAAGAGTGTCCACAACAAAACCATAAGTGTTAGGAATAAAACTGAAACAGGTGCAAGAAAAGGAGCTCAAGGAATCACTCCCTGATGTGACGCGATAAGTGATTAAAATCAACAGACACACCAATGACACAACTTTTATTCCTAAATTTGGTGTGTACTGGTGAAATAAAAAAGGCTTGTAGCTTAATTTCGCATACCAATACCTGTAGCCAACATGCTTCACTGCCTTTTTACTTTATGGCAGATTTGTCAGGGCTCACCACTCGGTCACTGCACCAGTGTTGGACATCATATCTCTGGGAACTGTCGAGTTGAAAAACACAACCTGAGTAAAAACCACCTAAGGACACCACTCCTAGCTCTCTCAAAATATTTGCATCATTCATATGGAAAGAAACTGCATTAAAAACAGGGGAGTAAAATTACCCTTATCCAGCCACGTCATCTCATACCGGCTTGTAAGGGATAGCTCTCAATACATGCTATTTCAGCGCTTGAGATACACCTCCTGTCGATCGTCGCATCAATCTGAAAGTAATAAAACACTTTCAAAACTGCAAGGCACTCATCAAATGCACACACTAACACTGCCCACTCAGTAACCACCCTGATGAACTCATATTTACCTTTAAAATATCCAATCTGACTCTTACAGTGCTTGCATTGCATAGTTCAAGCACCGTACTGACTCTACTCCATGTGTTTACATTCTCTATATTTGCACAGTGACCTAATAATTGGTCCCAAAATTACAGCCACTGTATACACTGCTGTTTCCCTCTCTGTCCGCATTGTGTCTACTGACCTGCTGCAGCCTGCTGCTCTCTAAAATATGCCCACAGACCCGCATATGACGTTGTAGATGAACCGCTTATAAGCGCGTTTAAAACAAATGCCCGCCACCGTCCAAAGGCAATATAACGCCGTTGTAAGTAGTGCAATAATGCGCGTGTTTAAACAACCGCGGCACATGTTCTCAAACAGCATTGACCCCCTTCTCCTCACCATACAGCAACTGAATCACGTAGTGAATCAACCCAGGAATGAAACGGTTAGTATGCCTCCACTATTTAAAGGAAGTCAGTTTTCCGCCAAGAACCGGGGCCACCCATCGTCACGTGTTCAAAACATCACGTTATCTTCCAAAACTCCATGGGCGCCATCTTAGAGTGTCCAGAAAGCCTTATAGTAGCATTTCAAACCACTGTAGATGATTTAGCAATATGTGCAAAGTTGTCCCAGTCGCGCACAACCGAAATAGAACAAATGCTAAATCCAGTCTTATCATATTCTCTGGATTTTAAGTACAAACAACATACCAAAAAACTTAGGTAAATAAGTGTAATATATAGAGGCTCTGTTTGGTGTGTCTAATCTGGCTTCAAAAAACATATCGATCCGTTAGCACAATAAGTGGACCACTAGAGAATACTTAGGCTAGGTTAAAAACACTCAGCCAACCACTCTAGTGGGTTCGAGGTACTCAGCCGACCAATGTGATAGACATCAGAGATACAGATTCCCGGCAGCATTCAGACTGCCCGCCGTCACATGGTCAGCGCATCACATGATCTTCTAAGTCTCTATCGGCGCCATCTTGGAATGTCAGGAGGGCCATATAAATGCATTTCAATTCACTGTGGATGTTTTAACAATCTCTGGGGGGGTTTCACAGCGCTGCACAACAGAGATGGAAATACTGCCACAACCTGTCATCTCCTGTATTCTGGCATTTAAGTACAAACAAAAAGCAAAACAAATTCTGGGTCAATAAATGCATTGTACACAGGCTCTATTTAGTGTGTCTAGTCTGGCTACAATAAATTTTTTTTTAAATGCAATGACACAATGGGTGGTCGGACAAAAAATGCTAGGCCAGGTTAAAAACACTCGGCCAACCACTAAGATGGATTAGAGACGCTCAGCCAACCACTATGGTGGACACAGAAGCACAAAAAAACAGGAAACTGCAAGCAGTTATTTTACTCTGTTCCATTCGATGATTTCATTCAGACCACGTATATCACTTCTTTCTCTGAAAATCCATCTCGCCTCCTTAGATAACAGCACACCCTCCATGTTGGGGTTACCCTTGACTCTTTCCAGCACAGTGCATGTGAAGCTGTGTTTCTCCTGAGAACAGTGCTGGACCAATTTGGTTGTCAGTTTGCCTGCCCTAATAGTGCTGAGGTGTTCCTGTATACGGGCCTTTATTTTTCTGGAGGTTAGCCCGATGTATTGGAGGCAACAACTACACAGAAGTCTATATACCACATTGGTGGTGTTGCAGTTACTGAAGTGGTTGAGAAACCACTCTTTACCTGATGCCAATGTCACACTACTGCATTTTTTGGTGAGGGAGCACACGGAGCATGTCCCACAGGGGTAATGCCCATTAGGCACTGTCGTTGATTCTTTATTGGAACCCAGCCGTTCACGGGTATGGACAAGCCTGTCCTTTAAATTACCTGCCCGCTTAAAGGCAAATCTGGGTGGTGGCATGGAAAATCTTTATTGGATAGAAGTGACCAATGCTTCCTTATTGATTGCCTGATTTTGGTTGCCATGGGATCGAAAGTCATCACCACCGGAACACAGTCCTGTTTTTCTTTGCTATTCTGTTCCAAGAGAGCACTCCGGGTTTGTTAAGTGCTCTTTTCCTGGCATTCTTAACCACCTTGCGTGGATAATTACGATGTTCCAATTTATCAGTCAGGTCGAGAGACTGTCCAAGGAACGCATCCCTTGACGAACAATTTCTTCTGTATCAAGCGCTGAAATAGCATGTATTGAGAGCTATCCCTTACTAGCCGGTATGAAATGACGTGGCATGATAAGGGTAATTTTACTCCCCTGTTCCATTCATATGGAGTTTCTTTCCATATGAATGATGCAAATATTTTGAGAGAGCTAGGAGTCGTGTCCTTAGGTGGTTTTAACTCAGGTTGTGTTTTTCAACTCGACAGTTCTCAGAGATATGATGTCCAACACTGGTGCAGTGACCGAGTGGTGAGCCCTGACGAATCTGCCATGAAGTAAAAAGGCAGTGAAACATGTTGGCTACAGGTATTGGTATGCGAAATTAAGCTACCAGCCTTTTTTATTTCACCAGTACACACCAAATTTAGGAATAAAAGTTGTGTCATTGGTGTGTCTGTTGATTTTAATCACTTATTGCGTCACATCAGGGAGTGATTCCTTCAGCTCCTTTTCTTGCACCTGTTTCAGTTTTATTCTTAACATTTATGGTTTTGTTGTGGACACACTTTCTCTTTTTCTTTGAAAAGGAATGACAACCGATGATAAGAAAGGGGCTATGAATCGGTAACATCTGCCAGTTGCCCCGAGGGTTGTTCGCCCGTGAGGTGTCATTCTTTTTCGCCACACATTTTTTGCATTTTTTCATTGATATTGAGTGTGGGTGGATGTACTGTCTCAGTGGAGCATACATCAGTTGATTCTTAGTGGACGTGTCGAGTTGAATTCCTCCTGGAATCTCCTTCTTCATAAACAAATAGCGGTTTGATTTGGACGGCATAGGCATAGATATAATACACCCGGCTACATATAGAGGGGGTATAGAACTGGATGTAGATATTGTACTTTTCCAGTTAATAGATGTTTAAACGCCTATTAGATAATTGCTAGCCAAGGTCCAGGGTACAGGGATTCTGTAGATTAAGGTCTTACCGGTGAAAGCGAGGGTCCGTTGTAAATACCGGAGACGGCGAAGAATCCGTAGTGGACAGGCCGGTGCAGAATTCAGGAACCGGTCAGGCTGCTGGCGAACGGAGAGAGGGAGATGAGGCTCAGAGTATGGAAGAACAGGGGTAGGAGTCAAAGGAAAGGTGTCCGTGTGGACTAACCCAGAGTTGCCGGACGGAGCGGTTGAAGTAGTCCCGGTCCATTGGTTTCGGTAAGCCGATCCCAAAGTGGTCGGTTTTGGAGGAATGGATCTGTGGGGGGATAATGGGAAAGGAAGGGTTAAGGGCTGGGTGCAGCCTGGAGCAACTGGCAGTATGGGCGGCTAAGGCTAGGGACAAAGCTCTCTGGAGCGTGGAATCGGCGAAGAGCTCGATCACAGCTGGCGTATCCTTGGAGACGCGTGGTTGGGGAACGGCCTAAATGCGGAAGTAGGCTGGGGGTGTGGGCGGTACTCCCGGGCAGGCCGCGCTGTGATAGGTCAGCCTGGATTGCCTGGGAGGGATGGAGAAAGCAGTGGGAGGAGATGGGAGGTGTGGAAAAATAGCTCAATGACTGGCTGCTAGCCGAGTCAAGTGCACGAGCACGGGATAAATAACAAAGCATTGATGTGCTAGGACCAGCGAGGTGAAAATAGGTTATATGATCATGTCATTGTTGGCAGGTACAGTCGAGCAAAATACATGTATAAACAATTTCAATAGGTCGATACAGTATGAGAGGGATCCTGTGTCGGTGCATGGAAAAACCAGTGACTATACCTGACGTCATTATTCATTAAGTCTGAGTAGCATACAACTGTACATATCGATGTAGAAAATAGCTAGTGGGTGGAGATGATGATACACTTGTCACGGAGACACGGTGGAAAAATAAATGAATAAATACAGGTAGATAGAGAGGAAGAAGCATTCAAAGGTGAACAGGGAGCAAAATCAAGAGTACGGTAGGCAGGGTCAGGATTAGGATTACACAAGGAGTGGTTCAGAACTGGTGTAAGACCCTGGTGTTGGAAAATGACCAAAAGGAGGATAGGCCACAGGTCTAGTAGGGTTTTAGTACCAGGATATTGGACTAGGCTGGGCCTTGAGACCAGGGGGTGGCGGATTTAGATAGAGATGGTATTGTTCTACTCATCGATAGTATTGAGTCCATTGTTGACTGAGTCACAGAATGTCATCCACTTACATTCACACCTGTTCAGGAGGGTTCGAATGTCGCCGCCTCTTGGGGGGAGGGTGATTTGTTCAACCACCTGCCACGTGATGTCTGTGTCAAGATGATTTTTCTCCAAGAAGTGTGAGACCAGAGGTGCCGTAAGGATTTTACAGTTGATCCGGCTTTTGTGCTGGATGATCCTGTTTTTGATGGTTTGGGTAGTCTGCCCGATGTACAGTAACGCGCAGGGGCAACGTATTGCATAAATCACGTTAGTAGACCTGCAGTTAGTGTGGGTCTTCAGCGTATGGGTTCTGTCTTTGTAGAGGAATATTTTGGTATTGTATGTCAATTCATACACGGAGCAGTTCTGGTATTTGAAATGTCCCACCACTGAAGGGAGACCCTAGGCTGCAGTTATGGTGTGCTTGTCTTTAGTTTTTTCTGGCCAGGTGATCGCGTGCACTAGGTGAGTTGCTATGTTATCTCCACGGTGGTAGGAGAACAAGGGTTCCTCCTTGAATGGTTCGAAAGGTCGCAGTATGGACCAATTCCTCCTGATGATCTTGGCTACTTTATTGCTGTTAGGGCTGAATTTGGAAACGAACGGGATTCTCTTCAGTGGTTTCTTTGTCTGAGTGGTTAGTAGGTGTTTCCTGTGGCAATACCACGCTCTTTTGCGGGCTCTAGAAATGAGTCGTTTGGGGTATCCCCTGGCACACAGTTTTTTGGCCAAGAATTCAGCCTCTCGAAAATAGTCTTTTTTCCATAGGAGTCCAGTAAATAGATTCCCGCTAGAAGAGTGTAGTGCGAACCCCATCATTTCTATGCCCTCCACTTCAGTGGTCTCTACAAGTCTAAAATCCAGCTCTTCCTTGAAGATTACTCCCACCCTCCCCCTCTGCCCTTGATTCTAGGCGTATGTATAATTTTATAGCCACTAGGGCAGGCAAATCCTAGAACAGCGGTGGATTCTGAATTCAACCATGTTTCCGTTAGGAATAATGTATTGAGGCGCAAATCCTCTATCAAATCAGAAACCTCAGCGGCATGTTTTATAATTGAGCGACTATTAATCAGCCCTCCCCTGAGACTCTTCCCCTCATCTTTCACGCGCTGCGCACTTGCATTCCCCTTTTTTTTTATATGCTGGGCAGTGTACTCCGCCAAGCAGCACCGACTAGAGCGCCTCCCAAGATGGCGCCTACCGATGGTCGTCCCCTGCCTCTCCCTCACTCAAGATGGCGTGGTATCTGCCTAATGATTTCAATTCACGCCAAAATAGCGTGTGAATGTTAGGTTTTTTATGTGCAAGTGAGCAGGTACAATACTGCAATCAATCCACAATTACAATTAGCAAAACAACGTAATTTTTAAAAAACGGAGATTTTCGAAATAAGCTATTTATTTTTTTCTAAAATGATGTGCCCTGCGAGATCGTGCTGCAGTTAGAGTCTAGGGCTGCGCGCTCGCTTTCCCCCCTTTTTATATGCTGGGCAGTGTACTCCGCCGAGCAGCACCGACTAGAGCACCTCCCAAGATGGCGCCTACCGATGGTCGTCTCCTGCCTCTCCCTCACTTAAGATGGCGCGGTATCTGCCTAATGATTTCAATTCACGCCAAAATAGCGTGTGAATGGTAGGTTTTTTATGTGCAAGTGAGCGGGTACAATACTGCAATCAATCCACAATTACAATTAGAAATACAACGTAATTTTTAAAAAACGGCGATTTTCGAAATAAGCAATTAATTTTTTTCTAAAATGATGTGCCCTGTGAGATCGTGCTGCAGTTAGAGTCGCACTACACTCCTCTAGCGGGAATCTATTTACTGGACTCCTATGCTATAGGCCCCCGGTGGGCTCTACAGATTTTCAGAGTCTTTTTGAGGTTATTACTAATTTTACGCTGGCTCATTCCAGGACGATTATTCTTGGAGACTTTAATCTCTGGGAGGATGGGAAGGCTAATAATCACTTGCGGGACTTAAGATACACATGTACCAATCTGGACCTCATCCAGATGGTGGAAGGCGCGACGCATGAGGAGGGCATGTCCTTGACTTGCTATTTTCTAGTCAAGTTACAACAAGGATATTAGATATAATGCCTCAGAGCTGGTCAGACCATCACCTAGTCTTGTTTAACATCAGGATGATGTATACTAGGGATAGCAAAGATCAGCATAGGTCCTATAGAATAGGCAGGGAATGGGCAAAATTGGCCCACTTCAGATCCCCAATATTTGATCCGGAGAACACGCACTTCGATCCCATGATATCGGTAGAAGAGAACTATTCAATCTATACAGACCACATTTCTGCCAACTTAGATCAGGTAATCCCCTTGAAGAGGATAAAAAATAAGAGTAAGGCTTCGGCGCCCTGGTTCAATGAGGAGCTGAAACAGCTCCGGCTCCTTCGTAAGAAGGCAGAAAGGAAATGGACGAATGGGTATGGGGATGAAGATAGAATGGAATTAAGACGGAGACAGCTGCACTATAAGGAATGTATCCTTAAGGCTAAGGCTGACTTCTACGCTAGCTCAATCGCCCACACATCTAACGGGACAAAAGCTCTCTTTGAAATTACTAAAGCGCTGTCTGCCCCTAAATGTCTGGATACTAAAGTGGGAGCATCGCAAGAACTTTGTGATGCGATTGCCTCACATTTCCAAGACAAAATCACTAAGATTGTGGACAGCCTCATTGTTAACAACACAACGGACCAACTTATTTCGGTACAGATGGGAGCGGAAGCTCAATCACAATTGGCCTCTCTGAATAATTTCCAAACCCTGCCAAAAGAGGCCTTTGATAGTCTGGTAGAGAGTGTATCCTCAGGTTCCCCAAATGTCCCCTTCCCCTCCAGAATATGGAAGTCTTCTGGCCGTGACACTCTCCCTTGGCTGAGACAGATTTGTAATCAGTCCTTGGAGAAAGGAGAGGTTCCAGAGGAATGGAAACTGGCAACGGTGACTCCTCTGATTAAAAAGCCTTCCCTAGATCCTTCGGTACCGGCCAATTTTAGACCCATTTCCCTCCTACCTTACCCAGTGAAGATCCTGGAGAAAACAGTTAGTAGGGAACTGTCGTGTTTCCTGGAGGAAAAATTCCTTGCTTGATAAAGATCAGTTCGGCTTCCGCCCCGGTCACGGAACGGAGACGGCCTTGGTCACAATGTTGGACAACCTGCGGATGCGTGCCGACAACGGGAATGTTACTGTGTTAGTGCTTCTCGATATGTCGGCCGCATTCGACACGGTGAGCCATCTAATCCTGTTGGAAAGACTGCAGAATTTGGGAGTGAAGGGGCGGGCACTGCAATGGTTACAATCCTACCTGGCAGGACGTCATCAGGTGGTAACACTGGCTCCTTTCACTGCCAGGAAAACATCAGTAACCCATGGGGTTCCACAGGGGTCTGCAATTAGTCCCATTCTATTCAATATTTATTTGCAGCCCTTGCTCCCCATTGTAAAGTCTGCCGTAGTCTGCACAGTCAATTACGCGGATGATACACAATTGGCATTCTCATTGGAGGGTGCCAATGCTGTATCCCTTGATCTGTTCCAGGAATGTATGCGGAAGACAGCTAACTGGCTTAGTAGGAACTCCCTACAGTTTAATGCAGGAAAAAACTGAGGTGGTTTACTGCTCCTCGGGTAGGCCACCTAGACTATTTCCAACTGAATTTAGGCTGACTCCAGAGGAGGAACCACTGATTCCGGTGAGCAAAGTACACAACCTGGGGGTGCTGATTGACAAGGACCTCCAGTTGGAATCACAGGCTAACAAGACCGCCAATGTCTGCTTTGCTTTGTTACGCATGTTGCGTAAAATTCTTCCCCTGCTGCCTAAAGAGGCCCGCCCACTGGTAGTAAGTAGCATAGTGGGTAGCAGGCTGGATTACTGTAACTCGCTGTATCTGGGGGCCCCGCTCTATATTCTACAAGGGCTCCAGAGAATCCAGTCTGCAGCAGCAAAACTTGCCCTTGGTTGGCAACGCCGTTCCTCGACAACAATGGCCTTGAGGGAGCTGCACTGGCTACGTGTGACGGAACGTATTCGCTTCAAGTCCCTGTGCCTGGTCTTTAAAGCGATGCATGAACTAGGGCCAGTCCCTTTGCAGGAAAGGTTCTTTAGGTATCAACCCTCCAGGCAGCTGCGATCATCTAGTGCCTCACTACTTACGGTGCCTAGGTTCAAACGGGCCAGGTTAGGAGGTAGAGCATTTAGTGTAGCTGGCGCTCGGCTGTGGAATGGACTTCCCCAGAGCCTTAGACAGATCAGTGCCTTGCTAGAATTTCGCAGGAACCTGAAAACTTGGCTCTTTCCCAAAGCCTAGTAGGAATTTCCTTTATAGGTTAGGGCTGATGTGTTCTATTTATTCGTGATTCAGTTCTTAGTCGGAAGCACCAGGATACCCGTGGGGTGACAGTAAGCGCTATATAAGTTTTAAATCAATCAATCAATCAATCAAGACCGACCACTTCGGGATAGGGTGACCAACTGGCATTGGTGCAAATTCAGGACGGTGAGTGTAAAAATTCAGGACAAAGGGTCAAAATTCAGGACACAAATTCAGGACAGGAGGTCAAAATTCAGGACAAAACCTAAGGACAATAGGTACGTTTTACAGACACATCAGAGGTCGCGCAATAGTATATAAGTAAGCCCAGCCATTTCCAAACATATTCAACCATTTGCAAACCTATCCATCATGTATCCTTCCATCTATCATTTCACTCATCCATCCCTTCATCCATCCCCTCATCCATCCTTTCACTCATCCTCCATTATCCATCCATCCATCCACCCTTTCACCCTATCCATCTGTACACTTATCCATCCACTCTTCATCCCATCCATCCATTCACTCATCCATTCAGCCATTTACCCTTTCACCAATCCAGCTATCCTTTCACTTACTAATCCTTCCACCCATCCACTCTTTTAGTCATCCATCCATCCTCCCTTTCTCTCTCCATTGACCCTTTCACTTAGCCATCCTTCCTTCCATCCATCCATCCACCCACCCATCCATCCATCTACTCATCCACTCATGAATCCATCCATTGACCCTATCACTCATCCATCATTTCACTCCTTCACACATCTATTCATCCTTTTGTCCATCTATCCTCCCTTTCACTCACTCATCCATCCTTACATCCACCCTTTCACTCATACGTCCATTCATTCACCCTTGCACTTATCAATCCATCAATCATTTCACTCATCCACCTACCCACCCATCATCCACCCAACCATCCACCCACCATCCACCCACCCACTCATCCATCCTTTCACCCACCCACCATCCAATCTACTGATCCATCCTTTCACCCACCCACCATCCACCCACCCACTGATCCATCCATCCATCCTTTCACCCACCCACCATCCACCCACCCACTGATCCATCCATCCATCCATCCTTTCACCCACCCACTCATCATCCATCCATCCTTTCACCCACCCACTCTCCATCCATCCATCCTTTCACCCACCCACTCATCAACCATCCATCCATCCTTTCACCTACCCACTCATCATCCATCCATCCATCCATCCTTTCACCCACCCACTCTCCATCCACCCATCCTTTCACCCACCCATCATCCATCCATCCATCCGTCCTTCCCCTCATCATCCATCCATCCTTTCCCTCATCATCCATCCATCCTTTTCCCTCATCATCCATCCATACTTTTCCCTCATCATCCATCTATCCATCCTTCTACCCACCCACTCATCATCCATCCATCCTTCCCCTCATCATCCATCCATCCTTCCCCTCATCCATCCATCCTTTCACCCTTCCCCTCATCATCCATCCTTTCACCCACCCCCTCATCATCCATCCATCCATCCATCCATCCTTCCCCTCATCATCCATCCATCCATCCTTACCCTCATCATCCATCCTTCCCCTCATCATCCATCCATCCTTTCACGCACCCATCCATCCATCCTTCCCCTCCATCCATCTCCTCATCCATCCATCCATCCCCTCATCCATTCTTCCTTCTCCTCATCCATCCATCCCCTCATCCATCCATCCTTCCCCTCATCCATCCATCCTTCCCCTCATCCATCCATCCTTCCCCTCATTCACCCTCCCTTTCATGCATCATCCATCCTTCCCCTCACCCATCCATCCATCCCATTAATTTATCCTTCCCCTCATCCATCCATCCTTCCCCTCCATCCATCCATCCATCCTTCTCCTCCTCCATCATCCTTCCCCTCATCCATCATCCAGCTACCCTTCCACCCATACATCCAGCTATTTACATTTTCTCTCCATCCTTCCCCTCACTCATCAATCCATCCATCCTCTCTCATTATCCATTTATTCAATATTTCATTCATTCATTCACCCTTTCACTAATTCATCCAGCCATTCACCCATCCCTTCACTTACTTACTCGCCCACCTTTCCATATTAATTTTGAGCTGAGCCCCTTTTGAGAAGAGGCCCATCAAGAACTTCACCCTCGCTGCAGGGGCCGTTCCAGGACTGGGACAGAAGCCACCCAGGGCGGAGACAGGATCCACCACAGGGGGGGACAAGAGTCATCACAGGCGGGGGTGGACTGGAGCCCCCACATGGGGGGACAGGAGCCATCACTGAGGGGAGGGCAGGAGCCATCACAGGAGAGGGAACAGGATCCACCAGGGTGGGCACAGGGGTGGGCATGCAGTATTCTAGTATCATCTTGGTCTCTTCGCCCCCTCCTGCATAAGACAACGAGAAGACAGGCTCTCTGTCCAAAATGCTATCCCCCACTGTGATGTACAGTACTTACAGGAGATACTCTAAGAGAACTGATTTTCCTCCATACTTTGTTAATCAGTGTGGGTGCGATTGTGCCATTTCTTTATTGTATTACATTATAGACTGCATGTTTGAAGAACCGAGGTTTCCTTACAATTTAGTGAAAAGTAATTAAGCTCGGTGAAGAGAAGCACATGCTACCTCGGTGTAATCAGGGGTGTAATCTGGCCGAGTCTAGGATGTTTGGGGCCCTGGGTAGAAATGGAATGTGTGAGCCCCCCTCTAAATAGCAGCGACATGATGCATTCAGGGCTGTTTGCATGTGAATAGATGTCGCTGCTCCTGAAGCTGCAGCCCCTCCCTCTCAGTCACCTTCGAGCACCTCTTAACAGGTCATCAAGGGCTGGAGGTGTGAGGGTTGCCATCCCACTGCGCCTCTCCAGTGCTGCTGAGTATCTGAGGAGCTTTGGTGCAGCATCGGAGTGAAGAAGGGAGGTGGGTGGAAGCTGCACCGGCGTTAGGGTGGGGTAACCGGTGCCCTGTTAAAATGATGGACAAATGGCGTCCGTTAAAGAATCCTTCACGGACAATGGACAGACAGCCGAAATTACGGACTGTCCGTGAAATTTACGGACGGTTGGTCACCCTACTTCGGGATCGGCTTACCGAAACCAACGGACCGGGACTACTTCAACCGCTCCGTCAGGCAACTCTGGGTAAGTCCACATGGACACCTTTCCTTTGCCTCCTACCCCTGTTCTTCCATACTCAGAGCCTCATCTCCCTCTCTCCCTTCGCCCGCAGCCTGACCGGTTCCTGAATTCTGCACCGGCCTGTCCATTATGGATTCTTTGCCGTCTCCGGCATTTACAGCGGACCCTCGCTGTCACCGGTAAGACCTTGCCTTGACCACCCCACGCTCCCACGCTCCACAGCCATCACCCGGTTTACTACCACCACCACTAGCGCCTTGCCCAACGAGCTGCTTGCCAATCCAATGCACCTTTCCATCACTTCCGTGGCCCGCCTGCCGCTCCCCATCGCGACACCGCGCCCTCCCCCCTCGCGTGCCGGTTGCTCCCCTCTCCTCGCTCCGTGCCTCAGACTCCACAGGTCACTCAGTACGTGTTTATGTCTGATGCCCTCCAGCTAGCCACCCGTCCACCTCATCCCGCACTGACCGCATCCCCCCGCTGCTTCACTATCCTTTTTCCGATACTTTGCGGGTCCCTCAGTCATCAGCACCCGTTCCCACCTCCTATCTATCACTTTTCTACAGCTCCACACCACGCTAGGCACGCCACCCCCTCGAAGCCATTACACCCACTGCGGCCTCCGAGTACCCACTGGTCTGCCAGCCCCTTACCCACCCCCCCGCTCCAGTCCTTCCCGGTCGGTCCCAGGTCATCGAGCCCTTGTCCTCCGCTTGCCCCTCCCATAGCATCTTGTGCGCACACTTTGCCCGCGTGCCGCAGCCTCATTCTTTTCTTATACCCCATGCACAGCACTGTCTTCAACCCATCCTCGTCCTGAAGATGATCCCGATTTTTGTGGATCGAAACGCCGTCGACACACCAGCGCAACCAAAGGCGCCTTTTCACAAAGTGGTTCACGAACAATGAAATTGAATTGAAGCAGAAACGTACTCTCTCAGTTACTCGAAACCATACTGTGACAACTATTTACTGTATATATTTCTACACTAGTCACCTTGCGCCGCCCACGCTGTTCACACTGTCACTTGACCTGCTACCTTGGTTTTCACTCACAAAACCACAAGCACCTGTGCCACTTGGGTTAATCCAATTATTTTCATTTATGTATTACAGTGCTGTTACAACTGTATTATTTATTAGTTTCCTTCCCAATTTTACCGGAACTTGCATATATAAATGATGCCAAGAGCACATACTATAACTAAATGGAGGCTCCTTGTTTTCCTTGTGGATAATGTTGTATGCATATCCTTGAATAATTGCCTATGAATCATACCAGTTGTGATACTGTTTGTATGTACTACATTTCACCCCAATCCCAACACGGTTGACGGGTTATGCTCCTGTTGTTTGTTATAACACAGGATAACCCAGCAGCCTTCACAAGAGTAACATTTAAATGAAGAGTAACTATTGATTTCACACTAGTGGATCCCGACCTATTTCCTTTTATCTCAAATTTCCAAATAAAGGAAAGAGCAGATAGTGATCATTATCCTCAATCTTTCATATAACCATCAAGCAAGAAAGAACACAGCTGGCAAATGTCCTCACTTTAGCAACCCAACCATATAATCTAAAACTGCTAATATGGAACAAAAACAACACAGATGCAATTATGGAGTCATGTTTTGAGCTACTGACTCCCTATGAGACAAAATGCTTAGGGACAGATGCCTGGGGGACTTTTGTCAAAAGATTAAATATTACATTTTCAAACAAATCTAAAAGCAAAAAATTGTTCACGCCAACCGAGGCAGCTTGGTACACACACACCTTAAGGACAAAAAAAGACAACTAAATAAATTTCACATACTTTTGGGAACACTGGGCCCCAAACATGCCCGAGAGACTTTGATAACAATCGAACAGATGAAAAGAGACCTAAAAAAGAATATCAGAGCGACAAAACGATCCTACCAGGAGCAATTCTGGACAAAAAGGCTTTATGTCAGCAAGCAACAAAACTCAAAACAATGTTAGGCACTCATTAATCTCCTAACAAATGGGAAGAATAGGCACTTCAGAAATAACAGAACATACGTGGACAGCATATAGAGGCCACATTCAACACTAAGCGGCATATTATCAACAAATAGCGATATTTATTGCTAAGTAGGGTTAGTAGCACTTTTTTTATCGCCGCGCATCACGGGATTTATCGCTGAGATAACGTGCTATTAGCAACGTTTATCACAAAAGCGATAAAATTCCCGGCGATAGTGGCAAAATCCGTGAATATCGCTGAGAATACAGCGATATTCACGCATTATCGCTAACAGGGTCTTAGCCATTATATCCACCTCCCATTGGATATAATGGCTAAGAACTGGTCTAATCAGGTATTAGTTTTTGGAGATATTCGCGCTTAGCGCGAATATTACCATCCCTACGCCTGTGTTGGTAATAGGCGATAGCGATGTTAGTGGCTGCTTTCAGTCGCTAACAGGTTGGGTACACCCACTTTGCATGTCATTAGCGATAAATATCACTGACATGCAAAGCGGGCCCCAAACCGCTCGCTATCGCCTACAAGCTGTCGCTAACTACTGTTAGCGACAGCTTGCTAATAGGGCGATAGTGTTATTGCCGCTTAGCGGCCGAAAACGGCAGCTAAAGCGGCGAAAATTGCCTATCGCCCCCCCCTTGATAATATGCCCCTAAAACCCTCTCAGGGGCCGGTGTCAAAAACAAAACATTGTAGTGTTTTATCTAGGAAACCTGAATCGATATTCCTATTTTATGCCCTTGTCTGGTTATAATCAATAATATCCATACAACGGCATAATAATCATATCCATAATTCAGTTGTAGCACATGCTGTCACATTAAGCAGGGCTACTTCTCCGGCCCCCTAGTAAAGCACACTGAGTTCTCTAAACAAAACCAAGCCTCCAGCAACCTGGGAAATCCCCCTTGCTTTTGTTTTGATTTCGTCCTAGAACTCCTGTAAAGCACTGTAAGAACGGCCAGTTCTTAGTGACATCTTTATTGACGTCTTATGTCCAACCTTACGTCAAACCCAGGCACCTTTCAGGTATAAATATACCAACGTTGCCTTAAGCAAACACACGGTGGTGAATCTGGAGCAGAGCATCTATCTACTTGCCCGAAAGCCCAGTTGATGCGAGAGCCCACGGAAGCTGCCCCTCTTTGACGCGCTGAGAAAGACGCTGTCTTTACTCCTGCCGAGAAATCCAGCTCCGGCGTTTCCAGCCTACCCTTGCGGGTTGCTGGGATATCGAGTCCTGAGAGAGAGAGATACCAGACCTCCTGCTTTCTATTACCCAGGTACGGAACTGACTAAACCCTTATAGAGAATTCTTGAGTCAGATTCTTGGCAAAACAAACTTAACTTAAACTGCTACTTACTTACTCCCTCCCTTGTATTAGGCTTAGGTCAGGTTCACCGGGGTAGGCGTATTTAGAAGCACCAGTTGAGTACGATTAGTCAATGTATATATGTATGTATATATTTTATCTATTTTAAAGTATCATATGGCTAAGAAACCATATCAATGCTTTTACAGTATTATTTTATAATCCTCCTTTTACTGTACCCACTTTACTTTACCATGAGTATTACAATCGTGGCAATTCATTTCTCTTGTATGAGGAAGAAGACTGCTCAATAAATAACTCCTTTTATTGAAAACGCCCGTCTCTCTTTTCTCTGCATTCTGGTGAAACTAAGTACGCACATTTGACTGAGTGAAATAGCTGTCTATTGTTTTCACATGACTCTAGAGATACACTCTTATTCAGGGAGAGCAAAGTTGTCATGTGTTATGGTTGTCAGAAGCTAATCCCTTCTTGTCTATCCAGGGAGGTTAAACTCCTCCTCGTTTATTCGAGAAAGTGTCTAGTGACCTCTGAGCTAGCTGGCAAACCTTAAGTCTAATATAGTCAGTAGAGACCTAGATAACCTCAGTCCTACGTCTACACTGCTGAATATATGATTCCAATGTGCAGAGCCTATTGGGAATATAGGAACTACACTACATGGCGCCCAACGTTTGGTAAGGCGATAAATCTAACGCAAGACGTTAGAATAACTCAGTCGTGCTTTTTCACACAGACCCTTTTTCCCGTAAATACTCTAAAAGACGTCTGGAGTAGGTAAACGGTTAAAAATCCGCCGGAACTTAGTAGGAAGAGATTTCTATGTATAGTTTTTTGTTTAGTCAACGTTGAAGGATACAGTGTTCCAAAAACTGTGCACCTAATCTTTTTTTCCTTGAAACCTGATCTGCAAGAAAAACCTTTCTGCCAGTAAAAATGACAGAAAGTGAAGAAGAAAGGGAGGCAGCTAGAATAGCATCTCAACTCCTAGAGGATGACACTAGTCTCCTGCAGACCGACCCGAATGCTATACTCATTCCGGTCAACATAAGAAAAACTATGACTCTTAAACTTATAGAGAATGGACTAACATCGAGAGGTGGTATAGTCGTATTCGTAATTGAGGCACATGAATATCGGCAGACAGAGGTATTCTATTCATGGATAAACTTTCCAGCTGCAAATGCTGTCACACACGAGTTCCACTATTACAAAATAGAGCAACCACCGGATGAATACACTCCTTTCGAGGAGGCGGAAATCCCATTAAAATACCAAGAGCACCTGCTCTGGTTTAAAGGCGCCCTAAAACATAATAATCACATCACCAGGCTCGGTCCACTAGGTAGACCAGGAGCAACATGGCCGGTTCTAGCCAGCTACACACCACATCCCGACATCGAAAAAATTTCAGTACCAGAACTTTTAGCACAGCTGAAACAACTGATTAAAATACATAGACAATTAGTCGAATATGTAATGCGGACTTCAACAGTCCAACCAGCTATTAACATTCCACAGCTGACCCCTCATCAGGGGAACACAAACAAAATTACACCACAGAACATACAATCATGTCTGGGTAAAGTACCCGCAAAACGGGAGCAAATTCCATTCTGGTTAGCACAAAAAATCACTCAAATAGAGGCGGTATTTCCGGATACTACCCCTACTGAGAAACACAGAATTCTGACTATCTGTCTTCCAATGGGGATCGCACCACATGTAGAGGATTGTGACACTTGGGGCACAGTCTTTGCTTCCATTTACACAAAAACACATGGTGTTCCGTCCATGGCGGTAATACCCGATGTGCTAAGACAGATTCAAAACGAATACGGTCCATAACCTGCTTTAACTCTGGGTATGAAATTACTAAAAGACTTCAAGCAGGTCTCAGCTATATTATTAGCCAACATAAAAGGGGAAGCAGCATCTGTGGCGATCCGCCAGAAATTGAAAGAAACAGATATAGCAGAACAGCCTTTTGAACTTGCCAGAATCATAGAAAAATCCTATGAAGAACTAGAAAGAGATAGTTTGGGTGGGAAACCAGTAAAACCCCAACTAACTGAAAATCCTGAAAAAATATTTATTAAAAATAATCTAAACACTCCAAAAAAGAGCTGGGATGGAAATAAACAATCCACTCCCAAAGAAAAAAGATTCCAGCCCAGAGGAAGGTCTCCTCGGCGGAGAGAAAGATCTCCGGACCAAGGACACAAGTCTCCCCAGAGGGAGCCCTCTGAGAAAAGATACAACCTTAGAAATAGGGATAATCTAAAGAAACCTGATAGATATCAAGATATTGATACACGTCCCTCTCGAAGAAGAGGACGATCAGAACAAAGGGAAGAGCACGTCAAGTCCAAAGACAAAGAACCTGCTCATCAAAGTAAAAAATTACAATTTCCAAGAAAGAAGGTAGCCAGCATTAAAATAGTCAAACATGCCGAGGATACTGAGGACACAGCTGAAAAATGGAGAGTGGGCCCAGACAGTGCTAGACAGCGCAGCAGAAGTGACCATAGCTCTCAAGATCCTGATGAATCATCTGGAGACAGTGGCCACGAATGAATACATTCAAGTGAAAACTGCAGACAGCAGAGTTAGCAAACCTCATAAAATATAAGAGATAACATTACGTATAGAGGGAGATAAGACTAGGAAAGTAAGGGGTCTATTTTGGGATAACCTTTCCAAAGGCTATGACATCCTTTTAGCTGAAAAGGACTGGCCACCAAAGTTTGTCAGGGAGTGCCCTCATGGCGAAGAAATGATTATGCCTGCCTTCTCAAATCACATTACAATTCATAAAAAATATACACTTGCAAGAAAGTGGGCAGTAGCCCAAGCTCCTGCATTATATAAAAATCATGTAGGATGGGATGAGAACTCTCCTCCTCACAAAATCCAATTAAAATGTCAACCAACTGCACAAAGGCAGTACCAAATTAAGCAAGAAGCAAAAAAACAGGTCAGGGAGATCTTAGATCAACTTGAATACCAGGGGGTGATTGAAACATGCACCTCACAAATGAACAATCCTTTGTTTCCTGTCTCCAAGCCAGATGATTCATATCGTCTAGTTTTGGACTACAGACACCTTAACTCATGCTGCAAAACATTTGCAGTACAAAACTCACACAGTGCAGCACTAATGAATAACATTGTGCGCAAAAAATACAAAACAACATTAGACATCTCTAATGGATTCTTTTGTCAAAACATTGCACCTGAAATCAGGTATTTGACCGCTTTCTCAATAATGGGCTCGCAGAAAATTTCTGTCGACTCCCACAGGGGTTCAAGAATAGCCCAGGATTATTCTCAGCAAGAGTAATAGAGTTACTACAAATGTATGATGATGAGGCATTATCTTATGTCAATGACATCTATCTGACAGATGATGACTTGGATACTCACTTGAAAAGAGTGAACACCATAATACTTGGGTTCGCAGCAGAGGGTTACAAATTCAACTTTAAAAAGTCACGAATTGCCCATCAGACTGCCCTGTTTTTAGGATATGAATTATCAAGTGAAGGCAAAAGCCTAGCAGACAGTTTCTTGGAGAAGTGTGCTGTACTCCAAGCACCAAAAACGCTGAGGAACTTACAATCAATACTAGGATTCCTGAATTTCAGAAGAACATACATTCTAAATTTGCAGAGAAGGTTAAACCTCTCTATGAATTAATAAAACCTGATTTTAAACCAATCAATTGGACTCAAAAACACACAGAAATTTTGAGATCATTGCAAACAGACATGTTAGCAAAAACAAAATTGCAAACTCGTGATAATACGCGCAACCTTGTAATCCGAGTCATCCCAGGAAGATGCGGATTCATGTACCTGACCTCTAATGAGGGAGAAAAGATACCAATAGCATACAAATCACACTTGTACTCACAAGCTGAAAAAACATTCAGTCTTGCGAAAAATGTTGTAAAGGCGCTTCAAACAGCTGTAGCAAAAGAAAGAGCCCAGGCCCAAGGCAGACGGATTACTGTTTTAACAGCAGAATCAGCCTTCAAGGCATTAACAAGCCCATGTAATTTAACTACTGTGGCATTACATCCAAAATGGATACAATGGGAAAATTCTCTTGCTAAAGAAAAAGTGAAATACTATTTTGACCCGGAAATGAAAAAATTGAAATATCTAACATGTGAAAAAGAATATCCTCTGTCTGACGACATTCTGCCCATACAACTTTACGCCTGCGTAATATACACAAACAGTTATGCAGAACTCTCAGTTTGGGGAAAACAATCTTATAACGCTACGTGCGAGGTTGTCAAATGCCGGTGGCGCGAAGGTAAATTGAGACCACTGGTAACAATGTCACAATCTGTAAAAGACAATTCAGGTCAACAAACTGAATTAATAGCTTTAAATATGGCGCTCGACATTGCTGATCGCGAATTCCCGACACTAATAGTGTGCGATTCGCATTCCTGCGTCAAATCATACAATGAAGACTTGCAGAAATGGGTTGAAAACGGTTACAAAGATGACACAGGTGCCACAATTAAGCAAAAATCGCTTTGGGAACAAGTAGTTCTTGTAAAGAAAGAACTACAAAAGGCTCACGTGATACATACACTGAGTCATCAGCATGATGGCGTTCACGCTGCATGGAATTCATTGGCTGAGACAGCCACAGCGGAAGCAAGTAAACCGGCTTCCGTAGCCACAAAAAAGCGTTCAGAAAAATACATAGACGGGGAAACCATGCTGGTGGTAAAAACTTCCTTAAAAGGCGACTGTGCAGCATTACCCGTGAACTATCCACTCAATTATACATACATAATCGATGCAAACTCCGTTCCTTTTGCTCAAATCCCTGGAGTGGGGGATAGAGTAATTCCAAACACGAACAGGAGAGTCTTGCTAATAGCAGACGCACACATGGGTGAAGGTCTAGGGCACCGAAAGATCAAGGAATCTCTGAAGGAATTACAATCAGAATACTGGGGGCCGGGGATGAGCCTCCAACATTACAAATTTGTAATCAGCTGTCAAAACTGCAACAGATATCGCATTAGCGAACCGGCCGAAGTAGTGCCAGAGCACCTAATAGAAAGCATAAGGCGATCTATACGCATGATTAAACAGGAAACATGCGTCCCTACGTATATTATTTAAGACTAGATTCACTTAAAATGTAGACCCCAGCGCTCGGCTGACGCCAGAACTGTTATAAAAGATTTGCGAGTCTATATCGGCACATACGCAATTGGCATGCTACATTCTGACCATGGTCCTGCTTTTAGCTCTCGAGCTTAGAAAGGGGGCCATGACCAGCATGGGCATTGCATTGCGGTACTCTTGTCCCTTCCATCCTGAGGGAAATGGGATTGTGGAAAGAAAAAACCGAGACATAAAGCAATCTATAACGGCGAGGGTATTAGGTACAGGTACTGGGTGATCCAACATTTAACAAGTGTCCAACGTAGTCTTAACAATCTGCCAAGAAATTCTCTACAAGGTTTCAGTCCGTATGAACTATTGTTCGGTACTAGAATGCATATTCAGGACTTAGATAGTCAGACTTCAGTGGTAGAAGAAAAATGCTTTGATATCAAAGATCGTTTGGCTATTTTACAGGACTTAAATGAAACAAGAAAAGACCTGAGCAACGTAAAGCTAAAACACCAGCCAACAGCCACTGAAGAGAAACCACCTGTCCCAGCAAGGCCTGTCTGGATTCCAAAGATTGGGGATCTAGTCAGAGAGAAGATCGCGGTGAAGAAGGAATTTGGGCCTTCTTACAGAAAAGCAGTACCTGTCTTAGCTGTCAACGGAACAAGATCAGTTGTACTACCGCCCCTTGCTGGTAAAAAGGAGAACCGAGTTGTATCAACCGACCTGGTAAAACCACAATCATGTGGCCAATAATAAGTAGTAGACCCTGTGGACTCCCAAGAAATAGCAGAAAACCAAATCTTGCTACAATCCAAGAGGTTCAAACTGAGAGACTAATCACATTTGAAAAACCTGCAGTGATTAAAAAGGGACTATGCAATAATGCCATGGAACTTGTGCCTCTTGAAGCCCAAATTGAAACAATTCATCAAGAAACACCTGTCTACAACGAAGTAGCCACAGACTATGGTAATGAAACAAAGAAAATTCCAAAAGCAAAAAAAATCCGGAAGCGATTCCAACAATTGATAGAACTGCATCTGGCTACTTCATCAATTTCGATGACTTTTCTGAGGTTCCAAGCGAGCCTGAAGAACAGCCAACAACAAAAACTTTTAAAGACAAAGTAACAGAACTCTTTCATCAACTCAAAGAAACCTATCTGATTTCTCCATGGATTGAATTTTGGATTGTGTTAGGTGTACTTTTCCTCCTGCTTTGGCTCATCATGGTTCTTTGTTTGGGAAAATTCATTGAGGGAAAATATAGTACAATGGACACAGCAAGTCAGAACATCAACTTGGTCCTAAACCCACACAAGTCATCTCACATCGAGAAAAGAGAACTATCATCCGTGAATGTCACAGCCAATCCAATACCCGGTGGGGTAGCTTGGGACAAAACAGATTACGATATTTATGGCCCGGTCGAGCTCTTGAAGTATCCACACCAGTTCAAGTTTTCATTGAGTGACTTTGTAAAACCGAGCACATTCTCTGATGATTGGGACTTTGAAAGTATTAATGATATCATGTCAGACTTAGTAATGTCAGCAAAATTTACAGAACATGATTACTTGCAGGGTTCGTCTAATTATGAAGAATTGTACTGCTACAACCACTTTGCACATCACTATTTGCATAAATCTGCTCAACCTAGAAATGTTTTAAATTATAATCAGTGGGAACACTGTGCAACTCCACCAAAAGGCAGTTCAAAAACATTTTATGAGAAATTTCCGTACTTCTCAGGGTTTAACACAAGTGAAGCAGAAGTGTTTTACTTCAAAATGTTAAATAAGACAGGAATGAAAACAATGCTGACAAACACTAAATTAATCTATTCGGAAGCATTTTATGAAAAAAATGACTACATTTGGTTTTGATTTTTGGAAAAACAATATTGAAACAAAAACTATCTGGGGTACCAAAGATTGGCAGGTCCAAGGTATAGAATCATTATTTAGAGCCTGCATGATCCCAGAACAAATTATATTCTTGAATGATACCATCCAACAGACAACCTGTCTTGGCCTAGCCAAAATTAAAGACTTAAACAAACCGTCTATTCCAAAGCCAACACCAGACAGTAATAGCACTACAGATGTTGAGATAGACGTATCCCATATTTTTAACCAAAACAGAACACATCCTGATTGGAAGAAATGGTTGATCTGGCCCACAGACACAAATAACTGTCAAGATAGATTCCTGAACAAAATACAGGGGTTCAAATTGACCAGGCCAGACCCTAGATACTCCCAGAGACAACATCCAGGGATAGTTACAACATACAGTGTAGGAAAACTCTGCCTCGAATGGCTACAGAAACCCACACTGGCAGAAATTAAGCAACACTTGACTTTACTTAAAGATGATGCTGACTTGCGTGATTTCCTGTGTGCAAAATTTCCTAGGCAGTCAAGGATTCTAAATAAAATAAACAAGTTCAGGACCCAAGTCAAGGACAATAGAATAGCTGGATTTCATAATGGGACCACGCAAACAGCGTCAAAAACGTTTCATAGCGGCCGGTATATATGCAGCTTACAACGAAGCTTGGAAAATAATGCAAATTGAAACAGCAGAAAAAATACGGGAAATTGACCGTATTAATGTGGAAAAATCACTTTCTGTTGTGGACAATGGGTTAATGACTCTGTCTTCCAGAATATATTCACTGGACAGCATTGTATCATCTGCTATAGATATAATAGAACAGGACTTGTTAATGTTACAACATGGTCAGTCCCAATTACGTTCTATTGTACAGCTTGGCTGGACGTTACAAAATCTGCGTTCAGGCTACGTGCCTTGGCGTTTAATCAACACAACGTCATTATTCTCTATCTTTAACCTTACTGATACACAAATCAGCTTGGCACAGAAAGGAGCAGAATATACAATTCTGAGCATTGAAAAACTTGGGAGATTACCATTGACAATGTCAGAACGACCTGTCATTGAATGGATAATACACGGAATAATAACTATTCCGATAACAACTTTCAAATTTAAATTCTGTCAAGAATATATACCAGCAGGCCAGTATGAAAGGTTGGGTAAAGGGTACATTAAGTCATCATGGAAATTAACTTACACACACACATGTTATAGTGAAAAGGAATAGAATGTATTTCCTAGTGGTAATAATTGTAAAAGATCACTAAGTGGTATACTTCTGTGTCAAGGTATTAACCTGCATGGGGCCTGTGAGGGGACTTCAAATAACCTTTCATGTCACCAGCATGGCACACCTGCAACTCGAATAGAGCCATTCTTTAGATGGCTTTCTAACGGGAGCTATATTCTATTAGTGGACCACAGATGTTGTGGCATGGTGCCAGGAAAAGCTTATCTAGTTAGCGTTAGTTCCATGGTCACTTGCTGTATGCAAGTATTGTTTCCAAACAGCACTCCAGACAGGGAGGAAAACATTTGTCCATTTTTGAATATCTCTTCTATTCGAATTGATACTTTAAGCAGAATGAAGTATGTCCTTTTGCAGACAACTGTGCCCTTGACGTCATCAAAAGAAACGTATGATCTGCAAGTCGCAAGGACAACGGCAGAGATACATAGCCTTTTATCAACAAACTGCCCCCTACATTTCGCAGAAATATTAAGCCAAATCCTAAACATGTCAGATACGAGCGGTATCCCACATGTATTTAGGACAATTTTTTCGGGACTGTTAACACCCTTCACAACAGTTCTGGGCATTTTTCCTAATTTTGTCCATTCCGTCTTTGGCGGCCTACCACTCCTGTTGGGACTCGTAGCAGGCATTCTATTTTTGATACTTCTGCTTCGTTATGGCAAGCCAAAACGCAGACAAGACTCCAGCAACAATGGAAGAAACGATCTTAGCTATACGCTATCGGGACCTCATAACTAAAGTCCTTGGATTAGCCCGACTAAGAGATCTGAATATGACCTGGTTTCTTTCATTCAGAAGAATTACTATTTACATACGGGTTGACTGGGCACAAGCTGAATTTGAAAATTCAGCTTGTGCCCAGTCAACCCGTATGTAAATAGTAATTCTTCAGCAGTCGCTCAACACTGACCGGAGCACGGCCTTCAAATTGACCAAGCCAAGATGGCAACTTATGATGACATTACAAAATTAACTGATGCCAGAGCGGAAACTTTTGCATATATTGCGGACGATGCATCAAAGATATATGCTTTAATCAATGAGGTGTCCACCACCACCCCTAATAAAAAAAGCAAGGAGAATAACATCAAACAGTTACTCTATCTTACAAAACGTGAAGTAAACCAAAGATTACATGCCAGCACTTTGATCCGTTATCACCGGGCACAGAGAATTCCAAGAGGCCTAAGAGTACCACTCAAACCTCTTTTATGCAAGAATAATCAGAAATTCGTCGAACGCTGGTACGCCATACTGAATAAGTGTTCGTTAGATCTTATTTTGCTCATAATAGAAGAGTTATCGAAAGTTATAGAAGAACTTAACAAAGAGATTTCACAGACAAAAGAAGACCTACAAGAGATGTTAGACAATGAAGATTATGAAAAAGTAATCACTGACATTAACCACCAACTTGAAAAGTACACTGAAGAAATTAATGAACGGAAGGTCCGGAAATTTAAGAGAGACACCATAGACTATAAGTTGGGGGAGGTGTACTCCTGGGCTGAGGTTTATGCCAGAAGACGCCAAAACAAACCACAGACCAACACCACTGAAGCAGAAACATCATCTTCAGAAGGGGAGAGTAGACCATCACAACAGGGAGAGAGAGAGACTCTCAACCGCGCAACGCTTTACAACCTCCTACCAGTGTTTCTTTTTTAGAAGAGGGCCCAACAGATCACGGAGACCCCAGAGGGGCAAAAGGAAGCGAACCATCAACATCGACTCTGAAAGTTCCAACACAGAGTGGCAGATCCAACAGGAAGAAGAAATGAACAAACAATTGGTGATTAATATTTCCACATATGAGCTCAACAAAAGTGAAATCAAAGTATTACAAAAAGGGACATCATTTGTTCCGACACATGAGACCAATAAACTTGAATTGAACATCAGTTTATTTAAATTCATGCGCAACCTAAGACTGCGACATTTTTTTGAAAACATCATTGACTCTGATGGAGCTAAAGAACCGGATCCTCATTTGAAACATCTGAAATCCAAAAGTAATTTCCAAGCACCAATAAGTCACAAATCTTTAGACACCTTTGAATCATTGGTGATGCATGACATCAATAAAATGGATTTTAAAAAACGTACAAAATTTCAGAACCTATCTAAAAAAGAATTCAATATCTTGAGAAAATTATCTAACAATCCTGATACCACGATTCAGAAAGCGGATAAAGGGGGAGTCCTGGTACTGATGGATACCAACTTTTACATTACACAAGTGAATGCACATGTAAATGACACAGAAACTTATGCCCTTTTGGGAAATGATCCCACTAAAGAATTTCAAACACATTTGTCAGACATCTTGCAAAAAGCACTGGACAATGGAACGATTTCAAATAAGACAAAAAAGTTTTTGACCAAACAATTTCCATCGATACCAACGATACAAATGCTTGTCAGATTGTCAGTGGGAGATTTTTCCATCTTGCAAAAAGACGGTCCACTTCTTTGATGATCTTATTCAAATTAATCTGAGGGATTTTGTCCAGATCTTTAACAATGGTGATACCCAGATATTTAAACTCAGTAATCGTAGTGCCATCCCAACCATCGATGTTCCAGCACATCAGCTCAGTTTTGGCGGTGTTTGCCAAGTATCCCAATAATAAGCCAAATTCTACCAACAGGGCCTCAACCCTTGGGATAACCACCCCAGGATTGCCCGTATAGAACAACACATCGTCAGCATATAGAGCCAATTTACTACAATATTGCTGAGATCTGAAGGGGGAGATTGCATCATCTAATCTTATAGCTTGTGCTAATGGCTCTATATAGATATCGAAGAGCAACAGGGAGATAGGACAGCCCTGCCTGGTTCCTCTATAAATGTTAAAGCTAGAAGTTAACATGCCATATCACAGAATTTTAGTGGAGGCACCCTGATATCAGTTTATTAAGGTTTGAACAAAAATAGTACCAACATCCATCTGCCGAAGTACCTCCCAGAGGAATACCCAACAGACTCTGTTGAATGACTTTGTCGCGTTAAATGCCATGACGGCCAAAGGATACGATCGCCCCATTGCCAAATCAATATTACCAATTAACTGCTGTGTCTGCTCCTGGATATATCTCCCGGGATAAAACTTTTTTGATCCAGATTAATCAACTGAGGTGCCAACTTGACCAATCTCCCTGCAAGGATGCTCATAAAGATCTTATAATCTGCATTCAGCAGAGAGATTGGTCTATAGGAATCCGCTTTTAAAGGATCCTTACCAGTTTACAAAATTAATATGATAGTTGCCTCTTTCCAGGGCCTGCCAATCCACTCTATACACTGTATTGAATAATATACCCATTATCTGGACCAGTTCATCGATAAGTAGTTTATAGATCTCACTGGGGAGCGCGTCCGTGCCAGCTGCCTTTTTGTTTTTACAATGACTTATTTGATCTCTAATTTCAATCTCTGTAATTGGGGCGTCTAAACATCCACGTCCCTCATTGGTTAAGGTTGGTAGAGATTTACTCTTCAACCAAGTTTGAAGCGTATCAGTGTTAGGCACAATCTCTTCCTGATATAATTCTGCGAATAAAGAGAGAAGGCAGTCTTGCATATCCTCCACACTGCTTGACTTTTCACCGCTTTTGTTTATTATCAATTCATTAATATTATTTTTTGTGCGGTCTACTCTTGCTTTCCATGCCTAGAGTGCTCCTGCCTTCTCACCATACTCGAAGTTGTGCATACTTTTTGTCTTCAACTCTGCCCTACATTTATGATCTAACTTTCCCCTATATTCCTTACAAGCATCTTCCAACTCCCTGTTGACCTGAGAGAGCCTGTCAGTGCTCCCATGATGGATCCGAGACTACTCCGTCTCCAATGAGAGAATGTTCCCCTCCAACGTCTATAGCTTCTGAGTGACTGTCCTATTCTTAGAGCAGATAAGACTGTGTAGGATGCCCCTGATGTTAGCTTTAAAGGCATCCCAAACATAATCCATGGAGGTAGAACCAATGTTAGCACCAAAATAGTCTAACATGGCTAATTTAAGTGCCTTTATTATATCATCGTCTACCAGCATAGACCTTTTAAGTGTCCATCTGGGAGACAGATTTTGCCTTTTCCCAACATTGGAAAACAATATCGGGGCACGGTCAAAAACATGACTGGGCAGAACAGTAATACCAGTAATATTTGCCAAACGTGGCCTATCTATTAGAACATAGTCCAACCTGGAGGAGTGGCCCTGCTTCTTGCGATGAAACGTGAACCCTTGTTTATCTCCCATTTTTACCCTCTAAATATCAACCAAATCTAAGCCATGTAACATATTTTTGAATGCTCATTGTACTCGGGGGGCCCCCACATAGTGACTCTGATTTGATCTATCTTTGATAGGGTAAAAAAGAACATTAAAATCACCTCCAATTATTACTGGCGATACTACTTCAAGCATATTTATTTGTAATTTACAAATATACATCAGCTCATCACTATTGGAACCGTAAAAAGAGGCGCATACTACCTCAAGACCTCCAAAGTCTAAAAATGCCACTAACCACCTCCCTGACTGATCAGAATGGGTAGATTTGATAGAACATCCAACTCCCTTACTGTGCACTGTCTGTTCGGAGGTACAAAAATATTCAACCCAGGAATATTTAGGAATATTTAGGGAAAATAGATCTACATTCTGCATAGCTTAAATGCGTCTCCTGAATAAGACAAATTTGAGCAGGGGATAATTCTAGATACTTCAAGACCAACCTTTGTATACGGGGGCACCTTAACCCATTAACGTTTCATGTAATGAACTTCACCTTGTTACGCATGAGGGCAATACTCGCCATCTTAGTGTAAAATCCATATCTGCCATATCAGCCATCTTATAAAAGTGAGATTGAGGATATATATATATTTTTATTTTTTCCCCACTGCTCCCCACCCTGTGCAGGCTTCCACCACCCCCTCACTCCTGCGACCTCCCTCCCTTTGGAAACCCTCCCTTGTATTAGGCCAAAGCCTATTCGGCCTCTGTCCCATGGGGCTTTAAGAAAATGAATATCATGACGTTCGATCACAGGTTTCACTTAACAGGGCATCCCCTTACTTCCATTTTCCACCTTCCTCCTTCACCCTTCCCCCACTTACACCCCTCCTTTAATTTTTTCTATAAGCAAATCAGCATCTTCAACTGAGCGAAACATATACATGTGATAGTTCCACATGACACGCAAAGTTGCTGGGAACTTCAGTTGAGCCTTAGCCCCCAGTTTGTTCAAAGACTCCATTATTTTGCCCAGTTCCCATTGCTTTGTTGCAGTGATATGAGAGACATACAATATAATAGAAAAAGAGAAAGAACTGGGAAAAGATGTTGATAATATACTGCCTCCCTTTAAAGCAGAGTTGAGAATAGCTTCCTTGACAGTATATGTTAGAAAATTAATTAAAATTCTCCTTGGCTTTTGTTTGGCCGAGTGTCTTTTAAATGGCTCACGATGAACTTGTTGTATTTCCTGGGCAAGGTCTACATTGGAAGAGTTTTTTAACACTGTTTTTTTTAACAAGGAGATCACAAACCCTCTGATATCCGCACCTTTAAATGCTTCCGGGACATAAGTCTCAAGTTATTCTTCCTAGTATGGTTCTCAAGACGCTCGAGATCTTATATTTTTTTTATTGATATCATTTAAATTCATTATTAATTATGTTAATTGTTGGGAAAAAACTTAAAGAACAATACTGAATTTAAATATTTTGTTTGTGAATATATTGCTCTTTTTAAATAAATATTGTTTATATATGTATTTATTAATATATTTTATATAATAATTGTACATTTTTTGTTATATGTAATTAACATTATAATATGTGTTCTTTTTATATTTTTAATATATTTAATTGTATATTTTTAAAATATTTTTAATTTATTTGTAAGATTATTTAATTTCTTTAAATTGTTTAAATATTTTAGCTAATTTTTGTTTCTCTGCTATCCAATACTTTTCCTAATGTTCCACTCACTGGAGTGGGAATAGTATTATTTACCCTCTGCTATCCAAACTTTTTCCTACTGTTGCACTCAGTGGAGTGGGAATAGTATTTTATACCCTACCGCTATCCAGCACTTTCCCTACAGTTGGACTTACTGGAGTGGGAATAGTCATTTTTACCCCTCCACTATCCAGCACTTTCCCTACGTTGCACTCACTGGAATGGGAATACTCATTTTTACTCCTTCGCTATCCAACAGTTTGCCAACTGTTGCACTCTTTGAAGTGGGATTAGTCATTTTTACACCTTTGCTATCTAGCATTTTCCCTACTGTTGCAATCACTGGAGTGGGAATAGTATTTTTTCACCCATCTGCTAACCAATACTTTTTCTACTGTTGAACTCACTGGAGTTGGATGAGTTATTTTACCACTCCACTATCCAACACTTTCCCTACTGTTGCACTTTTTGTAGTGGGAATAGTAATTTTTATCATGTTCGCTATCCAGCACTTTCACTACTGTTGCAATCACTGGAGTGGGAATAGTAATGTTTAGCCCTCTGTTATCCAACATCTTCCATACTGTTCTGGAGTGGGAATAGTAATTTTTACCCCTTCGCTATCCATCACTTTCCCTACTGTTGCGATGTTTGATACATAAAAGTTTGTTGTACCAAATGGGTTGGTGAGATAACGAGGTAAAAAATGGATAAGGCAATGGTAACAGAGGAGCTAAAAGTTTACGAGTGTGAGAAATAACAGAAGAGCGTAGAGAGGAAATGTTACTAGTGAAGGCAAGAGTTTCTTAAAGATCAAAAGGGGAGAAAAGACATTTTTCTATAGACAGCCACACTGAGAGATGAATAGAGAGATTGGAGGAAATCCAACAAGAAGCTTGTTTCAAGTAAGCATGGGCTGAAAATTCGTTCCGCTTGCGGAATTTGCGAGTTTTTGGCAATTTTGCGGTCCGCGAATCGCGCAAAATTGCCAAATAATTCACAATTCACGAGCTGGCGAATTTTTTTTGCTTGGTCGGGCTTCAAAAATACAATCTCGCACGCGTAGCGTTTTCTTACCATGATTCTGAGTTCGCCGAGTTGTTTTCCTCCCAGTTTGCATGCGCTGCACCATTTTGGATCTGGCTGCGTGATCGAGCGAGACTTTTCGACCCCGAGTACGTCATTGAGTCCTGCCATCTAGCACTGCGAGACTTTGAGAACGCAAATACGTCAAAAGGGCCCGCGATCACGCATCGTGAGAGTAAACAATAGCGAATACGTAGATGCGACACGCAGCTGACATCAGGCAGGAAATTTGAACAGCTTGCTTTCCCGAAGTCGCAAAAATTGCAATTCTGCACGAGAAATCTATCGCTGGCAGCATAAACCTTCTGAAAATGATCATTTGGATCAGAATAACTCCTCAGATTGACATTAGACTGAACTTTTTTGTGCAAGGAGTCCATTTTTGGGGGGGTGGGAGGAAGAAAGTGCCCCAGAGTCTCCAACTTCCTGTTCCTGTCCAGCAGGCTCCTCCCAGTGCTTTGTCCATGTCCTGGTCACTTTTCATTTGGATCTGGAGCTGGAAGGATTCCTCTTTGTGGCTGCTGCTGGATATTTGTATTTGAGGACTTTTTGTTTGGGTCACTTTTGGATTTGAGATTTTTCAAGTAAGTTGGTGTTGTTTGTTTGGGGCATTGCAGTTGCTGCAACTACAAATTATAAACTTTTTCACAACTTACAAAAATATATATTATGGGTAGCCACAGTATCCAGTAGGCCCAGGGTTAGTCATGGGTGCATGATACAACTGTTTCTGTGAGTTTTGTTGAATTTAAACATCATTTAGGGCATGGATGGCATTGGATTGGGTTGATTTTTGTGTGTATTTTGATTTTTTGGGTGTTGTTGGGGCTTGGTCCAGGGCCTGGCCATGTGGGTGGAGGCCATTTTGATGCCTGGTCCAGGGCCTGGCCATGTGGGTGGGGGTCTAGGGGCCATTTTGAAGCGAGGCAGTGTGCTTTGTGCCATAGGCCTGCACCCACTCTGCCTTGCTTTCATCCATAATGCCCAGGGGTACTCAGTGGTACATGGACCAAGTCTTTCTGTGGGGTCTCTTGAATTTAAACATCATTTAGGCATGGATGACATTGTATTGGGGTGATTTATGTGTGTATTTTGATTTTTTGGGTGTTCTTGGGGCCTGGTCCAGGTCCTGGCCATGTGGGTGGGGGCCATTTTGAGGCCTGGACCAGGGCCTGGCCATGTGGGTGGGGGTCTAGGGGCCATTTTGAAGCCAGGCAGTGTGCTTTGTGCCATAGGCCTGCACCCAGTCTGCCTTGCGTTCATCCATTATGCCCAGGGGTACTCAGTGGTGCATGGACCAAGTCTTTCTGTGGGGTCTCTTGAATTTAAACATCATTTAGGGCATGGATGGCATTGTATTGGGGTGATTTTTGTGTGTATTTTGATTTTTTGGGTGGTATTGGGGCCTGGTCCAGGGCCTGGCCATGTGGGTGGTTGCCATTTTGAGGCCTGATCCAGGGCCTGGCCATGTGGGTGGGTGTCTAGGGGCCATTTTGAAGCCAGGCAGTGTGTTTAGTGCCATAGTCCTGCACCCAGTCTTCCTTGCTTTCATCCATTATGCCCAGGGTTACTCAGTGGTGCATTGACCAAGTCTTTTTGTGGGGTCTCTTGAATTTAAACATCATTTAGGTTATGGATGGCATTGGATTGGGGTGATTTTTGTGTGTATTTCGATTTTTGGGATGTTGTTGGGGCCTGGTCCAGGACCTGGCCATGTGGGTGGGGGCCATTTTGAGGCTTGGACCAGGGCCTGGCCATGTGGGTGGGGGCTAGGGGCCATTTTGAAGCCGGGCAGTGTGCTTTGTGCCGTAGTCCTGCACCCAGTCTGCCTTGCTTTCATCCATTATGCCCAGGGGATTCTTAGTGGTGCATGGACCAAGTCTTTCTGTGGGGTCTCTTGAATTTAAACATCATTTAGGGCATGGATGGCATTGGATTGGGTGATTTTTGTGTGTTTTTCGATTTTTGGGGTGCTGTTGGGGCCTTGTCCAGGGCCTGGCCATGTGGGTGGGGGAGCATATTGAGGCCAGGCAGTTTTTGCTATAGGCCGGCAAGCTTGCGGGCCAGTAAGAATAGGGTTATGAATGGCTGCATGAAACAACTCTCTCTGTGTGGTCTCTCTTCTTTTAATTTAACCCCTTAGCTGCGGCGGCTCTTCCGCCGCAGTGCTTAGGGGGAGGGGGGCCACGCGGCGCTCCCGTGCTCGTGACGGAACCGCTCTGTCACGAGCCTCGGGTGGGCTGTGCTTGTGACGGAACGGTTCCGTCACGGCCCCGCCCGCCCAAGAGAACCCTCAGCGCCGTCGCAGAATTTGCACAGCGCAGGCGCGGCGATCGGGCCGTGACGGAACCGTTCTGTCACCAGCACAACCCACCCGAGGCTTGTGATGGAACGGTTCCGTCACACACACGCAAGGGGTGAAACATCCATTTTTAATTAGAATTGCAATTTTTATTTTGGGTCTTTCCGTTTTTGGGTGTGTTGTGTTAAGAATAATAAATACCTAGTTGCAATAGTATTAATTGAAGCACGACATATGCAACATTTATTTAACTGATGTTCCTCTGGCTTCTTTGCTTTTAGGTGCACAAAGACTGAGAACCCGGAATCATCCTAATCCTCATCACTTGTTGTAGTGCGAGGAAGAAGTCCTGCTGTAGTGTGTGCACAATGTCACGTGACTTCACGTGTGGCCACAGACAACTCTGCAACTCGTGCAACTGCGTCCTGCTGTTCTAACATCTGAAGAAGATGGGCCCAAAGAAAGGTGGGTGTAGCTCCTCTACCAAGAAAGTTGCCAGTGCCACTGCCAGTAAGATGGAGCAGAAGAAGCAAGTGGCGCCACTTACCAAGGAGACTGGTGTGCCGACCATCACTTTTTTTGGGATTAAAAAAACTACGCCTGCAGCAGCGGTGTCCACCAGGGACCAAGCTGGGAGCAGCACCTCCGCTTCATTGGTCTCAGTGCCACCACACCAAGTTAGGCCCAAGCCCATGAGTGCCGCAGAGGCAGCCACTTTAAGTGCTCTTTCACCATCGACCAGTGATATTGGCGTTGACTCATCGCAAAGTAGCATCCAATCAACGCAGGGTGTAACTCATCTGAGGAGTGTTCAACCACAGCCGCGACGACAACTACAGTTGCAACAAGGAGAGGCGTAAGGAGAGGCCCAAACAGAGGCGCAAGGAGAGGCGCAAGGAGAGGTGCAAGGAGAGGCACAAGGAGAGGCACAAGGAGAGGCACTAAGAGAGGCACAAGGAGAGGCACAACCGTCCACAATACTTGTTCCTCCAGAAGAAGCGGCACATAAGGAAATCGAGATTCATGCGGAGGTATCAGCAGAGCAAGCCACTCCTGATGATCCATTGTCTTCCAGATCCCCAGCAAGGAAAAAGAGGGCTAGTACAACTTCTTCTTCAAGCCCCCGTCCTTCTGATGATTTAGATCTTGATTGGCACCCACCAATTCAGTCTGAGAGGGAGGCACGCCACGAGCCGTCAAAGCTAGGTAAAAGGAAGGTTCCCGCAAGGCTTTCAGTTATGGGTGATGATGAGTCTGACGAAGAAGAAGTAGAAGTGGTGTATTCTGCTGCTGATAAGGAGTCTGACGATGACAACCCAGTCATCACAGTCATCACTCCAGCCCCAGCGGGTATGCAGCATACAGACATTTTTACCCTATCCTGAAATGCTGCGCGGGATGTGGGCAGCGTGGCACTGGTACCACCACCAACACAGGTAACTACTACACCAACACGACCTACAGCTTTCATATTTTCTCTTCAGTAGGGCCGACAGGAACCTCCATCCAGCCCGACCTCCATTACTTCAAGTAGTGGTGCTGTAAGTGCACAACAGAGTCAAATTCTGCCACACCCATCCTCCACTTCATCTGGCATTGAAAGTGGCACCTCCACCACCACCAGAAATCTCAACTCCCCAGTTTGGGACTTCTTTAGTATTAGGAAAAAGGCGGAAAACCAAGGTATTTGTTCGATTTGTAAACAAGTAGTTAGTCGGGGTAAGCTTGGTACCAACTATGGTACCAGAGGCCAGAGAGGTCATCTCCAAAAACACCACAGCATCCAGTGGGAGGCGCACCTAAGTAACATCCGGAAAGCCAAAAGTACAAATCCAAATGTAGCCATTGATATTGCATCTGATGACGAGGACCTGATCGTGCAGGGGGGAGGTAAAGAAGTGAGAGACATTATTTCTGGTACACACAGTACCCCTGGCAGCAGCACTGCAGTTGTAGCGCCCACACCCTCTACCCCAGCAACATCTAGGAGGCACAGTAAGAGTCTGGTAGAGACACCAATGCAAAAAAGTACATCAATGAGACTAACTGGGTTGAAGAAGTCTGGATCATCATCACATATGAAAACGGTCCAGAACACCATTAAAAGCATGTTTTGGTCGGAGGTGCCATTTGAATGCAACCACCCAACAGCACGTCTGTATAATACAATGCTGGCTAAAATGTTAGCGCTGGACCTTCTCCCTTTTTCTTTCGTGGAAGGGATGGGTTTTCTAGACTTTGTGGCAACATTCTGCCCTAAATGGAAGGTTCCTAGCCGGTCCTATTTTGCCAGAGTTGCTGTTCCAGCACTACATCAAGATGTGCTGGACGTGATTGGGGCAACTTTACAGAAGAGTGCTGTTCACACTATCGACCTGACAACAGGCATGTGGACCAGTTGCCAAGTTGTTGATTACATGTGCATCACTGCACACTGGGTCTCTTTTGCGGGGGTTAGAGAGAAGATAGCTGCAGGTGTTGACAGTGTCACAATTTTTCAAGCTACTCGGAAACATGCAACAGTAGCCATGTTTGCCATGGAGAAATCTAATACTACAGTAAACATTTTGGAGGAGTTTAACGGTGAGGTCTTTCAATCACTGCAGGCACGTAGGAGCGTGATTGGTTATGTTTCCAAGGATTATGGCAGTAACATAGTTAAGATTAATAAACAACAAGTATCTAGGAGTCAGAAGAAAAAGGGAGCTCAACTCAAAGAAAACCAATGACATAACAAGTGTTAGTTTCTAGTAGGTGGGAAAGCCAAGTGATCCATTATGTGATTAGATACATGTGGGCAAACAAATTTGGGGAAGAAAAACCTGGAGGGTAGGTGAAATTTTCCCATCAGTTGCCGATCTGTTCCGCCATTTTTTACATCATATGGGTTCTCCTTACCCAGGAGCCAGGACTGTCCACAGTTGAAAGACTATAATAGGGACTGTGGGAACCCTATGACTCATTTTTCAGCAAATTGGTGGTGCAGATATTGGATAAATGTAAATAGGCAACTGAAAAAAGCGGTGCAAAAAGTGTAAGTGGTGATAAGATAAAATTGGATCAAGCTGAGTAGAAGTATGATTTTTAATGTTTTCTCTCAGCTCCTCCAAATCTAAAAACAAAGTGAGATGGAATCAGATTTAACAAAATATCTGTTCAGCAATTTATGGTCGACATGTTTCTGCATAAGTGGATGATGTGCCACTGCTTTCGTCAGGACCTAGATCTTGCTACTGCTGTTAAGTGAGTGAAAAAGGTTTAAAAAGTATTATATCACCTGCGTTTCAGTTTGAATACTCCACCACAATCCTATTGTGACATCAAGTCAAGGGCAAAACAATGAGGAGAAACAAAACTAAAAATAAATTAGAGACATCTCATAATACAATCATATGTAATGTATATGTCATTTCTGAAGTGGATCAGATGATCTTAGTACACTTGTTTATATATAGCCACTCACCAAATATTTGTGGAGATGGCGCTTCTCCCCACCTGGCTGCAGCTCAGGTAATGAGGAGCACCGCTCTGTTTGAAGAAATAAAAATAAGCATAAGCATTCTGTTGTTAATCCATTCATTAAGGTCCTAACAGTGTAGTCAGGAACTGTACTCGATGTACAGTATTACTAAGGAAAACTCTGTTCTCAAAGGGGGGACTACAAAGTGCCCGTTTAGTTAAGGAAGAGACACTTAAATTGTCATAAATGTTATCGTATCTCGAGGCATTAGAATAGATTGAAAAACATCGACGTGATGCTAACACGTGAAAAAATCCTTTTTTCTTTTTGTACAAAGCACCAATCTGTACCAAGATGTTTTTATTTATGGGGCATCTCACAGATCGTGTGCTCGTATTCGTTTGACATCAAGCATTTATATCAGATAAAAGTTGTATTCACCCTTATGTTTAACCAACGCCAAACTATTCGTAATGGATGACTCAGAAGGCGCGAATCCAATCGTATTAGTATCCGAACAAAGAAAATCAAAGCTTAGCCGAGGTGGCTGAAACAATCGGCTCCACACGAGTCCGATCGTGTTTGTATCAAAGCCAAAGGAAGCAAAGGCAGACAAAGCACAACAGGGGTGGCTGTAGCGGCTTCACTCCTTACCTGTCCGTCGGTGTCTCCCGGCTCTCCTCTGCGCTATCTGGGGAGGCACCGAGTGTCTCTGAACCGGCTTATTTGTTGAAACCACCCTTCCGCACACGTGACAACGCCTAAGAATTCTGGGAGTTGTAGTGAAAACAACCATATTTCGTGAAATGCGCCGTGGAAATTCCTCAATTCGCTCTATATCAGTGTTATCAATCTTTTTAGATGTTGAAAGGTTAAAATAGGAGGAAGCTATCATTTTGCCTTACATTGCGTAATATTGAATATATGATATACATTCAAAAAAAGGGGGGGAGCCAATATCAGAGAGTCTAAGTACATGTCAAGACTACAAAATACGACAAATGGAGACGCTCTGATAACATATATTGGCGCCAAACGCCTTATTGCAAAAAGATGTTACCTCCTTTGTCGCTATTTAATTTATAAACACACTTTTGTTCTCTCTTAAATAAAAATGTACTCAGATCAGGTCAGTGGTCCGGGATCGTGGGCTGTTCCAGTACAGTCCAAGTAAAATCATTTGGACCATGGCCCGCTTCTAAGAAGTGTGATGTTAAATGGGTCGCTTGTTTGCGGCAGCGTACAGTGCTTTTATGTTCACAGATTCGAGTCTTTATTTTTCTCCTCGTCATGCCAACATACCTTTACGGCATGGGCATGTGATGAGATATATGATGTTCTCACTATTGCAATTTGTGAATTTTCACTGCTGCCATGGTCTACTTACACCGATGTCTATAGTAGTGGATTTGGTGGTCTGAGGACAAACGGAACATGTTCCACAAGGATGATGACCTTTTACCGGGGGTAGGCCCCACAATGTTCCAACTTGTTTCGTGATTTTATTTTTCGGTCTTGTGTGTACAAGTTGGTCTTTTATGTTTTGCCCTCTTTCAAATGCAAAAAGTGGCATGGGCAAGTTGTCACCCCCAGTATTCAAAATGGACCAATGTCTTTTCACAATCTCCTGAACCTGATTTGACTTTGTGTGAAAAGTATTTATAAATGTTATCCTCTTCGTTTTCTCTTTAGGTAGTGCCAATTCAAGAAGGGCGTCACGGTTGTTGTTGGATGTCCTTTTCTTGGACTGATGTATGATCTTTTTGGGATACTTCTTCTCTCGTAGTTGTTCTGCAAGTTTAGCGGAATGTACCTCAAACGCCTCTTTGCTAGAACAATTTCTCTGGACCCTCAGGAACTGTCCGAAGAGCAAGTTGTTCCTAAGTGCCTTAGGATGGCAACTTTCGTAACTTAAAAGTGCATTACGGGCCATGGGCTTCCTATACAGTTCCGAGCCCAAACCTTCTGTCGTAGCCAGAATGGTGAGATCTAGGAAGGGCAAATGTGTCTTACTGGATTCCACCGTGAATTTTAAATAGATGTTACGTGAGTTCAACCACTGATGGAACTCCATTAGATCTACTTCTGAGCCTCGCCGGACCACAAAAATGTCATCTATGTATCGCTTCCAAACTCGAAGCGATACATAGTAAGGATTATTAGGAGTTAGGATCTCAGCTTGTTCAAATTGATGAACATAGAGGTTAGCAAAACTGGGAGCGAAGACACTACCCATGCTGGTCCCAGATGTTTGTAGGTAGGTAGTGTCCTCGAACTTAAAATAGTTCTCTTTCATCGCCAACTCTGCCAAAGTCATTATGAATGGGACTGGTGTCATAGATTGCAAATCCCTGTGTTGTAGTAGATTGCTAATTACCTCAAGTGTCTCAGTCTGGGGAATCGACGTATATAGCGATTCCACATCGAATGAGACAAGAAGGTCAGTTGCCATATCAAACTCGCTATCAGGGAGCATCCGGAGGACATCTTTGGTGTCTTTGAGAAAAGTAGGCATTTTCCTCACCATCGGGTTCAGGAAATGATCCACAAAAGTGGATAATGGTTCAAGAATTAAACCAATTCCCGAGATTATTGGTCTCCCCGGAGGTGGTCTCTGAGGTTTATGAACCTTTGGGAGGCAGTAGAAATAAGGGATGGAGGGGTGAGAAGTTTGAAGGTATTGACCCTCCTGAGATGTAATCCATCCTTCAGATGTAGCTTCTTCTACAAGTTGACCAATAATGGTCTGCAACCTCTCTGTGGGATCTTCTTTTAGGGGAAGATGTAATTTTCGGTCCTGGAGCTGCCTCAGACACTCTTTCCGATAGGTTTCAGTATCTAAAACAACAATTGCACCGCCTTTATCGGCAGGCTTTACTATAATATTTTCGTTCAATGTTAGAGAACGTAAAGCTTGTTGTTCCCTTCTCGGTAGATTGACATAAGAGTTTGTCATGTTGGTCTTGAAGAGGTTGTTGATATCATTCTCAACTGCCTCTTCAAAAGTGAGGACTTTGGCAGGCAAACCAATACTGGGGGGGGTTAAACGTAGATGGTTTCTTTAGACCAGTGTTTTTATCCTCAAGTTCCATTCCTGTATTAGTTTGCTTAGCAAAAAAATAATGAAGTCTGATCTTCCTAAAGAACTTAGCTAGTTCAACTTGTGCCACAAAGGGATCCCCAGTATGACTGGCTACTAAACCCAATCCTCGGTTCAGGAGGCTCTCTTCGTCTCTCGTTAGTGTATGAGAGCTTAAATTTATCACGAGACTGTCGGGTTCGTCGCGCTGCTTGTTCCTGCAGTCTCTTAGGGTATCTTTTTCCCATTCCTCAAATCCATTGTGGCTTGTGGCATTGTTGCCCAGTGGACCTGTTGTGCCTGCCCCGGTCTTCTTCTACCCCTTGTTCTCCTCGGGCCGAACCCTAAAAAAGGCGGGACAACTGGGGCTTGCTGAATCTGCGGAGGGCAGAAGGGACCCATTTGTTGGGGGAAATTAGGACCATACATCCATGGACTGGGCTGCCAAAAAGGTTGGAATTGATTTTGATTGTAATTCTGAAAATTACCTCTCCAACCTCTTCTATTACCTCGTCCTCTATTCATATTGGGCGTGTTACCATTCTGAGATGTATCGGAATCGCTTGAAACCTCTTCTGAGCTCGAAGTGGCATAAGTAGACCCCCCTCTACGTCCATTACGGTTGAAAACTGATGCAACATATGTGTCACTTGTGTAAGGGTAAATTTTCCTGTTAAAATTTTTCAAGTTTAGAAAATAAGATCGAATCTTTAAATTCATTGTTCTTTTTATTGCTGTCCTCCTGGCCACTCTTGAACAATGTTGATTTAACAGTTCTTTTATTTTACCCTCCAAGATCTGTATTTCCATCAATATTTTCACCGCCACTCGTTTTGCGGTTTTGATGATCAGGACTAGCCACTCCCTTGTGCACCTCCAGGCAATCATCGGCCAATCCTTTATAAACTATTTGTCATCCAAGAAAAGTCTTGGGGCATTGGTCACAATCAGTCCTGAAGGCGCACAATTACCGCGTAAGTACTCAGCCATAGTAATACCATGAACTGAAGTCCTAGAGTGTGATTTCTTTAGCACCAAAATCTTATTCCACCCATCTACGTTACTATTCACTACCACTGGGATACACTTTAATATACTTGGATTCTCATCCAGAATATTCTGTACCTCTGCGTCTTCAAAAGCTAAGCCCCAATTAGTGGCCATCTTTGGGTAAAAGGGGAAAGAAGATAAAACTGTGTATACGTAGCTCTTGATCTTTAGCTATATCAAATGTCCCAATGTAACAGATATCGAGCAACTTATCACATGTTATAACAGGTATATTGCATGAATATACAAATGAACAAGAATTAAAAATATTCAAATAAAAGCGGTTTTAAAGCCGAAGGTTAGGCCAACATTTTTTGAAACATTCAACGGACCCGCAGCCTCAGCTGCACTAAATATACAACACACACTATTTTTGAAAGGGGGTCCAAGGGCTAGTTTAAAGACTCAGAACTAGATACACGCCCCTACCTATAATATTAATAAACAACAAGTATCTAGGAGTCAGAAGAAAAAGGGAGCTGATATTGGCTCCCCCCCTTTTTTTGAATGTATATCATATATTCAATATTATGCAATGTAAGGCAAAATGATAGCTTCCTCCTATTTTAACCTTTCAACATCTAAACAGATTGATAACACTGATATAGAGCGAATTGAGGAATTTCCACGGCGCATATCACGAAATATGGTTGTTCTCACTACAACTCCCAGAATTCTTCGGCGTTGTCACGTGTGCGGAAGGGTGGTTTCAACAAATAAGCCGGTTCAGAGACGCTCGGTGCCTCCCCAGATAGCGCAGAGGAACGCCTGGAGACACCGACGGATAGGTAAGGAGTGAAGCCGCTACAGCCACCCCTGTTGTGCTTTGTGTGTCTTTGCTTCCTTTGGCTTTAATACAAACACGATCGGACTCATGTGGAGTAGTTTGTGTCAGCCACTTCGGCTAAGCTTTGATTTTCTTTGTTCGGATACTAATACGATTGGATTCGCGCCTTCTGAGTCATCCATTACGAATAGTTTGGCGTTGGTTAAACATAAGGGTGAATACAACTTTAATCTGATATAAATGCTTGATGTAAACGAATACGAGAACACGATCTGTGAGATGCCCCATAAATAAAAACATCTTGGTACAGATCGGTGCGTTGTACAAAAAGAAAAAAGGACGTTTTTCACGTGTTACCATCACGTCAATGTTTTTCAGTCTATTCTAATGCCTCGGGATACGATAAAATTGATGACAATTTAAGTGTCTCTTCCTTAACTAAACGGGCACTTTTTAGTCCCCCCTTTGAGAACAGAGTTTTCCCTAGTAATACTATACATCGAGTACTGTTCCTGACTACACTGTTAGGACCTTAATGAATGGATTAACAACAGAATGCTTATGCTTATATTTATTTCTTCAAACAGAGCGGTGCTTCTCATTACTTGAGCTGCAGCCAGGTGGGGTGAAGCGCTATCTCCACAAATATTTGGTGAGTGGCTATATATAAACAAGTGTACTAAAATCATCTGATCCACTTCAGAAATTACATATACATTACATTTGATTGTATTATGAGATGTCTCTAATTTATTTTTATTTTTGTTTCTCCTCATTGTTTTGCCCTTGACATGACGTCACAATAGGATTGTGGTGGAGTATTCAACCTGAAACGCAGGTGATATAATACTTTTTAAACCTTTTTCACTCACTTAACAGTAGTAGCAAGATCTAGGTCCTGACGAAAGCAGTGGCACATCATCCACTTATGCAGAAACATGTCGACCATAAATTGCTGAACAGATATTTTGTTAAATCTGTTTCCATCTCACTTTGTTTTTAGATTTGGAAGAGCTGAGAGAAAACATTAAAAAACATACTTCTACTCAGCTTGATCCAATTTTATCTTATCACCACTTACACTTTTTGCACTGCTTTTTTCAGTTGCCTATTTACATTTATCCAATATCTGCACCACCAATTTGCTGAAACACGAGTCATAGGGTTCCCACAGTCCCTATTATAGTCTTTCAACTGTGGACAGTCCTGGCTCCTGGGCAAGGAGAACCCATATGATGTAAAAAATGGCGGAACAGATCGGCAACTGATGGGAAAATGTCACCTACCCTCGAGGTTTTTCTTCCCCAAATTTGTTTGCCCACGTGTATCTAATCCAATTGGATTACACATAATGGATCACTTGGCTTTCCAACCTACTAGAAACGAACACTTGTTATGTCATTGGTTTTCTTTGAGTTGAGCTCCCTTTTTCTTCTGACTCCTAGATACTTGTTGTTTATTAATTTTATAGGTAGGGGCGTGTATCTAGTTCTGAGTCTTTAAAGTAGCCCTTGGACCCCCTTTCGAAAATAGTGTGTGTTGTAGTAATATAGTTAAGGCCATGGCTGATGGTGGCTATTTTAGAGTGCCGTGTTTGGCACACAGCATTAACATAATTGTTCAAGATTTCTTTAAAAAAGAAAACACAGTCAGCAAGTTACGGACCACCTGCCGAAGAATCTGCACACATTTCAGCCATTCTTTTAAGGCCCGGAAGCAGCTGAGGATCCTTCAACGTGACCGTAGATTGCCAGTCAGAGGACTCATCCAGGAGGTAGCAACACGTTGGAACCCAACCTTCTACATGCTTGAGCGTCTGTTTGAGCAGTACTTGGTAATCAATGAGTATGTCTTTCATGCACGGGGTGCTTCCATGAAAGACATGAGGATAGAGGTGGAGGAATGGGACCTAGTTAAAAGCCTTACAGATATGCTTCATCCCTTTGAGGTCTTCACGCGTGAAGTCAGCAGGGAGGACTGTACTTTGGGCAAAGCTATCCCATTATTGCACATGCTCGAGCACCAACTGAAGGTCGGTGTCTTCAACGTTCCGAGTTGATGCTGAAAAACAAGACGCATATCGGTTGGCGGAGAGCTTATTAAGCCGCCTAGTTGACAAAGCAAGGCTTAAAGCAATACATTCAGAACAACATTACATTTGTACCACTATTCTGGATCCACGGTACAAAAAGGCACTGGCCAGCAATACATTAATTCCTTTTTCTGAAGCAGATGTTTCCAAGTACAAACATTGGCTATCTCTGTCAGCCACTTGGTTCGAAAAAGAGCGGCAAGAAATTGAAGGAACCACCACAAGTACTACTGAAGCAGCAGGCCATCTGGCGTCAAGGTCCACTTCCGTGGCCGAAGGCAGTCACTTTCCCTCAGAGCCGTTACCGACACCAGAAACCGTAACATGATCACCTGCACCAGGCCCAGCCATAATATTGTCGGAAGCGGATTGGATAACTCATCAAGTGTTTGCTTGTTCCAGTGTTGATGCAAAGGCAACAGATGGTACGCAAAGTGGAGCACCCCTGGAGGACCTTGAGCGGATGGTGCAGGCCTATCTGGATGACCCAACAGAGGTCTACTTTGATCAGAACCCATTGGTGGTATGGGAAAAGTCCTCAATGGCCACTGATCACCAAGCTGGCTATAAATTATTTGGCTTGTCCATTCGCAAGCGTGTCTTCTGAAAGTGTTTTCAGTGCTGCTGATGCCATTGTAACTTCAAAAAGGACCCGCCTCTCACCAAAAATGTGGAGAGGTTAACAATGATCAAGATGAATCAGCACTTCATACCAACAGATTACAAAGTACGTGAATCCACGCAGGAAGAAGAGGACACCGACTTAGGTGGGGGAAGTTCTTCTCTGTTAGCTGACCTACTCCTGTTTCAATTCACAGAGTTTGAGGATGAGCTCCACTTCCCTGACACCAAGGTTTGAAATACTTACTTTTTTTTTTGTCCTTATTCACTTTTATTTCTGTGTGTCTTTCTTTGTTTTGCAACTTTTAGCACGGCAAAACTCTAATCACAACAAATCCATCAGGAGCACTGTCTTCGTCTTATTTCCATATTGAAGGTGCCACTGTCTGCATTCCTGAAGTTGACAAGTTCACAACTCTGTCATGCTCCTCTATCCTCCTCCTCCAGACTCCCCCTATCCATTTTCCTCAAGGCAGATGGCCGGATTACGCAGAATCAAGAAACTGTTGCTTCATAAACGAGTCCCCTCAAAAGAAGTGGGACTGGAATGACTGACTATGCTGACTGTTACTTCTGAAATTGATATGAGAGCCTGCCCTGTGGCCCTTCACTTAAGAATAAGATGCTGGCAAAAAGTGGAACAGGTCATGAATGATGAGATGGCATGCAGTGGACAACACTGGCTGTCTGGCTCTGATGAAAGCAATTGCTGTTTGTTTATTGTGCATGAAATTAATCCTATGTGTTCTGTTATTATTTAATCTTTTACACGCTAAATGTAACTCAAGTCTACTCTGTTTACCTTGTTTAATGCAAATTGTACTTCTACTGCAGGGGCCACTACGTTGCATGACTTTTTAATATGGAAAATGTCCTCGGACTCACCGTGTGTAGACTGTGACTGCATGAACAACATTGAGTTTGCAAACACCATGATGATTGATGATGAGTCATGATGCCCAAAGTTACATAATATCTTTACAGTCACTCACTGGGATGGATGGATCATCATCCTCAATTTATGGAAGAACTATGGCCATTTCGTGAGTGGCAAATAGGTAAACAAGTCAATAACAAACACAGCAGAACTACATGTCTGTCTAGTCGTGATATGGAGTGGTCGCGCCAGTGTAGTGTTATGCCAGAGTCCAGACAGCGTTACATGTAAAATTGCAGCTATGTGGCTTGCTGTATAACATTAGATCTGCTTTGTCTGTCTGCATGGCCCTGGCCTCCTGTTTGCTAATTATTATCCTGGAAACAGAGAATCAGAGTAGGCACTTTAGAAATGATGCATGTATATAATACTGTTGCCTTTGAAAGTGAAAGTGTTATTTTTGCACTACACGCCATACCTTATATTTTTCCTCCTGGGTGTTTTAATATCCCTTTCTGTTTTTCCATCGACAATTATAGGCCGGCACTTACCCTGTGCAATGGGAAAAACATTAACTCAGGCTTACCATAGCAATCCGCAATTCCGCATCCGCCAGGCAGGCAGTGGACAGGGTGGGCACCAAGATTGATCGACAGAGCGCCGGATGGAATGGAGGAGTACCGCGAATAGGAGGAATGGTTGGATGCATGCAACTTCCCAATTTGACCAGGACAACTACAACATACAGTTACAGTATCCACTTCACTTGTCCTTATCTTTTAAATAATGTTATTGTTGTGAACTTCTATGAGTGCGACTCTGTGCGTTTGCTCTCTGCTTCAAATTCATCCTTACAGCTATTTGATAAGTTTCTTTGCTATTTTTAAAACTTATGTAATATACTACTAAAGTGTTTATTCTCTCTGAGGGCAGATAGGCAAGTGAAATTGCGTACTTACTGCCGCCATGTACTGTCTAATTATTTAGTACTAGTTAGTAAGTTGTAGTAAGTACTACTTTTCAGTAACCTAACCATCCTTTTAGCAAATGACGTCATGCATGCACTTCCTTTGTCCCTTAAAAGATTTATGGATATCTTCTTATCCAAAGATTAGTTTTTCTTCATTTGTTGTTTGTCCATACTGTGTTTTTTTTTCTCTCTCCAAAAAACTTTCCCAAAAACCCCCATTCCCATCAATTTTTCAAACACTAACCCTCTTCCCGCGGGCTGTGTGGTTTTCATTGAGGTGTGACTAAATGACAACAATAATTCCACACGCTTGCTGGGGAGGATAAGGTCCAAAGCAACAGAAAATCAATTTCAAGGCAGGTCAAGGAATCCGGGGATATATTCTTATTCTGCTTGACACACCAATGAGTATTTGCAAATCAATTCAGAATTTCACGTCCGCCATCGAGTGGATTCATCATCAACAACATCCTCCTAGGGGGGCGCAAGAGGGCGCACTGCGGGATGGCTAGCTAATTTGGCGGCTCCGCCGGACGGGTTACAAAACGCTGAATATGACCCGTTAATAGCAACCACCCTCGATGGCAAATACCACCACCAGAAAGAAGACGATACCGAGCACTTAGCGGACGTGTCTATGGACCGGGGAAAATAACGCGAATGAAGAAATCTGCTCCAAAAGTCTGGCAGGGTCACTGGCTGGAACTGGGTAAGATGGTGACCGTCCCTGCCCGTTACATCGCGCTGCCTTTCACTCCGCGCTGTGAGGCTGCACCATGAGACATTGCCGATTCCGCCGGAATACTCATTCTAAATCTGACTCCCAGCCACAGCCTATCCCAACAGACAGACTATTATTTGCAAGTTCCCTGAATTACGGCGGGAGACTTTGAAGGGAATGGTAGCTACAATAGCGACCCCAGAGACGGACTTAACGTTGCGTGTTGCCAGTTTAGACACTTTCTAGGCACTGGTAACCCACTTCCTAGATAGACCTATGCTTTGCCACGTATGGGAGAAATGTGAAATGAATACAAACAAACGCCTCGAAAGACAATCTAAAGACAATCTAAAGCGCTCGCACTACTAACTTAGAAACGGCGGAAAGTGACGACAAGATGGCGGCGCCCACATCAGCAACTCATAATTGCCGGGGACCCGAGTATTTGCTACCCAGCTATGCTAGTAGACACTGAGGGACCAATAAATATAGCAGAGGACAACACACATCACACGGCCCCTCGCTGAAGTATTTTGGTGATCTTCCCAGGCCATGGAAATCGGGGACACAGTGATCAGTATGATACGGATGGCGGAGGCAATGCCAATTACACGTCTTCCCACGATACTCATTCCCATATAGGCGGAAGAGAACCATAGACGCCGACACTGTGGCTGGGCCCCCTATGGAATGGAATGGGGAGGTGAGCATGATATATTTGTCTCTCAATTGATCCCCACTGTTATATGCGCCCGTATATCTCCTGAAAAGGACCACCTATAGCCCAGAAGTCGCTGCGAAGACGCCCCAGCGACTATTGAAAGGGTACCGGCTAAAAGCAACCCGCTGGGTGGGGCTCTATCACCTCCCAGCCTCCACGCCTCAACTGCTCGCAGTGCCATTGTATGAAATTCGACTGAGGATCCAGTGGGCTACCCTGTAGAACACTCGGATTTGGAACCACTACATCGCGACAGCGTGCCTACCAAAAGAGGATATACCGCTCCACTTCTTGTGTCACACTATATCAAATCTGCTAGCTGCAATCTAGCCAAGCCAAGATTCCAACATGGGGAAACCGGACAGGCAACAGCCAAAACTCAATTTCGAGCAGCGCAGAACGACACGTGCGCCTACCTCCCCATCAGACGCGGAGACGGACACAGCAGTGGATGTCAGGCAAGGGATGGAATCCATACTCAAGGCTATTCAATCCAGCTTACAGGACATAAACGGGAAATTGGACCACCTCACTTCACGAGTGGATAATATGGGGACAAAGCTGGATCGACATGGCGAAAGACTAGACGAGGCGGAGACCAGAATATCGGCGGTGGAGGACGATGCACATGCCAGCACATCCAAATGTAATGGCTTTGAGAAGATCCTTGAAGTCATACGATCAAAGACGGAGGATTTGGAAGCGAGATCGAGACGCAATATCGTGCGCATCACGGGTGTGCCCGAATCCACAAATACAGGCAAAATGGAATCCTATGTTGAGGAACTATGTTTGACACTCTTTGTCAAGGAAGCACTATCATCAGTATTCATTGTGGAGAGGGCTCACCGCACCCTGGCACCATGACCCCCACCGGGAACACCGCCACGGCCAATTGTAGCACGCATATTAAATTACAGGGACCGTGATGCGATACTACGCCTAGCACGTGTGAGCAAAGACCTCGTCTTCCAAAACAACCGCTTGGAATTCTACCCCGACTACACAATGGCGGTGCAACAGGCACAAAGGGAATTCAATGCAGCTAAAGCCAAACTGCGCGACCTTAAGGTGGAATACGCTATGCTATACCCTGCACGACTGAAGGTGACCTGGGAAGGAAAGTCAACAGTGTTGACCACACCCAAGGCGGCGAATGACTATATCAAAACTATCACGACCTCTCGTCGGTCCAGAGACAGGCAAGACCAAGATAATGACAAGGAATGAGGTGTTTCTGCGAGATATATACTGACAAGGATGCAATGGCTCGTTACTAACACAGACTGACATGCCACGATCCTCCCTGGGTAGGTGAGATATGCTATGGACCACGATGAACTCTCCACGAGCGGTAAGTCCATCTTACAGATTTCAATAGACTGGTATGCCTCGCTAATATATGGAGCTCCGGTTACACACCTGGGCAGGATTGATCTGGACGAATGGATGCCCTATCAGACTCGACAGAGGGAATAATTAATAAAATGGAGGTACTATGAGATGAAGCAGTACACACCACTAGCCCTAGACTACACTCCGGAACATACAGGGGTTAAAATTAACCAGGAGGGGAAGTGGGAAAAGCGACATTGAGGAGTCGCTGCAACAATCGCTAACAAGTGCGATTGGGGCTTTAATTCAGGCATTGCACTGGAAGTCTAGGATGACTTAGCTTACTCCCAATCTACTCTCACTTGGTAAGTTACATAGAAATGTAGAATGCAATGGAACATTTACACAGATTCCCTGCAGATCTGAACAGCAGTGAAGATCGCATATTAGTAAGTGTTTGTACTCTGATGGAGTTTTTCTAGGTAATATGCGGAGGCAACTTGAGCACAGTGGGGGAACGTGGGTCACTCTCACCACCTGGATACTGTCATTGCAATATAAGCACCGGCTCTGTGGCTGACACCAAGCCCTGACCACTGACTGCACAGATCTGAGGTCTGATTGTGAGCTCCTGATATGTGTGCAACTGCGAGATGCACTGGAACTAAACTGGAGCACCCACGATTTTGAGGAAACTCAATAGACATTGAATGTTTGTTCCAAACACTATCATCACCGCAAACGTACTTCAGTAACTCTTGTACATACTATATTAATCTAAACCAATGTCAGTTAAGTTAGGATTAACATTGACTGGGAGATGTGTTGGTCTGCTGGCTGTCGCATGATAATTACAAAATGGGGGGTGGTGATGGACAGAGTATCTGAGTTAATCAGAACACTCCTACCCAGTCAACAGATAAGGCCTTGATCCATCACAGTTTTTTAGCTCACTGCACCATCCCAGTTCAGAACCTGGCTATATGCAAATTAGTCTGTCCCTGGACAAGTGCACCATGGGAACAGGGCAGACCAAACTACCAAGCCAATTCTTCACTGGAAAGGAAACAAGCTTCCGGGGACCGGTTTCTGGCATTACAGCCGTCTTCGGCCCGGCTTGCTTGAATCCTGATGGTGCAATGAGCAAGGGACTCATGTCTGAGCATACCCTTCCACACTCATGGTGGCCAAAATAATTACAAAAAGGGGGTGGTGATGGACAGAGTATCTGAGTTAATCAGAACACTCCTACCCAGTCAACAGATCAGGGCTTGATCCATCACCGTTTTTTAGCTCATTGCACCATCCCAGTTCAGAACCTGGCTATATGCAAATTAGTCTGTCCCTGGCCCAGTGCACCATGGGAACAGGGCAGACCAAACTACCAAGCCAATTCTTCACTGGAAAGGAAACAAGCTTCCGGGGACTGGTTTCTGGCATTACAGCCGTCTTCGGCCCGGCTTGCTTGAATCCTGATGGTGCAATGAGCAAGGGACTCATGTCTGAGCATACGCTTCCACACTCATGGTGGCCAAAATAATTACAAAAAGGGGGTGGTGATGGACAGAGTATCTGAGTTAATCAGAACACTCCTACCCAGTCAACAGATCAGGGCTTGATCCATCACCGTTTTTTAGCTCACTGCACCATCCCAGTTCAGAACCTGGCTATATGCAAATTAGTCTCTCCCTGGCCCAGTGCACCATGGAAACAGGGCAGACCAAACTACCAAGCCAATTCTTCACTGGAAAGGAAAACAAGCTTCCGGGGACCGGTTTCTGGCATTACAGCCGTCTTCGGCCCGGCTTGCTTGAATCCTGATGGTGCAATGAGCTGTCGCATGATCTCCCAACTAGCTGGGAATGTTGCCTACTTGTACCCAATGGCTCCTAATGTCCTTCGTTACTGTGATTTGTTGAGATTTATTGTTTTTCAATGCAAAGGTCGTTCATGACTAACGTAGCCCGTCCACATCCGATTCTTCGGATGGAGATGTGTAGCCCAGACGGACCCCCCTATGGAAAATTCCCACGAAATGTTCTTTATGTTAGACGGTTTATTTGGGGTATGGCATCAGCAGGATTGGGCTGCTGTTGTGGGTGGGAGGGGAACCATTTCGGGATTTTGTTTTAAGTTATGGATTTGTCTGCTTGAGATGCACTGCCTATACCCTTCTAATATACAATTGTTGCTATCTCACGAGTGCCTATACAGCTTCTTATAGTGCTAACAAAAATATATTGGGCTTTGAAAACCACGATCTGGTTTGTATTATGTACTTCATGTTACGATGGCTGATGCTTCCTTGACTACACGGCCCTTGACTTTCCTCACCTGGAACATCAGAGGTTACACAAATCCCAAAAAAATGCGCAAGATATTCACGTGCCTAGACAGGTGGCACATAGATATTGTTATGTTTCAGGAGACACATGAGGCGCCACACGCAACCGCTCAGGTGGGTAGGAGGTGGGCGGAATCCACTCACTACTCACGATATTCCTCATATTCCAGGGGGGTATCAATCCTGGTAAAGAAAGGTACGAATTTCAAGATAGACACAACACTATTAGACACGTTTGGCAGATATGAAGGGTAGATTGCGGGGACACCCACTTACACTCGTGAATACATACGGTCCAAATACAGATGCGCCTGATTTCTATCATGAGATATGGCAGAAGCTACACTCAGCTGGCGAACAAACGATTCTCTGGGGAGGTGATCTTAACCTAGCACTAGATGACAAGCTAGATAGGTCGGGGGACACGACGGAAGATCACACACAGGCTCGCTCCAAACTACTAGACATGATGCTAGATTTACGTATCACAGACATATGGAGAGCCCGACATCCAGACATTAGAGAGCGACACACACTTCTGCCACACATGGAAGTTGGTCGCGAATAGATTACTGGCTGGGTTCCGATACTCTTCTTTTATGGACTACAGCGATCAAACACATGCCCAAAACCTTCTCAGACCACAACCCCATTAAGCTTTCTCTGAACTTTCCCAACTATGTATCGCCCCCGTATAGCTGGAGGTTCAACGCTACAGCATTGACCGACCCAATATATGCAAACACTATAGCGAGGGCAATTAGAGAATACTTCCAACTCAACGAGAAATCCACGAAAGATGCAGGCCTCTTATGGGAGGCTTTCAAAGCTACAATACGTGGTGTCTGAATAATCCAATATCCCGGCACTCAAATGTGACAATTTAATTGCTTATATGTTTACCATATAGGACTTATCTTGCGCACAGATCCTGAACATTCAGCCATAGGTGACAATTTTGGTTCATATATATGAATAGGTTTAATTAACACACATTAGAAACACCATCAGAAATTAGTTTACAAAACAAACAAAGAATGATACAAATTTCATTAATGAAAAACTGGCCAAGAGAGGGTGATGAACACTATATACAGGACAACTGATGTTTATATGTCCTCCTCTTCTTGATCCTCAAGAAACAACAGCCAACACGTGTTTCGTCACGTCATGTGACTTCCTCAAGGCTGCAAAGATAATAATTTATTATATTTAAAATCCTTATAAAAATATATCTCATCTAAAAATTTCTATTTCACAGATGAACACATTCTGTCCTTGATTGCGGGAAGGTAGTAGAAAAAACCAGATGTGCAAAAAGGAAAGAAAAGTGGAGCGATCTCAGGAGCAGTTAGATTTTATTACACCCTATGCGTGACCAAAAAGGAATTTTTTAGAAGTACCTAAAAGAGGCGAGGTGCAAGTGCACGTCACCAAAAATACTTTTTTGTGACTAGAAGGAAGTTAACCTTCTAAATACTTGTAGTACAAGTTTATTAAAGTCTGTGTCCGTACTCTTCTTGCGGATTTTCAAGATTTAGGAGTTCGTTTGGCGAGTGACCTATATGGTGAATATAAGTTTTACACATGATTTTACTATTTAATTCTACCATTGGGATGCCCTACTGTAATAGTCAAAATTAATGACCCTCACTTTATCTATATACTTTGTAGCTCCTATTTATTGTGATTCATATGTCCGGCCCGTATTACATGTATTGATAACCTCCGTTACACGGAACCATAATGATGCAACCGTTCTATGGTACAATGGAGATATAATGGTAATGAATAATACATCTTGGTAAAAATAGTTTAAAGCTTAGTCTTTTTTTCCTGGTTAGTGAGAACTCACTTGTTGCAATATGCATCATGAGGCCATCATAAAGTATCGTTAACTCAAGTCTAAGTTCTCAAGTAAAATATTCTTCTCAGGCGGTTATCCTAAAAAATAGGGACATGAATATGGTCATACCAGCAACATGCATCCATGGTGTAACCTAAAATAACAGCTTGTTAAGACTTATCAAGCCTTACCCTTTGGTCACTCTATTGTTTATTTACAATTCCTCCTTAGTTTTCCTTTCTTACTTTGGTAGAATGAAATAACGGCCTGGAACTTGTTTTTCAAGTCGTGGGCGTATATACTCCTAGGAAACTATTGATATCGAAAAGGTATATTAGAGTAACAGATGTACATTACCAATAATTACAATTTTTTCAAAGCTCCTATTCTAATGTTCACATATTCAGATAAAGGGTGCACCGAGTACTCACATATTAGCACTTTTCCGTTTTGAAGGCGTGGGTGATGGGCTCTGATATGCCTAAAATTCAAATCTATCACACCTTCCCAGAGGAACCACCCACCTTGGATACATTACAATTGCTCCTAACGACCCCTAACACGTCTCACTTAGTATCCAGACTTTATGCATCAGCTCAAACAGAGATAGGGCATACCTCTGCGAAAGCTTGGGAAAGATGGAACCTGCTATTGGAAGACCCCCTAACTGACAAAGACTGGGACACTACTTGCACATTGACTACACTTTTAACGCCAAATGGAAACTTACGTATCATTCATTTTAAATATTTACACCAGGCATACTATACCCCAGTCTCTCTGCATAGATACGGTCTAAGAGAAGACGCGCACTGCAAACGCTGTTACTTTCAACATGGTGATTTCATACAATTAGCGTGGCGCTGTACGAAGATCCAGGCTTACTGGCTGGAAATTACAACTAAACTGTCATTAATGGTGGGGATACCGCTGGAGTGCACCATTCGCTGTTGTCTCCTGGGCTTATTGGGGAAGATGAAGCCAATGCCACGTAGATTTTGTGCAGTGGCCCTGCTGTTAGCCAAACGCAGAGTCTCAATGTGCTGGGATAGTAAAAAGGTGCCAACAGTCAAGCAATGGCTTAGTGATATGACTTACTGCCATGACACATTATGCACATATGAAGAAATGCTACCAGCTAGGTCCAGGCCAAAAGACTATTGGGTATATCTGACTACATACCTTAATGCACAGGGGGATGAGTGAATGATGTTTAGCCTACAGGAATAATGCACCTGCGATGAACGTTGGGATATGATCATTGTATAGGCACTTTTCGCCTGCATTTTGCAATACTGTAGGGAGGGACGGAGTGCGGTAGTGGACTGATCCAAATTGTTTTATGTTTGTGTTCCCTAGTAAAATAAAACCCAAGACTCAAAGTGACTGTTGACGCGGCCGGCCCGTGGGGGTTGTAGGCGACTTGCTGTGTACACTACAATACTGCCACATAATTCTTAAATAATATGCAGGTATTTGTTTGCAACGCTGCCGGCCTTCTTTAAGGTTGTAGGCACTGAGCTGTGTTATTGATCAACTGCATAATGAATAAAGGTCTTGAAAATATAAAAAACAAAAAAAAAAAAAACAACATCCTCCTACACGTGACGAAAGCTTACGCTGCTGTGTCCTTCAGTACTAGTTCTTGTAGTAGCCATATTCCACGCAACTAGTGGTTAACTTTTGAATGAATACTTTAGCTTTGCATTAGGCTACAATTTATGGCACTGTTCTTGTGTACTGTACTATCGTACTGTTCTAATGCTCCTCTCAGGCCACTCAATGTCTCATTTCCTTTTTTTTCATATGCTGCTACAGCCAGTGTGTACAACTACTACTACCACAACAACAATGCCATTTCATCCGTCCAGGATTCCATAGCCAACCTTAATCGCCATTTTCCGTGCAGCCAGCCCTGTGCCTAGCCCTATTCTCAAACACGAATCACAGGTAAGATAAGCATTTTCGGGGAGGAAGAATAATGGAGTAGGAGGAGAGGAGAGACTGACGGTAGTACTAGTAAAGTAGTAGGACAATTGAATTCACTAACTCTGTCAGTGGCACATTTGTACAAATTTGGGCGATTACTTAGACAATTTGAATCAACCAGCCAGTTAAGTTTCAGGAAAACAAACGTACAGTTAACCCCCCCTGCCTCCACCCGAAAACAGTAAAAACATGTATGCTATGTTTACGTGGAAAATAAATAATTATTTCAACCCTAACAAAAATAAACTATCCCACAAGACCCGAACCCACCCCCCTCCCTAACCCCACCCAATGTCCATGAAATGTCCCGAAAAGTTCCAAAACCCCAACGCCAAATTCCTACCTCCCAAAAAGTCTTTAAAAAAGGGGCAAGGGACAGTCTCTACTTTGGCCGGCGGTGTCCTGTGGCCAGGTGGTCACGCAGCTCTCTCCGGAGGGCCTTGAGCAGTACTTTCTGTCTTTCCACCTCCTGCTCAAGGTAGGCCACTCGTAGGGTAAGGCGGTGGACACATGCCTTGCAAGTACTGTGGGGTCAGCTGTTGGTTTCGCTGCTCGGGGCGGCAGGTGGCTGCCGGACCACAACGCCGTACCACTGGAGGATTGCGCTGTTCTTTGTATAACCCAGGGCAGTGGAGGAGGATGCAGCTGCTGTTGTTGACTGAGAGTCATCCTCCTCCCCCTGAGCCACCAGCCGCCGATATTCGGCGACAATTGCCTTCAGCTTCCGTCGCCTGGCCAGGATAGCCAACTACTTCCTTGATAGTTTAGAAGGAGTATCTATATGAAGAAAGAAAAAAATACCAATACTCTTTAAGATTAACACAAAATAATTCAACAGAAAGTTGTGTCACAGTAGCACTAGCAACTTGCAAGCACAGTACATAACATTTGTGGCATGTATCTATCTAACCTCCCACTTCATCGGCCTCTGTTCTGACGTTAGTGGGAGTTTCAGGAATTCTACTAGAATTATGGACTCACTACATTAGACTCAGACAGTACACCAGTCTTCTTCTTCTCTCTTGTTTAGCGAAATTAGTACGTAAACTTGTGGAAGCTGGCATAATGCCAGCGCAGCCAGCTTGCACCCAAGAAAAAACAGACGCAAGCCATGATGACGCAGACTCGCGTTACTGTTACCAGTACATGCAGGTGGGGAAGCTCTTACTTTTCTATTACGGGTGGCACTGGCGCCATACTCTATTACAAGGGCTACTGCTCAATTAATTTAACTTTCACACTGCCCTGCCCCTGACTACTACAAAAGGAAAATGAAGAAGATAATATGATCATCTATCCCTTCACATGATATTTGCTTATATAAGGGATGACTTTAAGTGCTTTGTTTTTATTGATTGAGTGAACACCAATAGGCCACACATGAATGACAGAGTTGAAAAAAAATTATTAACATAGGTAGTGAGTGGTCCCTGTAATCGCTGGTGGAAGGCGCTTGTGACTTGACTTGATAATGTGAACTATACAATATAGATACACAATATATGCTGTGCTTGCAAACTACTGTTAGTCAAGGGAGTATTCTGAAAAATTACAATTTCTACTTTCCTCGGCTTTGCTACTCTGGTACGGTTGTGCGGTGTTACATGATCTTCAAACTAACACTCTTCATCCAGTGACCGTCTACTCTGTCTACTCTACATACACCTATGCTATCTATGAGGAAGATACCATCCAGGCATCCATCCATTCAAAGTAAATGTCAATCATTGATCTTAATGTCTCAGCTGGGCAAACCTTACTTTTTCCCACCGAAAAACACCCTTTTTATTTTATTTTGTAAACCGCCACCCATACATCCGTGCTTGACTTGCATTTGAATTTGACCCAAAGGATATATTGCGCACACATACACTTTTTGTTTCACCCACCCAGGCAGTCCTCTTTTCTTTCTCCTTCCACCCATCCCTGCTTCAACCGGCCATGCATCAGATTCCTACCGGCCACCTCTGCCTGCATTCAAAAACATGTATCATTCTTTGACAGTCATTAATTTAACTCGCTCGTCCTTCCTCCTTCCTTACAGCCTTCTTTCCCTTTTCGTTCATCCCATCCATCAAGTTAATCTCTGATCTGACTTGGCTTCTCGATAAAACTTTCACAGCTGAGTTGAAGTCAAATTTAGAGGAGGCCATTGGTTACTCATCAACTCCCGCCGCTATTGCTAATGCGAAGTCAAGGGTGACTGTCTTCTACCTGGCTGACAAAAACATAATTCTAAATTTGTAAGTCTTCTTAACAGTAAAGTGTACTTGTACTGTACAACATACAGCCCTGCAGCGAGCCTACTCTGCAATCTCAATAAGTAAGGAATATAATAGCATACCACTGCCCGCCACTACAGAGGCATCCCCCACAGAGTTCCTGCGGCCACTGGTGGCACAGTATCTGCCCATGGAGTGACCACCTCCGCGCTGGCCCCGGCACTGGTGTTTGTCTGTGCTGATGGTGTTCCGCCTAGAAAAAACATTTCATATTTTTAGATGCCATATACACCACTCCCTATTTTGTCTAGGAATAAAACATTTGTTTACTACATAAAGAAATGTAATTAATTGTGACTCTCTAGTCTAAACTAAAAATTCCCCTTTCGGAAGGGGAGGGTGTTTTTATTTATGCTTAGCCATAACATGCTACACTTTTTGGAGCAACTAATGAATGCTTGCTTTTTAACGTGCACCTTTTTTCTCATAACAGACATAAGATTCCCTTCTACGAACAAGAGCAATATGTTACTCATCATCATCACCACCAGTACTTTAAGTTCCAACTAGGTGAGGGGTCTCCCACAATTAATGTGTAAATCAGCCACTGTTCAGTTTTCATGAGTTCACAGTTTCTCTTCTATGAAGTTGATTTGAATAAATGTTTTTATATAATGCACAATTGAAAATTAATATACAGAGTACACACAGAGCTAGTTGCTAGCTAGTGAGCGAAAGGGTTTGCAATTTGCAAGCATGATTCCGTGACTCTGAGAGGTCGGGACTCTGACTCTGTAGTCTTATGTTCTGGGTTGTATAATCATTGGGGATCATCGCAACAATCTGGAGCTAAATAATGACTCTGACACACTAGCTAGTCAGTAAGGAGATTGGGGGTTCAACTTCTGTTATGACTGAGGTATGTGGAAAGTCTAACTGCGCCTATTATCACCAATGCCCTATTTCTTGTCCATAGTTCTGTATGTGCAGAATAGTCCCTGCAACAGTAGTAGTATGTCCTCCTATCCAATCAAAAAGTAAACTAGTATCCTATTCTTGGTGGCCATTGACATTTTATTGTTGGGAATCGTCAAAGCATAAACATTAAGAAGACTTCAATAGACATTATGGACAACCCAGAGGACTACACTCAGTGCCTAGACCTATTGCTGAATAGGAGTTTTGTTTAACACCTTTTACCAACTGTGCAAGCTTAGCTAGCTACACAGACAGACTAATAATAATAAATAGTAGTAGCACAGAGAGTCATAGTAGAGGCAGGAAAAGGATTTAGAAACAGTCTACAAGAAGATCAAAGACAATTTAGGAAAAAATAGAATTATGATGAACGTTTGGAATAAAGAGGTGCTGTAAAAGTTAGGGAAGTATAATTATTAATATAAACAGGAAAAACTTACTGGGGCCAGCAAAAGAGCCCTCGGCGAACAAATGCTGGCTTTCTGCTCTGCCGGCACCGCCACCGCCACCTCTTTCCTCTTGCCCCTGGGAGGAGCTGATGTACATTGAAAGAAAGACACAAACATGGATGATTGTTGTCAACGAAATCAAACAGTTCAAAAAAACAATAACAAATTATTTCGGGGAAGTAAACAACAATTGCACTAAATGTATTGACCTATCTGATGTGGTCGACTAGGATATAAGTATTGCTGGATTCGTGGACCGTCTACTTGGAAAGTTATGTAACTCACAAAACTAACTACAAAAAGGTTCTACTAAGACTGGCAGCACTCAGCAGCACGCGAAGTGACAGACACAGTCCGTCATGATTGCAGACCACTAAAAAATTTCCTACTAAGTAACAAGTCATAATATACTCAACCTATCAATCCACCACCACTATCTCTTCTTAGTGGCAGGAGTACAAAGGAAGGACTGGACTTGAGTCTCTAGTCTCTCTAGAATTACGCAGTTCTTTAAAGTACACTCATGCATAATCACTCAGGCCAAATGAGCACAAAATTGAAAACAAGTAAGCATAGTAGCACCGCCACTGACTGAGCAGGCGAGCACCTGCCATCACAGTAGCTTTTGAAACATAATTTACCTGCAATGAAATCAGCAGTATTCGTGTTCTTCGGAAAATACATATGTTTGCAATATAACACAGAGCAGAAGAAAACAAAGTAGTTATTAAATAGCTACTAGTACTCACCAAGCCCAGGGATCTCGAGGCCAAGCAGGTTGAGCAGGTCTTGTTCCCGGTCCAGTATGTCGGACCACTGGTGCGTCACCTGGTTGTAGGTGCGCCGGACCCCTGACTCCCGATACATGGCCCGACACACCTTACCCCATAGCTGGCGACCCTCCCGGAGGCCGTACCCGGTACCGGGCCTGCCGCTTGCAGCGACTGTCTTGGGGAGGTGGCGCTGCACAAAGAAGACCAGTGCGGCCACCTCCACCATGCTGAAGATCTCCCTGGGACTTATAGACTCCCCCCTTAAACGCCCGCAAGAGAGCCGGCTGCAGGGTGGAGGACTCTTCCCCTTGGACTTGCTGGCTCCCTTTGCCATGGTCCTGGGTTAAAGAAAGGAAAAATAGGAAAGAATAGAGAGAGCTAAAAAAAAGTAGTTGTTAAAGTAACAAAAAGTAGAAAAAAAACCAAAATATAGATGTACAAAAATGGAGCCATAGATAATGAGTAAAAAAGATTAAAAAAAAGTTCAAACAAACAAGGGATTACAAAGATTGAAGCAAGATAGAAAAAGCATGCCCAGAACCATAGCAATGAATAAAAAACAAATTGGCCGGTTGCAACCAAGTGGGTACGTTTGAGCGATATTTTCCCCGCGAGCACCCCGGGAACAGGAAATGCATAACGCGAGCATGCAACTAGTGCCCGGAAACGGAAATACGCAGCGCGAACAGTGAAAACAAGATGGCCGCTCCCATATACGACTGCATGGGTAACTTCGTGGTAGCCGCGGTGAAAAAAAAAATCCTGCGAACTCGCAAAAATAAAAAAATCCGCAATCTCACGAAAGTTCACGTATTTTGCAAACCGCGTAGCGTGAATTCGCAAAATTGGCCCATACTTAGTTTCAAGGAGAAGGCATAGTGATAAGATTTAAAGTCAGGGAAATATAAGACCCCATTAAGTTTGTCTTTTTTTAGATAGGACAAAGCTATTCGAGGGGATTTGCCTTTCCGGAGGAACTTTAGTAGAAGCAAATCAATTTTCTTGAAATAATATCCCGGAATATGTACGGGAATCATAGAGAGAGTATATAAAATCAAGGGGGTTAGCATCATCTTAATCAAATCTAATCTTCCCCATCAAGAAAGAAAAAGAGGATGCCATATTGTAATGTAATCATTTAATGTTTTGCTAATATAATCAAAATTAAATGTTAGAGTCTCCGAGATAGTCAAGGACAACCATAGACCTAAGTATTTTAACTTAGAGGGTTGCCAGGAAAATACTGTATGGAGAAATTAGTGCTTCAGGCATAGAACATTAAGGGGCAGAACTTCACATTTATCCTGGTTAAGGCAGTACCCTGATAACAGAGAAAAAATATCCACCTGATGGAGAGAAGGGGGAAGAGAAGTGTCTGGATTAGAACAATATAGAAGGATATCATCTGCATAAACAGACATTTTAACTTGATGAGGGCCAAGTTGGAAACCCGTGAGTTGAACGTCCTGTCAAAGTTTTAGTTAAAAAGAGTTCCAAAGCAACTACAAGCAATAAAGGTGAAAGGGGACATCCCTGTTGCACCGCTCCAGAGAGCGAAAAATCTAACGTTTTGCCATTGGTGAAAATAGAAGACCTAGGACCAGAATATGGTAAGGAAATCAAGGAAATCAATTTGGGAGGAAAGCCTATCCATCGTAAGGCAGAAAACATAAAATACCAACCAATCCTGTCAAATGCTTTTTCAGCATGTAAAGCTATAGCGGCAAGAGGGAACTCTAGAGAAGAAGCCTTGCTAAGTACACTAAAAATACTCAAGAATTGTCAGAGGACAGTCGACCGTTTACAAAGCTGGATTGTTCTGGTCCAATAAGCTCAGGTAGAAAATGGTCAATGCGTAATGCCAAAATTTTGCAAAGATCTTATAGTCTGTATTACCTAAAGTGAAGGGTTGATCGTTTTTACATAAAGAGGCATCTTTATTGTCTTTTGGGATTGAACAAATCATTGCCTCTTAAAAGGTGCCCTGAGATGAGCCATTAGTAATGATAGAGTTAAACAAAAGAAGTTTTGGAAGAAGCAGTTTAGAAAAATGTTCATAAAATCCAACAGTGAACCCATCAGATCCAGGAGCATTACTGCGTTGTAATACCGAAACAGCGGGGACATTTCTGTCAAAGTTATATCGGTTTCTATTGAATCAAAGTCAAGATGTTGAGAAGAAGAAAAGTTAATAGATTGAAAATAAGAGAATAGATCTGACTGAAGTGGTAGGGTCTCAGGAGTATAAAGATTTTTATAAAAAGAGACAAATTCATTTAAGATATCATCGTCTTTATAAAGAGGAGCCCCAGTAATAGTTTATAAAGATTCTCTTCTAATCCTATTTCGTCGTGTTTTTAAGTAGTTAGTCAGTAATTTCCCCATCTTATTCTGACCTCCATAACAGTGAGAACTGCTTTTCAGAAGGTAGGAGGAGGCAGCCTCCGTGGAAATTCTATTAAAATTAATCTTAGCGTCAATAAGCTCTTTTAAAGAAGATTCAGATTTGGAGTTATAATAAGTGTATTCTAATTGTTTAATTTTTGTGAGTAATCGAATGTTTTGTTTTTCAAAACTTGTTTTCTTTTGTGAGACTAAATTCATTATGAAACCCCTTGCGGCCACCTTGAAAGAATCCCAAATCATAACAGAGGAGGACTCCGGAATGGTAATAATAGTAAAAACTTCAGAAGCAAAGGCGCTGAACTGGCTAGAGAAATTAGGGTCAGTTAGCAAAGACTGATTAAAACACCATCTACCAGCATGCGGGACAAAAGGAATTAAATCAAAATCAACAAAAACTGGCGCGTGATCTCATATTAAAATACAACCTATCTCAGAGTGAAGAACATGTTGAGCTAAGGATTTACTCAAAAAGAGATAGTCAATGCGGGATTGTGATTGGTGTGGGGGTGAAAAGTAAGTGTATTCTCGAAGATCTGGGTGACAAAGTCTCCAGATGTCAACTAGAGATTTACGACGTATGGTGGAGGTAAATTGTGTATGCACTGTAGTATTTAAAAATTTGACTGGAGAATGTCTATCCAATATGGGGTCATGAATCTGATTGCAATCGCCGCCAAAAACAATATAATCATCACCAAACAAAATTAATTCATCAGAAATCTGTGTCTGGAATGTTTTATCAATAAAAACAGGGCTGTATACATTAAATATAAATAACAGTATTTTATCTATAAGTAGTTTAAAAATACCCAGCGATCATCAGATTCAGATTTGTGGTGGACAACTGAAACATGAAATCTTTTATGGAAGAGGAACAAAACACCATTTTTCTTACCCAAGGCCGTAGAAGAAAAGACATTGCCCACCCAGCATTTCTTTAACTTGGAAGCTTCAATATCGGACAGGTGTGATTCTTGAAGAAGTGCAATGTCAGTTTTAAACTTAGCTTAATGTGACAACACTCGTCTTTTAATGGGATTGCCTAATCCCTTGACTTTCCATGTAGTAACTCTGAATTTGACCGGTAGGCAGTTAAATAAACATTCACTAGGCAAACAGTGCAATAATCAACCTTAAAATTGAGAAAAAGTGAAAGAAAAAAAGCATATAGATAAAACTGTTGATTGGGTAGGATGAAGAGGAAATAAATTTAAGGGAGAGCAGCAGTAGGGAAAAAAAAGGAATGGAATAAAAGTATAGAAAATTTGAAAGAGACGAGAAGCATGACAAAAAAGAAAAGACAGTACGAGTCATTAAATAGAAGAAAAAGACAATATATGTCATAAAAATGACATACCTACAAAACAAGATGAATTGGGGTATGGAAACACCCTTCAGAACTCCACCGTTCCTCAGAAGGACCAGGGTTAAGAAATCAAACATATATGAGGGACCACAAGGGAAGAAAAAGTCAATGGAAAACAACTACACCTGTATAAAAGAAATAAGCAATATGGATAAGAAAAGACATATAAAAGGACATGAAAGAGAGAAACTACATACAAAAGATAAAACACGCCAATACTGCATACATTACAAAAATAAAGGTATAACAGCAAGCAAAGAGTGACACGAGCAAGAAACAGCAGAACAAGACAAATCAAAGTAACAAATCAAGTAGGTATTGAAGTGTCCATAGCCACAGCTCCATGTTGACGAAGAAACTCCTGCAATACGGGCAGATTGTCGAATGTGGAAGTCTTTTTCTTATAAGTAACCTTGAAGATGCAGGGATGAATTAGTCCAAATTTGGCTTTTAAAGAGCGGAGTTGTGGACGAAGATCTAGAAATTTCTTACGACTGTCAGCTGTAACCTTTGCAAAATCCTTAGAGAAAAATAGTTGATGACCTTCCCAAAGATCTGTTTTTTGGAGTTGACTACAGACAGTTCTTAAGTAGAGATATTTCAGATTCTAGAAGAGAAATACGAGAGCAGGAGGTCTGAAGAGAGTCTGTTTTTGTTCCACAACAAGCATACAAGACTCTAACGAATACCATTTGTCATCTAAATGTTGTAGAGCTTTGGTGGTTTCTTCCATGAAGGGCTTCAAGGCACAGATTTCCTAGAGGATTATATCCCTAGATGCTGAGGACGAGTTCATTGGAGAGGGAGGATCTTTTTCCGGTTGTTTGGTAGAAATCGAGGGTAATTAGCTTGAAAGATGAGATTTTGGAATGGTACCTGAAGGGTGGTCAGTTTTCTGAGAAGAAACGTCTTCGACATCGTTGAGAACAGAGTCAGAATCTGATTCAATCAATCAATCAATCAATCAATCAGGGGTTTATAAAAGCGTGCTACTCACCCGTTAGGGTCTCAAGGCGCTATTGCACAGCAGGTTTAGAAGAAGTGTTAAGTTTAGGGTTTCTTAGTCTCCCCATAGAAGAGACTAAATAATTTTAATGAACAATATTAGCTTCTCAGTGTCGAAGCAAGTTACGAATAGACAAAAAAGTGATCAAAAACATGTAAAAAGTCGTCAACACAATTGAAAAAATGAGAGACCACACTGAAGTATAAGCTGTTACCAATAAAGGTATTCACAGGATTTGTACCGCTGACAGAAAAGCTGCAGGTAGAGCACTCCAAAGATGAGATTCAGAGTCCATCATTCCATACATAGAAGCCATGAAGAGTGATGAGAATACTCATATAGGGCTGTCAGTAACAGATAACTCACACCATTTCCCATAAATTAGACAGAAGCTTCAGAGCAACTATGCTGTTTGTCCAGTAAGAGATATCAATCATTGAGCGTGCTTCTGAAATTCAGGTATTGGCTGTGAGAGGTGAAACAAAGGCGTCACAAAATGGCTGCCAGTGATAGAACTTTCTCAACAACTCCTCAAAAATTTTGAAAAAACATTAAAATAGGTAGGAGAGAGAGCTAAGATGCCTAATCAGGGTAACAGATATCAGGCAATCCTAGGAGGCAATTGTTGTTATGAAGGAAAAACATTAATGTGGCATTAATGTGCCGGAAACTGGAGGAAAAAGGGAGAAAAACGTCAAAAAGTTTCCCAGCAGGAACACATCTCACAGACTTACATCCTCAAGCTCGAAGCGGTCCAATTTTCATAAAACACACAGCTTCGATCGAGGCGTCGGCGCAGAGCTCTGGAGTTACGCTGCTATCTTGGTTGGCGTTGAAGCCACGCCTCCCGGGAAATAGTAATTTTAACCCCTCTACTATCTAACACTTCCCCTACTGTTGCACTCACTGGCGTGGGAATAGTCATTTTTAACCACTGTACTATGCAACATTTTCCCTACTGTTGCACTCACTGGAGTTGGAATAGTACATTTAATTCTTCTACTATCCAACATTTACTCTACTTTTGACCTCAATGGAGTGGGAATAGTAAATTGTACCCCTCTGCTATCCAACACTTTCCCTGCTGTTGCACACTTTGGAGTGGGAATACTCTTTTTTACCCCTTCGCTATCCAACACTTTCCCTACTGTTGCACACATAGCAGTTGGAATAGTATTTTTAATTATTTTGCTATCCTACATTTTCCCTACTGTTGTCTTTATCGTATTGCGAAACGTATGTTTTAATTTTGTTTTAATATTTTAATGTTTTATTTATTATATCATGTTTTTTAAATTTGTAATTATTGATAAATGTATATATTTTATTTTCATATAATTAAAAGATTAAAAATTCAATACAAATAATGATTAATACATTATTTTAAAGTAAATAGATGTATATGCATAGATTATTATGTTTGCTTGTTTATCATTTTTTTATTAAGTTTCATTTTTAGTTTCAGTTAAAGTTTCTATTAAATGTAATTAATTCTGTTAAAGATAATATGAATATGTTATATATTTAATATATATTTTTAACTTCAATATTTTTGATTCAATATTTTTGTACTTACCTGTTTAAGTATAGGGAGTCAATATTTTTACAATCTATATTTTTTTCCAATATTTTTACCAACTATGTTTTTAGCATCGATATTCTATCTTTGAAACATGATTTATTATGGCATGTTGAAGTTGAGCATAGCAATGTGTCAACTTGTGAACCAATCATTATTATATTAAATAAGATACTTTCATAGGCACCTACTTCTGATTGCATTCTATTAGACAGTCTATGCATAACTAATTAAAGCAATGAATTTGCATTTTTTTGTAGTACAATAGTCTTTTCAGCTAATGAATGATACAAATAGAGAGGGATTCTGCAAGAAACCTTGAAAAGTTACAGAATAGAGGAACATCCTACACATGTTGTCCTTGCTAAAACACAAATATTACATTACAGAGACCACTACAGAAACTTCTTCTTTGATGACTTGCTGAAATGGAAGAATACACATCACAGAGAGAGAGGTAAAGGCCTTGCTCACTGTTATAAATTGGGTTGCTGTTTGACTGTGTTGTGAGCCCTGGTCAAGCAACAACCACAATCTTAGTGAGGGTAAAATTCAAGCACACCCTCAATTATCCTGTGCTCATCCCCCTGGTAGGTTTGCCTTGAGCACTGAAGCTTAACGTAGTGGCAAAGTGTAAAGCATTTGTGCAATACTTCAAACACTAAACCAGTGGAAACGCCACATAATGCGGATCCCCACCAGGTTTTATAATAGAGCCTTCTTTAATAAATAGAACAAGACCAAAACAACAAAATTCCAATTTTTAGAACTGGAGATATTCAGGGGCATATGTACAAGCCCCTATCAGCACCACAGCGTATTTTTTTCCGATGTTGTGGTGGCGATAGGGGCTTAGCTTTAGTTACAAGGCAGCGTTAAGCCACTTAATGTGGCATAAGGCTGCCTTGTAAAAAAGGCCCCCTTTCAAACTATGGTTAGCTTGAAAAGGGTTGTCAGTGGGCGTTGCTGTGGGCGTTACACTGCAACATCCATTGATTTTGATACACAAGGGCAGCGAATATAGGAGGCAGCCCCAAAATTAAGACCAGGGAAAACCTGGTCTTAACTTGGCAAAACAAGGAGAAATGCATTATTTCACCTCGTTTTTGCTAGTTTCTACCCGTTTTTGCTTTTTCCATGTGTGCTGCCTTGTGCAGCACACATGGAAAAAACAAACTGCCATGGATTGTTTATCAACAGGAAGGCCCCCCTTTCTGTACATAAACAAATTGTAAAAAAAAATGAAATTTTGTTTCTTTCATGTGAGCTACACGAAGCAGCACACATAAAAGTGAGAACATGGCATTTTTAAGATTGTTTATGTGCAGGAAGGGACACACATAAACAACCCTCCCCTGCACGCAGACACCCTTGCACTATTGTGCAAGGGTGCCTGAGTTGACGCTACACTGGTAAGCGTAGCACCAGCGCAAGGGGAAACACAAGGATACACCATATCCTTGTAAATATGGGGCAGCCTTGCGTTTCTGAAGTGGTGGAGTGAGGCGTTAAGCCATGACGTTCAACGTCTAACTCTGCCACTTCCTCATACATATACCCATCAGTTTTAAAGTTTTAGGTTATAATAGCACAAATTGCGATGGAGTGTGGGTTGGTTATGAGGACCCAGTTAGGCCCACTGAACAAAGCACCTTAAATCCTGATTGCAGAGCATGGGGTGGATCCGCGTCAAAGATGCAACCAAAGTGTTGTGTCAATTCCAAGATGCAGCGAGGCTGTGGTGTGAGGTCCTGTTGCATCGTTGTCAAGGATCTCCTTGACGGAGTTTGTGATCTGGTGCACAACTGGCAATTCACTGGTTCCGAGGAGTTGCAAGTCTGCGAGACTGAGTCTTTCATCGTCATCAAGGCTGCTGTCAGCAAGAGATGCGAGGACCTGGGTTGAGGGTGCACTGAACTGAGGAGACTCATCGGTTCCAAAGACTATGGAGGACTGCGGAGGTATTGCGGGCCTTTGCAACATGTCCAAACTACGCAGCAGCAGTGATTCATTGGTTCTGCTTGGAGATGTGCCGCTCAGCCGAGGAGATATGTTGGTTCTACCCGGGATGTGCTGCTTAGCACAAAAGATGCGTCAGATCCACAGACAAGCACCTTAGGCCCATTTGTAAGGGTCAAGGATTGGGGTGGTACCTCATGGCAAGGTAGACTCACAGATGGCAAAGTCTAGATGCAGGTGCAATATTGTTGGAATCCTGGTATGTCCCTGAGGCTTCAGGTCAGGAGGCCATCCAACTAGCCCCTGGAGTCACTCTGGGTTCCGGATTCAAGATATACAGGTCCATCACTTCTCACCTAGACAAGAGGGCAGCAGGCAGCTTGGCAGCACAGTAGGGCAGTAGTTCCCTCAGAGAAGCAGTCTAGCAGAGTGGCTGTCATTGTAACAGGACAGCAGTCCTTCTTCCAGGCAGAATATCCACAGGCCCAAAGTGTACTAAATTGTTGGTGGCTGAGGTCTCCTTTTTATATGCTGGCGCCCTGGTTCTTAAAAGTAGGAGAGGCTTCTAGACAATGTCTTTGAAGTGCATTGGATTCCCTACCTCACCTGCTTTGGCTCCAAGTTGCCTGAAGTGACAGTGCAAGGGTTGTTAGGCCGTTTGTTTGAAGACAGAATACAGCCTACTCAAGTGTAAATGAGGTCAGGGTAAGCTCCTCCCTCCCATCCTGCCATTGATGGCCTTAACAGTCACACCTAAGCTCCTATTATGTGTGGCTGTCTAGGAGGATCACTCAAAGCCCAACTGCCAACTACACTCAGTCATGCGACCAGAGACAGGCTGCAAGCACCAAATGGCTAAAGCAGGAAAATGCCTTTCTAAAAGTGCCATTTTCAGAATTGTAATTTAAAATGTGACTGTTTTTGTTAATGGCCTTACTAGGAGTTTGGCTTTCTGAGAACCATAGAACTGCATCCGCCAGCAGCTGGCACTGGCCATCCAAAGACCACCTTATCATGAGTTTACCACGGGGCTGGTGATGTGGAGGTGGGGATCTTGCGCCTGTGGTGAGTACTTATTCCACATATTTTGATGCCTGTTTGTGCATGTTGATTGCATATGTGTCGGATGTACACATATGCATGATATATGTTGAAAAATACCATATACCCTTTACCGGGGTTCAGCCCATATGTGGAAAGTCATGGCAATGGCTATATGGAACGAAAAGGACTCACAAGTTTATCGCTGCACACAGGGCTTTAAACCTCGGTGTGAAGATACTGTTGTGAAGGTGGTAGCTGGAGACAGGTTTCCACGATGGACTCTGCCTGGAAGAACAAGAAAGGGGTGAGTATGCACCCCAAATCCTTTGTTTTTGCCATCTTGAAGCAGGTGGTCGGGCTGCCATGGTCCACTTGTGGATCAGGCAACTCGTAATTCGCTCGGTGGGGCATCTCCCCCATACTTCCCTATGGCAGCTGCCTTTCTCTAATGGCGAACCCAGCAGTCTGCTTGTGGTATCGGCAGTCCAGATGCGGTTTTCCCTAAGCTAATCTGCCCAACTTGTAATACAGTGGTTGGACCACAGATGGCTTCATGCTCAGACAGATTTACATTGAAAAACTCACAATAAGACGCTAAGTACCCTGTATACAGACTCAGATCATGTCTCCCCACACAGACAGGGAATCAGAATACTTTTTTAAATTATTATGCAAAGTTGTCTTCTTAAGTGTATTGCATAGCGCTCTCATACCCCCGGGGTCTTAGGTGTGCTTCATACAACCACTAAAAAATAAATAAGTGAAACCAAACATCTTAAAAGTTTTAACATATTGCTTTTTTCTGATACTGGAATTATTGCATATGTCTATTCCTCTCTAACAGCAGGATGGCATTGTAGTGTTTGTGTTCAAGTGGTATTGTTTACGTTAACATCTCTGCGGATAGCGACATGCTGGATCATCATGTATCCAGTGACACTACAGTAGCCTAGTGAGTCTAATAGCCAGTGCTCTATGGAACTGTAACAAGTATAGCATACTGTGACCAGAGCAACAGAACATGTGATATTTGTGAAAGAAATGCATCTGTAGTGTTACATCTTTCTGGATGCTTTTGGATATGTCCGTGAATTGTTCTGCAGTGCCTGGGTACATTTAGGCCTCATGTTGTGAAACCATTGTTTAATAAATAAATGCTTGTATCTGGGCCATCGACGTAAATTCTACAGCTGTCTGGCCAACAGAGTCGAAAGTGGACTTGGGCAAAACATAATTGTTGTTAAATCAATTGATTGCGAAAACCGTAAGGCGTCTTTCTCTTAAATTATTGATTGCTCTTTGCTGGCTTGCCTAGTTTTCTGAGACAACTTTACTCAGCCGGAAAGCATCTGCTAAGAGGGAGTAACTGAACTGAAACAAATTGTCTTTGTTTTGTTTCTGAGTGCCGTGTTCTCTGACAGACCAGTAGATGTGCATGCGCGGCCTAAGAGATTTGTTGGGTAAGAAGAGGGGCAAGTTAATGCATAACTAACACGTTCTTTATAGCGAAACACTTATTCAGAATGGGAAAAGCCTGTTTGTTAAGACATCACGTGTAAAATACGCATTTAGGCCAAATAATGGTTCAGCGTAAGAATGTGAATATTTAATGTGAACTGTCTCCATAACTTCCATAACCGCTATTGTTAAATGGCAAATGTTTCTGCAAAAAAACATCCCTAGTTACTCATATTTGAGTAATATATATAGACATCCAGATAAGGAAAACGGAGGACCACTCCAGTACCTTTCACCAGTGGGAAGAATTTTGTAAATTTCTAATCACAGCCTACAGAGGGCTTACAGCAGACGTGGACTTCATTCCTTTTCCCTCTGCATAGAATCGCTTTTTCCTAAAATAAAGCTCATGCATCACTGAGGACGAAAACTCCATTTCACATCTGTGTATTAAAATTAAGTATATGGATCAGTGCTTTCCTGAAGTGCGTTTTTCTCTTTAAAGTAATCCCACACAGTTCAGATACCATAACAGATATACATCCGCTCAGAATTCTATCAGTCACGAAATGTCAAATTGCATGGTTTGATTTTTGAAAAACATTCTTTAGAATTGAGGTCTTTGCTCTTTTAATTTTCAGTGCAGCACTTAAATGACCGCTCTGCGGTGCAAGCTCTTTTCCATTGTGAGTTTTCATGTTTAAATGCCTTCGTGATTGACTGTCATGTTGGTTGCTTTTTTCACGTTATGGGGAGCCATGTTTGACATAAATTTGATGTTAAACATCTACATAACAGTCAATTAAGTGTGTAGGAAAATACACTTTTCGTTTGACAGTTACAGCTGTGGTGATGTTGCTGCCCTGCGATATGTTTCTCATCACTACAACGCCGCTCAGCGCACCATCTCGGCAGCTACATACTTGTGTGCTCTAATCACCACAATGCGTGTCCGATCTGCTACTTCTATGGGGGATATTCACAAGGAAGTGGGGGAGAGAGGCGTTAGCCTTCTTGGCTTAACGCCTCTCTTCGCCACTTCAGAAAAGCAAGGCTGCACCACCTTGGCCTAACGAAAATCGAGGGGACCTCCCTGCAAGGCATGTGTAGGGCCCCCCCTGGGCCCAATCAGGAGCTCTGCAGCCAGAGTGCTATGCTGAGGGGAACCCTGGAACTTGGGAAGCCCCCCCCCGCACCGGCTGGGGCTGCGGGGGCCTGTGTTACACCCCTGCTGCACCATATTCACAAGGACATGGTGCAGCCTTGCCTTTCCCCCTGCGTTGGCGCTAAGTTTCACAACTCAGAGCCAACGCAGGCACCCTTGCACCAGAGTGCAAGGGTGTCTGCAAGCAGGGAGGATTGTTTATGCACAGGAAGGTGTCCCTTCCTGCACATAAACAAACTTAAAATGCCAGTTTGTAACTTACATGTGTGCTGCTTCATGCAGCACACATGTAAGTTACAAAACAGCATTTTAGGACACCTTCCTGTACATAAACAAACCATGGCAATTTGCATTTTCCATGTGTGCTGCACAAGGCAGCACACATGGCTTAACGCTGCCTTGTGAATAAGGCAAGGCCCCTATCGCCACCACAATGTCACTGAAAGTGATGTTGTGGTGATGATAGGTGCTTGTGAATATGCCCCTATGTTTTTGTACAGTCGAAAACAAAAATTAGATACTAGCCCTTCCAAGCCATTTTTGTATACAGCACATCAATTCTTAAACGCGTCAATGGAGCTCAGCCTCGTATTACATTTTACTACAAGTCATATTCTCAGTTTCGAGTGGCATCTTTACGTGACCATCTCAAAGGCTTTGCTTCTTAATATCTTACACATGTGTGTTTTACAATCACCCCAGCCAGGGCTTTAAGTGGGATGAAAAAACTGAATGGTCTCTCAATTGGGTGTGGCCAAAGTAATTAAGGGCGTGGCTTAGAAGCACTTAAACTAAAAAATCTGTGCTTAGCATAGTATGCCACCTGACTTGTAATTTGCTGTTTGTCATTGCTTTTAGATATATATATATAATACAACAAGTAACAGCATACCTACAACTAGTCAGGACTATTACTTTGTCAATGGTTGTTAGTTGCATTAGATAAATAAGCAGCAACTACGGCTTGTTATATATAATATTGAAAAAGCTTCCACTTAATGCCCTGGTGACACCAGGACAGTGTTGCTGCTACCGAATTTCAAAAAGAGAAGGGAAATTCAGAGAGGAAATGACTCTCTATAAAGGATTTCCCTAACCTTACAAGGCTCACCTGGCATGACTTCTCCACTAGTGAGAAGAGAGCAGCGTGAGCAGCACACCTCAATGTGCCTGCTGTCACTCCAGTCTGGAAAAAAACTGGCTACAGTGACAGCAGGCACAAAACAGAGCCCGAAAGAAACCCGATTCGAGGCCTCCTTCAAAAAACTGCCCGTGCTCACACCCGGTGAGACCCGGCCCACTTAAAGCCCTGAACCCTCCCACCAATGGGTTTGTAGCTCACCTGAACGGAGGCTGGTCCGAGGAAGCGAAAGGAGCAAACCTTTAACAATAGGGTTGCTACTTCTGAAATATTCACAATTGTCAGGACCCTTTCAACTTTGTAGTTCAAATACTGTAGAATCCAATGAGTTAGGAATTTTCAGGCTTTCAACAACATTTTGTTTAGATGACTGCTTAAAGTTCCCCATTACATGTGACAAAATGGTATAACTTTTTGAGAAACACGATTTGACCAGTGGGAAGTGTATGTTGAATCATGTGCTCTTCTTTTTTAATTACGCCAAGAAAGGGGAAGAAAAAGAAAGGAAAAAAATCCTACAAAAGGATTGTGATTTTGGAAGCCCCACCATTGATTTTCCTTCATATTGTTTGAGGAGATAAATATAATTCGTATTAGAGGAGTTTTCATTTGTACTGAACCAATTCCAGTTTAATTTTATTCTGGGTATGTCTGGTCAAATGTGTACAAGGCTTGGTATATGATTTTTACAGAACGCTTTTAGTTTTTAGGAATAAAGCAATTCCTGTACATTTAGAAGAGATGCATTTTCCATTTTTATTATATGACTGGTGTCTGTACACTTTCAGCAACAAATGTTAAAAGTTCAGAGTTCTCTTTTCAGACCAAAAAAGAATGTTTCATTAAAAATCAAAATCTGAACTTTAGGCCATTTATTCTAAACTGCAGTTATTTCCAAGACAGTAGATCCACTTTCCATGATGAATTTGCAAAAACAAAACCTGGCTGAGTCTGCCAATAGCATGTGGCATGTTTTTAAAATTTTATGAATAAGAAAGTGTGATCATCCGATAGCATTTAACATTTGCCTCAAAAACTTTTTACTGGGAGATGAAGCATGTGCCGCTCAAAAGTGTGCCATAAAAGTCATATTTGAAAGATCCGAAAAATAAGGGCAAGTGAAGAATGACATTATTGTTTGCAGATACTGGGATCCCAAATGAATTTTACCAAGAAATTCATTGACTTGAACAGAACTTGACTAGAATTCGGCGAACCTTTCCTGGTGGGGCTCATACTGCAAATCTGGCTGACGTAGACTCAGGCAAGGCAATCTGAAGGAGCCTTCAGCTTCCCACTTGTAGAACTGTCTCTTTTAATGCTAATAGAAGGTCTGATCAGCTAATCAGCATGCTCTTTGAGCAAACATGTATGCCCTCTTTGAATGGCCAATTTAGTTTCAAAAACATGTTAACAAAAATAGCGGTCATCTTTTTCCTGAACAAACGTGTTATTCTAGGTATCAAAGTCAGTGGGGACTGCTCCATTTGGGCAGGGGAGCGCCGTCGTCCCCTGCTGTGGTGCAACAAAAGTGAAAAATAAAATGGTAATAAAGTGACTTTATTACCATTTTATTTTCTGCTCTTCCGGCCACCAGAGCTGAGTCCAAGCGCATTGCATGGCGGGGGCATTTCTGCTGTGCAGCCTGGGAGTAGGGAGGAGGGATGCCTGGCTATGGGAAACAACCTTTACAACGCAACTTTTACAACGCACTACCATTACAACGAAACTTTTACAACGCAACATCCATTACAACGCATGCAATTACAACGCAACCATTACAATGCACACCACTACAACGCATGTCTTTACAACGCAGTCATTACAACGCATACCATTACAACACATAACATTACCATCCAACACTTACCCTACTGATGCACCCCCTGGAGTTAGAATAGTAATTTTTACCCCTACACTATCCAACACTTACCCTACTGTTGCACCCCCTGGAGTTAGAATAGTAATTTTTACCCCTATACTATCCAACACTTACCCTACTGTTGCACCCCCTGGAGTTAGAATAGTCATTTTTACCCCTACACTATCCAATACTTACCAAAACATGCAATGTAATGTTATGCGTTATAATGGTATGCGTTGTAAAGGTATTATGCGTTGTAATGGAATGCGTTGTAAATGTAGTTTTTAAATTTTCGTTGTAATGGCATGCGTTGTAATGGAATGCATTGTAATGGATGTTGCGTTGTAAAAAATGCGTTGTAAAGGTATGCATTGTAAAAGTGTGCGTTGTAGTGACATAAATCCCCTGGCTACACCAGTTTAAACTGCGCATGTCACTTTGCCTGGTTGTCTTATGACAGCCAGCCTGACATGCGCAGTTTAAACTTCTCCAGTCTGAGCTGTTATTCAGCCGGTGGATGGCCAGCGCAGGTCCCTAGTGCTAGTGTGAACTGAGAGCCAGCCTGCTCCAACCAACCCCGGTGCAGCTATCATGCTGGCTAACAGAATGAGAGCAGCTTTGGGTTTAGTTAGGGGAGTTGGCTCTGTTCACATCACCGGGCCACGCTCTGTGCCAGAGGATTGGAGAAAGCACTGGTATCAGACTATTCGGTTGTCCCACTTTGAAGTGTTGGTATGTTATTTTCCTTGGAGGTTTCCAAGGCGGAGCCTTTGGCTATCCCGAGCTATAATTCAGTTTTGGGCAGGATTGATCCCGTAGAGTTTAAGTCGACCCTGGCTGCTTCCAGATCCAGGTTGGTTGGAGAGCTCGAGGACCAGGTTGCAGGGTCTTCCAGCTGGATCTCTACTATTGTTGCGACGGTAGCTCTCCCCATTCTTTTAGACAGGCCAGAGATTCGCCATCTAAGCCTTGTTTCAACTCGTCTCTCAAAGATCTGAAGCATGACTGTAAAACTCTGGAACAGGCATGGAGGAAGAGTGGCTATTGTTCAGCTGCTAAGAGCAAGCTTAGGGATAAGCAAAAGATATACTATGCCGCAATTAAGCTGGCTAAAGGGCAATTCTATTCAGCCCGTATTGAAGCTGCCAATAATAACTCCAGAGAAATCTATGCGATTGTCCAGAGTTTTATGTCCCCTGCGGTCCAAGCCAGTGTGATGCCATCTTCACCCTCCTGGTGTAATACGCTCTCTGGCTTTTTCAGAGATAAGATCTTGGCCATTCAATCTATCTTTACATCTTGTAGTATTCACTTGGAGACCACCCAAGAGTGTCCAGTGGCTGATGGGGGACACTTACTGTCCAAATTCAAGACCGTTGATCCTTTGGATTGTTTGAAACTGCTGAAAAGTTTAAAATCAGGCTCACTGGCAGACCTTTGCCCTGCGAGGACATTGGCATCTTCGGCTGAGGTTGTTAACGAGGAAGTAAATACCATTATCAATCTTTCCCTTCAGACAGCGGTGTTCCCTGAGGCCTGGAAGAAGGCAACTATCCTGCCTCTTTTGGAAAAGCAGTCACTTGACCCTCGCTGCCCAGGGAACTATCGGCCCATTTCTCTTCTCCCTGCTCTGGCTAAGGTTTGCGAGAAGGCGGTTAATAAACAGCTTACCGATTATATGGAAAAGGAGGGACTGCTTCATCTAGCACAATCTGGGTTCCGACAGTCACACAGCACAGAAACAGTACTGGTCGAGGTGGCAGAGGCCATATGGGACTGTTTGGACACAGGCGGGAGGGCGGCACTTATTTTGCTTGACATCTCAGCCGCGTTCGATGTGGTCCCACACTCTTTGCTCATGTCATGCCTGGTCAGGATAGGGTTATCGGGTGCTGTGTGGGGCTGGCTCTTTTTTAGGGGCGGTAAGAGCAGGTATCGAATCCTCCTTGCTCCTCCGCTTCTCAGTCAGTTACAACGGGTGTCCCACAGGGCTCTTCCCTTAGTCCCCTTTTATTTAACATCTTTATGACTCCCCTGCTATATTTAGCAGAGGCGATGAGGGCTAAGGTGCTGGCCTATGTAGATGACACCCAGTTGCTTTTCACCTGGGCAAAGTCATCTATTTTTAAGTGGATGGCAGAGGCACAGCTTAAATGCAATGAGGGGAAATCAGAGATTGTACTTTTTGGTTCATTCCCTGCAAAATTCAGAGAACAGCTCTGGCCCCCTGAGTTCCCAAGTCCTACCTCCACTGGGCAGCCAGCAAAAAATCTTGGGGTTTGGTTCGATGAAGATCTTTCTTTTGCGGACCATATCAAGAAGCTGGCCGGTGGCTGTTTCGCTTTATTGAAATCTTTCAGATGTTTTTTTGCCCTCCTGCCGCTGGCCGCAAGGCAAACAATTATTTGCGCATTGATCTTGTCTCGGCTGGATTACGTGAATGCCCTTTTTGCTGGTATTCCTGGCTACCGGCTGAAGAGGCTTCAGGTGGTACAGAATACCCCAGCCGGACTATTATCGGGTCTGTCATCCAGGGGCAGTGTTCATCTCCAGCTGCGTCTATATCATTGGCTGCCCCTGGTTGCTAGGGTGAAATTTAAGACATTGGTCATGGCCCACCATGCACTCCACAGGCATGGCCCTCTCTATCCGCAGAAGCGTGGTTTTTTTTTATGCTCCTATGCGTTCTCTGCGCTCCTCGTCCCAATTTGTGGCCCAGGTCCCGCGTTTTAAGCGTCAGAGGATAGGGGGTAGTTCCTTCTAAGTCAAAGCTGCAGCTGCTTGGAATGCCCTTCCTTTGGTCCTGCGCACCATCCAGGACCTAAGTGTATTCAAGAAAAAACTGAAGCTCATCTGTTTATGTGATGCCCTCTGCCATTCCCTATGGTTCCGCGCCAGGACACTCACGAGTAGCTGAGTGCGAAATAAATTTATTTAACATAACATAACATAACATTTGTGAGGTCTTGAGAAGAAACTTCCATACATTGCCACACTTGAGTCCTCTCTCTTTATTATGCTGGGGGAAGGGAAGTAGAATCCAACATTCCATGTTTAGTTGTTGTAGCCCTGGCAGAGAGTGGCATTAGAGGTCTCTTTATTATGGTGGGGAGTCGCATGTGTCACATTTGCAGTTTTGGATGCTGGAGACACAAGCGAGCACAAAAGGGACATGGGACCCACACCTTCCACCCATGGTGTTTGAAAGTGCACCTTTTTGTTTCATGTAAATAGAGGCCACCCTATTTGATGACAGTGAGGCATGGCAATGGTTAAATGGAGGGAACCACAGCTGCATCGTAAGGTATATGGCCTCCCTGGAGTGCCACAACCAGGACCTACCAACCAGCGCTTGCATGGAGAGTTAGCACAGGTTTTGAAATTGCATTAGGAGTGGGAAGCCATAAGCATGGTGAAAGGTGTCTTGTGCCTGCTCCTTTGGGGTGCGTCGGGGCTCGGGCCACTTCACAAAGAGGGGGGGGTTAGAATCTGTTGTATCGCCTCTTATGCCCCTCTTTCCTCAGCTTCACTCGTCTGACATGTCCTGCTTGTATATGGTCATTCCTGTTTTGTGTTGTCGTCATAGGGGTGTTGAGGTGGGGTCAGTGTCCCTGCATCTGACCCGGTACACAGTAGACACTGGGTCTTCTCCTGTTAATTATATGATCTAGGCATGTCTTACTCCCCTGCTGTGCCTCGAAGCTGGAACCCTGGCCTTTGTCTACATATTAGAAATGGATTAAGATGTTAGTTTCATAGCTAAACTATACATTGATACCATAGTGTTTGTAGATAGCAGGCAGAAGTCCCTCCAAGGTGAAAACAAATTTAGCATCTTGAGCTCAGTATCCAAAAGCGGTGTCTGCCATCAGCTCCTGTGGGGAACAGTTGGTCGGTGGGAGTTGGGTGGGATGAAAAGAAAGATCAATGAGCAAAAAGATATAACAGGCATTGTAAGAATTTTGTCTTGTGCAATACTGTGGTGTTTGTAGAAGTGAAATGTCTTGCACTGATTTAGTGGACAATAAGCAATGGCGCGGAGTGCTTGCGCAGATCCCTGCTGCAAGGTTGGAGCACATCTGCAAACAGTTGCCTCCTTCTCTGAACTGTGAAGGCTAACAGTGGTCCGTTGACACATGATGGACATCGTCCACTTACCCTTTCCGGTCTTACTGCGCCTTGAGCTGCACAGTGACTGACCCAGGGGTGTCACTCCTAAAAGCAGCCTTCTCAAGGAAGTGCTCGTAAGGATGCTGGAAAATTGCCTTGCGACTGTAAAAGAGAGCTACACGGTGATACATTTGTAATCCACAGAAACTTTGCTTTATTTCTCATAGAAACATCCCAGGTGGATATTAGTAGTTCGTCTCTCTACCGACACTGTAATTTACTGCAGATACTGGTATATTTATTTTAGTGTATTGTAACTTCCTTTGTAGACCCGACCGCCGATGGAATTATCTTTAGGCTCCTGATGTTGGGCATCATAGCTTCTCGTGAACCAAATCACCTTTCAACATAATTTCAGTCTACAAAGAATGGACGCCTAGGGAATAATGGAGGGGTTTGCATTTTTCTCAGTTGTACAGTTTCTGTACAGCTTGTTTGCTCGCTCTACCACTTTGAAATATCACCAGCCACCCATGATCTAAGTCAGAGTTATCACTCAGACCTTATCATATCTTCCAGGAGTAGGTGAAACACCAAATCAGATATAAACAGAACAAAATTGATGTGAACGTACAGGTGTGCTACCACACAGTAATTAAAACACCTCCAACATGTTCCTATCAAATCTGTTTGGTCTAAATATCTTATCACTCAGGTTGGGATGTTTAACAAACATGGACATGTATTTAGGGTCCAGCGAAAGATTGGCCACAATAGTTATCAGTGGTGTCTCAGGACAGAGCTAAACAAAACCTGAACCTTTATTTGCACATGCAGGGACATTTTAAAAATATTTTTCAACTGTGATATAATGTTCATTATCTCTAATTTATAATTAAATGTGTGTGTTTGTTGTAAAAATATTTAGTGATGTGTATAGAAAAAATAACTTTTTAAAATAAATACATATATTAAAAAAGTTGCATAATATGCATTGTCCCTGCAAGGAAATGGTGTTTTTACATTACCAAAATATCTGTTTTCCATTCTTATAAAAAAGCTAAATATCCTAGGCAATTTAAAAGACAGGGGCATAGATTTAGTAAGTCTGTGAGTTGCCCTAGCGTTAACGGTTATTTGTGATTTCCAAAGCCACACAAAGCCTGATTTGGGTGGCCTTGCGTGGATTTGTAAAAAAATGTAGCTCAACAAAGCAGCATACATTATATTTGTTAATGGTAAGAGTTCCATGGGTGGAACATGTGTATTCTTATGTATCCACCCATGGATTTCACACAATTCCAGATTTACTAGGTTTTATAAAGCTAGAATAGCGTGAAATTGGTGTGTCTACCACAGTGAGGCATAACGAGGAAAATATTTTTTTCTCCTTGCTATTGCCTATTTTTATGTGCGCAGCATCCCGCATTACACTTAGAATGAGGAAAATTAATCTTTTTGTATAGGAAGGTAGCCTTTCCTGCACAAAAACAGTCCTTTTAGTAACACAGGTACCCTAGCACCATGGCAGCACACATAGAAAGCATGGATAAATAAACATATTTCTCCTCCTTACACCACACCGCTGGAGTAGTACAGATATGGTCTCTACATGTACAAAAGTTTTGTGAATCTAGGTCAGCGTGAAAATCCTTAGGCGTTGCGTGGGAAAATTCACAGCCATGCCCATGGAATGCCTCGTGAAAGTAGAGTTCGGCAAAGTGGCAATTTGCGCTGCGTTGTCTTACTCAGGATTTATGAAGCCATTCAAAATCACACAAGGTGGCCTTGTGTGGCTTCATAAATCGGATTCAGCGACCTGCATCATGCATGTAGTGTACGTGGTGCAAAAGTGATGTGGGGCTCTCATAAATAAGCCCCTGGGAGGTGTATAGATTTGCCACATCCCCAGGTTTACATGATTGTGTAAATCTGGATCGGCATTAAAATCCATGTGTGTTGCTTGGGAAAAGCCCTTGCAATGCCCATGGAACACCTCCCAGGCAAAGAGTAAAGTGACGCAGCATTTTGCACTGCAATCCAATACACCATTTAGGGTTCAGACGTCTCTGGGTGCCTCTTACAGGGATTATGATAGTAAATTTTGAGACCACAATCAAAGTTGGGATTGACCACTGGTCGCTGTTAGTGCAGGGGAGTGAAACACAACATCCGAAGGTCCTGGTGAGGTGATACCTGCCTTTAGGTACCTCTGCTGAATGCCCACTGCGGCACAGGAAGAGCTCTTTCGAACTCACCTGCTGGTGCATAAAACTCAAACCTTCCTCTGATGAAGGCAAAAGTCTGCAACCCCCAGGAAAGCCGACAGCCTCTGGACCATGGCCCACACTGGTCTTGGAGCAATCACGTTGATCCAGGGGTCAGAGCTACCAGCTCTGGCATAATCAGGGCTCTTTGTTACCTCTGCATTACAACTGGGGAGAACCTGCTTTTCAAAGACATAGAGACACATCGGTCCCTTTCTCAGGAAGGGGGGCCTGTGCAGGGCAAAACACACACTGCTTGTTGGGAAACCCAGGGCATACAGTAGCGCTTTACCACACTCTAGTGATGCCAAAAGCCAAGCACTTCTGCGCTACTGTAACACAGTGTGAATCGCTCAGCAAAACAGGAAAGACGTGCTCAACTTACCCTTACTTTGTTAAAAGGCAAAGAACAGTCCAGTCTTCCTCCTGCTCCAGACAGCAGCAGCAACTACCGTCTGACCCATCCCTGACACATCAAGGGACAGCTCTCCTCACACAGCTTTCCTAACTTTCCTTCCAGGCTCATTCCTTTCTGATCCAGATCAAAACCTTTTGAAGTCTTTGGTTTCCCTGAGGCTTCCAACAGGAGGCAAGCTCTACATCAAGCCATTGGAGATCTTCTCAAGCAGTGTACCACACTACGGTAAAAAGTGTCAGTTCTTTTCCTCTACCCACATATAGAAACAGCAACTGAAGGTCAAACCAACAAAGCAACAAAACAGCAAATTGGCAATACTCCTCCTGGCAGCTCTTCTACTCTTCTTCTTTGCAGGGTCCTCTTGTTTCCAGGAGTGATCTAAAATTCTAGGGTTAGAGCCCCAATATTTATACCACATTTCTTAATTTTAGTCCTTTTTTCAGAATCTTCTCTGAGCTCAGTATCAACCAGTTCTGTCTTCCCTGGTCCAGGTTGACCACAGGGGATGGAGACAGCATTGTGTAGAGGCCTATTCAGGTGCCAGTGAAAACTCCTTCCACCACTCTAAATGCACAAAGGTCTATTCAGCCTGGCTATGAGTCACCCAGGAAAGCCAGGACACACCTCAACCCCCCTTGTGATGGTCTAGAGTGAATGCACATCCCCAGCTCTTGTCACTCCAAAACCAGACAGTGAATATGCAATCAGGAAGAGATTTATTTATTTATTTATCAAGTCTCATATAGCGCGAACATGATCATGAGGGATTTTAGAGCGCTTCACAATTTCGGATGATCTTGGTTAGGCAGGCGTCAAATACATATCAAAGGAAATAGTTACAACGGGTGCAACACAGCATCACAATAGTAAAAAAATTAATAGCGGGACTGGGAGGGGAAAGAAGATTAAGTATGGGGATATAATACATCCATACAAGAGATGAAGGTGTAAGTCCAGTATCTTCAAGCAAATGATCGGCCCCAATTAAGGAAAGAACTTGCACATAAGGAATCTTTTTACTTCCATTTTGAAGGCAACCATGGCGGTGAGTCTGCGAATTTCAGGAGGGAGAGAGTTCCAGATCAGTGGAGCAGAGCCGGAGAAAGCTCTTTGACAAGTTTTCTTTTTGCGAAATATCTGTGGTTTCAGAAGGAAGGTGTTAGCACTTCTTGAGGGTCTACCACCTCCAGATAGTTCTAGCTTTTGGCATAGATAATTGGGGGTTTTAAGTTGGAGAGCTTTGTGAGTCAGGCAGGCGATCATTAGCTGTATTCTTGCTTCAAAAGGCAGCCAATTAAGAGATTTTAGGACTGGGGAAATTTGCACAGATCTTTTTGTGCCCATGGTCTGCCTGGCCACCGCATTCCATACAGCCCTAAGTGGGGCCAAGGTATATTTCGGGAGGCCACATAGTGTAGCACTGGCATAGTCTAGCCTCAGCAAAACCAGCGCTTGAACCACCTGCTTGAAGTCATCTTCTGGGGGGAAAGGTTTGAAATTCCTAAGTAGTCTCATCAGGTCATTCGCTCCCTTGCAAACCTTACTAATGTGGTTCTTTAAATTTAAGTGTTTGTCCAGGATGATTCCAAGCAATTTGACTGAATAAATGATGAGCGGGGGCAGTTGAAGGCAGTGAGATAGTTCATCCAGCGGTTTACCTTGGGGGTATGATTCAGAGGATAAATTAGCAAGAATTGGGATTTGGAAGTTTTGAGTAGGAGGTGGTTCTCTGTTAGCCAGTTTTGAAGGTATGTTCATGAAGGTATGTTGAGTGATGTAAGATTGTCAGGGGAGGAGATTTTCAGGTAAAGTTGCTTGTGGAAGAGAATGTTCATTGAGTTTAGTGCACTTGCAAGTGGTTCCAAGAACAGGTTGAATAGTATGGGGGATAAGGCGGTCCCCTGTGGGACACCCATGGAACAAGCATGGGCTGGGATAGGGAGTGGTTTACCTTTATTCTCTGGGATCTGTGGTGGAGGAAGGATGAGAACCATTGCCGCACCAGATCAGAGAGGCCCATCCTGTGTTTCAGAACAGATAATAGATTGTCATGATTTACAGTGTCAAATGCAGAGGAAAGGTCAAGGAAAATCAGGAGGCAGGATTTGTTGTGGTCGAGAATTTTTAAGATGTCATCGAAAACATGAATGAGAGCTGATTCAGTGCTGTGTCCACTCCGAAAGCCGAATTGGTGGTGGTCTAGGAATTGGAAATTTTCAATGTGAGCACAAAGTTGAGATTGGATACATTTTTCAAGGAGTTTGGCCAGAGCAGTGAAGTTGGAGATAGGGCGGAAGTTGTTAGGGTCTGCACTATAAGCATTAGTTTTTTTTTTAAATAGGGGAAACCTGAGCTGCTTTTAGGCAGTCAGGGATAATACCTTGAGACAGTGAGGCATTGACAATCTTTGTCCAGAGGAGGGTAATGACTTCCTTGATTTCCTTGAAATCAAGAGATACACAGAATGGTAAAATAAGCAAATGCCCACTTTCTAAAAGTTACCTAAAGTATATGGGTATGATCCTGTTGAGGTTAAATGAAACTAAGTGTACAACAAAAGTAATCCCTATACCATAAATGTGCATTTTATTTCATGAAATGTGTACCCTCTACACCTCCTGATAAGCAATTTAAGCCCCGAATTTCTAACTTTGTGTGTTCCCTATCCTTCCTCTGTTGGCTTCTTGACTTTTTAAAATCATATATCTATCCCTTATCTCAAGACAGCATCTATATGAGCACTGCCAATAAACATGCATAAGACAAATATTGATTTATCAATTGATCCTTGTTTTTTGTGTATATATCAAATTTGTCTTAATGTACTTAAAAGTGTGAAGATATATAATGTGTATACATTTAACACATTGTACAGATTGCACGCAGTTTATTTGACAACTCAATTACATATATATAGAACATGTGAACAAATAACACTCAAAGGTATGTGTCCAACTGAAAAATTCAAGTAGGGATTCAGTAGGTGATATGTTTTATGATCCTTTAAACATTTGATCCTCTAGCTATCATGTGGCCCTATGTGGTTGAGTTAAAAGTGAAGAGTGAAGGACTGGATGTCTGCTTTAAGGGGAGACTACATGTGAAATAAAAACGTATATGTGTGGGTACCAAATTTGTACAGTGAATAAGAAAAAATAAAACTCTGTCCTTTTGATTGGCAACTAAAGCACATCTGAAAAGGCCATTGGAACTGCCCCGAAAATATGTACATGATTGGTATGTCACATAGATTAGAGCCTAATGTGAAGTTCCCTATAACTCAGGCTCCACGTATCCCTTTTAACCAAAAGCACAGACTTTTTCTTTTCTTATTCACTGCACAAATTTGGTACCCACACATCTACATGTTTTTTGTTTCACATGTAGTGTCCCCAAAAGCATTCACCCAACCCTGAGGAAGACCTTCAAGACAAAGAGCAGGCCCTCAGTGAGGGAAAAATGCATTGGTGTACTACAATTGTGGCCAGGGGGGGTGCATATCTCCAAGAATTAATTTATAAAAGGGAAAAATCAGAGTGAATAGTGTTATCCTCTACTACCATGGCTCAAAGACACTCTTCATTTTTATCTCAACCACATAGGGCCACATGAAATCCAGATGATCAAATGCTTAAAGGATCATACAAACATAACCCCTAATAAATCACTGCTTTAATTTTTCAATTGAACACGTACATTTGAATTTTATGTTATTACATGGTCTATATATATGTAACTGAGTTGCCATACCATGCATGTTTAGTTTGTACGATGTGTTAAATGTATACATGTTGTATATCTTTACATTTTTAAGTACATTAAGAACAAGCATTTGGTGGTGGTATTAGTGATGGTGTTGGTATTAGTGGTGGGGGTACTGGTGGTGGTATTGGTAGTGGTGGCAGTGGTGGTGGTGGTGGTATTGGTGGTGGTAGTAGTGGTGGTGATATTGGTATTGGTGGTATTGGTGGGGGTATTGGTGGTGGTGATGGTATTGGGGTTGGTCTTGGTGTTGATAGTGGTATTAGTGGTGCTATTGGTGGTGGTGATGGTATTGGTGGTAGTGGTCATATAGGTATTGGTGGTATTAGATATAGTGTTCATATTGTTATTGGTAGTGGTGGTATTGTGATAGTGGTATTGGTGGTGGTGGTATTAGTGGTACTGCTGGTGGCGATATTGGTGGTGGTATTGGTGGTTATATTGGTGGTTGTATTGGTGGTAGTATAGGTGGTATTGGTGGTGGTATTGGTGGTGGTATTAGTGGTAGTATAGGTGGTATTTGTGGTGGTGGTATTGGTGGCAGTAGTGGTATTGGTGGTCGTGATATTGGTGGTGGTGGAGGTATTAGTGGTGGTATTGGTGGTGGCATTGATAGTGATGGTATTGGTGGTGGTATTGGTGTTGATGGTAGTATTGTTGGTGCAGTGGTGATGGTATTGGTGGTGGTGGTATTGGTGACGGTGGTGGTATTGGTGCCAGGATTGGTGGTGGTGGTATTGGTGGTGGTATTGGTGGTATTGGTCGGGGTATTGGTGGTAATGGTGGTGGTATTGGTGCTGGTAGTATTGGTATTGGTGGTGCTAGTATTGGTGGTGGAGTTGGTGGAGTTGGTGGAGGTGGTGGTATTGGTGGTGGTATTGGATATGGTGTTCATATTGGTATTGGTGGTTGTGGTATTGGTGCTGGTGGTATTGGTATTGTGGTGTTATTGGTGGTATTAGTGGTGGTGGCATTTGTGTTGGTGGCATTGGTGGTGGCGGTGGCATTGGTGGTGGTGGTATTGGTGATGGTAGTGGTATTTGCGGTGGTGTAATTGGTGGTGGTATTGGTGGTGGTGTTATTGGCGGTGGTGGTGGTATTGGTGGTAGTGGTATTAGTGGTGGTATTGGTGGTGGTGGTATTGGTGGTGATGGTGGTATTGGTGGTGGTTATGCTATTGGTGGTGATATTAGTGGTGGTGCTGCAGGTATTTTGCTCAGTCACTGAACTGTGCACAGGGACTCAGGACCTCAGTGAATTAGGGTTTACCAAAAACTCACCTTAGTACCCAAAATCCCCTACCAGACTAGCATCAGTGTCTCATTAGCTCTTCGTCCTGTTGCAAAGTCACCAATGATTAGGCAACCCAGAACATGTGACTTAGGATACCTCAGGTAAGGTGGGAAACATGAGCACTCATTTGTTATACTCTCATACCTGTCCAGAACAGGGAGTAAAGGGAGACACAAGCAAGTTTAAAATGTGTATTTTAACGCCGTGATCTCAGGTGCAGCATCTTAGCTAATTCAAGCAGACATATGATAGGAAATAAGATTGTCAGCATAGGTACTATTCCATAAAATACAAAGGGGGAAAGCATATTATAATGCTAAATGGAAACAGGTTAAATATATACCTATATTTCACCCTCCCTTGCTAGTAGGATATTTTATAACTAAAGAAGGTCTCTTAGGCTTGCATAGGCGACCCCATACCTCAGAGATTAGCAGGAGTGAATCACATCGAGTTCTGCACAAGCTCTCAGCATACAAATGTTCTCCAAGTGTGTTCAATCATGCCTACACAGTGTATTATTAAAGGCGCCAGTATCTCAGCTGTCCACAGCTGCATGTATGTTATGTCTAGAATGTGTGCTGATCAGTTCGAACAACATCAACAGAGTTGATATAACCTTGAAGGCCTCAGAACTCACTGTTCAGACTAAGCTTCCAAAGCAAGTCTAGCAATGTAGAAAAACAAATTATTCTCATGTGAAGCAAAACTCTCCGTCTAACTCGAAACAATATATAATGTGTGTGCCGTGTGCAAAAGAAAGCAAAATGTAAAATGGCGTTTAAACTTCTAATAAGCTCATGCTAACTTAACACTGTAGAAATGCAAGGCTCAGCCCCACTACAGTGGTGGTTGTGGTATTGGTGGTATTGGTATTGTGGTGGTGGTATTGGTGGTGGTGGTGGTGTTGGTATTGGCGGTGGTTTTGGAATTGGTGGTGGTAGGATTGGATTGGTCGTGGTATTGGTGTTGTTGGTGGTATTGGTGGTGATGGTATTGGTGGTGGTATTGGTGGTGGTATTGATGGTGGTGGTATTGGTGGTGGTATTGTTGGTGGTATTTGTGGTATTGGTGGTGGTATTGGAGGTGGTGGAATTGATGGTGGTATTGGTGGTGGTGGTATTGGTGGTGTTGATATTGGTGGTGGTATTGGTTGTGGTATTGGTGGTGGTATTGGTGGTGGTATTGGTAGTGGTGGTGGTATTGGTGTTTTTGGTATTGGTATTGGTGGTGGTGGGATTGGTAGTGGTATTGGTGGTGGTGGTGGTTGTGGTATCTGTGGTGGTAGTATTCGTGGTGGTAATGCTAGCGGTGGCGGTGGTATTGGTGGTGGTTGTAATGGTGATGGTGGTGGTATTGGTGGTGGTGGTGTTCTTGTTTATAAATCAGGCTTTTGAAAACAATCCATCAGGTGGCTTAGTGCAGATGGCATGTAACATCTCTGTTGTCAGCTTCAGCCCATTGGCACAAGATTATGTGCTACCTGGAATTCTCATTACCTAATTCACAAATCATTTCTAAATCCATTTTACTTGGGAGGGGGTGAAACAGACACAAAATAATGCTGAGTTAAAGTGATTGAAATCCGGCCCCCGGGTTAGGTAGTGGCTGTGCTGCTTAAAAAAAGCAGCGCATGTCCAGCCTGCAGTAAGAGAAACTCAATAAAGTAAATGGTGCTTACAGACTAAATAACAGGTCCCATATAACAACCAAAGAAAAGGAGCCAGTAGCCATGGGAGGTTACAAATGAAGACAAAGTTGTACTAAGGAGGGACTAACAAGCCTATTAACGAATCGGAAGGCAGGATTTACAAAAGACAATGACACAAGCCAATGAAAAATATGGGAGAAGAGTGGGTGCAGCTTCTCTCTCATACTCTACTACAGTAGTGCCGCTAGGCTCAGCCTAAAAATTGGATATATATAAAACAGGCAAGGATCAATTGATAAAGGGGACTGCTGATGCATCTAAGGCACTGTGGTTCAGTCAAATATCCAAGTCTTGAGGGCCTTCCTGAATTGAGGCAGTGACGGTGATTGCCTGAGGTGGAAAGGCAGGGTGTTCCAGGTCTTTGCTGCGAGGTAAGAGAAGGATCTTCTTCCAGTACGTGGTATTGCGGATTCACGGGATGGTGGCCAGGGCTAATTGGGTGGAACCGAGGTCTCTGGTGGGTGCATGGAATGTGAGGTAGTAGTTGAGGTACTTAGGTCTAGCGTCCTGCAGGGCTTTGTAGGCATGTGTGAGGAGCTTGAAGGTTATTTTTTTTTGTTGACTGGGAGCCAGTGGAGTTCTCTTAGGTGGCTGGTGATGTGGCTGTGGCGGGGGATGTTGAGGATGGTATGGCGGCAGCGTTATGAATGTTCTGCAGTTCCATGAGGAGTTTTCTGTGTGATGCCAGCATTGAGTGCATTGCCGTAGTCGAGTCTGCTGCTGATGAGAGCGGGGGTGACTGTCATTCTGGACTTTGTGGGGATCCTCTTGAAGACATTTTGGAGCAGGCATACCGTGTGGAAGTAGGATGATGAGACAGCCTTGATCTGGCAGTTCAAGGTGACCGAGGACTCCAGGCTGATCCTGATGTTTTGTGCATGGTCTGTGGGTGTGGAAGGGTTCTAAGTGCTGTGGGCTATCGAGAGTTTTCCCAGGCAGAGGTGTTTGAGCCTAGGATGAGGACCTCATTCTTCTCTGAGTTGCTCTTGAGGCAGCTGTTCATCATCCAGGTGGCGACAGCCTACATCCCGTCATGGAAGTTGTTCTTGCCAATTGAGGGTTTGTTGGTGAGGGAGAGAATCAGCTGGGTGTTGTCAGCGAAAGAGACAATGTTGAGTTCATGGTTCCTGACGATGGTTGCGAGCAGGGCCATGTAGATGTTGAAGAGAGTGGGGATCAGGGAGGAGCCCTGAGACATTCTGTAGTTGATTTCTGTGGGTTCAGAGTGAAACAGTGGTAGTCTGACTCTCTGTGTTCGTCCGGTAAGGAAGCAGGAGATCCATTCCAGGGCTTTTTGTAGATGCCGGCGTCTTGGAGTCTTGTACATAGGGTGCGGTGGGAAATGGTATCGAAGGAGGCCAAGACGTCCAAGAGAAGGAGAACTGCAATTTCTCCTCGGTCAAGGAGCATGCGGACATCATCTGTGGCAGCGAGGAGGGGCGTTCTGGTACTGTGGTTACATCAGAATCCAGATTGGGAGAGTTCCAGGATGTGGTTTGCTTCGATGAACTCACAAAGTTGGACATTGACAGCCTACTTGATGACCTTGGCTGGGGAAGGGGAGCAGAGAGAGGGGTCTAAAGTTCTTGTTTCCATTAAAATAGCAGAAAGGTTAAGCCACATTTAAAAATCTACAGAAAACTTAAAAAAGGCAAAATTGTAGAGGAACATTACCAACTTCAACAAAAAAAAAATATCCCCATCTAGATAATGATGTTTACAAGCAGCCAGACAAACCATGCACCCTGTTTTTCTAGTAGGGGGAAGCAAAAGAAAATGTATTTCACATCGTTTTAGACAGATAGCTCAAGCGACATTGATCCTTCGACAAGCACAGCTGAAAAATCAATCAGCACCACCGTCTTTTTTAGTGAGAGGTCGAAACAGAGGCGGGAGATGGTTCAATCCCAACCAGTACCCAGGAGAGATAACCACATAATAACAGACGTACAGATGGGGGGACCAGAACTAATCCCAATCTACAATTTCTCTAAAAGAGAACTTGACCCAGATGAATTGAAGGTATTAATTAAGGGACTGTCTTTTGTCCCTGCGACTAGACCAAATTACATGCAAATTCGATTTGCAAGCACTACAAGCACTACAACAAATCTTTAGAAAAATGTGTCTGACATATTTTTCATAGGGACGATGTCAGCACAAGAAAGGAATTACTCAGGATTAGGAGACCCTTTGAATTTGTATCCACCAGCAGCCAATATGCCCATTGAACTACAAACATTTGAAAGAACTACCCTGAGAGATTTTGATAAGATGAAAAAGAAAAAGAAATACATCAAATACAATCTCTCCAAGGAAGAACATCAAGCACTTATAAGACTAAAACAAGACCAAAAGATAATCATATAGCCAGCCCTTAAGGGCAGTGGAATTGTGGTTATGGATAAAGAGAAATCTGAATAAGAAATTCAATAACAATTGTTCAAAGAATAACACTACAGAAAGATTCAAGACAATCCAAGTCAGATGATACTTGCAAAAATCATGGAACTATTCAGTGAAGGTAAACGAGAAGAATGGGTACCCAACAAAGAATAAAGATATCTATACAACAAAAACCCAAGGACTCCTCTTGTATACATCCTTCAAAAAATACACAGAGGTTCATTGAATCCACCAGGAAGGCCAATCAATTCATCCGTTAATTACATCCTGGAACATCCAGCACAATTATGGATGTATTTCTCAAACCACTAATTAATTTATTTTATTTATTTATTTGGTGTTTTATATGGCGCAAAATTGACCCAGAGTAGGGTATCAGAGCGCTTTACATTTACATATCAAGAAACAGTTGAGTTACCAGTCAAGTCAACAAACATCAGTAGTTATACATTGTTTTTGAGGAAAACATTAAGGCTTAATATACATATGTATGATCCACAACTAGGTTAAAGTTCGATGAGAATTAGCATTCGTAGGATCTTGGCAGATGAATGAAAAGGAGTGAACTGTTGAGATTATGGGAGATAGTTACTCATATAAAAAGATTTGGCTTCATGTTTAAAAGTGGAAATGATTCTAGGGGCTGCACCCGAGAAAGCTCGGTCAAAAGTTATTTTCTTATGGAAATGGACTGGTTTCAATAGTAGGTCTTCCTGATTCCCAGAGAGATGGCATCCTTATAGTGTGATTTTCTGAACTAGGTACACTGGTGTGTTGTGATGTATCGCTTTGTGAGTGATACATGCTATTTTTAGATTTATTCTTGCTTCGTACAGCAGCCAGTTAAGCGCCTTTGGATGGGGGTGATGCGTTTGAATTATCTGGAGCTGGTTATAAGTCTTGTGGCCGTATAGAGACAGGCTATCAGAGGGGCTGTTGAGATCTTGGGAAGACCAGCTAGAGTTGTGCATCCATACTCGATCCTTGATATTTCATGTGCCTGGACTGCCGTTTTCAGGTCTGAATTGTTTAAGAAAGGTTTCAGTTTTCTTAGGTAACTTAAAGGGAACCGGGTGTTTTTTGCCATCATGTTAATATGTGATAGCCTGTTCAGATTTTGTCTAGTACAATTCCCAAGGATTTAATAGATTCACAATCCTTGGAGTACAGTTTAGTACTGTGATCAGATTTGTCCATTCTAGGATGATATGTAGCGCTTTTCTGGGGGAAATTAACAGGAATTCGGTTTTATGTGGGTGGAGCTTCAGGTGATTACTGGCTAACCAATGGATGGTTCTCTTTAATGCTTTGTTCATGATGCTTATCTCTTCTGACAATGTGATCTTTGTTTTTTGTCCTCATTCATCTAAAGAATGCTCTGAATTCAAGAAGATGGGACTATTCAAACCTGTAAGTGATCGAAAAAAGACACCCGGTCACTTCGTACTGGAGGATGGGTAAGTTAGATTATACCCCCTGGGGTCAATTATCAGAATAGCCTACCTTGATTGACCATATCCCCTATTCTTCTACAGGCTGGTGCTTATGAACTTTTCTTGACACCTGTCATATCGGCCTGCTGAGAAAGTTCGTAATCATTGGACCGATAAGTGGGTACGTTACAGTTTTTACAAGGAAAAGAAACAGAAAGAGACAGGGCTCGGATCAACTATGTGAAGACAGGAAACAGAATGAGTATGAGTATTAAGACCACCGGAGGGAACGTTTTTTTATTTATTTATTTATTGAATTTATAGAGTGCACTGTCACCTGAACAGGCATCCTGGCGCTATGGATAAGGAGTGAAAAGTCACACAGTTATAGCAAAAACGCTACTGATCCTTCGGCTATAATTTGGGAAACAGCCAAGTTTTCAATCTCCTTCTAAAGGGTAGGAGTTCACTGATCTGCCTAAATTCCAGTGGAAGGGTGTTCCATAGTTTAGCCGCTGCAACCTCAAAGGATCTACCACCTGACCTAACTTTTTTAAATCTGGGTATCTTTACAAATTTTGCTCCTACCGAGCGCAGATGTGTAGTGAGAGCATACCAGTTAAATTTATTCTGTAGTGGGGTGGGACCCGCTCCATGTAGTGATTTGAACAACAGGCAGAGCGACTTAAACTGGATACGCCGTTTCATTGGTAACCAGTGGAGTTCTGCCATTAAGTTAGATTAGAAAGGCTAGAGACATATGCAGTAAACCAGGTGTCCCACAAATCCCCAAATTTTGTTTTTTTAGCTCGTTTATTAACTCGATCCAATTGTGAGATTCGCTGCACTGAGCCAATCCATTCAATTCTGGTGGGAGGAGAAGGGAGAATCCATTTGAAACATATCTACGTTTGCGCCAGAAGTATCCAAACAAAGAAGAGCACCTTCTGGTTATTAACTGTTAGATTTTCTGCCCCACTTGGAAACACCCCAAAAAAAACATCGACGGACTACGGGGAAACATGGCAGCCGCCTGCTAGAGCGGTCGTGGACTCTCTCCACTCGGGCGGAAAAAGTTGTGTACTCACATCGTTTGGATGTAGTTTGGATGTAATCGCGGTCGCGGGGGCCTTTTCTTGGTGGGCGCCTTGCCGCTCTTTCCTTGCCGTCTTTTCTCTGCTGGTTGCTTCTCCCCCAGAGTATCGCGCGGAGACCCGCGGTGGCAGCAGAAGCAGCCAGCCCGCTGTGAGGCGGAATCTGGGCGGAGGCTGCACAACAGATTGCTAGAGGTCGGCGCGTAGCTGAGAGGATTGGGTTCCAGGGAGACAGGAGCTCTCTCCTCGCTTCTACTGTGACCGAGAGGAAGAGCGGAGAGATTGTGGCAGTAGTGGTGCGGCACAAGGCAATGTGTGGACCCCTTCAATGACCGCAGTAAGGCAGAGGAGAAAGGGGCACAGGGTCAAACGCTGAAAAGGAGTGAGGGTGATTGTGGAGTGTTGCGGCCCTTAGGGGGCAAGGGGGGTCAGGGGAGTTGAGTGACACAGAGGAACTTGGGAAGAAAACAAGAGGCACAAAACTAAATAGATACACATTAGGGAGCCGGGGTCTCTGGGAGCAGAGCCTGTCCCCCACTGACACCCTACCCAAAACGCCCACACCAGCAACTCTGCAGCCTTATTCAAAACCTCAAATATGTGACTCCTTACTGCAAAAGAAAAAGCTACAAACAGACCAGTCGCTACCCACAGAGAGGAAAAAAAGCTGTCAGGAGTAAACCAGGCATACAAAATAAACTGACTAGCTCCCGGGTCACCCCTTCTCTGCGAAACATACTTTAAAGTGCAAGCAAAGAAATACGCTCAAGCCTCTTTTGAGTCCACTTCCCTCACAGCTTGCACTCTTGAGAGTAGTACTGTTTCTATACATAAGATTCCAGAAAGAGCTGGCGGGGCTGAAAATATTAAAGTAGCTGTATGAGTTATGGAGCCAAGGAGTGAAACCATCTCGCTAGCGAATAGGTTCTCTACTTTAGCAGAAATTGAGCCAATGCCAATCTTGACGCAAATGACAAAAGGCTCAGAACAAGTTTCAATCCAACAAAAAGCAGCCAACCTCAGCATTGATCTTTCTTCTAGTCCCAGGCAAACCCACAGCTTGGACATATCACGGAGTCTACCACTTGAGCATAGAGAGGGTCTGAGAATGCAAGATTCAGATTCTAGTTCTTCGATCCACCCTCCACTGAGACTCTGCTATCTACCCTAATATCAGAGATGAGCGAGAAATTTACTACATCAGAAATAACCAACAAAAGGTCCAAGGGGTTTGCGAAACACTCAAACAAAAATTTAACTAAATAATGGTAAGAGTGGAGGCGGTGGAAACAGCGTTTGAAGACGTCTCAAAACAAGTAGAGAAAAACACAGCGGAGATCCTGAAACTAAATCATAAGGACAGAGCTTTGTCAGATAAGCTCGAAAGTTTAGAGAATAACGCTAGAAGAAACAACTTAAGAATTTTAAACATTCCAGAAGATCTTGAGGAGGGAGACATCAAGTCCTTTGTCGTCAACCTACTAACCGAGCTCCACCTGGAGATTGAGAAACAGTCCCTGGAAAGTGACATCCTGAGAGTCCACCGAGACCCCTTCACCAAAAAACCCAGAAAGAAAAATCCCAGAAAAATCTTAGTAAATTTCAAAACATATCAAATTAAAGGAAAAATCTTAGTAGGGGTCCTTAGTAAGGGAGTATACAACAAGGGGACTGCTGTTTCCCGAATTAGGTCAGACATTTCACTTACCACTCAGGATAAGCAGTGGGAGTTAGGAAGTATATACAAGAACTGAAGAACCTTGGCGCTACCGCCAGGGTACAATTCCCCGCCTCCCTGAAGGTTATGTGGGAAAACAAAATGTACAATTTCAGAGACCCAGATGAAGTTAGGCCCTGGATTGACCAGATTAAGTGCGCATCCAATTGAGAAATCACTAAACTATTCCCGCCGTCTTGAGAGGGAGAGAGTCCGAAAGGGAGGTACCCAAGTATGCCTCCAAAATTGAGGGAGGGTTCACCAGGGTGGGAAGGGGTGGGGGGGCACAGAAAGAAAAACAAAAAGCACAGGGGCGGTTTTTAAGCACAGGGTGGTGGAGCATAGGGGGGAAAAATAAAAAAAAGGCCTCATTCATAAACAACACTTCCGAAACTTTAATCTTGCTACAGGGAATATGTGTAAACAATATACTTCTTTATGACAGACTTGGGTAGACCACACAATTTGAGAATTCTATCCTGTAACGTGAATGGGCGAAGATTTCCCCCCCAGAAGAAGAAACAATTTAGAATATCTCTGTCTTGTAAATTACGAAGTTCTTCTCATTCAGGAGTCACATTTAGTAAAAGAAGAGTGGGTAGAGTTACTTAAAAGCCAAAAATGGATAGAACATTGTATCTATACAACACAGACTTCTCCCACAAGAGGAGTTAGTATTATTTAAAAAAAAACACAACTCAAGCAATCCTTGGGAAAGTCACCGTAGATTGACATGGCAGGTGGGCAATTGCCAGGGAAAAATCAGCAACTCCTGGTTCACTTTTGTGGGCTACTATGGTCCTAATACGGATGACCCGTCCCATTTACAAGCGATATTTCTCCAACTAGTAGACGTAAATGATTCCATCATAATGGGAGGGGATTTTAATGTAGCTCTAGATCCCACACATGATTCCACATCTAAAAGAGCTGCAGGGGCCACGCTACAAACATGTAAAGATTTGAAACAATTAATGGCAGACATAGGGCTTCTGGGCATATGGGGGTTTAAGAGATCTAAATCTGAGACTTTGGGGGGAAACTATTAATTTCCATTACAAAAAAATCTGGTCACCGATTTAGGATCAACTTCTTCCTAGTAGACCGCACAACTAGTAAGGCCACGACTCAGGTTACTCACCTTCCAGAACATTTATCTGACCCCTCAGCTGTCCTCTTGGATATTGTTTTATCCAAGAGTCCCCCTCCGCGCAGATGGGCACTAAATCGTACAATACTTCTCAAACTATTAGTCATTGACAGTTTAAAAAAAGAAACAAACAAATTCTTTCTAATCAACACAAACTCCCCACCACTTCGTATACTTTGGGACACATAAAAGGCCTTTTTGAGAGGCCTATTAACCTCTCTCTCAATAGCCCAAAATAAAAAGACGAGGGAGGAAATTGAATCATTAGCCGCAATAATACTGTTAAAACAGGCGTTATTAGAACATGTGCCAAACGAGCCAAACAATATACAAAAACTATCCATAGCTAAAAATGAGTTAGCAGATTATTTAGAAAAAATAACAACAAAAAATGGGAAGCAAGCAGGCTGTCTCACCACGAGTATGGTGAAGGATGCAGTAAACATCCTCGCATGGAAAGCTAAAGCAGACCACGCCAGGAATATGGTGAAGAGCCTTAAGTGCCCTATCACTGGAGGAACCACTACAGAGGACACAGAGATTGAGGAGGCTTTTGCTCGTTTCTTTCTAAATGTCTACTCAGAAGATCTAACTCGGAGCGAAGAGCATATTGAAGCTTTTCTATCGGACCTACAACTCCCCACATTATCGGACTCTGACAGAGATAACCTGAGTAACCAAATTACTCTTAAAGAAGAACTAGCATAATTTATGCTCCAATTATTTATTTCAGCTTTTACCTCTAACTTGGAACTCCCCTCATCCTGGAACGAAGCCACTATCACAATCATTTTAAAACCAAACAAAGATCCTTGGGTCTGTGAAACTTACAGGCCTATCTCCCTCCTGAACTGTGACCATAAAATATATACTCAGATCCTAACAAAACGGCTGGACAAAGTAGCTAGGTCTATAATCCATCCAGCTTAGAAGAGTTTTATGAAGGGGAGGAACCTATATGAATTAATGCATGATCTTATACGAGAAATCGACCTGGCAAATTTGTATCAGATCCCATTAGCAATTGTTAGACCTGGCACCTTGGCGTGAGTCTTCCTTCCACTTTTTGCTGATGTGCCTCAGATGTTTTGCTGGTATTCGATGCTCAGGGCACTGCGCCACGGCCAATCCGTGCCGCAGTGCAAGTGCTCCCAATGTAAAGTGTATCCGTAATTGATTTCCACGATTGGCTTATTTGGTTTACTGTCAGTCCCCAGTAACGTGCATGAGTAGTGCCGGGGCTTGTAGATTCTAATGCCGCTAGTGGGCTTGCAGCGCTGGTTGCACGACCCACAGAAGCGGCCTCGTAACATGTGTCTCGGGTCCGCCATTGCAGACCCGGCGTACAGTCTCGTACTGTCATGCTGACTGCGCAAGTGCCCACACTTGCCAGTCCCTAAACCTTCCCTTAACTTCATATCAGTCACCCCTATGGTAGGCCTAGGGGCAGGGTGCGTTGTAAGGATAAGGTAGGACAAGCCTAGAGTGTGGCATGTCCTAATAGTGAATTACCGCCCTTTTCGTTCTTCACTGTTGAAGGGCTACCTGTTCTCTTAGGCCAGATGAGCTGCCGGAATTATTACACGCTATAGTCCCGGCAGGCTCAGGGAACACGGTGGCAGGTCAAGTTTAGTATGCCTGAACTCAGAATGATAAAATACTTCCGTTAGTAAGGTGTATTTTAATATCCTGTGTTTGCAAATGCTACTTTTAGAAAGTTAGCCTTTGCTCGCTTAACTATTTCAGCCCGCCTCTGCCAAGATGTGTATCTGTTGTCTGAGTTTGTGTGAGTGACAGGGCTGGGGAAGTCCCGGGGACAGTCTGGGGCTCCAGGTGGTGAATGGGGTGCTTACACCAGGATGGGTGGGCGGAGTAGTCCTTGACTCTGAATAGGGTTGTGCTCCACCACCACAATGCTGGCTCCACCTCCTGGGGAGCCTCTGATGTCCCTGCCCTGCACCCTGAAAGAAGACGGCAGCTTCCTGTAAACAGAGTACTTCAAAACCGGGTTGAACCAGGCTCAGGCCCCCTGGCCTGCAAAGACTAAAGAATCTCAGTATAAATATAGGAGCTCAGCTCCTGCAAAACAGATCAAGTTTTGACCACAACAAACCTCTGCCTGACTAGAAGGACCAAGAGAAGCTGAAGGACGGAAACCAGTCTTTATCCTGTAAGACTGGCCTGCAGTGGTGCCTTGCTGAGAAAGGAGAGGAAAGGACCAGATAGGACTTTGAAGACTTGTGCCTGAAACGATCTCCAAGGGCTTGATCTTGAGCTTGCCCCCTGAACGGAACCCCAGGACCATTGGGTTGTATTCTGCTTTTGCCCGTCTGCTGTTGGGCCTTAGTTCTTATTCCCTCGCTGGAGTTGTGACTCGGGTGCCTTCGCCCCTCCCAAGGTCGTGACAGCTCGGAGCCTGGTCGCCACGCCGCAGAGAGCCCCACTCATCCCTGAGTCACTCTTCGCTCCAGTGCCGGGCCACCCGCTCTTCTGTCACCTCGCCTGCTAACGGAGCGCGTTGTGCGCCTCTCATCTTCTCCAGCCGGAATCTGCACGGAGCGCATTCCATAGCCTCGGACGGTCCGTACGTCGATACATACCCGACTGTATCGCTTTGCCCTCCTGCATACCAAGGCTCGTGTCGCACCTCAAGAAAGGCCTTCCGTACGTGGTACCGGAGGCCTGGTGCTACACCCGTCTGCCCGAGAACGCGACGCCCCTCACAGATCCACGAGTACAACCTGGCGTGCTAAGAAGTAGTGCGCCCCGCAGGCCTGAACGGCGCCTCGCCCCGTGAGCTGCATCGACCCGGGATCACCACAACCCTCCACAGTCCTGCTCACCCACCTCGCTCCTCGAGGGGGCTCCGAGCCGGAGAGATCCTCTGGAGAACCGTCGGCCTTGTCCCGGGTCCGCCCTCACCAGTAGCCGCGCCGGAAACACCTTGGACTACCACAAGCAAGGTACACTTGAACTCCGTCTCGAGTTCACATCGGATCCAGGGCCCACAACGTTCTGTTTTCCCTGTCATCGTACCTTGATGAACCACGAACATTTAAAGACTAATTGCCTATTTAAATCTGGTGGCCTCAAATCGATAAACGTTATATGGTCTTGTGTTAATTCTGCATACGAGTATATCTTGTATATAAAGTCCACGTATTTTTGATACAACCTTACGACTGGTGTCCATTTGTGGTGGGTCAGTGGGTTTACTGTGCGTGATCATAAATGCTTAACTAACTATCGCCCTGAGGATTAGCCTTGTCTGCTTGCGCCACACTACCTAGAGGGTGAGCAGGGGTTATTCGAAGGGGTAGTTCCCTTACCCTGACTAGAGGAAGAGGCCCTTGCTGGTCACAAGTGCATACCTGTGCCAACCAGAGACCTCTGATTCTAACAGCAATTTTGACCTTTGACACAGCAAAAGCCTTCGAAAGGGTCAGCTCGCCCTTTTTAATCAAGGCGATTGAGCGTTTTAACCTAGGAGAAAACTATGTAGCAGCAGTGAGGGTCCTGTATAAAAGTCCATCTGCCAGGGTACTTGTCAACGGCAACTTAACAGAACAAATTAAGATCTCCAGAGGGACACGTCAGGGTTGTCCCCTTTCGCCTCTCCTGTTTAACATGTATATCGAACAACTAGCATGTAAACTAAGATCTTGCCAGGCCATTTCTCGCTTTAATTGTAAAGGTTGGGAAAAGAAAATAAGCCTATATGCCGATGACCTCATGATTTTGACGGAAACACTGGAGCACCCACTCCCTAAGATATGGGAACATCTGGAGAATTTCGGGAAAGTGTCCAGTTACCTAATTAACCTTCAGAAAACGGAGCTAATGACCTGGAATTCCTCCTATAAGAGTGACCTTTTAAAACATCAAGTAAGATACCTTGAGTTCCAACTAGTTGGAAATCTGGATAAGATAGCGCAGGTGAATTTTGACAAAATAACAACTAGTGTGAGACAGCAGCTACAGGTATGGGAGACCCTCCCACTTTCAATCTTGGGTAGGTCTAACCTGTTAAAAATGTCAATCTTACCAAAATTCACTTTTTTATTTGACTCTATCCCCCTAGAATTCCCTAAAGTTTGGTTTAGAAATGTACAGGGACTATTTTCCTCTTTTATCTTGGAAAAAAAATCCAAGAATCTCCCAGAAGAAGCTTAGGAGAAAAAGAGTCCATGGAGGTATAGCTACCCCGGATATATATTTATATTACTGTGCCTTCCACTTGAAAAATTGACGCCACCTTTTAAATAACAGCTCAGCCTTCTCTCCACTCTTCAAGGCCTTAACAGCTACCAACAGATCCCATGCTGACTTCTTCCTCTTAAAGTTTGGTCATCCCAAATTCTTTAAAAAAGTTAGGTTGAAGATTCTCTTAGCCGCAATCAAAGTTTGGTATCAGGTGAGGACTCTACTGCGCATACCCTACTACAATGATGAACCAGCGATATGGGACTCCCCAGGTACCCCGGTATGCCTTCTGGATTCACTTGCACTTCCCCTTGGAAATCTGGGATAATTAAGTGGGGGCAGTTAATTGTGGATAATGATTTAATCCCATGGCAGTGCTTATCTAAACTATCAAACAACTTGGTTTCAAAATTCAAGTACTATTAGATCTCGAGCTGGTTAAAATCAACCGGGAAGGAGACAGTAGGGAACCGTGATGTGGTGGAACAAATATGTACAAGATCCACAAAGCAGAAAGAGGTGTCAGCAGGGTACTGACTGACGATTGAGACCGGGAAGGAGAAAACAAATCCATTCTCAGAGAGTAGGAAGAAGGACCTGCAGGGCGAGGACCTCGAAACTTTAGGACAAGTATCTATGTCTATCTTGTGGTCCATGTGAAAGCTGCATCACTAAAGAGAAACCACCTTTTCACTCTCCACAAGGCATATTGGACGCCGCAGAAACTATCAAAGATGGGAAACGCTGTGACAAAGAAGTGCCCAAAGTGTGATGAGAATTACGTGAACGAGGTCCATATGTTCTGGCAGTGCCCTTCAATTCAGCTTTTCTGGAAGCATGTGAGTAAGATCATTTCCAATATTATGGGTAGAGAGGTCGGGTTGACTGGAACTCCAGTTATTTTTGGGATGTGATCTTCATGTAAAGCTTTGTGTCATCTGCATATATGTGGAACAAGATGTTTGCTTGTTGTAAGGTTTTTGTGAGTGGCTCTACATAGAGATTGAATTATGCTGGGGATAGAGTTGAGCCCTGAGGAACTCCATTCGCGTTACTGGATGAAGCTGATAATGTTTGGTTGACTATGAAAAGCTGCGATCTGTTCTGTAAGAATGAACTAAACCATCTTAGGACTGTACCATCTAATCCCATCCTATTTTCCATGCGATCTAGTATTTTGGCATAGTTTACAGTATTGAATGCCGAAGAAAGTTCAAGCAGGACTAGAAGGCAGGTTTTGTTGCGGTCGAGGGCAAGTAGAGCATCATCCACAATGTGCAGAATTGCTGTTTCCGTTCTATGGTTTGGTCTAAATCCTGATTGGAAGTCACTCAACAGATCTGATATATGCTGGCTCAATTGTTGTTGTACACATTTTTCCAGGATTTTGGCTAGCATTGGAATGTTTGTAACTGGTCTGAAATTGTTAGGTTCAGCTTGGTTCTCTGTTGGTTCTTTTACATTTGGAGTGACGCCCTGTTTTTAGGCAGTCCGGTATTGAGCCTTGTGCTAGCGAAGCGTTACTGACCTTTGTCCATGAGGGGATGAGCAGATGGTTTATTGTAGACCAACACTTTGCCATTAGATGATCATTGTTGGGATCATTTGGTTTAGTGGCCGAGATGATCTTTGCAATGTCTCTATCATTAATGGGCTTGAATTCAGACCGTCCGGCATAGTTTTTAGGCGTTTCCAGCTCTGATTGAGATTGATGCTCATCTGGGGTGCTCTTAGAAATCCAGAGGCATTCAACTGCTTTTTTGAGCTCCACTTTCATCGATTTGGCTTTGGCAGTGAAGAAGGAGGATAAATCTTCACTGCTTACATTCAATTTTGTAGTTGTTGGTGCAGATTTGGACGTTTTATTGGATTGATCTTTTAGCAGACCGAAAAGCTTCCTAGGTATGTTTTTTGCATTATCCAGTTCTTTCCTGAAAAAGTATTTTTTTCAATTTAGAATACTTTTATTGTATGTTTTTCTGGCATGTCTAAGTTGAATTAAATCGGGTGAGGAAGGGTGTTTTCGCCATTTCCGCTCTGTGAATCTGAGTGAGCATCTTTCTTCATTGAGGGTGCCGTTAAACCACAGGTTTTGTCTTCGTCAGGGATACTTTTGAATTTTAACGGGGCTATGTCTTCAATAATATTCGCAATTGTATTGTTGTAGTACTCCTTGAGGTCACTAACGTCCAACATATAACTAGGAGGTTGCAGTTCTATCTCACAGTGTGTTGGGTTGTTATACATGTTGAGCCCTCTAGTGTCACTAATCCATTTTCTGTGATGGTCAGAACAATCGCAGGGGTGATTTCAATGTTATGAATAACTTTTTCTTTAGCTATGATCATGTCTAGGGTAGAGCCTTTGGAGTGGGTTGGAAGATGACATTCTTGGACCAGCGACTGATCCTCGAGGAAGGCTTTGATTGTATTGATCTGATTATCCGTCCTTCCAATGAAGATTGAAGTCTCCCAAGAAAATATCATTGATGTGAGGAGATGAGTTTGCTGTGATGATTTCTATCAGCGGATCTATCAACCTGGTATTTTTTGCCTTGGGGGGTGGTAGAAAGTGTGAAATTTGCAGTTTTGATTGTCAGAGGATCCTACGGACAAACAGGGATATTCACAAGACACCAGGGGGTCAGATTGTATTTTCGGAATGGCAATGTCAGATCTATATATACAGGCGATGCCTCACCCTTTTTTTTATTGTCCTGTTTAGTCTCATAATGCAGTAGTTTGGCGGGCTAGTAGAGCTAGGCATGGGGAAGAAGAGTCAGATAGCCATGTTTCTGTTAGTATAGTTACTTCAATTTCCTGGTTTAGTATAAGGTCGGCTATATCTGCCGCATGTTTCTTTGCTGATCGACAATTTAGTAGAAAACACCAAATGTGTTTGTGTGTTTTGATTGTTGGTGAGTCTTGCTTTTCAGGAAATATTAGCACATTTTTTAGGTTGACTAACACTTCGAATGAATCAATATGAAAAAACTGGAAAAATGTTGCAGGATTGCAAGAACTCCGGAAGATGCCACTAATTGCACTGGACAGGAACAGAAACATCTGTGAAAGCTTGATCAGGGCAAATACAAGCAGGAAAGTAATGACATCCAATCCATCCATTGACATGATGTTGAATTTATAACCCACCAAAGGTCACCACAAATGTGGAAATTGCTTGTCTTGTCGGACCACTATTGAAGGAAAGAAATTCAGATACAACTGCATTAAAATAAACAATTTAGAGTTAACATATTGCAATTCAAAATCTTTTGTATATTGCGCTATCTGCTCATCAGCTTAGTCTATGCAGGCAAGGCCAACCAAGAAATATGCAAAAGCATTGTACAGCACGAATCTAGGATCCAAAGCAAGGTCATAAATAGACCAACACAGTATAGATTTTAATAATTTCACCACATATATCAAGTGGACAGTACTCTGACATGTAAAGGCTAACAATCCAGAACCCATTTTTGTTTGAACTAGCAGAACAGATGATACTTCGCTTGCGCACCACTACAAATGGACTCAATGAGCTAGCAGAAAAGGATATTTTATTGCCTGAAACCATTATACCAGAGAAGCTCTAGGGAGACAACATTACCGGTATATATATATATAAAAAAGAAGGCAGAAGAGTGTACCCACACTTACACTAAGGCCACACAAACAGCTGAATCCTAAACAAGAAGAGACAGGTATTGGGAACATTAGAGAAAGTTTAGCCATATAGCACAATGAGAACAACTATTTAGATTCAACAGAGTAAGAACATGAAAGTCAGAAACCACCTAGTGTAACAAACATGACTGGACATCAACACATCACCTAGGCAATAAGATGCAGACACCAAAAGTCTAAGAAATATAAACATGTGTTTATTCTATGAATCTTCAATCTATGGAGCAATATGTCCTTTAAATTTACATGTGGTATTTGGAGAAAGGGTGGATAAGGCAAGAGACAAACTAATCACACATCTAGAACTATACTGAACATATTGGGTATAAAACACAAGTTGTTTAATGTCAACGATTGAAAAGTGTGAACTTAACCCAAGTGTGTATCACAATTGCTAATTTATACAGACAAATCAATTTCTATGTGTGTCACCCACTTGTAGATATTAAGAAATTGGGAGCACAAAAAGAATGAGTGTAAATTCCACATTGAAATACCCAGAGCGAGACCTCAGGATATCATTTTTTCCCCAGACACATTCATTTTGTCTCTTACAATAACGGCATAGACATTCAGAGTGTCCCTACATTCACAAATTGGTTAATACAAATATTGCTAATAACCAACTCTGGTCCCTCCCTCACGTAAGGCAAGAACAGGCAACTGCATATTCTACTCCTTAGCGCTCTTCAATTTAAACTACATCACCCAGAAGGACATTGGTGTGCACTAGCAAAAAAAACAGAGATGCACAATAACATGGAGCCAAACTACCGCCATTCAGCTTTGCATATGCCCTTCATAAAAGGAATTGAATATAGTGGTTCCCCAAAAAAGCATTTATAAGTATCAAAGCATATTACAGAGATCCAAAAACCTGATACGTATATACACCCCCCAAAAACAAAGCCACAATCGAACTTCATGTTTGCTAATCACAGCACGACATTCCAAGTAGCTTTACAACCAGGAAGAATGACACACTGCAGGAGATTCACTGACCCTGAATGCCAAGATATAAGGCAGGCAAGCATATACTGTATGCCGCCACAGACAGAACATATTCATGAGTGGAATCCAACAGGGAAAGGTTGGAATAATAAATAACCAGTTCCCTTTGCCTGCCCTTATTGAGCCCTCAAGTACCTTGACTAGGGCAGCAATTGCATGGTGAACACATAAACCAACCAGCGGTTCATGCTAATATAAAGGCAGTGCGTTAGCTCAAAGAGCAAGGTACGTACAAGCGCAGCTTGTACAGAACACTGATAATCTATTCTCTTCTACAACTTTGTGCCCAAAATGCAAAGAATAATTCATCCCCCTATGTTTCTTAGAGGCAAATACAGCACCTCTGAAAAAAAGCATTGAGTCTACACCCAAAATAGGAACATGATTGGTATCTAATATAAATTAAAGAGCCTAGTGTGGGATTCCCTAGATCTCAGGCGCCATGAATCTCTTTTTATTAAAAGAAAAAAGAATTGTTTTTTCTTATTCACTGTACAAATTTGGTACCCATACATACACATGTTTTATTTCCACATGTAGTATCCTCATAAAGCATACAGTCAGCCCTCAAGAAGACCTTCAAGACTAAGGGCAGGCCCATTGTGAAGGTCAAAACGTGTTGGCGTACTACTATTGCAGCCAGGGGGCGCATATGCCCAAGAATGTTGTCACAAAAGGGAAAATCAGAATGAATAGTGTTATCCTCTATTATCATTGTGCAAAGACATTCTTCGCTTTTAACTCACCCACATAGGGCCACATGATATCCAGAGGATTCAAATGCTTAAGGGGTCATGAAAACACATAATCTATTGAATCTCTGCCTGAATCTTTCAGTTAGACACATATATTCAAATGTTATGCTTTCACATGTACTATATATTTTTAATTGAGTAGTTATTAAATGTATATTTAATTTGTATGATGTGTTAAATGTGTACATATTATGTGTCTTCACACTTTTAAGGACATTAAGAGAAATTGGATTGATGTAAAAATAGACATGGATCGATTGATGAATCAATATTTGTCTTATGCATGGTTATTGTCCGTGCTCATATAGCTGCTGTCGTGAGATAAGGGATACACATATATGATTGAAAAAAGTCTAGAGAAATCCCAGAGTGGAAGGATAAGGAACACATGAATGCTTAAATTGCCTGTTCAGGACATGTGTAGGGTACACGTTTCATGAATTAAAATACAGATTTATTGTATGGGGGTTACTTTTGTTGTACATTCACTTCCTAAAAGTGGCATTTTCACACCCACAATTTAAAAACCACCGTTACTAAAATGTGTGTTATTAAATTCTGAGTTCAGATAGCCTAGACTCAATTTTTCCATCTTGTCCAATGAAAAGTTACACTTGTAAGATGTTACAAGGCAGTTCCCATGTTAACCTATGGAACAGACAGCCTTTCAACAGATAAAACAAATGCATAATATTTCACTATCAGGACATGTAAAACACACCAGTACATTTTCTACCTTTCACATTCACTGCCCCCTGCTAATAGGAGTACCTTGAGCCTACCCTAGAAGTGACTTACATGTAAGAAAAGGGAAGGTTGGGCCCTAGCAAGTGGTTGCATTTGCAAGGTCGACATGGCAGTTGAATACTGCGCCCACAGACACTTCAGTGGCAGGTCGTAGACACATTTGAAAGGCTACTGGGGTGGGTGGCACAATCAGTATTGCAGGCCCACTAGTAGCATTTCATAAACAGGCCCTGGCATGCTCACTGAACTTTACAAGGGAATTACAAGTGAATCAAATATGCCAATCATGGAAAACCAATAAGAATCACAATTTAAACAGAGATCAAATGCCCTTTAGCACGGATCAGCAGTGCTAAAGTGCCCAGAGTCCTACAGCTAACAAAAACAGGTTCAGAACAATAGAAGGCAAAAAGATTGGGGATAAACCTACAAAAAGGGCCAGGTCTAACACATCGCAACAAAAAACCGACAATAGAAGGACATGGACGCCCGCATAAAGTGGGAGACCTTGCAATTCTATTTATTCACTGGTCAAGCAAAGGCGTTACCCATAATGCCCTGCGAGACATTGCTTGTACGTATTCCTTCTGCTTGTGGTGTACCAGTCTGGGCAGGTGCATCACCAATGTAAAGGAGTACTGTTTGGGACTACAGGAGTTGCAGCAGCCCTCCAGGTCTATTTAAAAACAAAATGACTCATAGGTCTCCTGGGTCATTGAATCCATGGCCCAGGAATTCTTTTCTTGGTTTTGAACCACTCCAGAGCTGGAGTATTGTGCTCTAGAGTTCGGAAGTGCAGGGACCTCCAGTGAGTGGTCCCATGGTTCCATCTTATGTGGTGTAAAAGTGTAAGGAAAAAACTCAGACCCGTGGTATGTTGATTTTCAATGCTTTATTGAAAATATTGTTAACAATGATATTTGGTAAATATGATTTTTTATTGACAATAATGATTGCATTGCATCAGTGATATGATAGTGATTTTGTAACATGTCAATATTGCTCTTAGAATAGGGTGAGCCTTGACAAAGCCTATTAGCTTGATTTATATATTGATGTGGTAACCCCTTGACAAAGCCAAAGGTCTTGCCGTATATTAAAATGTGGTGACCTCTTGACCAAGTCAACAGATCTGTTTATTTAAATCGTATGCAAAAGTAACAATTGATGGACGGAATGCTAGACAATGCAGACATTCACCCCCAGTCACAAGGATCTGGGTTTAATCTATAATTCTTGTGCTCACCACACCACCCCAATTTGGACCCAGCCATATGCAAATCAGCTTTGACCCTGTTCCTTTTGGAAACAGTCTAGCCCGAACTGCCAAGCCAGGTCCTCCATGGACCGGAAACAAGCATCCTGGGACCGGTTTCAGGGCATCACCCTTCATCAGCCAGGCTAGCTAGAATCCAGTGGTATAGTGAGCACTGGACCCACGTCTGGGCATACCCTTCCCACATAGGGCGACATATGCAAAGGAAATAATTAATGGACGGAATGCTGGACAATGCAAACATTCACCTCCAGTCACAAGTATCTGGATTTAATCCATCATTCTTTTGCTCACCTCACCACCCCAGTTTGGACCCAGCCATATGCAAATCAGTCTTGAGCCTGAACTGCCAAGCCAGATCGTCCCTGGACTGGAAATAAGCATCCTGGGACTGGTTTCAGGGCCTCACCCTTCATCAGCCAGGCTAACTTGACTCCAGGGGTGTATTGCTCACAACATCACCCTAGTTTGGAACCAGCCCTATGCAAATCAGTCTTGACCCTGTTCCTTGTGGGAACATTCCAGCCCAAACTGCAAAGCCAGGTTCTCCCAGGACTGGAAATAAGGATCCTGGGACCGGTTTCGTGGCATCACCTGCAGGGTCAAGACTAGTTGCATATGGCTGAAATTGCATGGTGAGCAAAACAACAATGGATTTAGGCCCAGATCTCTGTACTGGGGTGAATGTATGACATTGTTCTGCATTCTGCCCATCAATTGTTCTTTTTGCATTTGTCACCCCGAGTGGGACGGGTATGCCCAGACGTGGGTCCTGTGCTCTCCATGCCACTGGAGTCAAGCTATCCTGGCTGATGAGGGCTAAAAGCCCGAAACCGGTCCTAGGATGCTTGTTTCCAGTCTGGGAAGAACCTGGTCTGGCAGTTTGGGCTGGACTGTTCCCATTGGGTGCAGGGTCACGAGACATTTGCATATGGCTGGATTCAAACTGGAATGGCATGGTAAGCAAAAAAACAATGGATTTAGGTCCAGATCTCTGTACTGGGGTGAATGTATGACATTGTTCTGCATTCTGTCCATCAATTGTTCTTTTAGTGTTTATTTAAAACAGCACCCCTATAATGTGATGGCCTATCTGGTATAGGTGGGGGTTATTGTGATTGTGAGGTTACCACATGTGACCACTAATGGTCAGATGTGAATTCAGAATGTGAAATAAATTCTGCCAGCCGGCTATATATATCTGACATCCAAAATCCTAACTGACGAAGAGCAAAACATCCTTAAGCTTGGACTCACTTTTTGCCCACAGAAAAACTTAGAGTTCACGCAGACTCGAATAGACCTCTTTAAGTTTATCCGCAAACTAAAACTATATAAATACTTCAAGTTAAAACCCCCACCTGGCAAACCAACGGCTGTTGATAGCACAGGAGATAGTATATTGACCTGTAGGGATCTGGCAGGCATCAGATCCTTGGAAGAACTGAGGCTTGAGATTAATGAGGATGATGAAATGAACTTGAGAAACACACAATTGGTAACGAAAATGGACGTGCAGCAAACTCACTTCGACTTTCATGCCTATAATGGGGACTGATGCTATAGACACCTTCTCGGAGGCTGTGATCCAAGATTTGAGGAAATTAAGGAGTACAATGAAATTCAATCATGTGAATCCAAATTTTTCCAATAAACAGCATTTGGCACTGAAATAATTATGTGATGACTCTTCTTTGGTATGCAAACCCTCTGATAAGGGAGGGAACATTGTTTTGCTTACTAAAATACAATATGAGAAAGAAGCGTTACGACAACTCAACGACTCTACCACATATATCAGAGTTACGGAATCTATCTACAACACCAGCATTAAAGCATACCATGACATGATCTTCAAATGGTATAATAGAGATATGCTGAATTGTGATGAACACCTTTTTCTGAGATGCTTGAATCCAATAACTCCTACATTTTATTACCTACCCAAGGTACATAAAGACTTGGTGAACCCCCCGGGGAGACCTATTGTTGCCTTGCTAGTTAGCCTCACAGAACATTTGTCTACATATATAGACTCTTTTCTTTCTCCACATGTGGTAAATTTGAAATCATATTTGAAAGATACTAAACATTTTTTGAACTGCATTGATAAATTTGAATGGCGAGAAGGGTATACCATGTTGGTCATTGATATTACCGGACTATACACCTGCATAGGACATGAGGATGGGCTGTTAGCCATTTCTTGGTTCCTCGAGAGCAGACCTGTAAAATATTTCGAGCACAATAAGATGCTGCTTGAATTCATGCAATTCTGTCTGGATAATAATATCTTTCTTTTTGGCAAGGAGTTGTTTAAACAGCTGACGGGTGTGGCGATGGGTACCTGCTCCGCCCCCAGCTTCGCGAATCTTTTCGTGGGGTGGTGGGAGGAGCAGATGGCCTGGTCACCCGGTAACAAGAAATGGAATGATCTCGTGAGGGGCTGGTATCGTTATATCGACGACCTCTTCATTATTATGGAGTGGTCAGTCGAACTAGCTAAGGAATACATTGAAGTATTAAACAACAATGATAACAACCTTAAGTTCTCAGGAGAAGTTAGCCAAACAGAGGTGAATTATTTAGATCTGACAGTATTCATTGAGAATGGCAGCCTGCAAACCAAACTTTTTCGTAAAGTGACCGCTGGGAATTCCACATTATATGCTACCAGCAGTCATCCTACCAGTTTGGTCAACAGTATACCTTACGGTGAACTGCTCCGGATTAAGAGGAACAATACCAACGATCAGGAATTCCGTAATGCCGCGGGTAACAGCATACAGAGGTTCAAAGCTAGAGGGTACAAAGATGGGGTACTCAGACAGGCTTGGAGCAAGGTAAGCAGGCTGGATAGAAAAACGCTGCTAGAAAACAAACAGGTGAAAACAAGAGGTGGAGAGTTTAGACTCATTACAACTTACTCCAGCAATGCTTCTGATCTTAAACGTATTATGCGGAAGCATTGGAACATACTGATGACGGACAACATTATAAAGAAAGATCTACCCTCTTACCCGTTGGTGACTTTTAGGAAAGCTAGGGCTTTAAAAGATTACCTAGTGCATAGTCACCATGAAGAGTTCAAACCCAAACCTAAGTCAGAACTCTTGAAAGGCTTCTCTCCTTCTGGTCGCTGTAAGGCGTGCAAGGTAAGTAAGCGGATTGTACAGTATAGAGTTCCTGGGATTCAGAAACCCAGAAGGATACAAAAATTCCTTACTTGTACCACGCCATATGTTGTGTACTGCTTGACATGTCCTTGTGGCAGGAGGTATGTCGGCAGTACTACAAATCCGGTGAAACTAAGAATTTTAGAGCACCAGAGAGCGATCCAGAATGCAGATGTAAGTTATCCTGTGGCCAGACATTTTGATCTAGAACATGCACGTAACAGGGACCTGTTATCTTACTTTTGTCTAGACTCTGTCCCCTCGAGTGTGAGAGGGGGAGACAGGTTACAGAAACTTAGACGACTTGAGTCGCGTTATATAATCGATCTGCAAAGTAAAATGCCTATGGGTTTAAACATGCACGAAGATTTGGGAGTTCACCTAATATGATTGACAAAATGAATTTGGTGGATGATTTCTGTATATTCTGAATTTTGCAACTATTTAATATGTAATTGATTCAAAACATGACTCGAACTATTGATGTAATGTATTTTTTGACATATGCATAGGGAGTGGACCATGGCCCATTCAGGGCAGGATAACAACACCGATTGGTATGTGGACAGGTGCAGACATTGATGTATCTAACATTATGTTTGCATTATAATAAGGGCTTACCCATTCAGGGTGAAACCTGTGGTTCAAAATTATATTGAATGTAACGTTCCTAAATCGAGACGATATGTTGTAGGGATGTCTATTCAATGCATACATTGTAATGACTATTTGACCCATTCCAATATGGCGACCACACTCTGCTATTGAGTCCTATCTCTTTGTCAATATGTCATGTGATGATTTTAAATGGCAGTTGTTTGCCGTGACTTTGATTCATTACTGAAGAAGGCCGAGTGCCGAAAGCGCGTTCTTTGAATAAATATTGTGTATATACCCTGGGAGTGCTGCTACCTCATTTTCCGCGTGAATGCGGTTTGGGACTTTTTGGAGCAGATATTACATGTCGGGTGCACCCCCGACAAAGCAGGCACCAGCCTTTGAGTGCGGGAGGCAGGTGTAAACGGAGCTGATATATATATATATATATATTCACTGAAAAAACCATAGGTTATAGACCATATATAGTTAGGAATTAGCATTTACAAAACCTTATTTTACTCACACAAAACCATTGAAATTCACATATATAGTTAGTTGCACTAACTATATATCGCGCATCCGCAATCCACTGCTGATCATGTCACATATTAGTTCATTCATGACATGGTCAGTGACATCACTGATGACATCACTGATGACATCTCAAATGACATCACTGATGACATCACTGATGACATCTCAAATGACATCACTGATGACATCACTGATGACATATCAAATGACATCACTGATGACATCACTGATGACATCTCAAATGCCATCACTGATGACATCACTGATGACATCTCATTTGACATTACTGATCACATCACTGATGACAACATCCAGTGACTGTATGTTTCTGTAAAGTTAAAATATGTCTTACATATTGAAGAATGAGTTCGATGTATAAGTGTCTGGATGAATTATTTAGTAGGTGCATGACTGACTGTATGTTTGAGTGATTAAATGTGTCTCACTGAGTGCATGGGTTAGTGACTAAACTTATATTTTATATGTATTTAATATAATTTTTTTATGTATATAAATTTTTTGAGGGAACGAATTTATCAACTATCATGCTGAAGAAGAGTGTGGGGAAAAAAAAACAAAGAGGAGGACTAAGAGGAAAGAACAATCAGTTCAAAAATACAATTGCTTTAAAGCATGAAGTGCTTTTCCACACATTTACATTTAAATAACCCATATTAGAACATACAAAATATCTACAGAGGAGACGGTGTACATTGAATTTTAGACTCTTCATTGGTACCTACATGTTGGTACTTACATCACCCACACAACACAACAACCGCGACGCTGTCACAGATATATATATTTTTTTGAACGTTAATTTCTCAAAATCCACTGGAGCACATATCTTGAGACCTAGCAAAGGCACATCGGGCAAACAGTCTCTACAATTTTGCCAAGTTTCATAGAAATCCATTCAGCCGTTCGAGCTAAAACTGAGTCCAACCGCCCTATGGAAAACTCAATGTTAAAAACACGTTTCGGGACCCCCCTTTTTTCTCGGCCCCCGCTTTACGAAACCCCCCCCAAACTTTCAGGGGACGCTCAGAAACTAAATGTGCCATTTTCCTGAACATTTCAGCCAATTCCGTCCATCAACGCCAAAGTTATTCAACATAGAATTTTCAGAAATCCCTATTCAAAAAAATCCTAACTATATATACCTACTGGCGACCGCCAGTAGGTAATATATATATATATTACCTACTGGCGGTCGCCAGTAGGTATATATAGTTAGGATTTTTTCTCTATGGGTTTTTTGAAAATTCTATGTCTAATAACTTTGGCGTTTGTGGACGGAATTGGCTGAAATTTTCAGCAAAATGGAACATTTTGTTTCTGAGCAGCCACTGGAAATTTGGGGGGAGTTGGTCCAGGGGGGGCCGAGAAAAAAGGGGGGTCCCAAAACGTGTTTTTAACATTGAGTTTTCCATAGGGCGGTTAGCCTCACTTTTAGCCCGAACGGCTGAATGGATTTGCACGAAACTTGGCAAAATTGTAGGGACTGGTAGCCCGATGTGCCTTTTGTAGGTCTCAATATATGTGCTGCAGTGGATTTTGAGAAAATAACGTTCAAAAAAAGATATATATCTGTAAGCGCGGACCAGGCAGCGCCCCGGTACGCGTACTTGACGCGTAACGGAACTTCGCGTAGCGAAGTTGATTGGCTCTCCGGTGTCTGTCAACATTCTAAACAGTCCGGAGCGGCCGCCATCTTGTCTCTCGGTAGGATCGAGTGACAAGAGGAGGACAAAACAAAGGGGGAAATGACCATAAGGGGGCATAGTAGATCCTCCCTGACCCCCTAGGTTTGATGTGGAGGCTTTAAAGGGGCCCCGCTAAGCAAAAAAAAATAATTTTTTTTTGTTTTTTTTCGTGGTTAGCGCCCGGTACGCGAACCGGGAAGCGTTCTGGGGAGCGTATCACAATGAAAAATGAATGATAGACTTTTCAAATGCTGTATGTTAATTGATTGTTGGTTTTGTTGATTTTTTTTTTTTTTTTTTTTTTTAAGCTTTTTTTATTGTGTTTCATAATTTATTAAACTTTCTAACATTTCATTGTCAGAAATTTCATAATAATCATGGAATATAGATTGTAGTCTCTGAGGTTGTAAAATGTCCTCATTTGCAAGGAGGTTATCTACTGCTTGTACACATTGCAGTAGTTCTTGGTCCCAAGTTTCATCCATAAATTCAATCTCATTTGGATCAATGATTTCTGTGTTGGACTCTGGAAGGACAATTTCAAATGAAATGTTTTGTTCACTTTCCATTTTTCCTGAAATTTGCATAAAAAAAATATATATTAGTAGAGGTAGGGCACTGTTGGGATTAATTTTAGATAGGCAGTTTTTAACAGAGAATTTATCTTTGGGCAGTGTATAGTATCAGAGTGGAAGTAGGAATATAAAAAAGTGTATCTAAATTTATAAGTACTACAGAGGGATAGTATATAACTAACAGAAAAAGTTTGCCATATTAACTTAAAGTGCACAATATACTTCAGTTTTAAAAATAACAACTTACCTTTAAAAAGAAGTTGAAGTTATTAATGAAAATCCTATTGAAATGTACACCAGGAAGTAGTAGTCAAAATGGCTGTGTTTCCTTCTCTTCCTTTATATATATTCGGGTACATAACCAATCAAATGTGAGGTAAAAAAAGTAGAAAATGAAAGTAACATTTTAATTGGTTGTCAATTCCAACATTTCAGATGTGTTTTGTGAAGTAATTTACCTCACGGTATTTAGAGAGGTCTACAGGCTAAATGGCTAAATGGAATTCCAATCAAATTTGTGAAAATGGTAGGGATTGGTATGTAGTATGAGCTAATCTATATTTGGTGAAATTGTCTCCAGTGGCTTTTCTGTGAACTACTTTCCCACCTTTTTTTCCCAGGGAGCGACCCGGTACGCGAACCGTTGAGCGCCCCGGTTCGCGTACCTTAAGCGTTCCGGGAGTCCACCATTTTGTGTTTCGGTCGAATTAAGATACAAGATGGAGGGCAAATAATGTTCAGAATGGGTAGAAGGGGGCACGGTAGACTTATCTTGACCCCCTAGGTTTTCTGAGGGTGGCTGAGGAGGTTTATATGTGCGAAAAAAAAACATTTTTTTTAAAAATTTCGTGAGGTTAGCTCCCGGTACGCGTACCGGGTAGCGCCCCAGGGAGTGTACTTTGTTGAAAATTAGTGAAAAAAGTTAGAGTAAAATAATAATTGTGAGTGATTAGATGTAGGGTAGCTCTGAGAAGAGCTTTTGGGTTTATGGTACATTTTGGTACTTATAAGTAGGTACCAATGCACATTTTTAAATTCAGAGTGAAAACTCTGTTGCCCTCATCTGAGAAGTGAACTCCATCTCCTCTGTAGATATCTTGCATGTAGTAACGCAAGTTATTGTTGTACAGGGAGCCCATTCCATGGTCTCTCATGTAAGCTGAAACAGATTTGTTTACATGCTTCCTCGACTTCTCAATTTGTGGACAAAATTGGTTTGACCACCTCCATTTCTGTCTTTGGCATATATTTGAATATACCAAGGCAGTCTGAGGAAAAAGTGCCATTAATTGCTCAAAGGTGTCCTTTAAAAGCATTTCCAGACCTACACCAGTCAAAGTGCCCAAGTCATTACCTCCACAGTGCACAATTAACAGGTCAGGTTTTGGCAAATGCATAAAGGTTTTCACCAATGGTATCAATTGGTGACATTTTAATCCTCTGTGGCCAAACCACTTAATTTCCACATCTTGTAAATTGAGGTTAGGTAAATTCCTGCTTTCAACGTACCTTTGAGCCCAGTGAATATAACTATGACCAACAATCCAGACAGAAAACATGGTGAGAGAAGGTTCTCCTGCAGTCAGATGAAGTGTGGCAATGAAATGGCAGTTGAAAAAATGTGAGTTTGAAATGAAAAAAACTGTGGAGTTTCTGTGTTCATGAAGTAGTAACAGTGATTGGTGGATTTTGATTGATGAAAACAGAAAGTTAGGGTGTACAGATGTGTTGTTTGAAAGATGTATTTTGAGTGGTCAATAAAAAATCATTAAATGAAAGAAAGCACTGGATATGCAGGTGCACTGAGAGTTCAGAGTTCAATTGCAACATTGTTGTGTGAATTTGCAAACACCAGAGTTTCTCCAAGAGGTGGTTGCTATGGAAAATAGGCAGAAAGGGCAGAGGGGGAAGGGTTTTCATTTGAAAAAAAGTGAGGGAAGAGTTTTGATTGGGTGACATGAGAAATATGTGTGAAGAATTACACCATTTCTGTGCTTTTGATAGCTGCAGACTCTGGAGTGCATACCTTTTGCTCTGCTGAAGACAAATTGGTGTGTTTCTTAGACTGTTTTCAAACTCAAAGTATTTGCTAAGGTGAGAAAATATTTCTTTACTTTAGATAGAGAATAGTGTGCTTTAAGGAGAAAATTATGATTTATGTGGCGCAAATTGCTTGTAAATATGCTCTCACATGTGCATGGAAAATTTTGATTTTGAATGTTTGTGTTACATAGCCATGTTAAAAGTGACGCAACCATGCTGGAAAGCCAATCAAAAAATGATTTCATGTGTTTTAATGACATTTTAAGTCATTTTCTGATGTGCAGTGTTTAGAAATTATGATTTGAAAATCGTTTTTGTGGAAAAGGAATTGTTTTTAAATTCATGACAAGGATATAATGGTGTATGGTTCTTTATAAGGCAATTGACTGTCCTTGATGTTATTTTTCTCATTTTAGTGTAAGACCTTTCTCTGTGGCGCAAATTGCTTGTAAATATGCTCTCACATGTGCATGGAAAATTTAGATTTTGAATGTTTGTGTTAAATAGCCATGTTAAAAGTGACCAAACCATGCTGGGAAGGCAATCAAAAAACGCTTTCATGTGTTTTAATGACATTTTAAGTCATTTTCCCATGTGCAGTGTTTAGAAATTATGATTTTAAAATCGTTTTTGGGGAAAAGGAATTGTTTATAAAATCATGACAAGGACATAATGGTGTATGGTTCTTTATAAGGCAATTGACTGTTCCTGATGTTATTTTTCTCATTTTAGTGTAAGACCTTTCTCTGTGGCGCAAATTGCTTGTAAATATGCTCTTACATGTGCATGAAAATTTTAATTATCAATGTTTGTGTTACATAGCCATGATAAAAGTGAACCAACCATGCAGGAAAGCCAATCAAAAAACGCTTTCATGTGTTTCAATGACATTTTAAGTCATTTTCTCATGTGCAGTTTTTTGAAATTATGATTTGAAAATCGTTTTTGGGAAAAAGGAATTGTTTTTAAATTCATGAGAAGGACATAATGGTGTATGGTTCTTTATAAGGCAATTGACTGTCCCTGATGTTATTTTTCCCATTTTAATGTCAGACCTTTCTTTGTGGCGCAAATTGCTTGTAAATATGCTCCCACCTGTACATGGAAAATTTTGATTTTGAATGTTTATGTTACATAGCCATGTTAAAAGTGACCCTACCATGCAGGAAAGCCAATCAAAAAACGCTTTTATGTGTCTTAAGGACAATTTAAGTAATTTTCCCATGTGTAGTGTTTTGAAGTTATGATTTGAAAATCGTTTTTGAGGTAAAGGAATGTTGTTAAAATTTATGTTCGCCATATGCCCCCAAATTTCTTTTTCAGGGTTGCAGCAGGGTGTTCTTGAGACACCCCTGCACCTTTGGAATAAATTCCTAATTTGTGATGAGCAAATTGTTAATCGCAAATTGCACCTTCATTTATATGAGCCTCCTAGCCCATGGAAATGAATGGGTAATTTGCAATTAGCAATTTTCTCAAACAAATTTGGAATGGTAAAGAATCGCTATTTATTCCTTAAAATTCGCTTTTTTGGAAATGCAAAATAGTTATATGATACATATGGCGGTTGATGTCTAACAAGATAAGAAGCTTATGGATACATTTATGATGACTGGTGCAATGAAGTAGAAATCACTTACTTCATTGGTAGGCCTTTACAATAAATTATCTCCTCTGTATTCTTCATCAAGCGTAACTTTAATCTGCAATCCTGAGTAGGCCTCACCTTAAACAAACCTCTGGATAGGCCACATCTTATTGTCATCCTGATTTAATCATTTATAATGCTAGGGACAGATTTATGATAGGTGTATACCTCTTTTGTGCCACTTAGAAAACATTGTCCATGGGGAAATGACTTAAAATGTCATTAAGACACATGAATGTTTTTTTTTAAAACGTTTGCAATTTTTTTGGGTCACTTTCAACATGGCTATGTGTCTGAAACAGTCAAAATCTAAATTTGCAATGCACAGGTGGGAGCATATTTACAAGGAATGTGCTTCATGGGGAAAGGTCTTATAATGTAATATGGGAAAAATGACATTAGAGATACTGAAATGCCTTATAGAGAAGCATACACCATTATGTCCTTGTCATAAATTTGCAAACCATTACTTTTCCCCAAAAACGATTTTCAAATTATATTTTGAAAACACTGCACATGTGGAAATTACTTAAAATGTCAATAATTCAAAATTTGTGATTCCTTAAATGCAATGTATCAAAAAAAAATATGTAAAAAATGATATTAAGGATTTGGAAACTACCACCAACTTCTAGTTTGTGGTAATTTGCGAATTCTTTTCAAAAAGCATTTAAAAAAAAAAAAAAAAAAAGGTCCCATATGACGCCCATACATGCCATTAGGGCATGTAGGTGTGCCATGTGCTCCCAAATTTCTTTTTCAGGGGTGCAGCAGGGTGTTCTTGAGATACCCCTGCACGCTTGAAAAAAATCCTATTTTGTGATGAGCTAATTGCTAATCACAACTTGCAACATTAATTCCTATGAGCCTCCTAGCCTATGGAAATGAATGGGTAATTTGCAATTAGCAATTTGCTCATTGCAAATTAGGAATAGTAAAGAATCGCTATTTATTCCTTAAAATTTGCTATTTATAATATGTAAAATATTTTGATGATACATATGGCAGTTCATCTGTAACAAGATAAGAAGCTTAGGGATAGATTTATGATGAGTGGCGCATCACCAGGGATGTGACAGTCATCCTGCGCCACTGTTCCGCCACCCATGTTGTGCTGCATTTACAATGCGGCGCAGCATGGGGCAAAAACGGCACAGATGCGTGACGCATCTGTGCCGTAAAGGTGGCGCATTGCTGGAGTTGTATCGTAAGTGCGATGCAGCTCCAGCAAGGCTCAGGGGTGCCCCATCTCTACAATGCTGCGTCAAGACCTATGCCAGCTTCAAGCAGGCGCAGGGTTTTGAAGCAGCTTTCTCCTATCTGATTGTAAATGCGGCACACCATGGGTGGTAAAGCAGTGGTGCACATTAACTGGTGCATGCCTGGGGATGTGCCATTTAATATAAATCTGCACTTTAACATTTGAGTATGTGCAGGGGACACAGAGTCGTTGAGGCTTATCCAAGGTTAAGAACAGATGAGTCCTGTTCAGTGAAAAATTAGACATAGGCTTCACCTGCTCAGCATCGCTGGACATGGCTAAATAATAGCTGCAAAATGTTACTCTTGTTAAATAATTTTACTATTATAATCTGTGAGATTTGTCTCTTACTCTGCAACATCTCATTGTTGTTATCTTTCTTTAAAGATAAAGACAACCTCAACATGAGCGACAATCTGCAATCAGTTGATTTTGACCTCATCATTGAACTTGTAATTGAAACATCAGTGGATGTTGATCCATTGGATGATTTAAATCCTGAGGATGAAGAAGAGCGTGATGAGGATGCAGATTTGTCCGAATTATATGATATAGGATGGGAAGCTGACCTGCTTGAGCCTTTGGAATTATAAACATTTATTTTTAAAATTTATAATCAATAAAAAGTAAAAAGGTAAACCGTTTAATTTAAAAATAAAGACACCTTCAAAAACAGGTTATGTGTAGTGTCTTCAATAAAATATTAAAATATGCTCATAAAATTAGATCAGATTCACATATAAAATAGCATAGGTAACATAAATATAAATGTCATTTCTTTTCTGGTATTTCTGTATTGTAAAAATGGCAATGACTAAAAAATCTTCAAATTAAAATGTCAAGTAGTGTGTTATGTTTTTGATCACTATTACTGATTTACTGTTTGATAATAATGTTTAATAACATTTTTTATTATATTTTTCCTCAGATTCAACTGCAGATCATTTCAAGATTTCAATATGCCTACAAAAATAAGAGAGATAAAGGCTGCAAAACGTCAAAGACAGCAGGAGAAAAAAAAAACGCAGCAGTCCTCTAACAAAAAGATTTCTCAAGCCATGAAGAAAGCACCGGGTAAGAGCTCTAAATATTTCATAAGAAATATTTCTAATAAAAAAAATATTAGTACAGAAAATGTTTCAATCCATAACATGAGAAGTAAATCAAATGGAAAGAAAAGGACAAATGAAAATGTTACTGCTAGAGCAAGAGATAAATCTGTGCATGATAGTAGAAGGAAACAACAGTTTAGGGAGATTCGTAAACGAATGTTCCGTAACAGGATAATTGGCAATTTGTTAAAAAATATTAAGAAAGGTCAACAGAAATTAGTTTTTTATAGGAGAAAAAAAAAAGTTGAGAAAGTTATTGATCAGGCTTTTGAAATTAAACGTAAGTTATTTATTTTGATAATCAATAGAATTAGGAAGCTAAACAAGGCAATTTTTGATTTCAAAAGAAATAGTAGATGGAAGAGAATAGTTAATCGTAGTAATTTTTGTGAAGTTTTTTCTGGAGAATGGATACATAGTTCAAGCTGTGAGGCATTTTTTAATGAAGAGAGTTATTTCCAGGATAATGATTTGGTGCATGCAGTTGACATCAGTGGTCGTGCTTATGAAGTGAAAGATGGTTGTCCAGTTGAAAAAGAAAAACTTGTGACAACAGAGGCAGAAGAGTTGTTAGGTAATGAGGTTTTAGGAAGACGTGCTAAGGGTCCTGTGTACACCTGGAAGTGTAGTAGTATTTGCAGTGTGCGACAGGATTCCATCAATTTGCTTTGTGATTTTGTACGGACATTTAACAAGAAAAGTTTGAAGCAGAAAATAAGGTTGTTGCAAGAATTAGATCCTTGCAGAGTGAGAGAAGTGACAGGTTTGCATGGTCATTCACTGGCTTGTCTTTCCAGGAGAGTATGCCAGAGTGTTTTTCATCATTTCAGGATGCTAGCAGTGCATCATAACAAAGTGAGGAAGTTAGTTAGACTGTTGTATTATGCTAAGAGTCCAGCAATTATGCTGAAACAATTATGTGCTGCTCTTTTGCATGGTTCTGAAATAGATGTGAAGAATATATGTGAAGAAATTGAGTTTTGTTACTTTGGAAGTAAAGAGGAGAATGTTGAAATTGAGCAAGAAGTAGAGGGTCATTTGGAAGATAGTGTACATGTTTCCAGTACAGATAATTTCCAGAGGGAAATTGCGACGTTTGACATGAAATCAAGTGAGAGGCCTAATTTCACTTGTGTGTGTTGTAGACGCACTTATTATAAGAATCAGACTAAGTTAGTGGATTTATATGCAAAAAGTGAAAGGGAAAATAATAGTGAATGGAAGGATTTTGCAACATACTTGATGGTAGAAAATTGTTTTGATTTGGGATTGGATCAACGTGTGTGTACTTATTGTTGTAACAAATTAAAACAAAACCAGATGCCTGCTAGAGCAGTTCATAATAATCTGGAATTGGTTGAGATTCCTTCTGAATTGAAGGACTTAAATACTTATGAATCTATTTTGATTCAAAGTATCCATCCCTTTCAGGCTATTGTAAGAATGGAGCCAAAGACAGGGAAATTGCCTCCATCAGATTTACAGAGAGGATTAAAGGGAAGAGTTGTTTATTTGCCTCTAGATTTCAAGAAAAACATTAACACAATTGGAGTAGAAAAAGTGGAAGAGGAACCTCTGGTTATCTTAGTTAATGGGGTTCCGACAAAGAATAAGAAAATATGGCAAGATTTAGTAGATGTTAGGAAAGTTAAAAAGGCAACATTGTATTTGAAAAAAAATAATAAATACTATAAGAATGTATATGTTGCAGAAGAGGAAGTAAGTGAGGAAGAGGATAGCGATTTGTGTGCTGGTCAAATTGAGAAAGTAGAACCCTCTACTAGTGAGGAAATATATGAACATTATAGTGTTCATCCTTTGCATTCAAAGGAAGTCATGGGGAATGCTATTGAGTTGTTTCAAATGAAACAAGCCAAAGGGAGTCCCATTAGTGTTTGGGAGGAAAGTTTGGAAGCTCGGTGTTTCCCACAGCTTTTTCCAACAGGTCAGGGAGGAAGATATGATGAGCGACCTCATCAAATTCCTGCTTCTGAATACCGGACTTTGCGATTGTATGCAGGAGATGCTAGGTTTCGACAATGCATTCCTTATTTGTTTCATCTCCTGTTTGAAAGCGATCTGTCTGGACTGTCATATGCAGTGAACCACATCTTGAAAAGTGGTATACACATGCAAAACATCTCGGCAAGTGATTTTATGGATAAAGTGAATGTCCAAGATAGTATTTTGGATTCTCACCTGATTAATCTCATGGCGTGTCAGCGTGGTACTAATGAGTACTGGTACCGTCGTCATGGTGATTTAAAATGTATGCTGAGGAACTTAGGTACTCCCACATGGTTCCTCACTCTGAGTTGTGCCGAGTATGGCTGGGAAGACTTACTTCAATTTCTACGAGAGGCAAATGCTAACGTAGAAAACATCGAATTCAAGACACCCGGAGAACTGTGCTCTTTGGATCCAGTCAATGTATGTAGGTACTTCAATCATAGATTTGAAGCTATGATGTCTTTCATCATGAATAAGAAGAATCCACCTCTTGGAGAGGTGTTGGATTTCTTCTGGAGAAAGGAGTACCAAGCAAGAGGTGCTCCTCATATACATATGTTGCTGTGGATCAAGGATGCACCTAAATTTGGAACGGATCCAGAAGACTCAGTGATGAGTTTCATCCAACAGTATTCTACGTGTGCTGTTCCAAACGCAAAGGAGAAGAAAAGCCTAAGAGAAAAAGTTCTGCGTTTCCAAAGCCATCGATGTGGAAAGTACTGCCATCGTAAATTCCGAAACAAAGACAAGTTCTACACCAAATGTCGTTTCGGCTTTCCACGACCGGTGATTTCTAAAGGAAGAGTAAACAGTTTGATGTCTTCGCTGCGACATAATGTGATGAAGAAATCACCTAAAAACACTTACAATTTGAAGAGGAACGAAGAGTCCAAGTACATCAACGACTACAACCCGGTGATTTTGTCCATGTGGAATGCTAACATGGATATACAGTTTGTGGCTGATAACTGTATGGCTGTGGCTCGGTATGTGACGTCTTACATCACCAAAAAAGAGAAGACAGAATTGAAGGATATGTGGGAGGACATTTCCCATGAAAAGAGCCTCAGCAAGAAGTTGTACAGTTTCAGTCTGAAGATGTTGTCGCATCGAGAAATCGGAGCGTACGAATGTTCTGACCGGTTGTCTTCAGCAAGTCTCTATGCCAAGTCCAGGAGTATCGTTTGGGCGAGTCTTGGTCTTGCTGCAACGCGTAATCGAGTTCTCAAACCTGTGCGGGAAATTGAGTATTTGGCGGAAAAGGAGCCAAACAGTACCGACATTTTGAAGACAAACATGTTGGATACATATTATCCAAATCGAAGCAGTCACCTAGAGAATGTTTGTCTGTATGAGGTTCTGCAAAATTACATGTTCAAGAGGAACATCAAAGAAGATACTGAGAAAGGAGTGTATGCTGTAATAGGAAGTGAGGGATGTCTGGTCAAGCAAAGAAAATGCCACTTGATAAACCATCGAAAATTGAGTGGCGAATCTCCTGAAAAAAAGGAGTTTTTCTATTTAGCACTTTTGCAACTTTTCAAGCCTTGGCGTGCAGAAGAGGAACTGCTTGGAGATTTCCTCTGTTACGAAGACTCTTTCAATGCCGCCAAGGAGACCATAGAATGTCCTGCTTTTCCCAAATATGTAGAAATGTTGAATGCGGAAATTGAGCAGGAAGCAACGATTGCAGCCGAGATTGCCAGAGACAGTTCTCAGGACAGTCAGAGTTCTGCTTCATTGAGTCAGGATCCACTAGGAGGACCTCTTATTGAAAATGAAGCTGCCACTGCTATGAATGAGGTGGAAAGAGCCATGGCACATGCTCAAGAGGATGCGGTTAACTTAGAAGAGTTGGAAAGGAAACTCAACGTTGAGCAGAGGAAAAAATATGACGAAGTTACCATGCAAATTGATCATGGATTAAGTCATGATAAGAAAGAGTGCTCATGTACGTCGTTGAAGCCTGTCCGACTGTACGTGAGTGGAGAAGCGGGAACTGGAAAAAGTTTCCTCATTAAAGCAATTTCATGCTATTTGCAGGAAAGGACAGAGTCATCGCTGTCTTGTGTTGTCACTGCTCCAACTGGACTGGCAGCACATAATATTAAAGGGATTACTTTACATCGTTTACTGATGCTGCCAGTGGAGCATGACAACAAATTAGAATATCACAAGCTATCTGGAGATGCTTGTTTTGAAGTTTCAAGAATCTTGAGGAAAATGAAACTTCTTATCATTGACGAAGTAAGCATGGTTTCCAATGTCATGCTTGCCTTTGTGCATTTGAGGATGCAAGAAGTTCTCAAAACAGAGTATGATGTGTTATTTGGTGGCAAACACATCATTGTTTTCGGAGATCTTCTGCAGCTGACACCAGTGAAAGGGCAACCTGTGTTCAAAATGCTCACGCATGAAGATACCAGGAAGTGCCTAGGCAGCATTGGCAACGTCAATATATGGTTAAACTTCAATTATGCTGAACTGCATGAAAATATGCGTCAGGCAAAGGATGAAGTTTACAAGACTATTCTACAAGATGTTAGAATTGGAAAAGTGACCGAGCATGGGAAAGAAGCTTTACATGCACGATTACTGTCAAATTTATATCCAGAACAAGATGTTGTGCCTGAGAATATTTTTCAGAAAATTACTGATAAGAAATCTGGAATATGTTTGATGCCAACTCTTGCAGAATGTGCCAAATTTAACAACAAAATGTTGCATTTAGAAAAGCAAGAGATTGTGAAAGTGGAAGCTATTGATAGAGTAGAGCATATGGGATCAACAATTATTTTGTCTGAGAATCTGAAAACAAAATTGGATTCATTAGAGAAGAGTATATCTAAAACTGCAGGTTTTGAAAAGACTCTGAATGTGTGCTTGAACTGCCGTATAATTTTAAGAAGGAATTTACATGTTGAAAGAGGTCTGGTAAATGGATCAATGGGTAATGTTGTTGATTTTGTGAAATACAGAAATAGAGATGGAATTGAATTTTTAAAAATTAAATTTGATGGCATTGAGGAAGTACAGCTAATTGCTCGTTGTTCTGCTAGATTTTTGCTTGTAAAAGACTTATATGTTCGCCGTAAGCAGTTCCCTGTTTGCTTGGCATATGCGGTGACAATTCATAAATCGCAAGGTTTAAGTGTAGACACTGCATTGGTGAATATTGGCAGTTCTGTGTTCAAGGAGGGTATGGCATATGTGGCATTGTCACGAGTTAGAACTTTATCGGGATTGTACTTGATTGAGTGTGATGTCAGAAACATTTGTGCAGATCTAGATTGTGTTAAGGAATACAATAGGTTAAGAAGAGAGTATGCGCCACATTTGCCTCAGTTTCCTTTGTTTGAGAAACGTCTGGTAGGCCGGAAACGAAGAAATGAGAACAATACTGGGGAGGTTGTAGCAAAAAGACAAAAAGTGAATGAACCTAAAATTACAAGCAGAAACAAAGAGGATTCTGTTGAAGATGTTGTTGGTTTTCAGTTTGAAAACAGTTCTGGTGTCAACTGCTATGCTAATGTAGTAATTAATGTTTTGTTTTCTCTAAAAAATGTAAAAGAAGAGATTGTGGTCAATTCTGATCAAAGATTTTGCAGTTTGTTAAATTCTGTGTTAGAGAAATGTACCACTGATAGAAGAAACATAGAAAGTGTGTCTGAAATTAGAAATCTGTTAGATAGATGTTCAGGCCAAACACAATTCTCTCAAAATATTCAGCAAGATTGTCAGGAGTTTTTAATGTATATGCTTGATGTATTACATGCTGAAGGTGTAGATGTAGATCAGCTGTTTGGGCTTTCTTATCAATGGCAGCATGACTGCGAGAACTGTATGGTATCAAGTACTACTAGTGTAGACTCAGAAAGATTTATATATTTAACTTTGCCAGACAGTAAATCAGTCTCCTTTAATAAGCTAGTAAAAGCTGCTAATCACAACATGGAGTGTAGCCAATGTAAATCTGAAATGATGTCCACATTATTTATACGAACATATGGCCAGTACGTCATTTTAATGTTCCAACGATGTAGGCCTGATGGAACAAAATTGACAACTTTAATAAAAAATTGTGTAGCTTCGCAGTTGTCAATATCAGGAAGGACTTTTGTAACTACAGCAATTATATATCATGACGGCCCTTCAATATCATCAGGACATTACACAGCTTATTTAAAGTCTAGAAATGGCTGGTCATTCTGCAATGATTCTGTTTTAATTTTCAAAAACAAATTGCCGTATGACCTTAAAAACTCTTACCTGGTGTTTTTAAAACCAAAATTTTAGGAAAATAATCTCGGGATATGATCTGTGGAATTTCAAGAAGTTCTAATGGCTCCTACACAATTTGGCCTTGAGGATAAGTGTAGTTCAGAGACATAACTTCTAATCATAGGATTGGACATCATGGAGATGTATGTGCACTTTAAATGAGTTCAGAAAAACTGTTTCTTTTCATAAGCTAATTGAAGCAGCCAATCAAAACATGGAGTAGAGGGAATGTAAGTCTGCAATGCTGTCTACTGTTTTACATTGCTTTGTGATTAAAAGTGATGTAGAGAATTAAATAATTGTAGTACTCATAGAGGTAGTGTAAGTCTGCTTCATATTAAGCAGTATCAGTGTCATAGGAAATGTAGAACATGACTGAGCAAGAAGGGGAAGATATTACTATTCCAGGATTGTGAAAATGATCTTCAACATTTTAATTCTGAAAGTTGCGGAAATGCCAAATGATGGGATTGGCTTACAAGAAATCCAAGAGTTATAAATATCTCTGACTAGATTTGGCCTTGTGGAAAATAGTGGTAGAGAGCAAGAAGTCATTTATTGCATGTAACGTGTTTTTAAAAACGATGGAGGTTTTCTTTCAGAAAGTGGCGGGCTGAAAGTAATAACAGCACAAAAGAGTGTAAGCTGTTCATAGGACATCCTTGGACGTCATGGAAAGTAAGTTAACTTTAAGGAGTTCTGAATTTTAATTTCTGATGTTGTATGGGTTTTTTAAACACAATCATTTTGATTGTGTTTTTTTTTCCCCGCTGTTACATGATGAATACCTTCAAGTCACTGTTTTTAGTGAATTTTGATACATTCTGAGAACAGCAAAAATAAACCATTTAACATGTATAATTAATTCTGTACTGTTTGCATTTATGATGTATATGTAGAACTGTGTAGGAGGCATGGAGAAGGTGAGTTTTCTGTAAGTGTTAAATTTATTGTATGCAGTGCTGCACTTCTACGTATTCTTTCATATGCTGGACTACATCTGCACAATGAGATACCTAAGCAAAGGAAACACAAGTGATGTGATTGTGAAATGAGCAAAATAAATTGCACATATTTCAATTACATCACCTGTGTTTCCTATCATTACTAATCACATTGTGCAGATCAAGTTTAGGTCTGTCCAGGGAAACATAGGAGGTTTCTACTTTGTTGAAGAGTGCAGTGGACATGACTCACTTCATTAGTAGACTTTCACAGATATTATCTCCTCTGTACACTTCAACAAGTGTAAATCTCATCTTGAACTCTGAGTAGGCCTCACCTCAAACAAATCTCTGGATAGGAGACATGTTATTGGCATACTGAAGCGACACTTTTCTGAAACAAGAGCAATGCAAAAGATGCACCATGTTTTAAGATAGGCCTCACTTCATCTGCATCAAGATACTGTTAGTTTAAAATGTATATCTTTAGGATTGTGTAGAGGACCTGGAGAAGCAGAAGCTTCTGTCAGTGTCAAAGTTGTTGAAAAACTATTTGTCCTTCAATATTTTCCCTTGTCTTTTGTAATTTTTAAATACATATTTTAATTTTTTTCAAATGTTGGTTCTCTCTTTCACAGATTGAAAGTATAGAAATAAAATGTGATTAATTTAACGGCAATTACAAGGTAAATAGTTGTACTCTTTTCGTTACATTTCTATCACATTCACCTACTATTAGATCCACTGCTTCACTTCTTTAATCCTCAGTTTCCTGCCTTTGCTACTTTCCTCATTCCTTTCTCTATTACCTATTTACTCAACTCCTTCCACTCTTTTTCTCAGTCCCTCTGTTCTCATAGTTCCTCAGTCTTGTTCACTCACTCCATCTCTATTACTCTTAGTGTCTGTGAATTACTTTCCCAACTTTTTTTTTTTTGGACCGCTTCCCGGGAAGTTGCCCGGTTCGCAAACCAGCAGCGTTATGGCAGTCCACCATTTTGTGTTTCGGTCGAATCAAGATACAAGATGGAGGGCAAATAATGTTCAGAATGGGTAGAAGGGGGCACGGTAGATGTATCTTGACCCCCTTGGTTTTCTGAGGGTGGCTGAGGAGGACCATAGTTCTTCACTCTTGTTCACTCTCTCTGTTTCTATTAATGTCACTGTTTATGACTGATCAAAAAAATGTTTTTTAAAAAAGAACAGTAACTATAAGGGAAGGAAATAGACAGTTATGTTAAAAGAAAGACAGCTATAGGGAGTAAACTAAGGATACTGTTACCTACAATCCACTGCTGTTGATGTTACTGACCATGTCATGAATGATGTAATATGTGACATCATCAGCAGTGGATTGTAGGTAACAGTATCCTTAGTTTACTCCCTAGAGCTGTCTTTCTTTTAACATAACTGTCTGTTTGCTTACCTTATACTTACTGTTCTTTTTTTTAAAAAATATTTTTTTTGGTTAGCTTCCGGTACGCGTACCGGGTAGCGCTCCGGGAGCGAACTAAGAGAAATAGAGGTTGGCAGAGTTCCAAATATTCTACCAATTTTTTTATAATGGGGAGTTAGTTCTGAAAAGAACTTTTTTTTTAATGTTTTTGTTGTTTTATATTTTTTTTAGTATTTTTTGAACATTTTTTTACTTTTTTTGTATTTTCTGAACGTTTTTAAATTTTTTTTGTTTTTTTTGGGGGGGGGGCAACAAAAACGATCCATTATAAAGGGCTCAACAGGAGCAAAAAAAAAAAAAAGAATTTATTTTTTGGTGCGTTTCGTACAAACATTAATATGATTTTGAATTGCTCGCAAAATCAAAGTGATGCTACTTTCTCTGTAGCAGATGAAAGTGCCACATTCCACGCACACTTGCTTTACGTGCCCAAACAACATTTGGATGTTTGCGATCATCTCCCTCGCCTCTGGTCCCGACACCTCTGGAACCACCGATCTTCTTGCCATTGGGAGGGGATTTTGTTGTTCGTCACGTAGCTGGGCAGCACTATAATTATTTGGGTGCCACCTACTCATATGCCGATGCATAGTATGATTGCCATAACTGTATTTTTTATCAGTGCCCCTTGACAATCTATCACCGCATATGCGGCAAAACACGTAACGTGCATTCACTTTCTTTTGCCCCTCAGGAATTCTGTAGAATTGCCAGATGTAATTCTCCTTTCGATTGTACCTCCTGGGCTCCTCTGGCAAAAACTCATGCTCTTCCTCCTCTTCCTCCTCTTCCTGTTCTTCCTCTTCTTGCAAAATTACTTCTGCAGGTGGTCCTCTCTTTCTTGGATTTGGTGGAGGTGGTGGGCTAGCACCAGCTGAAGCTACTAATGAAGCCATCTCAAAGTCTCAATAAAGGGTCTTTCTCTCACCAAGATGAAAGTCAGAGTGATGAAAGAAGGAGGGGTTTTCATCATTTGGGAAAAACAAAAGTTCTAAACCAATGAAAAGTGTCCATTTTAGATCACATGACCTTGTATTACATCATTAGGAAACCAAAAGTGAAATGAACCAATGAAAAGTGTTATTACCGAGTCACATGACCTGCTATGTTTACGTTACGCGGTCGGCGCCGCGCCGCGGATCGCTTCCGGTTCGCGTACCGCTGCGCTTCCGGGTACGCGAACGTAGCACGTAATATGACGTATTACGCGAGAACGCGAAACGTCATGCTGACGCGAAGCGTCACGATGTTGTTTTGTAACGCGAGAGGTGCGCAAAAGGAACGTTTACCAGTTCGCGTACCGGGTCGCGCCTCCGGATTGAGCTAACGGGAAGCTAACCGGTACGCGTACTGGGAGCGAAACAAAAAAAAATAAAAAAATAATTGTATAAAAAACATGTAAAAAATATTTTTCTTTTTAAAGAATAATACATTGTAAAGGTTTTGATATTAGCTATTAAAAAACCAATGAAATTCACTGAAAAAACCATAGGTTATAGACCATATATAGTTAGGAATTAGCATTTACAAAACCTTAAAAATTCACTGACAAAAACCATAGGTTATACACCATATATAGTTAGGAATTAGCATTTAAAAAACCTTATTTTACTCACACAAAACCAATGAAATTCCATATATAGTTAGTTGTACTAACTATATATCACGCACCCGCAATCCACTGCTGATGATGTCACATATTACATCATTCATGACATGGTCAGTGACATCACTGATGACATCACTGATGACATCTCAAATGACATCACTGATGACATCACTGATGACAAAATCCAGTGACTGTATTTTTCTGTAAAGTTAAAATATGTCTTACATATTTATGAATGAGTCGATGTATAAGTGTCTGGACGAAGGATTTAGTAGGTGCATGACTGAATGTATGAGTGAGTGATTAAATGTGTCTCACTGAGTGCATGGGTTAGTGACTAAACTGTCTTAATTTGTGCATCATTATGTCTGTTGTTCTGTAAACTGCTGCATGTGTTGATCAGTAGCTATATGAGTAACTATATAGGTTATTGATTGGTTGCACAAGCATTTGTATGGGAGACTGAGTGTGTGTGTGGGTGGCTGGGAAGTGTATGACTCTGTGCATAGATGTATGGATTCAAAAGTGCATGTTGGAAACAGCTGTATGGGCGGTTGACTGTGTGCATGACTGTATTGGTGAGTGAATAGATATCTCAGTGCTACATGTCAAATTAAGTACATATGTAAAATACAGTACATGTGAGAGTTGACATATATAAATAACTGTGCATAAGAGCCAGTGAATGTGTGAGTGGCTGTATGGATCATTGTGAACTTGTATCCAGGATTGTATAAGTGAGTAAATATGTTTTAGTATATGTTTGAATAAGTAAGGTGTGTTTAACTGTATAGTTAAGGAAACGGAGGTGTGATTGATTGTTTGCATGACTGTCTAGGTGTGTGTGTAACTTCATGGATGAGTGACAATCTGTGAGTCTGTGTTTACACTGAGTGTATCTAAGGTTATATTAGAGTCTGAAGAGGTTCATCGTATTATCACATGAATGATTTTATCAGTGATGTCATCAGTAATGTCATTTGAGATGTCATCAGTGATGTCATCAGTGATGTCATTTGAGATGTCATCAGTGATGTCATCAGTGATGTCACTGACCATGTCATGAATGATGTAATATGTGACATCATCAGCAGTGGATTGCGGGTGCGTGATATATAGTTAGTACAACTAACTATATATGGAATTTCATTGGTTTTGTGTGAGTAAAATAAGGTTTTTTAAATGCTAATTCCTAACTATATATGGTGTATAACCTATGGTTTTTGTCAGTGAATATATATATATATATATATATTCACGCTCCAGGTTGTCCACCTTGTGAGTAGCACGCGAGCAGCAGCTTTATTTATGTGTAGGTGAGGACGGGGATCCGCTCGTAGACGCCGCTCCGTAATGGATCTGCCCGACGCGTTTCGAAGCTCCATCTGCTTCTCTTCAGGGGCTTTAACGGAAGCGGTGTGCGCACCCGCTACACTTCTCCAATTTCATATAACTCACCCGCCAATGGGAGGCTCCAATGAGACTTCTGGGAAGTGTAGTGCGGAAAGCACACAATCAAGTCCTGTATGGACTCCACGAGTGGGCCCGTCCTCGATCCCATGTATGGCTGCTACTTCACTGCCGTGACCCCCACGTTAACGGGGTGGTGCATACTCTGCGGCTGGACTGCCGCATATAGATTCACGCTCCAGGTTGTCCACCTTGTGAGTAGCACGCGAGCAGCAGCTTTATTTATGTGTAGGTGAGGACGGGGATCCGCTCGTAGACGCCGCTCCGTAATGGATCTGCCCGACGCGTTTCGAAGCTCCATCTGCTTCTCTTCAGGGGCTTTAACGGAAGTGGTGTGCGCACCCGCTACACTTCTCCAATTTCATATAACTCACCCGCCAATGGGAGGCTCCAATGAGACTTCTGGGAAGTGTAGTGCGGAAAGCACACAATCAAGTCCTGTATGGACTCCACGAGTGGGCCCGTCCTCGATCCCATGTACGGCTGCTACTTCACTGCCGTGACCCCCACGTTAACGGGGTGGTGCATACTCTGCGGCTGGACTGCCGCATATAGATTCACGCTCCAGGTTGTCCACCTTGTGAGTAGCACGCGAGCAGCAGCTTTATTTATGTGTAGGTGAGGACGGGGATCCGCTCGTAGACGCCGCTCCGTAATGGATCTGCCCGACGCGTTTCGAAGCTCCATCTGCTTCTCTTCAGGGGCTTTAACGGAAGCGGTGTGCGCACCCGCTACACTTCTCCAATTTCATATAACTCACCCGCCAATGGGAGGCTCCAATGAGACTTCTGGGAAGTGTAGTGCGGAAAGCACACAATCAAGTCCTGTATGGACTCCACGAGTGGGCCCGTCCTCGATCCCATGTACGGCTGCTACTTCACTGCCGTGACCCCCACGTTAACGGGGTGGTGCATACTCTGCGGCTGGACTGCCGCATATAGATTCACGCTCCAGGTTGTCCACCTTGTGAGTAGCACGCGAGCAGCAGCTTTATTTATGTGTAGGTGAGGACGGGGATCCGCTCGTAGACGCCGCTCCGTAATGGATCTGCCCGACGCGTTTCGAAGCTCCATCTGCTTCTCTTCAGGGGCTTTAACGGAAGCGGTGTGCGCACCCGCTACACTTCTCCAATTTCATATAACTCACCCGCCAATGGGAGGCTCCAATGAGACTTCTAGGAAGTGTAGTGCGGAAAGCACACAATCAAGTCCTGTATGGACTCCACGAGTGGGCCCGTCCTCGATCCCATGTACGGCTGCTACTTCACTGCCGTGACCCCCACGTTAACGGGGTGGTGCATACTCTGCGGCTGGACTGCCGCATATAGATTCACGCTCCAGGTTGTCCACCTTGTAAGTAGCACGCGAGCAGCAGCTTTATTTATGTGTAGGTGAGGACGGGGATCCGCTCGTAGACGCCGCTCCGTAATGGATCTGCCCGACGCGTTTCGAAGCTCCATCTGCTTCTCTTCAGGGGCTTTAACGGAAGCGGTGTGCGCACCCGCTACACTTCTCCAATTTCATATAACTCACCCGCCAATGGGAGGCTCCAATGAGACTTCTGGGAAGTGTAGTGCGGAAAGCACACAATCAAGTCCTGTATGGACTCCACGAGTGGGCCCGTCCTCGATCCCATGTACGGCTGCTACTTCACTGCCGTGACCCCCACGTTAACGGGGTGGTGCATACTCTGCGGCTGGACTGCCGCATATAGATTCACGCTCCAGGTTGTCCACCTTGTGAGTAGCACGCGAGCAGCAGCTTTATTGTCATGAGTGATGTCACTGACCATGTCATGAGTGATGTAATATGTGATGTCATCAGCAGTGCATTGCAGGCGCGCAAGTTATAGTGAGTCCAACTAACTATAACGTGGGAATTTCAATGGTTTTATGTCAGTAAAATTTCCAGCTAATTATAACTGGTGTCAAACCTATGGTTTTTTCAGTGAATTTAATAGGTTTTTTAAATGCTAATTCCTAACTATAACTGGTGTGAAACCTATGGTTTTTTCAGTGAATTTCATAGGTTTTTTAAATGCTAATTCCTAACTATATAAGGCCTGCAACCTATGTTTTTTTCAGTGAATTTCAAAGTTTTTTTTAATGCTAATTCCTAACTATATAAGACCTGAAAGCCCACCAGGAATCTCCAGTATGCGCCAGGGGACTGCATTGCAGAGAGGTGTAATGAGGCCACACCCTTTTTTACACCTCTCTGCAACGCAGCCCCCGTGCATGTTTGAAGAGGGGGAACTAATTCCCCTTGCATACTAGGGGTCTATGGGGGCCAACTAGCCCACCTGGAACCTCCAGTATGCGCCAGGGGGCTTCATTGCACAGAGATGTAATGAGGCTATGCCCCTTTTTACACCTCTCTGCAACGCAGGCCACTGGCGCGTTTGCAGAGGGGGGACTAGTTCCCCTTGCCTACTGGGGGTCCCTGGGTCATATCTGCCCAAACACCGATATTCCGAACGATTGAAAATGACTTTTCTTGAGAAACATTTGGATTTGGATTATCATGTCCTATACTTTGGAATTTTTGAAAGACTGACTTTGAGGATGCTATAAATTACTCAAGTCTGCCCGAATTGTGTGGGTAAAATTGATACCTAGTCACTTTGAATAAGAATGTACTTACGTCTCGTCTAACATTTGGAAGAAATATCTAGTTATATGACAACAGGATACCGACATAACTTGAAGGAAATAAGAACGCCCTGAAGGAGTTCTGTTGTACAGAACGAAACGTTTCGGCTGGCTGTGGTACATAAACTTAAGGAAAATAAAAGCATTTGAATATACACCAAGATTCAGCGCTTCAATAAGGACTCTAAGTGATATGATTTGATTGGACTTATTGTGAAAGTGGTGCTGTGCCAAACTTTGGAATATTCTCCACTACTCTCTACTACTTACTCTCTCCTACTCCACTACTCTCAAATACTCACTCTCTACTACTCATTCTCTACTACTCTACTACTCTCTACTACTCTCTCTCTACTACTCACTCCCTACTACTCACTATCTACTACTCTCTACTACTCACTCTCTACTACTCTCTCTCTACTAATCACTCTTTACTACTCACTCTCTACTACTCTCTACTACTCACTCTCTACTTCTCACTCTCTACTACTCTCTACTGCTCACTCTCTACTACTCTCTCACTACTACTCACTCTCTACTACTCACTCTACTACTCACTCTCTACTACTCTCTACTACTCACTCTCTACTACTCTCTCTCTACTAGTCTCTACTACTCACTCTACTACTCACTCTCTACTACTCTCTACTATTCTCTCTCTCACTCTCTACTACTCTCTACTACTCACTCTCTACTACTCACTCTCTACTACTCTCTACTACTCACTCTTTACTACTCTCTACTACTCACTCTCTACTGCTCTCTACTACTCACTCTACTACTTACTCTCTACTACTCTCTACTACTCACTCTCTACTACTCACTCTCATCTACTCTCTACTACTCACTCTACTATTCACTCTACTACTCTCTACTACTCACTCTCTGCTACTCTCTCTACTACTCTCTACTACTCACTCTCTGCTACTCTCTCTACTGCTCTCTACTACTCTCTACTACTCACTCTCTACTCTCTATTACTCACTCTCTATTCTCTACCTCTCTACCTCTCTCTACTTCTCTCTCTACTAGTCTCTACCTCTCTACCGCTACCTCTCTACCTCTACCTCTCTACCTCTACACCTCTACCTCTCTACCTCTCTACCTCTCTCTACACGCACACATATACACATATATATATGCATATATATGCATATGTATTTATATATATGTATGTGTATGTATATATATATATATTCACAGAAAAAACCATAGGTTATAGACCATATATAGTTAGGAATTAGCATTTACAAAACCTTGAAAATTCACTGAAAAAACCATAGGTTATAGACCATATATAGTTAGGAATTAGCATTTAAAAAACCTTATTTTACTCACACAAAACCATTGAAATTCCATATATAGTTAGTTGCACTAACTATATATCGCGCACCCGTAATCCACTGCTGATGATGTCACATATTACATCATTCATGACATGGTCAGTGACATCACTGATGCCATCACTGATGACATCTCAAATGACATCACTGATGACAACATCCAGTGATTATGTGTTTCTGTAAAGTTTAAATATGTTTTACATATTGAAGAATGAGTGGATGTATAAGTGTCTCAATGAAGGTTTTAGTAGGTGCGTGATTGACTGTATGAGTGAGTGATTAAATGCGTCTTACTAAATGCACGGGTTAGTGACTAAACTGTCTGAAAGTGTGCATCAGCATGTCTGTTGTTGTGCAAGCTGCTGCATGTGTTGATCAGTAGCTATATAAGTAGCTATATGGGTTATTGATTGGTTGCACAAGTATTTGTATGGGAGACTGAGTGTGTGTATGACTGGCTGGGAGGTGTGTGACTCTGTGCAGATCAATGTGTACTTGTATCAGTGATTCTATAAGAGAGTAAGTATGTGTTAGTATATGTTTTAAAATGTAAGGTACTCTATGTTTAACTGTGTAGATTAGAAAATGGAACTGTGATTGATTCTTTACAGGACTGACTAGGTGTGTGAGTAACTCCATGGATGAGTGGCAGAGTGTGAGTGTCTGTATAGGTGTATGAGTGCATATGATAGTGTTGTAAAGATGAGTGATTGTATGTATGAATGATTGTATGGGTGAATGAGTGAATGTGTGTGTAGACGTAGGAATCAGTGAGTGGGTATGTAGTAACTAGTATTGGTGTGTCAATGGTTTCAAAAATTATACTCTGTATTTAACACTGGGTGTAACAGAGGTTATATTAAAGTGTGAGGAGATGCATTGTATTGTCACATTAATGATATCATCATTGATGTGACCATTGATGTCAAATGAGATATCATCAGTGATGTCATTTGAGATGTCATCAGTGATGTCATCAGTGATGTCACTGACCATGTCATGAATGATGTAATATGTGACATCATCAGCAGTGGATTACGGGTGCGCGATATATAGTTAGTGCAACTAACTATATATGGAATTTCAATGGTTTTGTGTGAGTAAAATAAGGTTTTTTAAATGCTAATTCCTAACTATATATGGTCTATAACCTATGGTTTTTTCAGTGAATTTTCAAGGTTTTGTAAATGCTAATTCCTAACTATATATGGTCTATAACCTATGGTTTTTTCTGTGAATTTCATTGGTTTTTTAACAGCTAATATCTGTAGCTGTAAAATGTATTCTTCTTTAAATCCAAAAATATATTTTATATGTTTATGAATAATTTTTTTTTTTAAATATTTTTTTTTCTTCGTTCCCGCTTCGCGAATCGGGAAGCTTCCCGTTAGCTGACCTTGATGCCGCGAAATAGACCGCGAGCCGGTAAACGTTTCTTTACCGCAACTGCCGCGTTAGAAAACAACATCGTGACGCCTCCCGTCCGCATGACGTTTCGCGTTGTCGCGTGATACGTCATATGACGTGCTACGTTAGCGAACTCGTACGCTTACCGAGTCGCAAAGCACAGGTTTCTGGAAGCAAACCGGGAGGCCCTGCAAAGCACGTAACGTAAACACAGCAGGTCATGTGACTTGGTAATAACACTTTTCATTGGTTCATTTCACTTTCGGTTTCCTAATGATGTAAGACTAGGTCATATGATCTAAAATGAACACTTTTCATTGGTTGAGAACTATTTTTTTTCCCAAATGGTGAAAATCCCTCCTTCTTTCCTCACTCTGACTTTCATCATTTTGAGAGAAAGACCCTTTGTTACCAGTGAGCAATGGCTTCTTTACTAGCTTCAGCTGGTGCTTCCCCACCACCTCCACCACATCCAAGGAAGAGTGGACCACCTGCTAAAGTTATAATTCAGCAAGAAGAGGAAGAAGAGGAACAGGACGACCTAGATAATCTCCCTATTATGGCCAGAAGATCTGTTGTACCGGAAGTAACGGGACCAGAGGGCAGGGAGATGGTGCCAAATATACAAACGAGATTTCGTGAAGTAAAACAAGTCTGCGTACATTGCAGTGGAATCATTTGCTACGCAGAAAGTAGCATCACTCTGATCAACAGAGCTATTAACAATCATGCTCATGTTTGTCCGAAACTCCCCAAACAATAAATTCTTTTTTTGTTTTCTTCCTCCTGTTGAGCCCTTTACAATGAATCGTTTTCGTTGCCCCCTCCGAAAAAAAAACAAAAAAAATATAAAACTGTTCAGAAAAATTCAAAAAAAGTAAAAAAATGTTCAGAAAAATAATAAAAAAAATATAAAACAACAAAAACAATTTAAAAAAAAGTTCTTTTCAGAACTACCTCCCCGTTATAAAAAAATTGGTACAATATTTGCAACTGTGCCAACCTCTATTTCTCTTAGTTCGCTTCCCAGTTCGCTCCCCGGTACGCGAACCGGAAGCGAACCAAAATTTTTTTTTTTTAAAAAAGAACAGTAAGTATAAGGGAAGGAAACAGACAGTTATGTTAAAAGAAAGACAGCTATAGGGGAGTAAACTAGAGATACTATTACCCGTAATCCACTGCTGATGATGTCACATATTACATCATTCATGACATGCTCAGTGACATCATCAGCAGAGGATTGCGGGTAACAGTATCCCTAGTTTATTCCCTATAGCTGTGTTTCTTTTAACATAACTGTCTGTTTCCTTCCCTTATACTTACTGTTCTTTTAAAAAAAAATGTTTTAGATCTGTCAGAAACAGTGAAAGTAATGAAATATAAAAGACTACGTAGAATATGAGCACTGTATGCAACAACTTTGACACTGACAGAAGCCTCACCTTCTCCATGCCTCCTACACAGTTCTACATGTACATCATAAATGCAAACAGAACAGAATTAGTTATACATGTTAAATGGTTTATTTTTGCTGTTCTCAGAATGTATCAAATTTCACTAAAACAGTGACTTGAAGGTATTCATCATATAACAGCGGGGAAAAAAAAACACAATCAAAATGATTGTGTTTAAAAAACCCATACATTACAAATCAGAATTCAGAACTCCTTAAAGTTAACTTCCTTTCCATGACGGCCAAGGATGTCCTATGAACAGCTTACACTCTGTTGTGCTGTTATTACTTTCAACCCGCCACTTTCTGAAAGAAAACCTCCATCGTTTTCAAAAACATGTTACATACAATAAATGACTTCTCGCTCTCTACCACACGATTCCACAAGGCCAAATCGTGTCAGAGCCATGTATAACTCTTGGATTTCTTGTAAGCCAATCCCGTCTTTTCGCATTTCCGCAACTTTCAGAATTAAAATGTTGAAGATCATTTACACAATCCTGGACTAGTAATATCTTCCCCTTCTTGCTCAATCATGTTCTACATTTCCTATCACACTGATACTGCTTACTATGAAGCAGACTTACACTACCTTTATGACTAGTACAATTATTTAATTCTCTACATCACTTTTAATCACAAAGCAATGTAAAACAGTAGACAGCATTGCAGACTTACATTCCCTCTACTCCATGTTTTGATTCGCTGCTTCAATTAGCTTATAAAAAGAAATAGTTTTTCTGAACTCATTCAAAGTGCACGTATTTCTCAATAACGTCCAGTGTTATGGTAAAAAGTTATGTCTCTGTACTACACTTATCCTCAAGGCCAAATAGTGTAGGAGCCATGAGAACTTCTTGAAATTCCTCAGAGCACATCCCGAGATTCTTTCCCTAAAATTTTGGTTTTAAAAACACCAGGTAAGAGTTTTTAAGGTCATATGGCAATTTTTTTTTGAAAATTAAAACAGAATCATTGCAGAATGACCAGCCATTTCTACACTTTAAATAAGCTGTATAATGTCCTGATGTTATTGAAGGACCATCATGATATATAATTGCTACAGTTACAAAAGTCCTTCCTGATATTGACAACTGTGAAGCCACAACATTTTTAATTAAAGTTGTCAATTTTGTTCCATCAGGCCTACATCGTTGGAACATTAAAATGACATACTGGCCATATGTTCGTATAAATAAAGTGGACATCATTTCAGATTTACATTGGCTACACTCCATGTTGTGATCAGCTGCTTTTACTAGCTTATTAAAAGAGACTGATTTACTGTCTGGCAAAGTTAAATATATAAATCTTTCTGAGTCTACACTAGTAGTAGCTGATACCCTACAGTTCTCGCAGTCATGCTGCCATTGATAAGAAAGCCCAAACAGGTGATCTACATCTACACCTTCATCATGCAATACATCAAGCATATACATTAAAAACTCCTGACAATCTTGCTGACTATTTTGAGAGAATTGTGTTTGGCCTGAACATCTGTCTAACAGATTTCGAATTTCAGACACACTTTCTATGTTTGTTCTATCAGTGCTACATTTCTCTAACACAGAATTTAACAAACTGCAAAATCTTTGATCCGAATTGACCACAATCTGTTCTTTTAAAGTTTCTAGAGAAAAGACAACATTAACCACTACATTAGCATAGCAGTTGACACCAGAACTGTTTTCAAATTGAAAACCAACAACATCTTCAACAGAATCCTTTTTGTTTCTGCTTATAATTTCAGGTTCATCAACTTTTCGTCTTTTTGCTACAACCTCCCCAGTATTGGTCACATTTCTTCGTTTCCGGCCTACCACACGTTTCTCAAACAAAGGATACTGAGGCAAATGTGGCGCATACTCTCTTCTCAACCTATTGTATTCCTTAACACAATCTAGATCCGCACAAATGTTTGTGACATCACACTCAATCAAGTACAATCCCGATAAAGTCCTAACTCGTGACAATGCCACATATGCCATACCCTCCTTGAACACAGAACTGCCAATATTCACCAATGCACAGTCTACACTTAAACCTTGCGATTTATGGATTGTCACCGCATATGCCAAGCAAACAGGAAACTGCTTACGACGAACATATAAGTCTTTTACAAGCAAAAATCTAGCAGAACAACGAGCAATTAGCTGTACTTCCTCAATGCCATCAAATTTAATTTTTAAAAATTCAATTCCATCTCTATTTCTGTATTTCACAAAATCAACAACATTACCCATTGATCCATTTACCAGACCTCTTTCAACATGTAAATTCCTTCTTAAAATTATACGGCAGTTCAAGCACACATTCAGAGTCTTTTCAAAACCCGCAGTTTTAGATATACTCTTCTCTAATGAATCCAATTTTGTTTTCAGATTCTCAGACAAAATAATTGTTGATCCCATATGCTCTACTCTGTCAATAGCTTCCAATTTCACAATCTCTTGCTTTTCTAAATGCAACATTTTGTTGTTGAATTTGGCACATTCTGCAAGAGTTGGCATCAAACATATTCCAGATTTTTTCTCAGTAACTTTCTGAAAAATATTCTCAGGCACAACATCTTCGTCTGGATATAAATTTGTCAGTAATCGTGCATGTAAAGCTTCTTTCCCATGCTCGGTCACTTTTCCAATTCTAACATCTTGTAGAATAGTCTTGTAAACTTCATCCTTTGCCTGACGCATATTTTCATGCAGTTCAGCATAATTGAAGTTTAACCATATATTGACGTTGCCAATACTCCCTAAGCACTTCCTGGTATCTTCATGCGTGAGCATTTTGAACACAGGTTGCCCTTTCACTGGTGTCAGCTGCAGAAGATCTCCAAAAACAATGATGTGTTTGCCACCAAATAACACATCATACTCTGTTTTGAGAACTTCTTGCATTCTCAAATGCACAAAGGCAAGCATAACATTGGAAACCATGCTTACTTCGTCAATGATAAGAAGTTTCATTTTCCTCAAGACTCTTGAAACTTCAAAACAAGCATCTCCAGATAGCTTGTGATATTCTAATTTGTTGTCATGCTCCACTGGCAGCATCAGTAAACGATGTAAAGTAATCCCTTTAATGTTATGTGCTGCCAGTCCAGTTGGAGCGGTGACAACACAAGACAGCGATGACTCTGTCCTTTCCTGCAAATAACATGAAATTGCTTTAATAAGGAAACTTTTTCCAGTTCCCGCTTCTCCACTCACGTACAGTCGGACAGGCTTCAACGACGTACATGAGCACTCTTTCTTATCATGACTTAATCCATGATCAATTTGCATGGTAAGTTCGTCATATATTTTCCTCTGCTCAACGTTGAGTTGTCTTTCCAACTCTTCTAAGTTAACCGCATCCTCCTGAGCATGTGCCATGGCTCTTTCCACTTCATTCATAGCAGTGGCAGCTTCATTTTCGATAAGAGGTCCTCCTAGTGGATCCTGACTCAATGAAGCAGAACTCTGACTGTCCTGAGAACTGTCTCTGGCAATCTCGGCTGCAATCGTTGCTTCCTGCTCAATTTCCACATTCAACATTTCTACATATTTGGGAAAAGCAGGACATTCTATGGTCTCCTTGGCAGCATTGAAAGAGTCTTCGTAACAGAGGAAATCTCCAAGCAGTTCCTCTTCTGCACGCCAAGGCTTAAAAAGTTGCAAAAGTGCTAAATAGAAAAACTCCTTTTTTTCAGGAGATTCGCCACTCAATTTTCGATGGTTTATCAAGTGGCATTTTCTTTGCTTGACCAGACATCCCTCACTTCCTATTACAGCATACACTCCTTTCTCAGTATCTTCTTTGATGTTCCTCTTGAATATGTAATTTTGCAGAACCTCATACAGACAAACATTCTCGAGGTGACTGCTTCGATTTGGATAATATGTATCCAACATGTTGCTCTTCAAAATGTCGGTACTGTTTGGCTCCTTTTCCGCCAAATACTCAATTTCCCGCACAGGTTTCAGAACTCGATTACGCGTTGCAGCAAGACCAACACTCGCCCAAACGATACTCCTGGACTTGGCATAGAGACTTGCTGAAGACAACCGGTCAGAACATTCGTAAGCTCCGATTTCTCGATGCGACAACATCTTCAGACTGAAACTGTACAACTTCTTGCTGAGGCTCTTTTCATGGGAAATGTCCTCCCACATATCCTTCAATTCTGTCTTCTCTTTTTTGGTGATGTAAGATGTCACATACCTAGCCACAGCCATACAGTTATCAGCCACAAACTGTATATCCATGTTAGCATTCCACATAGACAAAATCACCGGGTTGTAGTCGTTGATGTACTTAGACTCTTCGTTCCTCTTCAAATTGTATGTGTTTTTAGGTGATTTCTTCATCACATTATGTCGCAGCGAAGACATCAAACTGTTCACTCTTCCTTTAGAAATCACCGATCGTGGAAAGCCGAAACGACATTTGGTGTAGAACTTGTCTTTGTTCCGGAATTTACGACGACAGTACTTTCCACATCGATGGCTTTGGAAACGTAGAACTTTTTCTCTTAGGCTTTTTTTCTCCTTTGCGTTTGGAACAGCACACGTAGAATACTGTTCTATGAAACTCATCACTGAGTCGTCTGCATCCGTTCCAAATTTAGGTGCATCCTTGATCCACAGCAACATATGTATATGAGGAGCACCTCTTGCTTGGTACTCCTTCCTCCAGAAGAAATCCAACACCTCTCCAAGAGGTGGATTCTTCTTATTCATGATGAAAGACATCATACCTTCAAATCTATGATTGAAGTACCTACATACATTGACTGGATCCAAAGAGCACAGTTCTCCGGGTGTCTTGAATTCGATGTTTTCTACGTTAGCATTTGCCTCTCGTAGAAATTCAAGTAAGTCTTCCCAGCCATACTCAGCACAGCTCAAAGTGAGGAACCATGTGGGAGTTCCTAAGTTCCTCAGCATACATTTTAAATCACCATGACGACGGTACCAGTACTCATTAGTACCACGCTGACACGCCATGAGATTAATCAGGTGAGAATCCAAAATACTGTCTTGGACATTGACTTTATCCATAAAGTCACTTGCCGAGATGTTTTGCATGTGTATACCACTTTTCAAGATGTGGTTCACTGCATATGACAGTCCAGACAGATCGCTTTCAAACAGGAGATGAAACAAATAAGGAATGCATTGTCGAAACCTAGGATCTCCTGCATACAATCGCAAAGTCCGGTATTCAGAAGCAGGAATTTGATGAGGTCGCTCATCATATCTTCCTCCCTGACCTGTTGGAAAAAGCTGTGGGAAACACCGAGCTTCCAAACTTTCCTCCCAAACACTAATGGGACTCCCTTTCGCTTGTTTCATTTGAAACAACTCAATAGCATTCCCCATGACTTCCTTGGAATGCAAAGGATGAACACTATAATGTTCATATATTTCTTCACTAGTACAGGGTTCTACTTTCTCAATTTGACCAGCACACAAATCGCTATCCTCTTCCTCACTTACTTCCTCTTCTGCAACATATACATTTTTATAGTATTTATTATATTTTTTCAAATACAATGTTGCCCTTTTGACTTTCCTAACATCTACTAAATCTTGCCATATTTTCTTATTCTTTGTCGGAACCCCATTAACTAAGATAACCAGAGGTTCCTCTTCCACTTTTTCTACTCCAATTGTGTTAATGTTTTTCTTCAAATCTAGAGGCAAATAAACAACTCTTCCCTTTAATCCTCTCTGTAAATCTGATGGAGGCAATTTCCCTGTCTTTGGCTCCATTCTTACAATAGCCTGAAAGGGATGGATACTTTGAATCAAAATAGATTCATAAGTATTTAAATCCTTCAATTCAGAAGGAATTTCAACCAATTCCAGATTATTATGAACTGCTCTAGCAGGCATCTGGTTTTGATTCAATTTGTTACAACAATAAGTACACACACGTTGATCCAATCCCAAATCAAAACAATTTTCTACCATCAAGTATGTTGTAAAATCCTTCCATTCACTATTATTTTCCCTTTCACTTTTTCCATATAAATCCACTAACTTAGTCTGATTCTTATAATAAGTGCGTCGACAACACACACAAGTGAAATTTGGCCTCTCACTTGATTTCACCTCAAACGTCGCAATTTCCCTCTGGAAATTATCTGTACTGGAAACCTGTACACTATCTTCCACATTACTCTCTTCTTCTTGGTCAATTTCAACATTCTCCTCTTTACTTCCAAAGTAACAAAACTCAATTTCTTCACATATATTCTTCACATCTATTTCAGAACCATGGAAAAGAGCAGCGCATATTTGTTTTAGCATAATTGCTGGACTCTTAGCATAATACAACATTCTAACTAATTTCCTCACTTTATTATGATGCACTGCTAGCATCCTGAAATGATGAAAAACACTCTGGCATACTCTCCTGGAAAGACAAGCCAGTGAATGACCATGCAAACCTATCACTTCTCTCACTCTGCAAGGATCTAATTCTTGCAACAACTTCATTTTCTGCTTCAAACTTTTCTTACTAAATGACCGTATAAAATCACAAAGCAAATTGATGGAATCCTGTCGTACACTGCAAATACTACTACACTTCCAGGTGTACACAGGACCCTTAGGACGTCTCCCTAAAACCTCATTACCTAACACCTCTTCTATCTCTGTTCTCACAAGTTTTTCTTTTTCAACTGGACAACCATCTTTCACTTCATAAGCTCGACCACTGGTGTCAACTGCATGCACCAAATCATTATCCTGGAAATAACTCTCCTCATTAAAAAATGCCTCAGAGCTTGAACTATGCATCCATTCTCCAGAAAAAACTTCACAAAAATTACTACGATTAACTATTCTCTTCCATCTACTATTTCTTTTGAAATCATAAATTACCTTGTTTAGCTTCCTAATTCTATTGATTGTCAAAATAAATAACTTACGTTTAATTTCAAATGCCTGATCAATAACTTTCTCAACTATTTTTTTTCTCTTATAAAAAACCACTTTCTGCTGACCTTTCTTAATATTTTTTAACAAATTCCCAATTATCCTGTTGCGGAACATTCGTTTACGAATATCCCTAAACTGTTGTTTCCTTCTACTTTCATGCATAGAGTTATCTCTTACTCTAGCAGTAACATTTCTCATTGGCCTTTCCTTACCATTTGAATTCGGTCTCCTTTTCTGGAGTGAAACATTTTCTGTAGTAATATTTTTTTTACTACACATATTTCTTATGACTGTTTTTCGACTCTTACCCGGTGCTTTCTTGGTGACTTGACAAATCTTTTTGTTAGAGGACTGCTGCAATATTCCATGCTCCTGCTGTCTTTGACGTTTTCCAGCCTTTCTTACTCTTTCTTTGCTAGGCATCCTAAAATCTTGAAATAATGTGCAGTTGAATCTGTGGTAAAATATAATAAAAAATGTTATTAACCACTATTACCCAACAGTAAATTAATAACAGTCATCAAAAACTTAACACACTACTTAAGTATATAATATACTGAAGCCTATCTCCAATTTTTCACTGAACAGGACTCATCTCTTCTTAACCTTGGATAAACCTCACCTACTCTGTGTCCCCTGCACATAATTAAATGTAAAGGGGCAGATTTATATTAACTAGCACATCCCCAGGGATGCACCAGTTAACGTGCACCGCTGCTCTGCCACCCACGGTGTGCCGCATTTACAATCAGATAGGACAAAGCTACATCAAAACCCTGCGCCTGCTTGAAGCAGGCATAGATCTTGACGCAGGTAGGCTGAAAGCTAAAGCAACAACTAAGTGTCGTGTGCAGAAGTTACAAAAAAGGAAAAATGGCGTTTAAACCAGTAATGAGACCATGCTAACGTAATACAGAGTAAAAATATCCAGGATCTACATCAGTTTGGGGTTCACGAACCTGGCAGGTACAAGGCACTGAGGCTTTCCACCGTGCATGTCTCATCCCAAAACATATGTTGTTTGTGAATGAAACAATTTCCCAGACCAAATGCTTTGGATTGGCTACTTCTAAAAAATTAAACACCCCTACTATCCCGGAGTTAGAGGAATACGATGGTTGGAGTAATTTTACTCGTTGTCTATTAAAGATTTACAGGCCCTACTCCGTAATTCTTCCTTTAACATTTCCAGTATAAATCCAAAAGGTTGACTGCTTTGGCAACGTGCCTTATCCACGGTTTAATAACGCTGCCTTTTGCTTTATATAAGTTTTCAAATTGTATGAAATATATACCAATAGGTCGTTATTAACCTTTAGGTAGTGGTTTTCTTCATCAAGTCTGGTCGCTTCCATACACATACAGATTTTCAAAGATGATCAAGAACTTTATCTGAATGGAGAGGAATGCACTGAGACGCCAGATCATTCACTAATGTGTAGGCACAGACAGTTACACGGTTCATGCAACAAACACCGACCAAATATGGCTTGCGTGTTGCAAGGCACGCCAGTTCCTGCTATCATCCCCACGTTCAAGTTCTTGGAAAATGGTAGTTATTTGATGCTCAATAATGAAGATTGTTCTGGGTTAATTAAAAGTATTCATTTTATCGTAACAGTAAATGAACGGGTTATTTGCTGCAGAAATGTTCTATTTCCTCCCACACATGAACATAGGGAGTTTTCAATCTGGCCACAAATACCAACCTTGGGAGCACATTTCAACAGCATGGCAAGAATAAGAGCTCTTTTGTCTCAGAGAGAGGTGGCCTTGAGTTCGGCCCGTGAAACTTTCGTGCTTCACATAGCGAACACCCGTACAGAGGTGCAGACCCTTTTAAATACAGATTCGACTTTGCATTTCAGCAAGATTACCCATTCATTTCCATGCAGCAGGAGGCCCATAGGAATGAAGGTGCAATTTGCGATTAGCAATTACCTCATCGCAAATTACGAATTTTTCCGACGGTGCAGGGGTATCTCAAGAACACCCTGCTGCACCCCTGAAAAAAAAATTGGGGTCATATGGCGCACATAAATTTTGAAAACATTCCTTTACCTCAAAAACGATTTTCAACTCATAATTTGAAAACACTGCACATGGGGAAATGACTTAAAATGTCCTTAAGACACATAAAAGCATTTTTTGATTGCCTTTGCAGCATGTTTCAGTCACCTTTAACATGCCTATGTAACGGAAACATTCAAAATCTAAATTTGCCATGCACAGGTGGGAGCATATTTACAAGCAATTTGCTCCACAGACAAACTTCTTACATTGAAATGGGAAAGACTCTCAATTACCTTATAAAGAAGCAGACACCATTATGTCCTTCTCATCAATATTAAAACCATTGCTTTTTCTCAAAAACGATTTACAAGTCATAATTTGAAAACACTCCACAGCTCCTATGCACATAAAAGCCCTGTCAGTACTAATACTTCACATTTTCTCCAATTACAATTTCTCAAACAAACAAAATCTATTTGTGAAACACTTGAGACAAAGCAACATTTGAAAAACACAACTTTCTTCATAATTTTCTCCTTAAAGCACACTATTTTCTATCTAAATTAAAGAAATTTTTTCTCACCTTAGCAAATACTTTGAGTTTCAAAACAGTCTCAGAAACACACCAATTTGTCTTCAGCAGAGCAAAAGGTATGCACTCCAGAGTCTGCAGCTATCAAAAGCACAGAAATGCTGTAATTCCTCACACAGATCTCTCATGTCACCCAATCAAAACTCTTCCCTCACTTTTTTTCAAAGCAAAACCCTTCCACCCTCTGCCCCCTCTCTGCTTTTTCTGCATAGCAACCACCTCTTGCAAGACCTCTCACACAACAATGTTGCAATTGAACTCTGAACTCTCAGTGCACCTACATATCCAAAGCATTCTTTCATTTAATGATTTTTTCTTCGCCACTCAAAATACATCTTTCAACGAACTCATCCATGCACACTAACTTTCTGTTTTCAGCAATCAAAATCCACCAATCACTCTTACTGCTTCATTAACACAGAAACTCCTCAGTTTTTTTCATTTTACACTCTCATTTTTTCAACTGCCATTTCATTGCCACACTTCATCTGACTGCAGGAGAACCTTCTCTCGCCATGTTTTCTGTCTGGATTGTTGGACATAGCTACATCTATTGGGGTCAAAGGTACGCTGAAAACAGGAATTTACCTAACCTCAATTTACAAGATGTGGAAATTAAGTGGTTTGGCCACAGAGGATTAAAATGTCACCAATTGATACCATTGGTGAAAACCTTTATGCATTTGCCAAAACCTGACCTGTTAATTGTGCACTGTGGAGGTAATGATTTGGGCACTTTGACTGGGGTAGGTCTGGAAATGCTTTTAAAGGACACCTTTGAGCAATTGATGGCACTTTTTCCTCAGACTGCCTTGGTATATTCAAATATATGCCAAAGACAGAAATGGAGGTGGTCGAACCAATTTTGTCCACAAATTGAGAAATCGAGGAAGCATGTAAACAAATCTGTTTCAGCTTACATGAGAGACCATGGAATGGGCTCCCTGTACAACAATAACTTGCGTTACTACATGCAAGATATCTACAGAGGAGATGGAGTTCACTTCTCAGATGAGGGCAACAGAGTTTTCACTCTGAATTTAAGAATGTGCATTGGTACCTACTTATAAGTACCTAAATGTACCATAAACCCAAAAGCTCTTCTCAGAGCTACCCTACATCTGATCACTCACAATTATTATTGTACTCTAACTTTTTTCACTAATTTTCAAGAAAGTACGCTCCCCAGAACGCTTCCCGGTTCGCGAACCGAGCGCACTCCACGCAAAAAAACTAAAAAAACGGTATATATTTTTTTGCCCTGCGAGAACCTTTCAAAGCCTCCACATCAAACCTAGGGGGTCAGGGACGATCTACTATGCCCCCTTATGGTCATTTGCCCCTTCGCTTTGGCCTCCTCTTGTCTCTCGATCCTACCGAGAGACAAGATGGCGGCCGCTACGGACTGTTTGGAATGTTTACAGACGCCGAAAAACCAATCAGCTTCGCAAACCTCCGTAACGCGAAAAGTACGCGAAGCGGAGCGCTGTTACAGATATATATCTTTTTTTGAACGTTAATTTCTCAAAATCCACTGGAGCACATATATTGAGACCTAGCAAAGGCACATCGGGCTACCAGTCCCTACAATTTTGCCAAGTTTCGTGCAAATCCATTCAGCCGTTCGATTATTATTATTATTTTTTTTTTGCCCCGCGGGGCCCTTTTAAAACCTCCACATCAAACCTAGGGGGTCAGCGAGGATCTACTATTCCCCCTTATGGTCATTTGCCCCTTCGCTTTCGCCTCCTCTTGTCTCTCGATCCTACCGAGAGACAAGATGGCGGCCGCTACGGACTGTTTGGAATGTTGACAGACGCCGGAGAACCAATCAGCTTCGCTTCACAAAGCTCCGTTGCGCGAAAAGTCCGCGAACCAGACCGCTGCCTGGTCCGCGCTTACAGATATATATCTTTTTTTAAACGTTAATTTCTCAAAATCCACTGGAGCACATATATTGAGACCTACAAAAGGCACATCGGGCTACCAGTCCCTACAATTTTGCCAAGTTTCGTGCAAATCCATTCAGCCGTTCGGGCTAAAAGTGAGGCCAACCGCCCTATGGAAATTAACATGGGAAAAACGCGTTTTGGGACCCCCCTTTTTTCTCGGCCCCCCCTTGACGAACCCCCCCCAAATTTTCAAAGGCTGCTCAGAAACAAAATGTGCCATTTTCCTGAAAATTTCAGCCAATTCCGTCCACAAACGGCAAAGTTATTAGACATAGAATTTTCAAAAAACCCATAGAGAAAAAATCCTAACTATATATACCTACTGGCGACCGCCAGTAGGTAATATATACATACATATATAAACAAATATAATCTGTATATCTATATAAATACAAATATAAATGCATGCATACATATACATATATGCATACAGATGCATGTTATTTACATAAAAGTTTAAAAAACACTAATAAAAGCAAAGCTAAAAAGCCACCTCATTACAAACAGAATGGCTTTAACTTAAACGAGGGCGAGATCTATTGCATTTTCAATCCTTGTTTACTTTGGTTCCATCAAGAAGGCATTCAGATGTGTCACACATTTGCCATGAATTCTGAATGTTAGCACTCTAGTTGCTCATTAGATCACTGTAGTAAAGCTACTGCTCACCAGGGAAGTCTGCTGCTGGTATTCAAAGTGCATGTTTCAGTCTGCATGTCAGAATTTCTTTAATGAAATAGAAGAGGATTTGAGAAGTCACTCAAAATGATCCCTAATTTTTCTTTCTGAAGCACTAATCATACTTTCTATGGCAAAATGAACCCCCTCATTTTGTTCCTTTTTAAATTAAATGTTTTCAGACTTACCACTTCATTCCAATCAAGATGGCTTCTGGTGTGCCATACTTTTGTCATAAGTAAGACTGTTAGCGCTCTAGTTGTTCTTTAGAACACTCTGGGACATTCTGTCATTGGGCTATACTTGGGCTACATCTGGGTGATATTTGGGCTACATTTAGGCTCTTTTGTCTCTGGTGGCCATCTTGGGAGACTGTATGTCAGAATTTTTTAATGAAATTGAAGAGGATTTGAGAAGTCACTCAAAATGTGCCCTAATTTTTCTTTCTGCAGCACTAATCATACTTTCTATGGCAAAATATACCCCCTCATTTTGTTCCTTTTTAAATTAAATGTTTTAAGAGTTACCACTTTATTCCAATCAAGATGGCTTCAGGTGTGCCATACCTTTGTAATAAGTAGGACTGTTAGCGCTCTAGTTGTTCTTTAGAACACTCTGGGACATTCTGTCATTGGGCTATACTTGGGCTACATCTGGGTGATATTTGGGCTACATTTGGGCTCTTTTGTCTCTGGTGGCCATCTTGGGAGACTGCATGTCAGAATTCTTTTAATGAAATAGAAGAGGATTTGAGAAGTCACTCAAATGTGCCCTAATTTTTCTTTTTGCAGCACTAATAATACTTTCTATGGCATAATGTACCCCCTCATTTTGTTCCTTTTTAAATTAAATGTTTTAAGAGTTACCACTTTATTCCCATCACGATGGCTTCAGGTGTGCTATACCTTTGTAATAAGTAGGACTGTTAGCGCTCTAGTTGTTCTTTAGAACACTCTAGGAGGATGCAGTAGAACCAAAGGAATCAACTGACAGTCTCTGTCCTTGTTGTATGTACATGTTTTACTGAGAATGTCAGACTTCATTCTCACATGACTGAGAAAGATAATGTGAATTTACAGAAAATATGCTTTCAGTTTAGCTTATAGATCCCCTTCCAAACCACTGTGGGAAAATCATGAGATATTAGTTTTCTTTCAAACATGATTCATGATATCACAGCAGAAGGATTTTTCACATGGTAAAATTACCTTAGAACACACCACAATTCCTAAAATGAGTATGGTACCATCAACAAATGATTTATAATGTAACTAAAGTCCTAAAACCCTCTATTAACTACAATGCTTTTTAATGAGGTGCTATCATGTATATTGGTCCCAAGATGGCTGCCAAAACTTCTTGGATGAAGTGCTGACAGCCAATCAGATCAGATGTGTGGTTAGGCTCCGCCCAGATATATATATATTTTTAACCTAAATTACTCAAAATCCACTGGAGCACATATCTTGAGACATAGCAAAGGCACATCGGGCTACCAGTCCCTACAATTTTGCCAAGTTTTGTGGAAATCCATTCAGCCGTTCGGGCTAAAAGTGAGTCCAACCGCCTGATGGAAATTAACATGGGGAAAACATGTTTTGGGACCCCCATTTTATCTCGGCCCCTGCTTGACAAATCCCCCCCAAACTTTCAGGGAAGGAGCAGAGCGGAGGGGGCCATCTTCTTTGAGAAATTTGCGAAGATTCGTCCATATATATATATATATAATACAGTGAAAAAAACATAGGTTTCAGGTCATATATAGTTAGGTATTAGCATTTAAAAAACCGTGCAAATTCACTGAAAAAAACCATAGGTTTCAGGTCATATATAGTTAGGAATTAGCATTTAAAAAACCATCGAAATTGCTCCTATATAGTTAGTTGTACTAACTATATTTCGCGCACCCGCAATCCACTGCTGATGATGTCACATATTACATCATTCATGACATGGTCAGTGACATCACTGATGACATCACTGATGACATTTCAAATGACATCACTGATGACATCACTGATGACATCTCAATTGACATCACTGATCACATCACTGATGATATCATTCATGTGATAATACGATGCACCTCTTCACACTCTAATATAACCTTTGATACACCCAGTGTTAAACACAGACTACCATTCTTGAAACCATTGATACACCAATACCAGTTACTACATACGCACACACTGATTGCTAGGTCTATACACACATCCAATCATTTACCCATAGAATCACTCATACATACAGTCACTCATCAAAACAACACTATCATCTGCACTCATACACCTATACAGACACTCACACTCTGCCACTCATAGATGGAGTTACTCACACTTCTAATCAGTCATGCAAAGAATCAATCACACTTTCATTTCCTCAACTATACAGTTATACACACAACATCTTACTTATTCAAACATATACTAACACATACTTACTTTGTTATACAATTACTGATACAAGTACACAATGATCCATACAGCCACTCGCACAATCAGTGGCTCTTATGTACAGTCATTTATATATGCCAGCTACCCACACACACACTCAGTCTCCCATACAAATACTCGGGCAACCAATCAATAACACATATAGCCACTCATATAGCTACTGATCAACACATGCAGTTGCTTACACAACAACAGACATACAGATGCACACATTCAGACAGTTTAGTCACTAACCCATGCATTCAGTATGACACATTTAATCACTCACTCATACATTCAGTCATATACCTACTAAATCTTTCATCCAGACACTTATACATCCACTCATTCTTCAATATGTAAAACATATTTAAACTTTACAGAAACACACAGTCACCGGATGATGTCATCAGTGATGTCATTTGAGATGTTATCAGTGATGTCATCAGTGATGTCACTGACCATGTCATGAATGATGTAATATGTGACATCATCAGCAGTGGATTGCGGGTGCGCGAAATATAGTTAGTACAACTAACTATATAGCATCAATTTCAATGGTTTTTTAAATGCTAATTCCTAACTATATATGACCTGAAACCTATGGTTTTTTCAGTGAATTTGCACGGCTTTTTAAATGCTAATACCTAACTATATATGACCTGAAACCTATGTTTTTTTCACTGAATTTGCAAAGTTTTTTAAATGCTAATTCCTAACTATATATGACCTGAAACCTATGGTGTTTTAAGTGAATTTGCAAGGTTTTTTAAATGCTAATACCTAACTATATATGACCTGAAACCTATGGTTTTTTCAGCGAATTTGCAAGGTTTTTTAATTGCTAATACCTAACTATGTAAGGCTTGAAACCTATGTTTTTTTCAGTGAATATATATATGTAATATAATATATATATAATTTTTATTTTCAAGTTTTTTTAAAATATGATTACAGGGTCCGCGCACCGTAAACGCTCTGAGCTCTTACCCCGACAAATTTTTTAAATTTCTAAAACATAATATCTAAGTTTTTAACGTAGATTTTAAAGGTAGACAATATCTGCTTTAATGTAGAAAATGTTTTTTTTTAACTTTTAATAACAGTATATTACTTTTTGAAGTAGTAACAAATCTCGAGAGGGTACGTCGCACGTGCACGCAACGTAAGATCTCCGTCTGTGCACCGTAAAAGCTTCGAGCTCTTACCCCTGAAAGTTTTATAAACTTTAAATCGTTATATCTACGTATTCATTGCACAATGTAAAGGTACACATTATCTGGGATAATAAAGAACAAGTTAATTTAAACTTTTAAAGACCATATATAACTTTATTAAAGCAATTATAAATCTCGTGAGGGTGCGTACTACGTAAGCGCATCGTAAGACGACGTAAGAGCTCCGTATATAATACGTAGATGCACCGTAAGCTTATGTAAGCGCTCCGTAAACGCTCCGTAAACGCTCCGTAAGCTTACGTCCAACCATGTGACCTCATAATAAAAGATTTTATTGGTTTATAATACTTCCTACTCCACTTCATGAAAGACCCTCCCATCTTCATCATTCTTCTTTGGTTTTCGAGGAAGAAACACCTTATTTCATCAGCACTTTGCTCCTGAAAAATCTATTGAAATGTCTGTACAGCAGCAACCTGAGCATTCAGAACATGAGGAACCTGAGCATTCTGAACACCAGGAACTTGAGGATTCTTCTAGTTCATCTTCAGAAGGGTTTGTTTCTGAAACCCCTAGATCACCGAAAGAGTCCATAGTTTGGAAATTTTTTTAATTCCCAGAAGGACAGAAAAAGGTCAATGCAAAATCTGTGACACGGTACTTTCCAGAGGGGATCCACTGAAGAAGTACAGCTTTGGAACTTTTAGCATGGAACGCCATGTCAAGAATATACACCCAAACAATTGGAGTAAAGCTGTAATGAAAAGATCATCAGATGAGCAGGGCTCTGCTCCCAGCACTTCTTCTCAATCAACAGCACCACCAATGCAAGCATCAACGATTGCAATTATCCAACCAGAACTTAAGAATTTGATGATGCAATGCATTCGTTGCCAGAAACTAATAGCCTTTTTACAAGAGTCCATTCAAGTTATCCTGCAAAAAAACAGGAAGCACAGGTGCACCCCATAATTTTTTTCTTTATTTTTCATAGTTTGTTCCGGTTGAACAATTATCTGCCTTAAAAAATTAATTTTTTTACATCGTTTTTCGAACAAAACAAAAACAAAACAAAAAAACAGTTATTTTTAGAACTACCTCTACTGGTTAAAGAAAGAAGTACATTTCTATGTTTGTATGTAAAAGTTTGTCATAGTGAATGTCAAAGTGCAAAACTATACGAATGTGGTACAGCATAATCCTATAAGGTGTTTACCTATAGTATACTGTACTACTTCCAAAGCACTGAAATATAACATATGTATATAAATATGTTACAACTCAATGGGCCAGATGTACGTAATCTCGATTTACCTACTCATAAATACCGAGGGCCCGTTGTAGGTAATCCCAGATTACCACTTCTTAAATACTGAATCATTCCAATTCAGTATTTAAGAACTGGAAATGGGGATGTAGGTATTTTTACCGACTTAATTATCGATTTGGTAAAATTCGGTAATTACCGATTCGATAATTACTGAATCTGGAATTTCCATTGATTCCTATGGGCTTTGAAGCCCATAGGAATCAATGGCAAATACGGATTCGGTAATTACTGAATCGGTAAATACCGAATACTGCCAGGGGGAACAGGTTGTCACTTTAACACCCTGTAGCACCCCTGTTTTTGGCTTGTGTGCAATGTGACACACATACATGCCCTTAGGGAATGTATGTGTGCCACATGGCACAGGTGTACATGCACAGATGTGCATGTACACAGGAATTCCTTATTTACCACCCAATTGTATTGAGTGGTAAATAACGAATATCAACAGTGCTACCTACATTAGAATTTACAGATTTGGTATTTTTACCAAGTCTGTATTTACAGATTCGATAATTTTACAGATTCAGTAAATACAGAATCAGTAAAAATACCAAATCTGTAAATAAATGCCTTCTACATAGGAAAAGGCATTGACCGGTCCGTAACGGCCAAATTCAGCCATTACAGACCGATAAATGCCTACCTACATCGGGCCCCAAATCATACCACTTCAATATTTAAGAGTAGGTAAATGGGATGTAGGTAATTTCTCTTTTGAAATTACCGAATCTGTATAATTCAGTCATTTTACCAAATCAGTATTTACCGATTCGGTAATTGCCATTGATTTCTATGGGCCTTGAGGCCAATAGGAATCAATGGCAATTACCGAATCAGTAAATACCGATTCGGTAAAATTACCGAATTGTGAAGGGGGACAGGTTGTCACTTTGACAGACTGTTGCATCCCTGATTTTGACTTGTGTGTCATGTCACACACATACATGGTCTTACGACATGAATGTGTGCCACATGGCACAAATGTACATGCACAGATGTGCATGTACACAGGAATTCATTATTTACCCCCGAAAGTTTTATAGTTATATCTACATATTCATTGTACAATATAAAATTACACATTATCTGGGATAATAAAGAACATGTTTTTTTTTAATTTTTAAACAACATATATAACTTTATTTAAGTAACTTTTAAACAACATATATAACTTTATTTAAGCAACTTTTAAACAACATATATAACTTTATTTAAGCAATTACAAATCTCGTAAGGGTGCGTACCAAACAGTTCTTTTTACAACTACCTCTACTGGTTAAAAAAAGAACTACATTTCTATGTTTGTATGTAAAAGTTTGTCATAGTGAATGTCAAAGTGCAAAACTATAAGGATGTGGTACAGCATAAACCTATAAGGAACACATTACCTGGGATAATAAAGAACATGTTTATTTTAAACTTTTAAACAACATATATAACTTTATTTAAACAATTATAAATCTCACGAGGGTGCTAAATCATTATATTTACATATTCATTGTACAATTTAAAGGAACATATTAACTGGGATAATAAAGAACATGTTTATTTTAAACTTTTAAACAACATATATAACTTTATTTAAACAATTATAAATCTCACGAGGGTGCGTACCACATAAGCACATCATAAGATGACGTAAGCGCTCCGTAAATAAAACGTAAACGCAACGTAAGCATCAATGGTTGCAAATATCCAACCTGAACTTAAGAATTTGATGATGCAATGTATTCGTTGCCAGAAACTAATATCCTTTGGAAAAGAGCATTCTGAACACAAGGAACTTGAGGATTCTTCTACTTCATCTTCAGAAGAGCTTGTTCCTAAAACCCCTAGAACACAGAGAGAGTCCATAGTACGGAAATTTTAAAGAAAAACAGAAAGAGAGAAAAAGGTAAATGCGCCTTTTGTCAAATGTAACATCTGTCACACAGTACTTTCAAGAGGGAATCCACAGAAACAGTACAGATTTGGAATTTATAGCATGGAATGCCATGTCCAGAATATACACCCAAACAATTGGAGTAAAGCTGTAATTAAAAAGATCATCAGAGGAGCAGGGCTCGACTCCCAGCACTACTTCTGAAGCAAGAGCACCAGCAATGCAAGCATCAATGGTTGCAAATATCCAACCTGAACTTAAGAATTTGATGATGCAATGCATTCGTTGCCAGAAACTAATAACCTTTGCACACAAGTCCATTCAAGTTATCCTGCAAAAAAACAGGAAGCACAGGTGCATTACCAGGAGCATTTTTTCTTTTCTCTGAAGATTGTCTTCTGGATGAATCTTCTAATTGAGTCCTCTTGATTGATAAAGCTTGCTTTTAGAGTCTTTGTTTGCAGTTCTTGGTAGGCATAATCTATTATGACTCTGTAGATATTTACAATCTGTTGAAAAGACAAATTTGACATATTATAGACCACTACCAACATAGCACATAGCAATTACAATAACTAAACAATATAAACACTAGTTCACATCTCTCTTTGTGTGTCTCATATCACTCTCTCCCTGCACCATCTCCCTCTTTGCATGCCTCATCTCACTCTCTCCTTCCACCATCTCTCTGTTTGTATGTGTGTGTCATCTCAATCTCTGCCTACACCATCTGTCTGTTTGTGTGTGTGTCTCATCTCACTTTCTGTGTCTAAAACAATTTACCATACTAAATGTTTTTTGTTGAAATGTCTGGCTTTAAGTTTTTTGACAAGTAACACACTGAGTGTGTATGTGAATTAAGGATTCATATTTTCATATTTTTCCATAATGTTAGCTGTGTGTGCACACAATTTGTATCTTTTAGCTTACAGGGTAGACTTCTTTTTAAAGTGATTCTCATGCTTGAATTCAATGCTGGTACAGAGATAGTGCTAATAGTTTAATTTGGCTTGTAAATATGCTCCTTTTTTACAAGCGCCTTGCGCAACCTTTAACATGGGTGCAAGCAGTGAATATAGGGAGAGGGATGGGAATAGCAGATAGAAAACAATATGAAATGGTGTGGAAGATGCATAAAGCATTTCACTAATGGCATCAATTAAGATGGAATATAAGATAAAGAGCATGCAGAGTGATAAAATTAGCACAGAGACAAGAATAAGAAATGCCTTGAGAGATGCGTAAAGGATTTTACTAATGGCATAAATTGAGCTAGAATATACAAAAAAGAGAGGCATATTTACAAGCCCCTTGCGCAATGTTTGACATGGGTGCAAGCAGAAAATGCATGCAGAGTGATAAAATTGGCACACAGACAAGAATATGAAATGCCTTGAGAAATGCGTAAAGCATTTTACTAATGGCATAAATTGAGATAGAATATACAAAAAAGAGAGGCATATTTACAACCCCTTACGCAATGACGGAAACCCAGAGCTAAAGGGGACAAGGTGTGTGGAAGAGTAAATAGCATTCAAGCCAGCAAGCTGGTTGGTAGAAAACCTGGACTGAACTCTCAGATTACAGGTGACACATCACAGAACCATAGCTGTAGGAACACAGAAAGACAGGAATAAGGTAAGTATAGCACCTGCTGTAAAATCAGTATACATAAACACAAGTTAGACAGGACATAGATGTTTACAACGTGAGTGCAGGAGATTCGAAGTAACTTAGATCCAGGGAAACCTGGAAACTTGCTGGAGACCTGAAGATGATCATACTCTACAAGTTTTGGAAAATTCTATGTGGTGCTGATATATTAAACAGGACTGCAGGAGAGAATTCATATTAGGACCCATATCAAAGCAGGACTGGATGAAAGTAACATTAGAGTCAATGGGGGAAACTTAATGAGAGCAACAGAGGGGAACCAAAAATGAGAAAAAAATAAAAGTGAGGGAAACAGAGTGGACGTGAACAGGTACAAAAGCTACAGAGAGTCATAAAAACAGTGTGTCCACAGATTTCCTTTATGGTCTCAAGCGTCTTCGCAATGTTCTTCCTTTAGCGACCTTGAAGTACCACAATGGTTTACTGAGTCAGTGCGCACTTAGCAAATTTCTAAACGTATCTGTCATGCATAAGTGTAGTGTCCATTGCCCCATTTTCCACCTTCTCCAGGTTTGAAGTACCCTGGGCCTTTTTTGCTGAGCCATTTTCAGAGATCTCTGATAAACGCAGTTATGTAATCAAAGCAGGACTAGACACAGCTATTACCTAATTTTCTCATGGCCATCTTGGATCTTGAAGTGCTTGTTGTTTTGTGGTTTAGGACTGTCAAGATATGTGAATAAGCCTCAGTAAAAATCTAAATAGATACAATGAACGCAAGTACAAAATTGTCTCGAATGAGAATACACTCCTGGGTACACACAATGCCATTGGACAAATTATGTCTGCCTAAATGAAGTAAATCAGATGATGCCAACCCTTCAATTGTTCCCATTAATATTATGTTTTCATGTGTAATGGCGTTGATTTTCTAGCATCCATCAACCAAAACAACTTAATAGATGGTATGTTGGCTATACCACCATATGTAGACTGGGATGTAGACAATGTTGCTAGGTAATCTTGAACAATGGGTTTATGTTTGAATATCTTAGACTCGGAGAACATGTGCAGCACCCTTGAATCTAGAATATCTTTTCACTGATTCTTATATAGTATAGTAGACAAATGCACATGTAAAATAGACACATGTGCAAGAGGTTAAGGGTAAGACAGTGAATGTGATTTGCAACCATGTTGATTTAGAGGATCAGACGCAATAATCTAAGAAGATAATCGAGATTAGTGACTGATGGAGATAAATTATTCTTAAAGCATGCTTAAAAACCCACAAAATGGTGTAAAAGTAATTATTCGATCCTTAGGCATAGTTTATCTCAGAGCACCTTTCAGAGTTTCAACTCAAATACATATGAATCGTGGATAATAGGATTAGAGAAACTGCAGACAAATTCGGTAGGAATATGGACATGTAAAATAAATAGCATATGGAAAATAAAAATGTGAAAAGTCTAGAGAGGCATCACCAGTGTCCAATTTTCCAATTTCTATTAAGACAAAATCATGCCAGGATAGGAACATGTTTTCTTCAGTCATGAAGATTATATCATATGAAGCACTGACACATACTGAATGCTCTTGTATCTTAAACATTCCAGTGATATCTACTAAACATCTACAATTGTTAGCCATGACCAAAAGTTAAATAAACCCTCCTGAGCTTGTTAACACAAGTGTTAGACATGGTAACATTGGTGTGAGTCTCCTATCCATTTTTTGCTGTTGTCTCCTCTGTTTTTTAAATGTTGTTGCTGGTTAGATGCTTTGGGTACTGTGCCACTGCTATTTAGTGCCACGGTGCAAGTGCTCCCTATTGTAAAGTATTGTAATGGATTAGTGACTCCCTAATTGGCTCTTTTGATTTACTTGTCAGACCCTAGTACAGTGCACCATGTGTGCCCAGGGCCGGTAGATCCAATGCTGCTAGTGGTCTTACAGTACTGATTGTGCCACCCACAGAAGCAGCTTGTAAAGTGTGTCTCAGGCCTGCCATTGCAGAGCCTGTGTGCATTTAGTACTGCCATGCTACTTGGTAAGTGCACCCACTTACCAGTCCCTAAACCTTCCCTTTTCTACGTCAGCCACCCCTAAAGTAGGCCCTAGGACAGGGTGTATTGTATGTGAAAGGTAGGACATGCCCTGATGTGTGAAGCATGTCCTGATAGTGAATTACAGCCTATTAGGTTTTTCACTATTGCAAGGCTACCTTTCCCCATAGGCTAGAAATGGGCAGTTTGAATATAACTTCTTATAATCCTAACTGACCAAAAAACGAATTTAGTATGCCTGAACTCAGAATGATAAAATACATATTTTAGTAAAGTTGGTTTTAACATTCTGTGTTTGAAAATACCACTTTTAGAAAGTAGGTATTTTCTTTCCTAAACCATCCAGGCTGCCTCTGCTAGGTTGTGTATGGCATGTCTGGTTTGTGAGTGACAGGGGCAGGATGAGTCAGCACTAGGATGAATAGACCTATCTGCATTGGAAGTGGTGGAAGGAGTAGTACCTGGACCTGAATAGGGCTGTATCTGCCTTCCACAATGCTGGCTCCACCTCCTGTGGTGCGTCTGATGACCCTGGCCCACACTGACAAAGGAAGAAGTTGTACACTGGCAGAATGTGTCATGATAATCAAAACTCCCTCTCATGTTGAACCTGCTCACCCCTTTTGATTCCCTTGTAATGCCCACTCGTGTTCATTCACCTAGCTGTGCAATATTCCTATTTCTCTTGGCATATGTATAACTTTTAATTTCAAAATGTTATCAAATATGTGATTAAGCCATTAAGAAATATCGCAAAACATCAAGAGCTGCATGAGATTGTTGGAATAATGCTTATCATTAGTAACATGTTTAAGGGCTGTTTGTAATGCATATTCACGTGTAAAATCTTTGGTAAAAAGTAACACTCTGCTCGTTGCTTGAACAAAGGCTTGCAAACTGGTTTTAAAATTCACGTGTAAAGACCTCTGCCGGCTCTAGTGTTGCAATGGATAAAATGTGCATTCACATGAAAGATTGCTGCAGGGCTTCACATGGCATACGCTAGCAGCTGGAAAGTTTTAAACCGCTTGTGTATATCGCCCCGTGCTTGGTCTCGTCGTAGCAGCCAGACCTGTTGTTTCCCGAATCTGCCAGCGGCTCCTCCTTTGGATGTTCCTCCATTATCCTTCGGGCGATTCGTCTTGTTTCTTCTCCCGACTCCTGACATCGGTCTTCCTCTTCCGGATTGTCTGCCTGGCTCCCCATTTCCGGTTCCTGTAAAAAAAAAGTGATAAACAGATAAGTGAAGCTTCGTTAGAAGCTCCTATTACGAAACTTAATAAAACTAAGATTGGTGAGTTATTTTGACAATTAACCTTCTGAAAACATATTGTGAAACTTATAAAAGGTTTTTAGCAAGGCAAAGAAAGACATTATGCTTTGAACTTGACTTTGTATTAGAAAGCTTGAATTTCCACAAGAGGCTGGAGATATTTTAAAAGGAACATTATTTCGCAAATTACAAAGACTGCGCATTTGTTTTAAAGGACTTGGTTATTACTGTGTGGTAAGAATAATTACCACAAATCAAAGGTAATGAGTTATATTTGAAAAGACACAGGGCATTATTTAATCACTTCTAAGATTGTTGGGGTTTATTTAAACTGCAATAATTTTTTTTTCTACAGGATAAGAAAAATAAGGCAACAAATAAAAGAAGGTGCATGCGAATGTCAAAATACAGTACAATTTTAGGTAACATTTTGGTGTTAGTATATATATATATTGAGCGAAATGTATTAGAGATTCTATGATTGATATTGTGGATAATGTTAGTTATTGTGGCCCATTTAGGTAATTGAAGCTTGCCAATTCAAAGACCATAACCATTTACCCAGTTTCAAGACGCAACTGTGAACGACCAGGTTCCCTTCAGCGCAGCAGCGGAACAAGTGTCTCTTTCCTGTCTCTTTGATTCCCATTCCCCTTTCCATTAGGGAACTACCTTAACTTCAGAGTATACTACACTCTGCCATTGGAGGAGTTTCTGTGGAGACTGGGGTTCGGTCATCGTTGAAGTAGAACCAGGAGATAACAGGCTTGTGGCTTCCTTGACAGAATGCACCCATTACTGGTTTGGACTATGTACAGACACTCTCGCCATTCAGAGAAAAAGGATTTGTGTGTGCAAAAAGGGGGACCCAGACCCCAGAACTTTAGATCACTTCTGGACATCAAGACAGATCTTTTGCCAAGGAGAAGAACCAGAGAATCTGCAGGAGTTTTTGACTACCCCTGTGCCAGTGTGTAATCGCGGGGGTTGGCTGGAAAGTTTTTTTTTATTGCCAAGAAAAGGAGGAAGACTTTTTATTTGCAACTTTCGTCATCTTGAAGAAGAATCTCCAAGGGCTTGAACTGTGCTTGCCTCCTGCTGAAGTCTCAGGGACACAAGACTTCACCACCAACTTCCCCTGAATTTCCTTGCTGGGAATGCTGTCTGCAAAAGCCTGTGTGTTGTTGGGTGCTGGAAGCGCGACTCAACAAGAGGAAGCATGTCGCATCCGCAGCTGTTGCTGTCCCATCATCAGAGAAGCGTGTCCCGACTGCAAGGGTCGCCGGCGCATCACTGGAGAAGCGTGTCTCCGTTGCAGCTGTTGGTCGTTGCATCCCTGGAGAAGCTTGTCGCCACCGCAAGGGTCACCGCCGCATCACCGGAGAAGCGTGTTGCAGGGCTTGTCGCTGCTCCAAAGTTACAGAGTCACCGCACACCCGCCAGGTTTTCGCGTCGTTGCATCGCATCAAGGGCGCCATCTTCTCTCATTGCACCTTATTGTTACATCCCAGCAGTATCTTGTTGCATCGCAACAGGGTCGCACCATGAGATCGTCGCATCACCTCCTCTTCGGTAAGGAACAGACGCATTGCCTACTTTGTGCAAGCACTGAGGAACAGACGCATCACCTCCCCCAAAGCAAGGAACCGACTCACCGTTCTCCCAGCGTACCTTTGCTTATCTTGCGTAACACATCCAAAGGTACTTTGTGAGAAACATGTCGCTTTTACCATCTACAGTGAACTGAGTTATTTCTACCATCTGTATTGTGGATTTTTATCATGTGGGTCTTGTGTTAAGTCAATGTAAAGAATATTTATTTTTATAAAACCTGTGTTGTGTCCATCTGTAGTGTTTTCACTGTATTACTGTATATTTTCACAAATACTTTACACACTGCCTCTAAGATAAGGCTTCCTGCCCGTGCCAAGCTACCACAGGGTTGAGCAGGGGTTATTTTAGGAGTGTAGCCCCCTTAAACTGACTAGAAGCAAGGGTCCCTATTTAGACAAAGGTTCAAGCCATTTCCAACTAGAGACCCCCAGTTCTAACATTTGTGGTCAGCGGTGAGGATTTGGATTTACATTTGTGACTCATGTACAGTGATTGGTGTACACTTCTAGTGAGTGCAGACCAAACGCCACCACATACATTTTTTGGTAGAATGTTTTTCCTTGGAACTGTTATTTTTGCTAAAGACTGCCAGTTCTTATTGCCGTGAGTAAAGCAGCATCCAGTGCATCTATGGATCTAGACTTTGAGGAAGAAAGGTTAGAAGCCTGCAATGTGAAACAGCTGAAAGCCTTCTGTAGAAAATGTTAAGTTGCTACTCCAAGCCTCACCAAGAAGGACGAGTACCAAAAGGTGCGGAGGGCCTGTTTGGAAGTAAAAAAATTCTTCTGAGGCTGAGAATGCAGAAGGGCAGCTAGGTGGGCCATAGGGTCCAGCCAGGGAGAGAGTGTTTTTTTCCCATAGGCAGCAGTGTTTCTTCCAAGGGCCTGTCCCCAGGAGAGCTGGAGGACAGGGCGAGAAATAGGTTGCATAGAATGGAGATGGCCAAGCTCAAGTTGGAGGGTCAAAAGGACCTAGAGAGTAAGAAGCTGGAGCTTGAGAATAACAGAAAAACTTTTGAAAGGGAAAAGGAGAAATTAGCACATGAGAGATTTTTGGGGGGATTGGAGCTTAAGGCTAAAAGTTTAGAAATGAGTCCTTCTGGTGGCAGCACACCATCTGTCACTGCATAAGGCAGGGTATATTTCCCCAAGGATTTCCTCAAAGATTTCCATAAGCATCAAGATATTGGGCAGAGGTTTGCAACCTATGAAATGGCAATGTTGGCCCACCTGTTCCCTGAGAAGCATTGGGGAGTGGGGTTGTGGGGCCGCCTTGTTAGTGATGGGAGGGATACATTAATAGACCTGCCCAGTGAGAGTAGGATGCTTTATGCCCACATGAAGGAAGGCCTGATGGACAGGTATGGATTGACCCCAACACTCTATAGAAAGAGGCTCAGGAATTGTAAAAAGCTGGAGGCAACCACCTGTGCCTTTCTTTTGCAGAGCTATGGATGGCTGGGTGAAGGGTAGCAAAGTGAGTACTTTTGAAGCGCTCTATGATTTGTTTGCATGGGAGCACTTGTCTGATAATTGTTTTCCAGAGTTACACCAGCGCCTTATTGATAGCAAGCTAACTGACCCTAGGAAGCTTGCTGAGGAGGGGGACCACTGGGTGAGTACCCCGGTCCACAAGGGTCATGTGGGAGACTCTGCCATGGGTGAGCAGGGTCCCTAGCAGAAGAGTGGGGGGGACAAGGGTAAACAGAGGGAGTTCCAGAAAGGGCCCCAAAGTAATTCCCAAGGGTACCAAGGTAATTGTTCCCAGCATCCCCTGAGAAGAAGTCAGAGCCCCCAACAGGTAAACCTGTTCACAGGGGGCCTCCTACATGCTTTCAGTGTAAGCAAGTGGGACACTGTTGGTATGATCCACAGTGTCCCCAGAAGAACCGCAATGCACCACCCCGTGCACCACCCCTTCAGATTGCAAGTGTAGCCCTGGGAGGGGAGGAGATGGGAGCCCAAGGTAGGTCGGGTCCAGCAGAAATGCCCCTTGTTTCTTTAGGAGATTGTGAGGTGGTCTCCAGGACCCATCTACCTGATAACACTAAAGAATACAGGCAGTGGGTGACCATCAATGGCCATAGGGTGGTGGCTCTGAGAGGCACCGGGGCCAGTGTAACAGTTGTCAGTTGTCGGCTGGTGTGTCACGAGCAGATGATCCCCCATGCATTCTATCCTGTAGTTGCCGCAGACAACTCAGAGAGCCACTGTGGGGTGGCCCAGGTTCCCTTTGAGTGGTGGGGGTCTCAGGTTCTCTCCAAGTAGCTGTGAGGCCAGCCATGCCAGTGGATTGTCTGTTGGGCAAGGATTTAGAGAGCTCCCCTTGGGCTAAAGTAGAGAAGAAGTCTCATTTAGAGATGTTGGGTCTTCCTGAGTGGACGTGTGTGCCTGCTCGGTATATGGCAGCCAGTAAGGGTGTTCAAGAGGTCCTGGAGCTGAAAGTATGGCCATGGTGCCTGCCTTAAAGAGAAGAGGTAGGGGTCGCAGGAAACCAGCTTACATAGTTCCCATGGTCTAGGAGGAGGCAGACCTTGAGGGGAATGCCCTGGACCCTACAGGGGAGTAAGTTGCTGAACTTGGTGACCTGCCTAAGCTGACCTATTGGCAGCAAGAAGGAGGACCCTCTAGGGAGGACGTTTGTGCAGAGCAGAAGATGTGCCCTTCTCTTGTGGGTTTGCAGCACCAGCCCACAAACCAGGCCGCAGGTTATCAGTCTGGATCACATTGGATCTACTGGGAGAACGACCTCCTGTATAGCAAGCCAAAGGCTGCTGAGCCTGGGTCTGCCTGTGTGCTGGTGGTACCCCAGTGCTTCAGAGCCTTCCTACTGGATTTGGCTCATTATATACCTTTAGCTGGACATCTGTGGCAGGACAAGACCTTTGAAAGACTTGTCGCCCACTTTTATTGTCCCCAGATGGGTAAGAGTTAGGCTACTCATTGTAGGACTTGTCAACCTAGTCAGGCGAGTGGGAGGAAGCACAAGGCTCCTCTACAGCCCTTCCCTGTGGTCAAAACCCCTTTGAAAGGGTGGGCATTGACATGTTGGGGCCTCTGGACCCCAAGACAGCCATGGGCAACAGGTTTATCCTGGTCTTGGTGGACCATGCTACCCGGTGCCCGGAAGCCATCCTGCTCAGAACAGTGACGGCCCCCGTGGTGGAACGTGCCCAGGTGGGAATTTTCTCCTGTGTGGTGTTACCCAGAGAGGTGATGTCAGACCGTGGTACAAATTTAATTTCTATGTATATCAAGTCGCTGTGGCAGGAGTGTGGAGTTACTTATAAGTTCACCACTCCTTACTACCCCCTAGGTAATGGGCTGGTTGAGAGATTCAACCGGACCCTCAAAAGCATGATTATGGGTCTTGAGGAACCTATGAGGCATAAGTGGGATATCCTCTTGCCATGCCTTCTCTTTGCTTACTGTGTGATGCCACAGACGTCCTTAGGGTTCAGTCCCTTTGAATTTCTGTATGGACACCCGGTAAAAGGACCTCTGAGTCTGGTTAAGGAAGGCTGGGAGAAAGCTCCCAGGAAACCTCCCCACAATGTATATAGCTACATGCTGGCCTTTAGGAATCAGACTAGGCGGTTCAGACAACTCGCTCAGGCGAATCTGGAAGCCAGCCAGGAAGAGATGAAGTGGTGGTACGATCAGAATGCCACTCTGATTGAGCTTCAACCTTGTTAGAAAGTTTGGGTCATGGCCCCAGTGGAGCCCTGTGTGCTCTAGGATAAGAGGAACGGATCATTTGAGGTGGTAGAGTGCAAAAGTGCATGTAGGACCCTTTGCGGGTCCTACATGTCAACCGCCTGAAGCACCACTTGGAAAGGAATTAAGTGGGCATGCTCCTAGTGAGATATGCTGGAATGGAGGAGGAGACTGAGCTTCTTCCTGACCTCCTGTCTGCAACAGAGCAAGATGGGTCAGTGGATGGTGTAAACCTCTCTTCCACCCTGAACCCAGAGCAGCAGAACTATTGTCACCAACTGTTGGGTCAATTCTCTGATTTGTTCTCCCTGGTTCCTGGTGTCACTGAGTGGTGCATCCATGATGTAGACATTGGAGACTGTCCTCTCGTTAAGCACAAGGCTTACAGAGTGACTGACAGGGCCAGAGCTAACATCAAGGAGGAGGTCTCCAAGATGATTGCCTTAGGGGTGATTGAGTCCTCTAACAACCCTTGGGCCAGCCCAGTGGTCTTTGTCCCAAAGGTTGCCGCGCCTGGTGCCACACCCGAACTCCGGTTCTGTGTGGACTACCAAGGAATCAATTCAGTCACCAGGACTGAAGCGCACCCCATCTCCAGCGCTGATGAGCTCATTGATCCGCTAGGGGGTGCACGGTACCTCAGCACATTTGATTTGACGTCTGGTTACTGGCAGATCACCTTGACTGATGGGGCCAAAGAGAGGTCAGCATTCTCCACACCAGATGGGCACTACCAATTCCGGGTTATGCCCTTTGGGATGAAGAATGCCCCTGCCACCTTTCAGAGGTTGGTCAACCAGGTGTTGGCTGGACTGGAAGATTTCAGGGCCGCCTACCTGGTGTTGTATGGCGTTTTAGGATCCGAGCGAAATTTACAGATTCATGCCCTTATTTAGGTACAATTCACATTGCCCTAATATAGGCATCGAAATTATAACCTTATTTAGACATAGTCCATGCAGTCCAAATACAGGCATGACTACTTCCACCTGTTCCAAAAAGCCACAACGATTTCTTGGAAAAATTGGCTTAAGCAGTCAGGGCCATCCCCTTGCTTGAATATTGATATGCCCCAGAACTCATGGACTTTTCAAATAACTACCATTCCCTAGGGGTTCTTTGATGACATTATTATGCCCGACTTTACGTCAAACTAGGCACCTTCGAGGTATAAATATGCCTACACTTGCCCTAGCAAACACACGGTGGTTCGGAGCAGCTGGACTATCTACTTGCCCGACGTGGCTCGCTACAGCAAGTGCCGACGGAAGCCGACCCTCCAGCTGACGCACTGATCGAGAAGCTGTCCTTTCTCTTACTGAGAATCCAGCTCCAGTGTTTCCAAGCTCCTCTTGCGGGGTGTTGGGAAACGACCCCCGAGACAGAGATACCAGACCTCCTTCATTCTAAAACCAAGGTACGGAGCTGATTAGACCCTAAAGAGAAATCTTGGATAGATTCTTGGCAAAGAAACTAACCCTATGCTACACCACACTTACTTCTTCCCTCGTACTAGACTTAGGTTAGGTACTGGGGTTGGTGTATTTTAGAAGCCTCAGTTGAGTACTTTTAGCCTTTGTTGTTTATGCATGTATTTATCTATGGTTTAAAAACCATACCATTCTTTTACAGTATTATTTTATAATACTCTTCTCGCTGTATGCATTATGCTTTGCAGTCTACATTACGATTGTAGCAGTTCACTTTTCTTGCATGAGAAAGAAGGCTGTTCAATAAATCCCTTTTAGTGAAAACACCTGTCTCTCTATTTCTCTGCACCTCTGATGAAACGAAGCATGCATGATTGACTGAGTAAAATATCTATCTATTGTTTCCACGACTCTGAAGATACGTTTATTGTTGGGGAAACAAAGTTGTCATGTTTATACGGTTATCAGAAACAAATCCCTTCTTGTTTATTCTAGAACGCTTCTAGTGACCTCTGAACTAGCTAGCACTCGCAATTAAGACTAATATATTTGATAGAGAACTAGTAGACATAAGTCCTACATCAAATCTATAGGAAATATTATTCCAATTCGCAGAGTCTTTTGGGAATATAGGAACTACACTACACTGGATGACATTGTAGTGTTCAGCGCCATTTGGGAAAAGAACATCTGCACCACCTCTGGGAAGTGTTGATTGAGCTGCACAGAGCAGGCCTTACGATCAAGGTAAGTAAGTGCCAGATTGGGCAGGGTTCCGTGGTGTACTTGGGGCACCAGGTAGGAAGAGGCCAGGTGGCGTCCCTACAACCCAAGATTGATACCATCCTGGCATGGGAATGCCCCACAACCCAGACACAGGTGAGAGCCTTTTTAGGACTCATGGTGTACTACAGGAGTTTTGTCAAGGGGCATGGCAACATTGTTGCACCCTTAACTGAGCTGACTTCCAGGAAGCAGCCCAAGAAAGTGAACTGGACTGACACCTGTCAGAAAGCTTTTGATGCCCTGAAGACTGCCATGTGCACAACTCCCGTGCTTCAGGCACCCAACTTCTCAAAGGAATTCATTGTCCAAACAGATACTTCAGAGCATGGTGTGGGGGCTGTTCTTTCACTGATCATTGAGGAGGGCCTAGACCAACCTGTAGTCTTCATCAATGTCCTGAGCACAACTTCACATATAGTATAGGCTTGATTCGAATGCCGGTTCACTGTGGTGTGGAGTACTCTCTGCCTTTCAGGACACAGACTACCGATTCTGTTAACCTCCCATTTTACTTGAAGGGTCATTTGAAAGCGAACGTTATAACATTATATATTATGCTGAGAAATCTACTTTCTGGAATACGGTGTTTTTGGTAGATTTACAATTGGATGGATATCCGAATAGCCCTGAAGAAGTCAGAGATGCGGAGGCATCACAACTGACGAAACACGTGTTGGCTTTGGATGATGTGAAGAGGGTAATTTTTGATTGACAGAAGATTTTACCAGACCTCAAGAATAAAATCGCCATGAGAAAAGACATTGTTTACATTTTATCTATTTTGGACTGGTTTTCTTGTCCATATCTGGGGATATAAGTGGCTGTCCCGGTCCTTGGAAGCACACTGTGATTAACATCTGTATTTAATTTGGGGAGTATGTGAAGTATCTTGTGCACAGAAAAGCCTTGCCATTTTCCATTTCATTTCTGTAGTCTTCATCAGTAGGAGGTTACTTCCATAGGAACAGACGTGGAGTGCAATTAAGTTTGAGGCATTTGCTGTGGTCTTTGCACTGAGGAAGTTGAGACCATACTTGTTTGGGAATCTCTTCCAGGTTCAGACAGTCCACAGACCCCTCAGATGGTTGATGCAGATGAGGGGTGAGAATCCAAAGTTGTTGAGGTGGTGCATTTTCCTAGAGGGGATGGACTTCACAGTGGAACACCGCCCTGGTACAGAACACACCAATGCTGATGGTCTGTCCAGATTTTTCCACCTTAGTGAGGAGGACTCCCAAGAGGTTAAATAGTTCTCTCCACATTTCGGCTGGAGGGGACATGTGTTAGACCTGGTACCATTGGCATGAGTCTCCCTTCCATTTTTTGTTGATGTCTTCTATGTTTTTGATATGTTTTTGCTGGTTAGATGTTTCGGGCACTGTTCCACTGCTATTCAGTGCCATAGTGCAAGTGCTCCCTATTGTAAAGTATTGTAATGGATTAGTGACTTAATCATTGGCTTATTTGATGTACTTGTCAGACCCTAGCACAGTGCACAATGTGTGCCCAGGGCCAGTAGATCAAATGCTGCTAGTGGGCTTGCAGCACTGATTGTGCCACCCACAGAAGCAGAGCCTGTGTGCAGTCTACCTCTGCCATGCAACTTGGTAAGTGCACCCACTTACTAGTTCCTAAACCTTCCCTTCTCTACATGTTAGCCACCCCTAAAGTAGGCCCTAGGGCAGGGTACACTGTATGTGAAAAGTAGGACATGCCCTGATGTGTGTAGCATGTCCTGATAGTGAATTACAGCTACTTTCGTTTTTCACTATTGCAAGGCTATCTGTCCCCATAGGCCTGAATGAGCAGTTTAATTATAATCTATATATATGAAAATGAAAGTATGTCTGTCTGTCTGTCTGTCTGTCTGTCTGTTTGTCCTTTACGCATTACTACACCATTCATCCGATCGCCATGAAACTTTGGGAAGTTGTTGAGTACACTCCAGCGAAGGTTTCTGGCATAACATTTTTTTAAAAATATCGCCCCCCCAGGGCCCTCATAATCTTTCGAATACTGATTTACGCACCAGAGTAAAAACCAAAAATCGTGTATCCACAAGCACTCGAATAAATAGATAGAATTAAAACACCATTAATCCGATCGCCATGAAACTTTGGGAAGTTTTTGAGTACACTCCCGCAAAGGTTTCTGGCATAAAAATGTTTTAAATATCGGCCCCCCAGGGTCCTCATAATCTTTCGAATACTGATGTACGCACCAGACGGAAAAACATAAAATCATGTATCCACAAGCACTCGAATAAATGAATAGAATTAAAACAACACTTTGAAATGTTTTCCATATTAACATGAATACGTTTCAATAAAAATGACACAATGTAAATTGAATGTTATCATAACGAGTTTCCTTGAACTTCCTTTCTTCGGAGATCGCAGCAACGTGCGATGGGTAAGCTAGTATCTTATAATCCTAACTGACCCAGAGAACATGGTAAAAAAAAAAGTAGTATGCCTGAACTCAGAATGATAAAATACATATTTCAGTAAAGTTGGTTTTACCATTCTGTGTTTGAAAATACCACTTTTAGAAAGTAGGTATTTTCTTGCCTAAACCATCCAGCCTGCCTCTGCTAGGTTATGTATTGCATGTCTGGTTTTTGAGTGACAGGTGCTGAGGGGGCTCCAGGAGGCAGGGTGAGTCAGCACTCGGCTGAATCGACCTATCTGCATTGGAAGTGGTGGAAGGAGAAGCACCTGAGCCTGAATAGGACTGTGCCTGCCTTCCACAATGCTGGCTCCACCTCCTGTGGTGCGTCTGATGACACGGGCCCACACTGACAAAGGAAGAAGTTGTGTACTGGCAGAATGCACCCAGAACAGGTTTGGACTAGGTACAGACACTTTCTGCCTTCAGAGACAAAGGATTTGTGTGTATAAAAAGGGGTACCCAGACCCCAGAACTTTAGATCACTTCTGTACATCAAGATGGACCTTTTGCCAAGGAGAAGAACCAGAGAATCTGCAGGAGTTTTTAACTACCCCTGTGCCAGTGTGAAATTGCTGGGGTTGGCCTGCAGTGTTTTCTTTATTGCCAAGGAAAGGAGAAATACATTTTATTTGCAACTTTCATCATCTTGAAGAAGAATCTCCAAGGGATTGAACTGTGCTTGCCTCCTGCCGAAGTCTCGGTGATACAAGACTTCACCTCCAGCTCCCCCCTGAATTTCCTTGCTGAGAATTCTGTCTGCAGAAGCCTGCGTGTTGCTGGGAGCTGGAAGCGCACCTCAAAGAGAGGAAGCGTGTCACATCTGCAGCCGTTGCCGTTGCATTATCGGAGAAGCGTGTCTCCACCGCAAGGGTCACCGTCACATCATCAGAGAAGCATGTCTCCATCAGAGCTGTTGGTCGTCGCACTCCCGGAGAAGCGTGTCACCACTGCAAGGGTCGATGTCGCATTACTGGAGAAGCGGGTTGCAGGGCCTGACGCGGCTCCAAAGTTGCAGGGTCGCCACACACCCGCTGGGCATGCGTGCATCGTCTTCACGTCGTTGCATCGCATCAAGGGCGCCATCTTCTCATATCGCACCGGATTGCCGCATCGCATCGAGGCGCCATCGTGTCCCATCCCAACCGGAACGCACCACAAGATTGTTGCATCACCTCCTCTCTGGTAAGAAACAGACGCATTGCCTACTTTGTGCAAGCACTGAGGAACATACGCATCGCCTCCCCCGAAGCGAATCAAGGAACCCACGCATCGTTCTCCCTGTGAACCTTTTGCTTCTCTTGCGTGACACATCCAAAGGCCCTTTGTGAGAAATGTGTCGCATTTACTATCTATATTGAACTGAGTTATTTCTACCATCTTAACGTCATTTTCGTAATACTGTATTGTGTATTTTTGTCGTTTGGGATTTGTGTTAAGTCTATATAATAGAATACATATTTTTATAAAAACCTGTGTTGTGTCCATCTGAATTGTTTTCACCGAATTACTGTATGTGTTCACAAATGCTTTACCCACTGCCTCTGAGATAAGCCTTCTTGCTTGTGCCAAGCTACCAAAGGGTTAAGCAGGGGTTATTTTAGGAGTGTAGCCACTTACTCTGACTAGAAGCAAGGGTCCCTATTTGGACAAAGGTGCAAGCCATTGACAACTGGAGACCCCCAGTTCTAACAACAAGCTACAGACAAAATATAGAAATCATGAGAAAATTGAGCATGCATAATTATCAAGTGAGAGGCCTGTGTTCTACAAGGCCCAAGGTGGTATTAAACGGGCCTGTCTTCTGAGCCCTAAATTATTTCTGTACAGTCTAGTATATTCTATAAACAAACAATAGCCATGTTAACATCCTGCAAGACCTTTTCCACATAACATAATATTTACATTTATGTAAAGCCTTCAATGTTATGACACATGCATCATTGTTGCATCACAGTTCTTGATAGGTTTCTCGGCTTCTCCATTGACACCATCTTCAGCTCCAAGATAAAAATTGCACAGAGGACGAGGGCCACCTGGCAAGAGCTGATTCTGATTTGCAAGGCAAAGCTATTCCTTCCAGGAAATAAATTCATAACATCTTTGTCGGAATAGGTCCTATCACACCTTGATTGCGGAAACACTCTGTTGACTGCAGTCCACAGAACACATCTGAGTCCCCACAAAAGTAGTCTGCTTGAAGCAGTCCACCTCACCAAGGTCATTGGAAATTTGTTGGGGAGTGCCATTATCTCTCCCTTCCATCAACAAACACTTTTAGTACCTGCTACATGTGAACACCAATGTATAAACGACTACTACTCATCTAGGCTAACCTTGTTACAACGCTTGTGATTGTATTCTTTCCTTTAAAAAAACAAAAAAAAAAACTATTAACACTTGTACCACACAGTACCTGCCAACCACGGTGAGTGTTTCTGGACAGCTATACAAGACACACTCAGCTGAAGCATCATCAGATTAAAATTTAAAAAACAAGAAAGAAAAGACCAGACACCAAGGGGCATATGTTCAAGGAAGTGGCGGAGTGAGGCCTTACAGCGTCACTACAGGGTCTCCTATAGTGGAGTCATTCAGTATTGGACTAAGGAGGCTGGATTCAAAGATAAGATGCAACAAAATATTGCCTCCCAGACCATCGAACAATGGTTATTTCATCAATGCAGAGTTAAAAAAAAATCTCCATTTGTGTTCAGTTATTGAAACCTTCTTCCTTGTTTAATCTTTCTAGAAAATTGCAAGCGTTTTTCCTTTTTGGGGTTCATATATACAACTCGAGAGATTATACGAAATGATTACTTATGTGCCAGGTAAGTTACCTATATCAAATATTTATCTTTGAGGGTAACAATGAAAAAGGAATAAGAAGATGCATATTTACATTTTAGACAGTAATAAAATGTTGATAGAGACCGTACACATATGTAAGTCACACAGAAGAAATTAATACATTCTACACAACAGACATACTAGACATTCGATACATTTAACAAAATGGACATACTTGATGTTAGAACTGGGGTCTCTAGTTGGCAGAGGTAGGTACCACTGTCCAAATAGGGACCCTTGCTTCTAGTCAGGGCAAGGAGATAACCCTCTGAGATAACCCCTGCTCACCCTCTAGGTAGCTTGGCACGAGCAGTCTAGGCTAACCAGAGGCAATGCGTAAAGTATTTGTACCAACGCTCACAGTAACACAGTGAAAACACCACAAACTGACTCCACAACAGTTTAGAAAAATAAAGGTATTTTAATCTAAACTACACAAGACCAAAACGACAAAAATCCAACATACACAGTTCAAGAATATGGCTTCAAAAGAGTTGTTAAGGTTGCGATAGAATTCTCTACGTTGCGATAGAATTCTCTACAGATGCGTGAAAAGCTCACAGTTGCGTCACGTTTCCTCACAGTACCTTTGAGGTGCAACAAAGTTCCAAAAGCAGAAGCTGGTGCGGTGGAAAACAAGCGATGCGTTGCTCCTGAGACCCTGGGGAGGCGTTTGCGACAGCCCCGCTGCAGCAGCGGCCGTGTTGCGATGAATCCGGTCTGTATGGGGAGGAAGGCCACTTGTATGCATTCCGGTGCGTAGGTTCCGTAGGAAGTCTGTTCTCGCAAAGGCACGATGCGACGATCTCGTAGGGGCTGCGACGATCTCCGGGGCGACGATGCGCGGTCCAGCGGTGATCCTCTCTCTCGCAGCTCCTCGATGCGATGGTTCTGCGACGATGCTCGCAGCGACGTGATGCGGTCCGCAAGCAAGCGGTGCGGCGTTTTCACCCAGCGACAACAGGCTCTGCGACGACTCTCGCAGCGATGTTCGATTCTCCCGCACCGGTCTGGTGTGTCCCGCAAACGAAGGATGCGACGTCTCTGGCAGCGGCGTCAGGCGCTGCGACGATCTCGACCTCCGTAGCGGCGGGAAACTTCTCGCACTGTCGGGGATGCTCTCCGCAAGCGAGCGATGCGACACTTTTCAGTTTCAAAAGTCACTCAAGCTTAGTTTCAAGCTTCCCAGCACAGGTACAACTTCCAGAGGCCCCACAACTGGATCAAGCTCTCTAGGAAGGACAGAACTCTCTCAGCAGAGTTCAGGGAAGCTGGGTGTGAAGTCCTTTGTTCCTGGGACTTCAAAACAGGGAGCCAGCTCTACTCAGGCCCTTGGAGATTCCTTCAAGACAGGGGACACTGCTCAGCAGCAAAGCCCTTCCCCTCTCATTGGCAGCAAAGCAACAGGTCAGTCCAGCAGAGCAACAGCAGGACAGTCTTCCTTCTTCAGTTTCAGCTTTCTCCTTGGCAGAGGTTCCTTCTTGATTCCAGGATGATCTAATTTTCTGTTGTCAGGGGTCCTGTACTTATACCCCTAAAGTCTTTGTTCTCTTGGTGCATGTGGGCCCTGAGCCCGGTCTGAACCAGTTCTGGGTGGATCCTGAGCACTTTGTTTTGCTGGCTGCATCTTTCCTTTCAGAGTGAGGGACAGGGTTCTCAGCCGCCCAGCAGGGGGATGGAGCCAGCATTGTGGAAGGCAGGCACAGCCCTATTCAGCCCAGGTGCTAACTCCTCCCACCACTCCAGTTGCAAATGCAGTCATTCAGCCTAGTGCTGACTCATCCAGCCTCCTGGGGAATCCCCCAGCCCCTGTCACTCTCAAACCAGACAGTCAATACACAAACAGGCCCAGGCACACAGAAGGGTCAGACAAGAGAACAGCAACTTTCTAAAAGTGCTGTTCTCAAACACAGGATTTAAAAACAACCTTTCTTAAAAGATGTGTTATTAAATTCTGAGTTCAGGGATACTAGATACTTATGTCCTATCTTGTTCCTATGGAAAGAAATGCTGTTAACCACTGTAGCCAGCATCCCCCATGTTAACCTATGGAGCAAGATAGCCTTACAGTAGTGAAAAACTAAAATGGCTGCCATTCACTACCAGAGCATGTCACCTACACCAGTAGATGATCTACCTTTTACATACACTGCACCCTGCCCAGGGGGGTACCTTGGGCCTTCCATAGGGGTGACTGATGTGTACAAAAAGGGACCTCCTGGTCAGTGGGGACACTGACCAGGAGGACATGGCAGTTCTAAACTGCACACAGGCACTGCAGTGTCAGGCCTGAGACATCATTTTAGGGCTACTCCTGTGGGTGGCACAATCAGTGCTGCAGGCCCACTAGTAGCATTTGTCATCACCAGCCCTGGCACACCCAGTGCACTTTACTAGGGACTTCAAGGTGATACAAATATGCCAAACATGTATATTCAATCAGAATACCAATTTACACAGGGAGCACTTACACTCTGGCACTGATCAGCAGTGGCAGAGTGTCCAAAGCATCTAAACCAGCAAAAACGAAATCCAGCGCAGCATCAAAAATACAGGAGGTAGAGGCAAAAAGATAGGGGAAACCACGCCAAAGATGCCAGGTCTAACACTTGACATTACAAATGTCTTGTTGGACAGTCCCAATTATTCCATGTGTTGGAACTTATATGCCCTACTAAATTCTAACATCGGGACCTATTATCTTTAGGTCCTAGACCCTTTATAGTTGGGGGTCCAGAAGAGGTCAGAGTATAAATATGATGATTCTTGGCTAAGCCATCTTAATTATGCTTAGGCATTTGATACTTCTTCATAATAGTTGTACAGGGTAACTCTTGGCCTTAGTAAAAAGTATGCCGATGCGTTCCGACCTTCATGGTTGCACCCAAAATAGTTTTGATTGAAGGTCTTCCTCAGGGCTGGGGGTACTTTTGTAGGACACTGTAAGTACATGATAAGGGACATGGGAATATTATTTAGCTAGACTGCTGTGTTAAATAATGTTAATGTTCCTGTTGAGTTACACATACCTGAAATGTACCTTAATTGTTCCTAAGCATATGTTTGGAACCTAACTTGGATGGGGATACATCCGTGAAGGAGGTTGTGGATTTGGTGTCTTCACCTTTTTCTTGTCTTTTATTCTTTATTTATTTTTTCCTTTTTTTTCTAGGGGATAAATGTGGAGGATAAAATAAAGACCTTCATTCGGCAGAAAGGCTCTACAGAACTTATCTACGTGTGGATGATAGTGTCTTCCAGGCAGGGTGATTCTGTACTATTTTGCCAGTGCTTCAAAACTATGCACTTTGTGACATAGGAGCGACAAGAGTGGTATGGGTTTACTCCGTGTGAAAAAGCATGTTTGGGTGACTATGGCGCGCTTTCACTTAGGTCCTCTTGTACGTTCCCAGTGCAATACTGTGGTCTTAAGTGGTTCACTCAGTGTCGACGAGCACGATTGACTGCCTGTGTGGCCAGTTACTTAAATAATCTTGTGTCCTTCCATGTGCGATATGGGGGGGGGTGGCGGAGGGAAAAGTCTCAGTTACCTTAAGATTTCAGCCCTGGTAGTTTCTCAGGGAGTCTCGGGTGAAGGAGCTTGTCCGGCTGCTCTGGTGCTCGCTGTAGCAGCTTTCTTTGCATTGAGTGCCCGTACTCAATTAATTTCCTCATTCTAGATGAACGTGTTGACGTGATCAGTACGTCGACGCATGTTGCCTGACTTCCTTTAAGTGAGCATTTTTCAGGGGTCATGGAGACTGGGGACTCACTAGATTATTGAAATTGTGCGTGAAAAATCCACATGTGATGGAAAGGTTTAGTTACCACTTTTATAGAGAGGACCATAATATCCAACTTTTAGGTGCACCATGATTTTGATGCTTTATTGGCGGTAAGGGTGCCACTTCACTTGATGTAGGGTAAAGCCAATGCGCACATATTGCTGTTGAGCAGTTGACAACACTTTTAATCCTACTTGATCGACCCATGGAAATAATCTCTGATGTGAATGGAGGTGCCTTCATATGCAGTGCATAATCTCACTCATCTCGTTTAGTCCATTTTCGGTGGTTCCAACGGTGCAGAAACTGCACTTCGTGCGCGAGTACCATCAAAGGTGTAAAATTTGACTCTGGAAGCAAAAGCATCTTGCATGAGGAATTCACTAACTGTAACACAAGAAACATAATATACTGTGTTGTGTGTCCGTGCACACTGGAGTATGTTAGGAAAACCACCCAAGCCATTAAAATAGGATCACCCAGCACAGATCAAGAATAAAGTGCTAAGTGCCAAATGCCCCCATGGTCCAATATTGCGTGGAAAAAGGTCATGGCCTACAGGATATAAAATGGACAGGCCTGAAACACGTCACATGCAGAAGTTCTGATACTATTCTTTCCAGGTTCAAAGCAAAAATTATATTACAACTGGGAACCACTGAAAATGGACTAAACGAGATGAGTGAGATTATGCACTCAATATGAAGGCACCTCCACTCACATCAGCGATTATGTCAACCGCTCAACAGCGATATGCGCACATTGGCTTTGCCCTACATCAAGTGAAGTGGCACCCTTATCGCCAATAAAGCAGCAAAATCATGGTACACCATTGTTGTATCAGCCGGGAGGCAGTGCCTACGTGAATTTGTTTTGGAGTGGATAAAAGACAGTCTGCGTTAAAAAGAGGGACATTAAAATACAGATCATTCAAGTATAAAACTGGGCAGGTGCATCCCTAGGTCTCTGGCTGCTGTATGATATTTCACCAAGTCTTCATCTCTGAATAACGCAGATTCCTCTAGCTACCCAGAAGAGCTCAGGCCGTAGCTTCACACTGCCCTCAGGCTGATCACGGCCTTGCAGCCGACAGCAAACGAACAAGCGAAAGAAGACGCTGACCCCCCGGACCACTGAACCGGCACAGGGTTCCCGGCCCTTGGCTCCCGGTCCGACACCTTGACTCCTGCCTTGGCAGTCCCTGGTGGACCCTGGTGGGCCTCCTCATAGTAGGAACCATACAACAACATTGGCATTGCTACGGGCCCGGGCGGAGCATGCCAGTGTGTGCCTCCCTTTCACCGCAGTGAGCCATGCCACTCAACTTCAAATTACACCAGCGGCAGTGCCTGGGGAGCACAGGACTGCATGTTGCAGCACATTTGCGCCTTGGAAACAGTGGCAACAGGCAGATTGGCAGATAGCAGTGGCAAGCGCGGCTGCCAATAGGTGGTGGCTGCAGTGTGTGTGTGCCCTCGGCGGTTTTCACGGAGGTGGCCAGACTAGGTCTAGGTCAGCCTGTGATCTGCCCTGGGAGCCCTGCTTACTCCAACTGATGTCTGCCCCCCTTCACTGCCCCACAGCCCCAGCTCACTGCTTCAGCAGTCTCCCTAGCCCCCTGCTTCTCTGTTTCTTGCTTTCCCTCCCAGAAGGGAGATACTCTAACACAGCGGATCTTGCGCACAATCACGCCTGCACCAAGGCATTTCTAAAGGCTCCATTCTGAGAACAATCCAGTATCAACGAAAGGGAATTTACACCTGCAGTACCATTAGCAGCACAAGAATGGAAAGACCCACAAGCGATACCAGGGTCCTGGTGTAGCTGGGCACTTGGCAGCTGGATAGCCGGAGAAGTATACTCAACACCTCCAAAGTTTCACCTAACCTTACTGGGCAAATGGGCCCCAAAAGGAAGGCAGACTGCATAGGACCCTAGAGGAAAGCCCCAACAGCCATTCCTCCAACAAAAGTATTACAAGGAGCAAATCATTAACAGACAGGCTAAATGAACTGCTGCAGGATGCCGAACAGAGGGGTTTGAACAGACAATTTTTAAAGAAAAATAAATCCCTCAGCACTGATTATGGCACCAGCAAGGACACTACCAAGAGCTGGCAAAATGCACAACCCAGAGCGCATCATCCTTTGCCCAGGGCTTGGTTCAAGATGACAGCCCAAAAGAGCGGAATGGACGGAAACTCGACCACTCTTGCATACTCAAGGACGGCTCTCCCTACTGCGAAGAGCACAGGATCGTGCAGGAAATGGCGGGCTTAGCTTGTGGGCACCCCAATTTAATGCAGATTAGTGGCCTATCCAGGGGCCAAACCCCTTCTCCTTTTACAGCCAAAGGGCACAATGCCATAACAAGTAAGACCAATGACCAAAGATGTCTCCACAGGAGTGACAACGGTGCAAATCCATCAGCCAAAAATCTACGGCTCAGACCCTCAGACCGCTGAGAGTACTGAGCTTCTACAAAAATCAACGAGTCCTCAGTCCTATCCAGCTACTTTGGACCTAAAGTCTCCTGTGGCAGGGGAGCTCACAGCTTCGTTTCTTCATAATCTAGGCCAAAAGATTGAAAGGACCCTAGAATTAACTCCAAATCTGTTGTTGTCATCAGCACCCCAACAACTCTAATTTAAAAGCTGCCCACAACATTGGCAACGAGAGTGCAGACGTGGATCTGGAGAAAACTTCTATGACTGAGATAAACAGTGCCACCAACAAAACCCTTTTGTGGCAATCAACTAAGATGGAACTTCAAATAGATCTCTTACAAGTAATCGCAGGCCGTCTAGTCAACATAAGCTCCAGACTGGAGGAATTAGACAACAGGATTTCCCAGTACCTGGTTCCCAAGCTGGGGGACTGTTCCTGTTGCTGTTCAATCCTCATGGAGAAATGGGCCTCCCTTCCCGAGGTCCTAGCAAGCATAGTAAAGATAGTCAAAGGTCACAGCGAGGTGGTTATTCCATGCAACATAGACAACAGGGAGTCGGCCAATGGCTGTCCCCAAGAGGGGAGGCAGAGAGCAGGGTCCCCACCAGGACAGAAGAAAACAGCTGCTCAGGGCAATGGTGTGGCACACTTATTCGAGAACTCTGCCCGTAGATCCAAAATAGCCCAAGGGACACAAAGCCTAAACAATGGGGACAGTGAGGGCAGTAGCGCCCTAGCAAAAGTCTTGCAGGAACATACCTCCAGTACAATGGTTACACACAAACCCATCCTATCAAGGAGAGCTAAAAAGGAGCTGAAGAAATATGGAAAAAAGCAAATGCAAGAGGGAGACAGCAGCCACGGAAGATCGGCCATCCACCTCCACAGGGGACACCAAAGCCACTCAGCTCTATCCAATCTTTAATGTTAAAAACTGGAGCAAAAAGGACTCTCCGGCATCACCATCTCTGGAAGATAAGCAAACGCATACAACAGTACTGAGAATTTCTACTGCGGAGCCCCAAAAGTCACAAGTAAGCTCAGACCAGCACACAGGTAATGACTCAGTAGCTGGAATAAGCTCTGCACCTGCTGAAACAATATCACAGTCAGTAATGGCCATAATGCCAACACAGCTGGGTGGTCTAAATCCTCTACAGTTAAGACCTGGACTTCAATGCGGCACTAGGAGTAATCCAGGTCATAGCAAGTAGTCCCAAACAGGATCCGCTTCTATTGGACAAGGAAGCGAGAGCTCAGGATCAACCCTGGTAGAGCTAGCCCCAGGAAGGGGAAAAGTGGCGCAACCTCTGGGCCCATCAAAACACCTGTCCACGAGGTGGTCCTTACTCCGAGTTTTCTTAGCACGGGTCAGCATGACATTCTGAACCAGAGTAACATCTTATTTCTAGTCAAGCATCTTGCCACGTTAGACCAGATACAAACAGAGGACTTAAACTGGGTGACATTTCTGAGCATGAAGGGGGACACACAAGGCAACTCCACAGTGGTGGGCCTGAAGCACAAAGAAATCGTGAACAACTACACCCAACTTGCTGAGTGGGGCATTGATGTCCAGCTGATGCCAAACCCAAAATATCCACACGTCCTAGTACCTGATATTGTGGCAAGGCCCCTTGGTCAGTCCTGCATGGGACAAATAGCCTAGGATCCCTGAGCAGAATGCGGACAGGACCCAGGGTCCTAACGGGCATTAGGATCTCATGCCAAAACAACAATCGGGAAATGTGTGCAGCCCCTCCTGTACCAGAGGAAACCGGATCTTTAAAAAGATGGCAGCAGCATCCCCAATGGTGGTGAAACCCAGCCCGGGAGGGAAGAGACCAGGCGAGGAGCACCTCCTTAACAGTATGTAACTATAATCTCTTGGAACATAGCAGGGATGACTAAAATCAGTGAAAATTAAAATCTGAAGCAATTCCTGGAAACTGGAGATATACTCTGTTTCCAAGAGACAATGCCTTGTCCAGCACTCCTTTGGCAGTGTACCATGAACACTTTGTCCCAGCTACAAAATGGCATCTCGTCGGCCGCCCAGCAGGCGGTCTATCAGTTTTCATAAAACATGAGTGGGCTGTCAACGTCACAGATATCAATAAGTGCTCACCTGGATTGCAAGCTCTGCAGATTAGAGGACTGAACCTCAATTTACACCCAATTCGCCTCTTGATAATAAATTGTTCCATGAACCCAGTGCAGACTACCATAAAAGGTCAGCTGGAGCCCTTCTCACGGAAATTAGATGACCTCTTAAATAAATATAACACTCACCAGGTTATACTAACTGGGGACTTTAATTTGAAGGCTCTTGACACAGCTGAATCCCCGCCTAGGGGACTAGTCAGGGCTGCACCACTTCACGACTCCCTTAACAGCCATAGGCTGACTAAAATCCATGCACTGATAGGAAAATAGTTGGAGTCACAAAATGGTGGCTACCAACTGTCCCAACTGACAAACCTAGAATCAGTCCCATAGGATAGAGTAGGGCATTCCAGAACCTTCTGGTCCCTTCTGGACCTCTGAGGGTCAGCCTATAAAAGGCGGAATGCTGGTCAGCCATTTTGTCTTACTAGAGAGAGTCAGCTGGAGGACAGGCTGTAGCTGAAGGTGGGGGTAGGATAGTCAAAGGGTTGACCTATTGATTCACCACCCTTCCTCCCTTGGGTTATTTGTCCTGACCCTGCTGCTTTGGATGGCTGGAGACCCTGGGCGCCTGACCAACCCCTAGTCTAGAAATACAGGGGTGTGAAAAGGAGAAGGAGACTGCAGCGCTGCGGAGCGCAGTCCTCTGCCCAGTAGAGGGACTTTAGAGAGACTAATGCTGAGAGTTGTCCAGTAGAGGAGGGGTTAATCTTGGTGGCCCCCCCCCCCCTTGTTCAGCTCGTCAATCGAATTATGTCTCCGGTTGCCGTGGCTTCCCCCTAGTAACAAAATCCCACAGAGTGTCATCTCTTACTTGCTGTGGCCGATTTCTGGCTGTGGAGAGGAGCCAGCGCTGAGGGAGCGGAAGCGAGGTGAGGCTGAACCGGTCTACCCCCGAACCAGCGCGTGGTGAGCAGCGCAGGAGCGGAGCTGTGGCTACCGGTACCGTGGAGAGGGGAGAGGTGAAGCGAGGAAGTCGCTTATTGCAGGAGCAGCCCTGTGTGTTTTTCCCCGGTCCCGGAGTGAGAGGAGCGGAAGGGGAGGCGCCGTCAGTAGAGCGCGATCTCCGCTGAGGAGACACTGCACCCCTGCGCATGACCGGTGGAGCCGACGGGCTCTGAGAGGAGGAGTCGGCCGGAAACGAGGGCACGGTATAGAGCGGCTCCTGTCAGCGGAGGCGCGCCCTGCCTGCGCCAGCCCAGAGAGCGAGTGGCTGAGGAGGCGGAAAGACTTCAATCGTCCCTGGGAAGAGGGGAATTGGCATTACCGCTTCTCCCCGTGCCAGTACCGAGTTGAGCAGCTGGCTGGGCGGGAAGTAGCGGACTCGAAAGCTGCCGGCTGGGACCTCTAAAGAGCCGTCTGTCAGCCCAGATACCTGAAGACTCGGGCAGTACAGCCCCCACAAGACAGTAAGGAGTGAGTGGGTGAAGGGGAAAACTGAGCACTCCCAGGGAATAATCATCTTGTGAGTTAGAGGAGTGGGGTTCAAGAAAAGGTCTTCCCCTTCTGGGGAAAATTAGTTCTAGTGCATATGAAAAGTGCCCTGGCTCACTGTTCGTTTTTCCTTCCACTGTGTTCCATGAGGTGGGGAGTAGCTTGATGGCGCAAACCTAAACAATTTCCAGTCAAGGGAAAAGAAGCCACTTAATCAGAACCTGGGAGTAAAAGCAACTGCCAATGTGGTGTTGAGAGTACCTTTGGTCTAAGGAAAATTATAAGATCCTCATAAAAGTTACTGGTGAAAACATAGAACTTGTGTATTTCCTACACTTCTCACTGGGTGTGCACCCTCTTTGTGGTTAAAGGTACAGAGGGGGGGGTAAAGGTATAAGCACTTCAGAGAAGTCAAAGTCAGTAAAGTTTGGAGTCTAATGTAATGTAATGTACTGTTGATGCTGGGTGATGATATGATTTAGCAGCTTTAAAAGTATTATTATTATTTTCAAGACAAACTGTAATGTACTAAACTGTGATTTCTAAAAGATAAAAGAGCAAATACTATTTTTATAAACAAGCTCGTATTTTTCCAACATTGGTGTAGCGTCCTTTTTGAGTGAAATTGCGTTAATTTATTGCTGGGTGGTTTGCAACCTTTACACATGTGCCTCTAATGATTGTGTCTTACCCTAGGCCAGGCTACCCTAGGTGACCTGACAAAGTTTGGTTCCAACAAGTTGGTGTCTAGCGGTGGGATCCTGACTGTGGTTGCAGCTACTCAGTAGTAATTGAACGTAATTCACTAGCCTACACCAGGAGTTCTCTCCTAGCGGCCCTCCTAATTTGTCCTTTTGTTTTTCAAAATTTGTTCCTGGTGGTGGGGTGGAGGTAGCTTCAGGTTGCCCTTGCAACTCAAATTTCCTGGTGTGTATAACTTGGTATTGCCTATTGTAAAATGGAGTTTGCACTAGAAAACCTAGACACCTATTCTGTGGCTCAGCTGAAAGATTTCTGCCAGAAAATGGGTGTATTTTTTAAGCATGGTGCCAGGAAGGGGGAACTCCAGACCAGTCTAAGGGCTTGGGTGGAGGCACACAAAGAAGGAAAGGAGGAGGATGAAGGGACAGACCGGGACACGGTTGTGGAGATAGAAGGATTATTCCACTCAGAGGGGGAAAACCTACTCCCAGGACCAGTGTCCTACTCCAGGAAAAGCAGTAGTGTCTCCGGGGGAGGCTTAACCGAAGCAGAGCTCGCTGACAGGAGGGAAAAGAGGAAATTAAAATGGGAGTTGGCTAAGTTGGAGCAGGAGAAGGAAGAAAAGAGGATGGTTCATGAGTTCAGGTTGAAAGAGTTGGAACTCCAGGCCCTGCAACGGGGGCCCTCTCCTGTAATAAATGGTGGCAGCGAATCCAAAGAAACAGCCAGGGAGTCCAGACCCTATTTACCAAAAGATCTCATTGCCAGCTTTAGTCAGGGAGATGACATAGCCAAGTGGTTGGCTGCCTATGAGGTCTCCTTAAGAGCCCATGGGGTGCAGGAGAAGCACTGGGGGGGTGGTTTGTATAGGTACATGCCTCCCGCTGGTCGGGACACCTTGCTGGCCCTGGAACCAGAGGAGCAAACCAACTACCCCACCATGAAGCTAGCATTGGTAAGGAAGTTTGGGCTTACCCCAGAAAGGTACCGTCAGAAGTTCAGGGGGAGCCACAAGTTGAGCACCCAGAACTGGGTGGACTTCCTTGATTACGCAAGAAAGGCGTTAGAGGGCTGGGTCAAGGGCAGTGAGGTGAAGGATTATGAGGGGTTGTATGATCTATTTTTGAAAGAGCACCTCCTCGAGAAATGTTTTCCCGAGCTGCGCCAACACCTGGTGGACAGCAAGCTGACCAATCCCCGGAAGCTTGCAGAGGAGGCGGACATCTGGGCAAGTACCCGGGTGTCCTCAAAGGGGACTGGAGGGGATTCCCAAAAGGCCGGACAGGGCGCCCCCCAGAAGAAGGAGGGGGGAGACAAAAAGAGGGAGTTCTCTAAAGGTCCCCAAAACAATTTCCAAGGAAAGGGAACAGGTTCCACCCCTAAGGCAAACCCGCCCAGAAACCCTAATCCTGGCCAAAGCCAGCAGCCAAGTGTTCTCCACTGTTTTGAGTGTGGTGGTGTTGGACATTATAAGGGAGATGTCAGATGCCCAAAGAGACCACCCCCTCCCACCGGAGGAAAACCACCGGGAGTAGCTAGTGTAGCACTCGGGGAGGAGTTGCCCTTAGATAAGGGGGGTGAGTGGGCGGGTGTCACCTTAGTGTCCCTGGGAGAACGGGAGATGGTTCCAAAGATCCAGGTGCCCCCAAATACTGTTAAGTATGGGCAATGGGTCACCATCAATGGCCAGAGAGGGGAGGCTCTGAGAGATACAGGAGCCAGTATGACTATGGTGAGAAGTCGACTGGTGTCTCCAGAGCAGGTGATTCCCAATGTACTCCACCCCGCCTCGATGGCTGACGGCAGAATGGGCCACTATCCAGTGGCTGAGGTTCCCTTTGAGTGGGAAGGGGTTGCAGGTTCACTTCGAGTTGCCGTAAGCCTTGCCGTGCAAGTTGATTGTCTGCTGGGAAATGATATGGAGCACAACACTTGGAGAGAGGTGGAATACCGGACGCACTCTGCGATGCTGGGTACACCTGACTGGGCCTGTGTGAGCACACGGTCTGCGACTGCCCGGAGAGGGAGTTCGCCTGGGTTGGAGCCTGGAACAATGGCCCAACCCGCTGCCAAAAAGGGACAGACCCGAAGACAGGAAGAGCCTGCTTCGGCTTCCACCCCCCATGTGACAGATCGGCCACCGGCGGTGGTGGACCAGGAGTCCGTGGAGGGGGAAGTAGACTCTCTGGAGGATTTACCCATCCCTGCTGAGTGGCATGTGGAGGGAGGACCTACCAGAGAGGAATTCTGTAAGGGGCCGAGGGAGTGCCCTACCCTTGAGGGACTGAGGCGACAGGCTGAAGCCCAGCCAACAGGTGATGTTACGGGACACTACCATATTTACTGGGAGGATGAACTCCTCTACAGTGAACCCAAGGTACCCTTACCTGGTTCATCAAGGGCCTTGGTAGTCCCGCAACAATACCGAGCCTTTCTGCTGGAATTGGCTCATGCTATACCCTTGGCAGGACACTTAGGTCAGGACAAGACCTTTGCTCGGCTTGTCCTCCACTTTTACTGGCCTCAGATGAAAGTGGCGTCCAACACCTACTGTCGGACATGTCTATCCTGCCAGGCCAGTGGGAAAACAGGGGTGAAGCTGAAGGCTCCCCTGGAACCACTCCCAGTCGTTAGCACCCCCTTTGAAAGGGTGGGCATCAACATTGTAGGGCCATTAGATCCACCAACAACAGCTGGTCACAGGTTCATCCTGGTCCTGGTGGATCATGCCACACAGTACCCAGAGGCAATTCCTCTGAGGACAGTCACTGCACCTGTAGTGGCTAGAGCCCTAATGGGGATCTTTACCCGAGTGGGTTTCCCCAAAGAAGTTGTGTCTGACAGGGGGACCAACTTTATGTCAGCTTATATGCGGGCAATGTGGAAGGAGTGTGGAGTGACCTACCGGTTCACCACTCCTTATCACCCCCAGTCAAATGGACTGGTTGAGAGGTTCAACAAAACCTTGAAGGGCATGATCAGAAGTCTGCCCGAAAGCCTGCGGAGGAAATGGGACATCCTCCTACCCTGTTTGCTATTCTCTTACAGGGAAGTGCCACAGAAGGGAGTGGGCTTCAGCCCCTTTGAACTTCTGTATGGGCACCCTGTACGCGGTCCTCTCAGCCTGGTGAAGGATGGTTGGGAGAAATCTCCCAGGAAACCCCCCCAGGATGTGGTGAGCTACATGCTGGCCTTCAGGAGCCAAATGGCGAAATTGTGGAAGCAAGCTTCTGATAACTTGGAGGCCAGCCAGGCAGTCATGAAAGAGTGGTATGACCACAATGCTCACCAGGTGGAATTGGAGCCTGGCCAGAAAGTGTGGGTGATGGAACCTGGGGAGCTTAGTGCCCTCCAGGATCGTTGGACAGGTCCATTTGAAGTGTTGGAAAAGAAGGGTAAGGCCACATACCTGGTAGACCTTAAGACCCCTCGACAGCCCCTACGGGTGCTGCATGCCAACCGACTCAAATCCCACCATGAGAGGCCCGAGGTCATTTTGATGATGGTGACTGATGGGGAAGAGGAAGCGGAAAGCGAACCTCTCCCGGACTTGTTCTCGTCTCAAGAGAAGGATGGGTCAGTGGAGGGAGTGATTCTCTCTCCCACTCTAGCTCCTGAGCAGCGGGAGGACTGCCGCCAGATACTGGAGCAGTACTCTACGATGTTCTCCCTTGTCCCGGGAAGGACTCACCTGTGTACCCATGATGTGGACACAGGGGGCAGCCCACCAGTGAAGTCAAAGACCTACCGGCTGTCCGACAAGGTGAAGGCTAGCATCCATGGAGAGGTTGCCAAGATGCTAGAGCTGGGAGTTATAGAACCTTCCAACAGCCCTTGGGCCAGTCCGGTGGTGCTAGTGCCAAAAGCCGCTCCACCAGGCACCACGCCAGAACTGAGGTTCTGTGTGGATTACCGGGGACTGAACTCAGTTACAAAGACTGATGCGCATCCGATCCCTAGGGCGGATGAATTAATCGACTGGCTAGGAGCTGCCCAATACCTAAGTACCTTTGACCTCACTTCAGGGTACTGGCAGATCTCCTTGACAGATGGAGCAAAGGAAAGGTCAGCCTTCTCCACGCCTGAGGGACACTTCCAATTTTGTGTAATGCCCTTTGGGCTCAAAAATGCCCCAGCCACATTTCAGCGGCTGGTGAACCAGGTCCTCTCTGGAATGGAGAGTTTCTCTGCTGCTTACCTGGATGACATTGCTGTCTTCAGTAGCAGTTGGGAGGACCATTTGCAACATTTGCAAGCAGTTCTCCAGGCCCTGAAACAAGCTGGACTGACAATCAAGGCCAGCAAATGCCAGATTGGGGAGGGATCGGTTGTGTACCTTGGACACTTCGTGGGTAGGGGGACTGTGCAGCCCCTGCAGGCAAAGATTGAGGCAATCATGGCCTGGGAACCCCCCAAGACACAGACTGAGGTCCGAGCTTTCCTGGGCCTCACAGGCTACTACCGTCGCTTTGTGAAGGGGTATGGCACTATTGTAGCGCCCCTCACAGAGCTCACCTCCAAGAAACAACCTCGACGGGTAGTTTGGACGAACGCTTGTCAGCAAGCTTTTGAGAAACTGAAGCAGGCAATGTGTGCAGCACCAGTCCTGAGGGCTCCAGACTTCTCCAAGGAGTTCATTGTCCAGTCAGATGCATCAGAACATGGCATTGGGGCAGTGTTATCGCAACTAAATGAAGAGGGCCTGGATCAGCCTGTGGTCTTCCTATCCAGGAGACTGCTTCCCCGGGAACAGCAGTGGAGTGCAATTGAGAGGGAAGCTTTTGCGGTGGTGTGGGCTCTGAAGAAGCTGCGGCCATACCTGTTTGGCTCGCACTTCCTGGTTCAGACTGACCACCGACCCCTTCGTTGGCTAATGCAGATGAAGGGGGAGAATCCCAAGCTGTTGAGGTGGTCCATCTCCCTACAGGGAATGGACTTCTGGGTGGAACATCGACCTGGAGTTGACCACGCCTTAGTGATGAGGACTCTCAAGGGGTTGGGTAGTTCTCCCCACTTTCAGCTGGGGGGGACGAGTGTTAGACCTGTCTGATTTTTTTGCGTAGTCCCTCCAATTTATTATTTATTTTGTCCCCTTTTTGCCCCTCATGCCTTTATTAATTTTTGTGTCCACTAGCTTTTTCAAGGTGTTGGTCAAGGGGATAGGTGTTCTTTTACCCTCATAGTTTTTTACCTCAGGCCTAGAGGCCTTTCCTGATAGGAAAATAGTTGAAGTCACAAAATGGTGGCTACCAACTGTCCCAACTGACAAACCTAGAATCTGTCCCATAGGATAGAGTAGGGCATTCCAGAACCTTCTGGTCCCTTCTGGACCTCTGAGGGTCAGCCTATAAAAGGCGGAATGCTGGTCAGCCATTTTGTCTTACTAGAGAGAGTCAGCTGGAGGACAGGCTGTAGCTGAAGGTGGGGGTAGGATAGTCAAAGGGTTGACCTATTGATTCACCACCCTTCCTCCCTTGGGTTATTTGTCCTGACCCTGCTGCTTTGGATGGCTGGAGACCCTGGGCGCCTGACCAACCCCTAGTCTAGAAATACAGGGGTGTGAAAAGGAGAAGGAGACTGCAGCGCTGCGGAGCGCAGTCCTCTGCCCAGTAGAGGGACTTTAGAGAGACTAATGCCGAGAGTTGTCCAGTAGAGGAGGGGTTAATCTTGGTGCCCCCCCCCCTTGTTCAGCTCGTCAATCGAATTATGTCTCCGGTTGCCGTGGCTTCCCCCTAGTAACAAAATCCCACAGAGTGTCATCTCTTACTTGCTGTGGCCGATTTCTGGCTGTGGAGAGGAGCCAGCGCTGAGGGAGCGGAAGCGAGGTGAGGCTGAACCGGTCTACCCCCGAACCAGCGCGTGGTGAGCAGCGCAGGAGCGGAGCTGTGGCTACCGGTACCGTGGAGAGGGGAGAGGTGAAGCGAGGAAGTCGCTTATTGCAGGAGCAGCCCTGTGTGTTTTTCCCCGGTCCCGGAGTGAGAGGAGCGGAAGGGGAGGCGCCGTCAGTAGAGCGCGATCTCCGCTGAGGAGACACTGCACCCCTGCGCATGACCGGTGGAGCCGACGGGCTCTGAGAGGAGGAGTCGGCCAGAAACGAGGGCACGGTATAGAGCGGCTCCTGTCAGCGGAGGCGCGCCCTGCCTGCGCCAGCCCAGAGAGCGAGTGGTTGAGGAGGCGGAAAGACTTCAATCGTCCCTGGGAAGAGGGGAATTGGCATTACCGCTTCTCCCCGCGCCAGCTTCGAGTTGAGCAGCTGGCTGGGCGGGAAGTAGCGGACTCGACAGCTGCCGGCTGGGACCTCTAAAGAGCCGTCTGTCAGCCCAGATACCTGAAGACTCGGGCAGTACAGCCCCCACAAGACAGTAAGGAGTGAGTGGGTGAAGGGGAAAACTGAGCACTCCCAGGGATTAATTACCTTGTTAGTTAGAGGAGTGGGGTTTTTAAGAAAAGGTCTTCCCCTTCTGGGGAAAATTAGTTCTAGTGCATATGAAAAGTGCCCTGGCTCACTGTTCGTTTTTCCTTCCACTGTGTTCCATGAGGTGGGGAGTAGCTTGATGGCGCAAACCTAAACAATTTCCAGTCAAGGGAAAAGAAGCCACTTAATCAGAACCTGGGAGTAAAAGCGACTGCCAATGTGGTGTTGAGAGTACCTTTGGTCTAAGGAAAATTATAAGATCCTCATAGAAGTTACTGGTGAAAACATAGAACTTGTGTATTTCCTACACTTCTCACTGGGTGTGCACCCTCTTTGTGGTTAAAGGTACAGAGGGGGGGGTAAAGGTATAAGCACTTCAGAGAAGTCAAAGTCACTAAAGTTTGGAGTCTAATGTAATGTAATGTACTGTTGATGCTGGGTGATGATATGATTTAGCAGCTTTAAAAGTATTATTATTATTTTCAAGACAAACTGTAATGTACTAAACTGTGATTTCTAAAAGATAAAAGAGCAAATACTATTTTTATAAACAAGCTCGTATTTTTCCAACATTGGTGTAGCGTCCTTTTTGAGTGAAATTGCGTTAATTTATTGCTGGGTGGTTTGCAACCTTTACACATGTGCCTCTAATGATTGTGTCTTACCCTAGGCCAGGCTACCCTAGGTGACCTGACAAAGTTTGGTTCCAACAGGGCCTTATCTTCAAGGCAGCGTTAAGCCACGTTAAGTGGCTTAACACTGCCTTGTAAATAAGGCTAGGCCCCTATCGCCACCACAACGTCGGAAAAAGTGACGTTGTGGTGTTGATAGGGGCTTGTACATATGCCCACAAGTATTCTCTCGCTATACTCCAAGGTTGTGGAACTCGTTTCATGTCTTTTGCTTCAGAAAGGATCTTCAAGCAATGTCTTGCCACTATGCAACCTCCCACTTACCAAAGGCATATGAAAAGGCTCCCTCTTGAAATCGTCTCTGCACCCTATGACCTCCGACCCATTTTCGAAAAGCCTACCTTTCACCCTCTATCCACTTGGTCCCAGCTGGTCCTCCCACTACATTTTCTCTTTCCTTCTTCTGGCAGTCTTCCAGTGCTGCCCATTCCATCTCCAAAGACATATTGCATTCACCACTAATCTACTGCACTTCACTACTTTGCAGTTAGGTTTACACTTTATACATTCATACACTTTCAAAGAACGAAATAAGAAGCTATTTGTCACAACTTGTTCTTACATTTTTTAACTCATTTTACAAATAACACAGCGACGTCCACTTCACAAACATTCGTGATTGCAATTTTTTGTTTCTAGCATACCTAAATCGAACTTTGATACACTTTTTGGGGCCGATAATTCTGAAGCCCAGAATTACCTGTATGGCCAGTACCATAACTCTGTGAGTCAGATGACATTACCCTAGTAGGTCAGAAAACATTTATATCACGACTTGGACCTTGAGGAGCCAGTAAAAAATGGGGAATTACCAGTGAATCAGATTTACTCATTTAAATTCCATCAATAGTTTCTCATTCTCTGCTGTATTTCCACCTGGAAACTGCCCAGGCACCTTGGTGTTTGTATTTGTGATGGATTTAGTAGCTCCTCGGACAGTATAAGCAACTGACCAACTTAACCTTGGCCATAAGATGTATAACTGATTAGAATGAGAATGGTTTAATTCTGCTTACATTTTAAAGGCAAATTACGCACAGTCTAGTGATCACATACAATATCTGCTTTTGATGTAGTCACAGATACCACACTACAGTTCGGATGGAATCCCAGGAGTATTTCTACAGACAGTTTTTTCTTTCTAATACAGGCTACTCAAAGCCATTTTTGAGACTCACATTGTTAAATCGCATAACGATATAATCAGAACACTTCTTTTACTGGGGTCATCGAAAAAGGATGTATGTCTTAGAAAAATGTAAAACTTGGCTTTAATTGAAAGTGAAGGTTAAGTTTGAATATATCATTCGCTTAAGCATGGGTAGAGTAAGTTGTTTGTGCCACAGTTTTACCCTGAGAATTGTACAGCGTGAATGATTTTGTAATAGAGTACGCTTGCAGGGCTGATACATTGGAGACATCCTAGAAGCTTATTTACCCGAGGCTATGGCTGTGCTACTTAAAGAAAAACACTGACGGGCTAAGTGGTTTTGCTCAACCTTCACGTTTCCTTTTTTTTCTTTTTCTAAGACGATGGGATGCGAATGTCCCAAAAGGATCAAGAAGATTCAACTAATGCAATGTAGATTTGCAGTACAAAAGAATATTCACATGCTACACAATGAAAGCCATCTACAAGATTGCCCCAGTGGTCTCTCTACATGGCTATATAGTTACATTGTTCATTTTCTCTGGTGTCGCATGAAGCTCAAATATGTAAGTGTGTTTATAATGTGGAAAAATAAATGTGATGTAATAGTAGCATTTAAAACTGCTATACAGCTAAGAGTGGCAACAAGTTAAGTGCATGGGCAGCTCCTCCGCTAAGGCGGAGAAGCGTCGCTCCACTGCCTTAAAGCACAGCATAAAAAACAAAAAATGAAAATAACGAGATGTTATTATCATTTTATTTTTGTGTGCTGGGGCAGTTTTGTGGGATGCGGCTAGGCTGCGCAGGGTGTAGCAGCATCCTCCTAAGTGCGCATGAATGTTTGGGCGGCCTTCTGTGGCCGGCCAGACATTCGCAGTCACTTCGCATGTTCTCCACCCAGGATGCATTACAGCCGAGGTGGAGAACATACCCAGGTTTCCTTTCCCAATCTGAGCGCCAAACCACGGCGCTCAGCTAAATTGCAATGCTGCATTGCAGAGTTGTGCTTGGCTCAGGGGAGCCAGGGTGCTTACCAATCAGAACGCTGCATTGTAGAGTTGTGATTTTCCTAGGGGAGCCTATCTTGCTTCCTGATCCAACAGAACCTAGAAAGAGGATGGAAGAGAGGCAGTGTCCAGCCAGGCGGATGGCCGGCAGGTAAGTGTTTCTTTTGTTGTTGTATTTTCTCCCTCCTTCTCCCTCTGCCCCACCCCCCCTCTCCCCACCCCACTACCAATTCGCTGGAGCAGTAGCGACTGGTTAAACGAGAGAGAGAGAGAGAGAGAGAGAGAGTGACTCCATACAGCGTATTTCCATGAGATCTCTCTACACTATCTTAGGAATTTTAGAGTACTCGTTTGAAAGTAGTAATTGTGATTGAATCCTGTAGAAAATCCATTGGTGCTTCTCACCAAAAGGGCGGTAGGGTGACTGTGGCAAAGTCTTCCCCGACCCGCTTGCTCACCTGAAGTGCCTGAATTGTGCTTTACGCTGTGCTCAGATATTTTAAACGCCTTTTAATATTTTGTTGCTGATTATAAAACTGGAATCGAAACTTGAAAGATTTAAATTACAAGCTTATCTGTGCTAGCCTACATTTAAGTTGCGCTGCTTTTCCCCAAACCTGAATTTAAAGGGGGGGGGGCGGTATCTTCTGGGCAGCTGGGGAAGCCTGGGCTCGATCACCACTCCTGCCCGCCCGGTCCGACGCGGTAGCTAGTACCGTTGTGCAGAGGGCGGGTCAGGGAGAGCCAGGCACTTCCTGTCGATCACTGGAGCGGTTAGCGCTCTAGTGGTTGCATTTCCAGGTCTATTTAGGCTGAACCTGAACATCCGCGAGCTGCGATAGGGTGACTGTGGCAGAGCCTTCCCCGACCCGCTTGCTCGCCTGAGGTGCCTGAATTGTGCTTTACGCTGTGCTTTACGCTGTGCTCAGATATTTTAAAAGCTTTTTAATATTTTGTTGCTGATTTTAAAACTGGAATCGAAACTTGAAAGATTTAAATTACAAGCTTATCTGTGCTAGCCTACATTTAAGTTGCGCTGCTTTTCCCCAAACCTGAATTGAAAGGGGGGGACGGTATCTTCTGGGCAGCTGGGGAAGCCTGGGCTCGATCACCACTCATGCCCGCCCTGGTCCGACGCGGTAGCTAGTACCGCTGAGTGAAGGATGGGTCAGGGAGAGCCAGGCACTTCCTGTTGATCACTGGAGCAGTTAGCGCTCTAGTGGTTGCATTTCCAGGGCTATTTAGCCCTCGCCCCTTCCCGAGCACGCAGCGTTTGCACGCAGGGGAGCCGAAGACACGCCGAAGAGTAGCCAAAGAGTTGTCTGTCTGCGCCCGTCCGCGACAGGACGGGGCTAGGGGCTATGGACTCTGTTCAAACTGACATGGGGCCCACTGGGGACTGTCGTATCAGGTACACAGCCCAAGCCTTAATAGATCTGCAACCAGTGCCTCTAGTGGGTTGTGCCAGTGAGTCCTGGCCATGTCCAGAAGGCCTTTTTGCATGTATTCATTGTAGATTCCAGGCATCTCACATTGCTACATCAATTAGGTACAATACAGGGGGGACCTTAACACCTAAAGGTCTGAAAAGTTTTCTCCTCAACATCCGCTCCCTGCCGAAGCACTACTTTGAACTCTGGGACCTTATTAATACTGTCAAACCTAAAATCTGTTTCTTAACTGAAACTTGGTTAAAACGACATAGGGTCCCTGTGTTCACTTTAGGGGTCCCTGCAGGATTTAAAATCCTAAGGCTCGACCGTCCGATTAACCCCTTCCACACTCATGACGAGCTGGGCTCGTCATGAGGTAGCCTCCTGCTACGCTGATGACGAGCCCAGCTCGTCATGTAACATGTGTTTTTGTTGTTTCCAGCACACAGCGGGAAAATGCATAGCATCGATGTGGTTAAAACTGGAGGCGGCATTGCAATCATTTATAAAGAAGGACTGAAGGTTTCCATAATTGAACAGAGAAGTTGCTCCCTGATGGAAGTTATGATTTTCAAGATTAGCTCGGCTTCCAAAGACCACTGGAAGGGAGCACTAGTCTATCATCCACGAGGGCCAAGCACGGGCTTTACACTGTATCTAACTGAGTTATTAGCCCAACATTTTAAAGCTAAAGAAGACTTCCTTCTCTTAGGAGATTTTAATTTTCACATAGACATCCCTAATCATCCTGAGACGCTGTCCTTGCTCTCTGACCTCTCCTTATTAGGGCTTGATATACAGAATAGTGGCCCTACATATATAGGAGGCCACACTCTGGATTTAATCTTCTCTAATTGCCACAAAATACGGTGTCGACCTTCGACCGAAGTAAGTTGGTCAGACAATTTTATGGTTGAATTTTTCCTTTTTGGCCTGGATAAACCTACCAAACGGCCTTTCCTTCCCTCCCGGTGGCGCAGACAATGGCACAGGGTGACATTGGATGAACACCAGAAAGTATGGATAGAACCTCCCATTTTAGCTGCGGACAATGTGGAGTCCGCCCTATCCAAGTTCAACACTGCCCTTTTATAGGCGGATGACTTGTTGGCCCCTATGAAACTGCTTAAACAGCACCCCATATCTCAGCAGGAGATCTGGTATACCGAACAACTTAGGCTGGAGAAACAGGGATGTAGGAAATTGGAAAAAACTTGGAGGAAAACCCATACTGAGGAAAGTAGGAAAGAATACTCTGATGCCTTGTCCTCTTACCACAAGAATATTAGGCTGGCTAGGAGGAAATGTCTTGCTTCGCAGTTGGCAGAAGTGGGCAATTCCTCCAAGGAACTCTACAAGATTCTACAGACTTTTGTGAAACCCATTGCCTGTGAGAGTCCGGATGATTTATCCCAATCTCTGTGCGATGACATCTCTCTATTTTTTTAAAACAAAATAGAGGCAACCTATGAAAAAATCACAAAAGCTACTAACCTTAAGGGCAGTGTCACCAGTACTCCTTCACAATCACCCACACATAATAGAGGCACACTGACTGTCTTTATGGAGGTCAATCAATGTGATATTTATTCCCTGATAAGTCATATTAAAACAGGATCCCCTCTGGATTTTCTTCCGGACAAAATGGCTGCCCCCTTAGGCAACTTACTTTGCCGTATGATTCAAACAGTCATGAATCTTTCCATTAAGGAAGGACAGGTACCCCAAGAATGGAAAAGAGCTGTAGTAAATCCCATTTGTAAGAACTCGGCCATGCCATGGACAGATCTATCCAACCTCCGCCCCATTTTCCCTTCTGCCATATTTGAGCAAGATGACCGAGAAGCATGTGAACACCCACCTGTCTAATTTCATCGAGGCATTGGGAGGTCTTGACCATATCCAATTCAGGTTCCGACCCAACTACAGCACCGAATCAGCGCTCCTCTCTGTGACAGATACCATCAGGATGGCACAGGATAGAGGGGGCTCTATGATTCTGGTGCTGTTGGATCTGTCCGCAGCCTTCGACACGGTGTCACATGACATCCTTCTCGGTCGTCTGCAGAAGGTGGGGATAGGAGGTTTGGCTCTGTCCTGGCTTGAGAGTTTTCTCTCAGGCCGCTCACAAAGTGTCAGTCAGAGAGCTCACTAAGGGGGTCCCACAAGGCTCATGCCTAAGCCCCACATTATTTAATGTGTATGTGGCCCCCCTAGCTGACATTGTGAGAGCACATGGATTTATTCCAGTGTCGTACGCCGACGACACTCAGCTTCTGTTTCCATTCCAGACCCTTACTCCTGCGATCAAACATTCCTTTGCCGAAGGTATGAGAGCGGTGTCCGACTGGATGGCCTCCAACTGCCTACAATGCAATGTAGGCAAGACCGAGGTCATGCTTTTTGGGGAGGCACCCCTCCTATGGTCACCGGATTGGTGGCCACTGGACCTAGGACCTGTTCCCTGTCCCAAACAGACAGTGAAGAATCTGGGCGTGCGACTGGACCAGGGATTATTGCTAAAAGAACATGCAAACCTGGTGATTGGATCCTGCTTTCGGATAATCGGACTTCTGAGACGTTTTTGTCTGACGCCTTCAGAAAGACCCTTGTCCAGGCCCTTGTAGTCAGCCGGCTGGATTATTGCAACGGCCTTTTTCTATTTGCCAATGAAGATGTGCTTAGCAGACTGCAAGTGGCTCAAAACACCACGGCAAGATTGGTCCTAAATGTCCCGCCCAGAACACCTTCTCACCCCCTTCTAGAAAAACTCCACTGGTTGCCCATTCGCCAACGGGTTAAGCTCAAAATCTGTTGCGTTATACATAAAAGCCTCTTTGGATCAGGCCCCAAATACTTGGCTGAAAAACTCAAGATTTATAACCCCATACGCCTCCTGCGCTCCAGCAACCAACTACTGCTAAATGTTCCGCCAATTAGAAGGGCAAGGCAAGGTGGTCGAGCACTCTCGTACATGGGCCCCACACTCTGGAACAAACTTGCCCTCAGCCTGAGACAAAACGCCAACTACCTTATCTTTAGGAAAATACTAAAGACACACCGGTTTTCGACAGCATAATCTCTTGCACATCTCTAAAAGCTCTGTTTAATGCACATATGGCGAACCAAGTGCGGAGATTCCCCTACATGGGTCGAGTCCAGCGCTATATAAGCTTATAAATAAATAAATAAATAAATAAAAGTATTTTAAAGGAGATAAAACAGTGGTGTAAGCCATACTCTTCTCTCAATTTACGTATTAAGAACTTCTGAATTTTGTGACCTCACAAGAATCCCATCCAGGGTCCTTAAAAACGTTCTTATTTTCTATGTAAGAGACTCTTTTAGAGTGACATTGAGGAAAATGACTTTAAAAATCATATTTCAATTGGAAAACAATATTAGCTTTGCACTTTAGAATGAGTTTCAACTGCTGCAGAAATGTTTTCACATAGAAAATGACGTAGGAAAATGTGCTTGCTTCATACAGTGAATCTTGTTTAAATGCATTATTAATGTTTCAAAATAATTCATGAATAAATAACACTTAGGGAAAATGTGCTTGCTTATAATTACATGAAATAATGTAAAGTAGCGTTTTTTTGTACTAGGCTATCATTCTTAAATGCTCTCCTCTAGTAGGCCCAAAAGCCGTTTGTTTCGACTTTTGCCCTTAGCTTAATAAACGTTTATTTAGAGCCTTTTGCTTAATTCCAGCATCTTTCTTAAGAATGTGCTTACTTCACTCTTATGCTTCTTTAGACTCATCATACCATAACAGCTCATTTAAACTAAATAATGAAATATGCTGTGACAGTTAGAATTAATAATGATTAGATATATTTCATGTGTGACTCACCAGAACATTATTGCTAGTTTTGTCGCAGCATATTCTACTCACTTTGGGGCAGATTTATGAAGGCCTTGCGCCGCCGGTGCGTCACTTTATTTGACGCAACGGCGGCGCAAACACTGCGCCCTATTTACAACGTGACGAGCCCTGCGCCATAAGGAGGCGTTCCTGCGCAGGAACGCCTCCTAAAAGTGGCTGAGTGAAATCTATAAGATTTCACTCAGTCACTTTCAGGACAATGCTGCGTCAAAACCCTGCGCCTGCTTGAAGCAGGCGTAGGTCTTGACGCAGCATTGTGGAGATGGGGCACCCCCGAGCCTTGCTGGAGCTGCGTCGCGCTTGCGACGCAGCTCCAGCAATGCGCCACATTTACGGCACAGATGCGTCACGCATCTGTGCCGTTTTTGCCCCATAGTGCGCCGCATTGTAAATGCGGCGCACCATGGGTGGCGGAGCCGCGGCGCAGGATGACTGGCGCATCCCTGGGGATGCGCCAGTCATCATAAATCTGCCCCTTTGTTTTAACAATGGACATAGAGCACATCTTTTAGCTTAGGTGAGAAGGTTCTCATGAGAACTTTCCTTCATGTTACGATGTGGATGTTTTCCATGGGAAACAGAAGGAGAAGCATCGGAAGATTGATAACACCATTGGATGAGCGGTTTGGAGGAGAACTATTAACAATTACTAAGTTTCGATAAATTATTGCGTGATTTTATATTAATGAGTGTTTCTACCTAATGTGTAGATTAATTCACACATCCTTCTTCTTTGGAGAGAGATTGTTTTTCTGAGAATCGCTTGGAGGAGATCCCTTATGACTCTGCAAGAGTCACTTTTTATTCTAGCCCTTCAATACCGACAGCTACTGCTATAAGGGACTCTATTGTTTATCTTATCTAAACCTTTTCTGATCGGTTGCTACTTCAACTGTATGGAACTTGGTTGAGTTTCCAGAACTAGTCTTTATGGGAAGTTCTGCTTTGCTCTTTTCTGAAAAGGAGCAAAGCTCATGTGTTCTATAAAGGGTGGATTAGGCTCTTTTTTTTGTTTACATTTTTTTATTGAGTTTCGGGTTTTTCACATGTCAGGTTGTACATCAAACAACATGTTATGATTTACATATGTAGACTTTCCTAGGCTAGTTCACAGTGCGACATACCCTGTACATTTATCTCAGAGCCATGGCTAGAGTGAGTACAGTAGTTGTGATGCCTATCGAATTATGCAACATAACATTGGTAAAACAAGAAAACAGTACATTTACCCTTCCTCCCGTTCTTGAGTAATTAGAATCACTCATCATATCGACAATTGTGTATCACCATTGTATTTCTCCTAGCCCGTCTTCACTTACACATTTTTATTACTTATTATTTTTGCACACTCATTTCACCACTCATGATTCTTAGATAGTCCATATGTAGCGTGGACAGGTGTGAGGGGCGTACCCCACCTAAAGCCCTATGCATAGTTCCTGCTGGCGACTACTTGTGGTTCAATGCTCCCCTGCATTATAATATTTAGCAGTTTTCACACTTCTTCTTGTTCAGATGCATTATCTAGTGTTTCAGTGTAGCTCTGTCAAGGTGCGTGGAATTCTGACAATATCGCATCCCACTCTACCGTGAACGGTTGCTTCCGTAACCCCACCGTGTCTTCACGACGGAGCGCTACACTTTCTGGCTGCGTCCAACAGAATAATGATTAAAACCAGGCCTTCACTGCTGGGGGTTCAGGGGATTTCCAGCATCGTGTGTGTAGCCATTTGGCAACTATTAGTCCCAAGTCTATGTAGCGGGTCGTCACTTTATACTTCTTGGGACTTTGATATAGTCCTATTATACATGCTCCCAATTATCAATATAATGTGCATTCTGTGCATTAGACTAAGTGTTCGGTGACCGCTTCCCAGTATGATTGGATAGATGTGCAGGCCCACATCATGTGCAGTAGGTCTTCACCTATCATGTCACATCTTGGGAATTTGGCATCGTTTCAATTGAAATAATGATTAATCTGGCTGGCGTCAAATAGGCTCTGTGTATTATGTACTAGTGAATGAATCGGAATCTGACATTTCGGGGGATGTGTGTGGGACTCCTTAGAATATCCTCCCATTCCCGTCCAGTGCTAGGTCACTGTAGGTCGGTGTCCCAGTGGGCGCAAAGGGATAACAGTGGAGGTGTTGTGTGCACTCTTAGGGAGTCCGCCAACAATCTGGTAAGATGTCGGCCTGTGCCCAAATCATGTAGATACTGTATTGTTAAGTGTGTGGTGGGTTCTTGCATTATGTTTCCCCGTAATGTGCGTAGCGTGTGTATCATTGCAGCATGTAGCAAGAACTGGCCCTGTGGTAAACTTGATTCTTCAATGAGCACTTCAAATGGTGACAGTTGACCATCACTGTATGAGTCACCCAGAGTTTGCATTCCCGCCTCCTTCCATTGGGAAAGCTCAGCACCAATAATTGCCTGGCGCCATCTAGGCTTGCCGAGTTCAGGGAGAGACGGCACATATGGGGTGACCGGTTGTGTGATTCGCAAACTACGGCGGAAACAATTGTAAGCCACCCTTACTAGTAATTTGGTAGGGCATTTGCCCGTTCTGCCTGGATGGAATAGCGTTACTACCTAGGGATGGGTGAACCCTGGCGCTTGCATGGCAGTGTCCTCTATGTATCTATCGTGCACTTAGCCCCCTGGCCACCCATTGGAGCTGCGCAGCCAGGTAGTATTGCTCCATTTTCAGAAGCGCAATACACCCCATAACTGACAGAGGTAGAGTGCCCCAAAATGCCATCTGCAACCTTACTGCTGTGACAGCTCACATAAGATTACCCTCAAGCAGGTCGGCTGGGGCCTTGTATATAAGAATCCCAAGGTAACGGAATGCTGTTTGCCACTGGCGTGCAGAGAATGAACAATTGTGGGTCTGAAGTGGCTTCCAAGAAAGGGTAGAGGCACAATTTCTCCCAATTCACACAGACCTGGGACAGATGCAAAATCAAGCAATACTTTTTCTATTGTTGCGCATGGCAGCCTGATGTCTCTGAGATATATTAGCAGGTTGTCTGCTTATAATGAGACCGCATGTGTGCTGTCTCCCAAGGGAATACCCCATTTCTCCTGCATCCTGTGTAGTGACTCGGCTAGTGGCTCGATGGCTAACGTGAACAAAAGTGGGGAGAGAGGACAGCCCTGTCATGTGCCTCCCACAATTTGGATCTGTTTCGACAAGTACGGGCCTGTTTTGATCCTCACCATGGGTTGCGTATAAAGTCATTTAACGAGCCCTAGAAAGTTGTGTCCCAATTCACACTTGCGGAGTGAGGCACATAAAAATCCCCAATCTAGGGTATTGAACGCTTTTTCTACATCCAGTGCTAAGCACCCGAAGCATCCCCCATTCTCTCTTGAGTAGTGCGCTACCCTGAAAACGCACCACAGATTTAATGACATGCAGCGAGTGGGCATGAACCCATTTTTGTCTGCATGTATCAGTTGCCGTATGAATGGGGCCAGCCTACATGCCAATATTATGGCTAGTACTTTGTAGTCTGTGTTTAATAGCGCTAACGGGTGATACAAGACTATCATCTCTACGTTTCTGTTTGGTTTAGGTAGAGATACTAGTAAGGACTCCCGAAGTGTGCCTGGTAGTATCCCTGACTTCTGCGTGCTCTAGTATACTGAAAGGAGTTGCGAGGCTAGGGCCTGTTGATATACTTTGTAGTATTTGGCCAGCAACCCACCAGGTCGTGGCGCTTTACTCATGGCTAATGCTCGTATTGCATCTTGTACTTCCAGAAGCGTTATCGGTTTGTCTGAATCATCTCTCTGCTCCTCTGCTACCTGATGCAAGGCAAGGGGAGAGAGAAAGGATTTCAGCTCTGTTGGTGCAGCGCAGATCATTGATTTGTACACTCTGATCTAGTGTGCAGTGAATATCGTACTGTCTGGTAAGTAACTGTCCTGTAATGGATTGTAGCCACAATGTAGGTAGTTGTGTGCTCTCTTGTCTGATCATTCTCGCTAGCAGCCTCCCCCCTATCTGCCTCATAGGTGTGCGCTGCATGTGATGCATACTTCAAACAGCGTAGTCTTATTCTATATGTCCATGGGCTGTTGTGTGGCATTGTTATGTGCTAGGTCAGTTTCTAGTTTGGTCAGGGTATCTTCAATGCCCTTTACTTTGCGATCAAGCTGACATCTGATATTCCAACTCAGCCCCAAGCATTGTCCTCTAATCACGGGCTTGCCTGCATGCCATAGTACACCAAGGTCAGAGACCGAACCTGTGTTTTTTTCAAAGAACGTGTCTATTGCTGTGGTTAATGTCTCTCTGAATGGGGGATCCTCCAGTGCCAAGGGCTGTAATCTCCATAGATAATTGGTACGTTCCGCATCATCCCCCCTTAATTGTAGTATGTGGTGGTTGTGATCAGAGTGCATTCTGCTGAGGTAGTCCGTGCAGGAGCTTTGTGTCAGTATTGTTGGGCTTACTACAAAATGATCAATGTGAACATATAATCTGTGCAGTGGGAATAGTGGGAATGTAGGCGACCCACAAGCTGAGAGACCTCCATGCATCTGTTAGGGTCCCAATGACGTAGCCACTTCCCCAGGCCCCGGGCACTGGATGTTGCAGCTGTTTGTGTCAGTGGAGGGAAGGACCTGTCAAGGCTGGTGTCGAGCACAGCATTAAAGTCACCTCCTAGCAACCAAGGGACATCGCACCAGCATAAATGCAGCTCTGTCAGTGTATGCCAGAATGCGTTTTGATCTGTGGTTGGGGCGTATACGAAACCCAGCACTATTAGTTTCCCATTAAGGTGACATTTTGTCAGTATGAATCAACCATAGATATCTACTTCACTCTCCTCGGGTGCAAATAGGGTCCCTGGTGTAATCCAAATTAAGGCCTGCCTGGCATAAGATGAGTAGCCTGTGGCAAGTATGGATTGCATCTGCGGTACTTGTAGGTTTACGGTCGTGTCACCTCGGGCAGCTCCTAAGGAAGGGAACCATGTGGGGTTTAACTGGGGTAGAGCAGAGGGACAACATGTGTCGGCCCAAACAGCAAACAATGCCATGTGGCAACATTCGGCTTCATGTGCTGTGCTGGCTGTAATGGTGGGGGGCAGGGTAGAGATTGCAAAAGGTGTGTTGGCTGTTCAGCCCGTAATGTACACATATATGCACATTCTGCGCCATCGTCTATGCACTGTGCAGTTCCCCTGCCTTCGGGGAAGGAAGAAGGCGACCTGACCTTGCCTGTGGCTCTACACGCTATAACTTTGAGTATTGTGGGCAGATTATGTGGATCACCAGCTGTCCACATGCATGAGTGTTTCTTGCATGTCATAGGGGTTAAGGTGGCTGTTACATTAAATCATCTGCGGTTTGGGGTGTTACTGTTGGGAGTTTTCACAACTCCTCATCGGCGGGCCACATAGCCAATAAGCTGTCTTCGCTCAGAGATCATTCCAAAGAGGCGCCAGTGTCTCTGCTGGCCTGCCGCCTCATCAAGTCCACTGCCACTTGTAGGGCATCTTGTCTCTCCTGCAGCACTTGTTCCAGATTTGGTACAGTCTTAAGGCGCCTCGTGTCTCTTCAGTTCACAATCTCTTTCTCCTGAGACGTTTTTTAGGACTACTGAGTTCACCTCATTCCTGTTGTGGCTCTGGCTTGGTGGGGAGTGATGGCCTATATTTTGGATCCAGTCCCATGCTTCCCCCGCTTTATTGAAAAAGTAATTGGACCCATCCGCGACCACCAAGTCAGGCTGGTAATATGAGGGAGTATTTTATGTTCAGGTCTCGCATTTGACTCTTGACCGATAGGAATGTACTCCGCTGTCTTTGTACACCCAAGGCATAGTCTGAGAAAAAGAGGACCTGGGAGTTGTCCACCTTGACCGTTTCCATTTTTCTAACTTCTCTGAGTATCGCATCTCTATCTTTATAGTACAGAAGTCAGAATAGGAAGGGCTGGCGCCCGGCAATGGGTGCCCCTTAAGCACTCTATGTGCACTTTCCACTGCCAAGAAAGAGGAGAGTGTACCCGTTGGCATAGGGGACTTCAGCCAGACCTCAGTGTATGACACTGCATCGCTACCCTCTGTACCTTCTGTTAGACCGACCACTTGGACGTTGTTTTCTGCGGGAGCTGCCTTCAGCATCATCCACCCTACGCTCCAATGAACTCAGACGTGTCATAAGCTTCCTTATTTCTGTGGACATTGCCTTGGCGACTGGGGCATCTTCCTCGGTTTCTGCCGCTAGCACATTGACTTTTCCAGCTAACCTCTGTTGGTCCACATGCAGGAGTGTGAAGTCAGATGTGATGTTGTCTATGCGGCCTTCCAGTGATGTATGGGTTTGTGTCAGCATTGCTCGGCTTTGATTTAGTCTACCTTTGCATCTCTTGTGGCATCTGTCGCAAGGCAAGTCAAGGCCAAAGCAGCATATCCCGGTCCGTGCCGACCTTCAGTTGACAAAGTTATTTAATTGGCAACGGAGATGGATTTTACCAGCATGAATTGAAGAGATTACTGCAGAAAAGACAGTCACAGTTACAGAGCCCCCAAAAGAATTAGAGACAAGAAAAGTCAAATCATTGGATAGTCCTGAATTAAAAATAGACTTGGAAGAACTAGTCAAGAGTTGCCAGGACTTTGATCACTTAGAATAATTCCGGAGAAATGAGTCAGCCTACTTGTGGAGGAGATTACTTGAAGAGGTGCTATGACATATGACAAATTGGCAGGGATAGGAAAAGGTATGATGTGCATCTTACAAACAACAGAAATATACATCGTAGTTATAGGGTTGAATTGAATGAAAAGGCAATTGAAAACATAAGGGAGGACATGGATGCATTTGCACATTACAGAGCTGGTTAAATGTATATGCAGATGGAAGGATGTGAAGAATTTGGAACTTAGATGGGTAAAGAAACACAAAAAGAAAAAGATAGAAACAGAGGGCAAACATGATGAGTTGCATAAGGCAGCGGCATATCCATTGAATCAGTGTAGTATAGTTCTACGATCTTACTGAAATCGTGAATACATTCAAGCATATAAAACACATGATAAAAGATGCGTTCTCCTACGATGCCTTTCCTAACTAGATGTACCTAATTGTACCTAGCATGGGTGTAGGTGTTAGGCCAAGAATCCTTCTAGGAATTAGTCAACCCCATTACCTGAAGTGTGAGACTGTGGACCCCGTCCTGGTCTCGAGCTGAACACCCCACGAGGGATGTTAGATCACTGCGAGCTTGAGTGTCTGCATTCAGGAACCTCCGCGTCCCTGGTCAGTGTGTCGGCCGGGAAGTCTCGGTCTCCTCTGTCTATCTTAACAAGATGTGATGTATATATATATATATATATATCCATAGGTCTCCCCAGGGGTCCTACCTTGCTGTATTACTGTGTCGGCCCAAGGATGACGTCGGGTATGAACTTTATTCATATTTTCTATTCAGGAGATGGTAGTCCTGCTGTGCTTCCAAGAATTCTCATGCATAATGTATGAGATTTCGAACTAGGAAAAACCTGCGTTCTGAATGCAGTAAAATCTCTAGGTAAAAGGTCAGTCCCTGTAAACCGTGACAAGTTTAATGTAGGGAGAGAATATAGGTGAAGGGTAATGAGTTTACCGAGGCCTATATTATAGTACCTATATGGAATATACCGTAGTGAATGTGAGTATCCTGAAGAAAAACGGATATGGGGATTTTTGTGTCCTAGTTTGTTCTACGGAGGAAACTTGAAATTAGTGCCCACATTACACAAAGTGCGATTTGTTTGCAGACCAAGACATTAGATAAAATCCTGCGCCACGCAAAATATTGCAGTGATAAATTGGACAGAAAGTAGAGGTAAATAAAGGAGAAATTTATGTTAACTCATAAAAGTTAAAAGAACATGTCGTTTGTAGGAAATCAGGGAATGATGCAGGGAGTTGTAGATCTTCAGGCTGGATTTTCAGTAAATCACAGTAGAATGAATATGCCCTATGACAGAGGCAGATGTGTTCCCACTGGTATGAGATCTGGAACTGACATTGCTGCAATGAAAAACATTGCTGCCTGTTATGTTTTTCATAGGGTCAGTCATTGGAAACAAGAATGTTGATTTAATCCTAAAAATTCTGGAGATCAATGCAAAATTCACAAGGTACACAAGTATAAAGAATTACTATACAGCAAATGCAGACTCCCATGCAAAATCAATTCCAGATGACGTCTTATGCTCCTCTGCAAATGGAGAACCCTAAATTGAATATAAATCAAATGTCAACATTTAATGCAAATCAATAAAAAATGCAATGGCACAATTTCAAAACCAGACTCAAAATGTTGTAGGTCAACATGCTTTATTTGAGACTAATGAATTTGCTTCCGATAATTCCCATTGATGGTACCTGAAAGAGGAAGAAGATTGGGTGCTTGGCGCATTCTTAGAGGTGGATCAAAGTGCCCCATATGTTGACGCAAATGTTTATGGTCACGATGTGTCCTTCCTGATTGACACAATAGCTAACAATTCTACTGTTAGAACACTGGATGTACCAGACTTGCCTCCTTCAGGGAAAATGGTCCAAGTAGTTGGGGGTTACAACTCAACAAATACAAAATCCTATTTCAAAAGATGTTCCAATAAAAATAGGAACTTTTGAAGAGAAGCACCAATTTGTGGTCTGTGACATAAGCCCAGTAACCTTGCTTAGAAGAGATATATTGGGTAAGTTAAGTTGCACAATATACTGCACACCGGATGGTGGTGCTTTCCAAACACATGACACAAGCACATGATGAATATGTCGACGTAAAAATGATTGAACAGAATGCGAAAGCTGGAATGTTCCCTTTATTGACAATTTCTGAATTACCAGAAGATCTCTGAGAAACTATAAGTGTAGAAGCTTTTGATCTCACAGGGAAATACATTGGACCAATAAAAGATGTAGATCCAGTCCAAATAAGAATAAAGCCAAATGCTGTGTATCCCAGAACACCATCCGATCATTTGTCTCCAGAAACTATTGCAGGAATACAGCCAGTAATAGAAGACATGCTTCAGAAAGGTATACTGGGAGAGTAAAAAAAAAAAAACCCACAAAAAGAGGGCCTGGAGGGAAAATGTATTTGAAGACTTGCGGACTCAATCCCCTATTTCAATTAATCAATATACAAAGAGGTCCTAAAGACTTTAGGACTTCTTTGTATATTGATACTGGGAGAGTTGACAGGAAGCATGTGTAATTCACCGATTATGAGTTTACAAAAGCCAAATGGAAAGAATAGGATTGTTCAAGATTTAAGGCGACTTAATTACATAGTAGTGGCTTGTTGTCCCTTGGTACCGAATCCTGCCACTGTATTTTTACAAGTTCCCTGTACTGCAGAATGACTAAAAGTCATTGATTTGTGTCAGGCCTTCTTCTTGGTGCCCTTGCATGAAGATAGCCAATACGCAATCTCATTTCTCTTCCAGCTGAAGACAGTAACGTGGTGTCATGTTCCTCAAGGGTACACGGAGATTCTCTCTAGCTTTAACCAGATCCTAAAAATAAATCGTGGGGGATATGTACAGAGCATGGTATAACGGCAAATTTTGCAACGCCACACTCTGACATTTTCAATATGCAGGGGTAGACCATATTTACAAAAGTATGGCGCACCCCTTGTATTTCCTCTTGTGCTGGTGACAGAAAAAAGCTGCCTAGCGCTAACGCAGACAACCTTGAGGCATGTTGAAAGGGCACCTGCACTGCAGGGGCAATTGTTTATGTGCAGGAAATGACACCTTCCTGCACATAAATGATATTTAAATACGATTTGCTGTTTCTATGTGTGCTGCATAATTCAGCACACATAGTAAGAGCAAAATATGAGGAGAAATTAATAATTTGTCATCGTATCGCCATTCTAAGTCCAGGTTTTACCTGACCTTAGTTGTTGCCGCTGCCCCATTGTTCTGGGGCTGCGTCAAAAAGCAATGGGTGTTGCAGTGGGAAGCCCACTGCAACACCCATTGCCCACCCCTTTGTCACATTGGACTTCTGTGGAAAGGGACTTATTTACAAGGTGGTGTTAAGCCACGTTAACTGTCTTAACATCACCTTGTAAATATGGGGTATGGAGCAATGCCACTAGAGCACTCAGGAAAAAAAGTACAACACCATTGAACTTTAGAATCGCCTGGCAGAGTACGGACACAAAGGGGCTTATTACAGTGTTGGTCAGAGTTTCCTCTGACTGACACCGTGGTGGAAACAGCACCGACCGATATGCAGTCGGCGGTCATGACGGCCTATTTATGATGCGACGGCACATGATGAGGTCGCATTCCGTATACACAAGGTTTCATAGAGAAATGGGAGACTGTATTAAATCCCTGCGCCCCATGGTAGGTAAGGTACCTCAAGGTGCCTGCCACAAGGTGCAGAGACCACCAAGGGGCCATCATAGGTGCGCCCTGCCCCCCAACTGGATGCCAAAAACAGAAGGGAGCCCTGTTAGGGGCCCTTAAACACGCTTTCATCTCGGAAAGCCCGTCATCAAAAGTCTGCTGGAAACTGTGCATCGTAATCTGGACAGCCTAAAACACTGTCCATGTGGATGACCGGCCAGTTTCAATAAAAAAATCATCCGACCTAAGGTTGGAGGCTGTCTCAACGAGATCGTAAAAGGCTCCAAAGTGTCTCAAGGTAAACTGCAGAACTGACAGAAAAGAGTTCAATATCCGGGACACATCATCATGAATAGAGTCAGAAATGTGTCACTAGAAAGAGTGGAAGACATCTTGCAGATGAATCCTCCTTGAACACAGGAAGAAATCAGGCGTTTTTGGGGGAATGAGTGGCTACTGTAGACAATGGGTAACAATCTTTTCCTTGATGGCAAAGCACGTACTGAGGCTGACACATCAAGATGTGTCTGATCCGCTTCCATGGGACAACGAATGCACAAAAGCGTTCCCAGATCTAAAAGCAGATTTTTTTCGCTCCATGGCTCTGGTAATGATTTATTATACAAAAGATTTTACCGTTTTGCAGTGAAAGAGATGGGTGTGCATTATTAGTTTTGACATAGACACATAGAGGGGCCCTAAGACCTGTGGCCTACTTTTCTACTACACTTGATCCTGTAGCAGTAAGTCTCACCAGCAGTTTGGAGGCAGTTGCCCCGTGAGTGCTCGTTTGGACAGGAGTGAAAATATAGTGATGGAACAACCTCTAATTGTCATGGGCCCACACTCCATGGAATTACTGTTGACAAATACTAAGACCCAGCATTTGACTCACAGTAGGTTAACCAATTATGAGCAGAAATTTCTTCTTGCATCTGAGAATGCTGTGATCAAACGTTGTAATGTTTTAAATGTTTCTACTTTTATGCATGCAACTGAACAAAGTGAAAAATATGAAGAGATCGATCATGATTGCCTAAGTGTCACCAAACTATGCACAAATATGAGACCTTACATTATGGCTGAACCACTAAATGAGCCCAATCATATCCTATTTGGTGATGGTTCATGCTTAAGAGGAAATGAATGCAAAAAGAAAAATTGAAGAATGAAGAACAATGTCATACATTCACCCCAGTACAGACATCTGGGCCGAAATCCATTGTTTTTTTGCTCACCATGAGTTTCCAGTTTGGACCCAGCCATATGCAAATCAATCTTGACCCTGCGCCCAATGGGAACAGTCCAGCCCGAACTGCCAGGCCAGGTCCTCCCTGGACTGGAAACAAGCATCCTAGGACCGGTTTCAGGCTTTCAGCCCTCATCAGCCAGGATAGCTTGACTCCAGTGACATGGAGAAGACGGGCCCCTCGTCTGGGAATACCTGTCCCATTCGGGGTGACAAATGCAAAAAAAACTATTGATGGACAGAATGCAGAACAATCTTATACATTCACCCCAGTACAGAGATCTACGCCTAAATCCATCGTTGTTTTGCTCACCATGCCTTTCCAGTTTGGAACCAGCCATATGCAAATCAGTCTTGACCCTGCGCCCAATGGGAACAGTCCAGCCCGAACTGCCAGGCCAGGTCCTCCCAGATGTTCCATGCTGAGACTCTTTCGACAAATTTGAATTTAAAATTATTTATAAAGCGCACGTACACCAGCGGTTTCATGGCGCTACAAGTAACAGAAGATCTGGGAGAAGAAAAAAAAAAAGGACCGGAACTGGGGGAAGGAGAGACAAACTACTAGTGGATCAGTTGAAGGACTTCGTGAAAAGATGAGCCTTGAGCTGCTTTCGGAATTGTGGGTATAGGTTTAAGGCTCTAAGCTCAAGAGGCAGGGAGTTCCAGAGGAGGGGGGCAAGGGTCGCAAATTTCGAACCTCCCCATTTCTTTCTCTGGAACCGAGGAACTGTAAGAAGGGACAAGGTGGATGAAGGTAGTTCCCTGGTGGGAACGTAAGGGGTGATCTCAGATGAGATGAAAGCCGGTGCCGTGCCCAGTCGAGCTTGGAAGACAATGGAGGCCAGCTTAAACTGGACACGGGCACGAACAGTGAGCCAATGGAGAGACTTTAGGAGGGGAGTGGTGTGGTGGGACTTCGGGAGTTTGAACACCAGGCGCGCCGACAAAGTTGGTACAACCCCAGATTTTGAATACTTGCTAATGAGAATTGCAAAAGATGTGTCACATGTCAACAGCTATATGTAAGAATGAAAACACACGTTAAAAGCACACACATAGGGAGATCGATTGGCCCTTTTAACAGACTACAGATGGACTTTATTGAGATGCCTGTGCACAACGGCTTAAGATATATCCTAGTGATCAGCTGGGTTTTCTTGAGAAGGGTGAAAGCCTAACCAATGAGGATAAATGACTGTAGTTAAACATGTTACCACGCAGAATCATTCCAAGATTTGGGATGCCATTCCTTCTTGAGTCAGTAGAAGAACACACTTCAACAATGAACTGATGATCATGCTATGTGTTGCATTACAGTTTTAACAGGAGCTACATTGCATATTTGAGCAAATGAATGGAACAATAAAATCCAGATTGACAAACCTTTGTGCTTCAACTTCACTGAAATGACCCGATGCATTACCAATAGTATTGATGAGGGTTCACACTATCCCCGATAGGGAGACAGGATTATCCCGGTATGAAATACTGATGGGGATGGCTATGAGACTATCAGCTGTGCCCACGAATGCTCTTGATATGGTTTTGGACTACTGTAAGACACCTGCTGATGTGGTTCATTCTGTCTCTCATCAGTTATTAGCGGCTACTCACTACCCTCACCAAGAACAGTGTCACAACCTCAATCCCGGTGATTGGGACATGATCAAGAAGCACGTTTGGAAGACTTGTCTTGAGCCAAGATGGAAAGACACCTACCAAGTCATACTGACTTCAAATTCTTCTGTGAATGTGCCGGAGTGCCGAAATGAATACATGCCTCACATACCAGGAGAGTGAGAAATCCAGACGAAACGTCATTGGTCTGTGATCCAGAGAGAAGACTATTGGTGGTTGCAACACTACTCGAGAGACCTCCTAGACCTGTACCAGCAGTGCCTCTTGAAATACAGAGAGAAGTACAGGAGTCACTGCTATGCACCCGCACTTTTCCCTACCTGAGCTTACAATTCTCTGACAACGGCTCATGGACCCCACACTTGACCTATGGTCGGTCTAAGTTTATTAAAGCCATAAACTCTGTACTGACCCTTCCCAAGCCTCAGAGATTTGAGGTGGTACAGTCTTTATTAAAAATCTACAGGACACAATGCGTTCCAATTATGACGTATGGGGCCAAAATTTGGGGATACTCAAACTCAAAAAATGCCCAGGCTGAGGAGAACAGATTCTGCAGAAGGCTTTTGGGTATACCAATTTCATCATCCACTTTTATAAGCCACAATGAATTGAAATTGTCTTATTTGGAGGACTACAATAAGTCACGTCCTGTGTTGTTCTGGATTAAGGTTTGGAAAAAGCCCGAAGCCTCATTGACAAGAGAAATTCTGGCTGACTGTCTAAAATGTGATCAGGGTATTAAAATCCCATGGCTGGCCCAAGTTCAGGCGAGCCTGGCAGCAGTCAATCTTTAACACATGTTTGATAATCCAAATGGACTAGAGGGGATTAATGGGAAGATATTCCGTAACATTCTCTACAGGCACTACGGGGAGACCTGACACAATGTAGAACTAGCCAAATCATCTGTGAAACGGTATATTCAAATAGAAGGCGATATTGAATCCACTTAGCTTATACCAGCCGGTTACCTCCGTAAAGAGATTACATGTTGGGAGCGTAGTCTCCTGTTTTGCTTAAGAGCAGGATCTATAAAGTACCTATTGTGTTTCCCCATGGGCTACCACTCTAACATTGAGAATATGGTTTGCCCGTGCCAGAACCCAGGAAAACAAACACTAATGCACTTTTTGTTATTCTGCTCTTATTATCAAAAATACAGCAAGTTCCTCTTGATACCATTCTTTAGAGCTAAAGGTATAAAGGATTTTAATGTGGAATTTAAGACTGTTCTGCAGCTTAAAGATGATGGATTAATATACCGTGTGTGTACTTTTAAAAAAATGGCCATTCGATCTCGTATTTCTATGAATAATATCTATCCACATGGACTAATGTGATCTTTACAGACCGGGAGGAGGCCTTTTTGCACCTTGCACTTTGCACAGCTGCACTTTAACCCATGCTGATATTTGTAAATATGTGAATTACAATAATTTGACAATTAACGCCTATCTGGCCAACATGTTTTTAGAGATCTTACATATCAGCACTTGGCACAGTTGCACTTTTTCCCCGCATTTCCATTTGTAAATACAGAGGCATAGATAACGGCCCACCTTTGATCTTTGGCTGACATTGCATTCTGCACTTTACCTAGATGGCCTATTAACTAGGATTTATACTTTATGCACTTTACAATATCTGTGCCCAAAATAATGCTGCTAAACATGTGTTCTATGTATACATTGCTGCTAGTCTAAGGGTGATGGCTGTATACGTATATTTTACCTGATAATGATATAGAAATAGACATGAATTTGTGGACTCGGACAATAATGATACCTTGCACTTTTTTGCCGTCACTGTTTTTATCACGGAAAAACGCAGTATTGTTACCGTATTTTAATGTGATTTTATCTTGACCATGTACGTAATTATGTGTGCACTTTTATGAATAATGCAATATCCGAATAAAGGTTATTTGACATTGACACACTGACATTGACATTACAAAGAAAAGAGGTGAAAATCAACAAGCTGAAATACAATTACAAGTGTCTGAGTTGACGCAAAGTGGAATTAAGGTCTCAGACAAAAGATGGAGAAGAGACTGAACCGCATGCTGAAAGCATTTGTGAAACTGAACAAGGTGAAGGACAAGATCCTGGACAAAGAACAAACTCTGGGACAAAAAGAGTCCCTCACCAAGCAGAGTGGCAAAGAATAGCACGGATTGCAGAACGAGTGCATGAAGAGAGTGAGTCAGAAGACTAAGGTGATATTGATCCAAATCATCAAGTTCAAAGGAGATCCAAAAGAACTTGAGTACCTTGCAACTGAATGGTCGTATTACGTGAATGCTGCACTGAATATCACTTCAGAAGATTTGTGCAATGTGAACCCTGAACTGCTAAAACCCCCTTGAACTGCTGAGACATTCCTAATGGGAAAAGTCAATTGAAAAGTCCAAATGAACTTAATGCAAAAAGAAGAAAAACTGAATGGTGCCTATTAGATCTTTATTGATTTAGTTATTTGTTTTTACAGAAGACTAACTTTGGTCTGAGAAGAAAGTTGCAGAGCAATAGGGATAAACATTTTAGTAGTACACAGAGTAGGGTAAAGGATTGTCTATTAGTAAACTGCACTAATAATAAGAACTAAGAAACAAAATACAACTTAACAGCTTTGAAACAAAGATCATCTGCTAATCCTCTGCAGCAAGCTATTCTATTACTGACTCAGAATGATGTGTTGCATTAGAAATAAGTTGTAAATGTATCATGGGAGGGATTTTCATATAAACAGTTATAATATTCACAATAGCACTAGTAGTATTTTACCTAACCCCTGATACAGAGCCCTCTAGTACCAATGTCACAAATATACATACACAAAATGTTAGGCATAGCATTTTTACAAAAGCTTTTCTAAGCTACAAGAAAGATAATTACTAATATTTATTCTAGATTAGTACAAGAATACACTAATGTGTATGTGCACATTTACAGACCTCTATTTTTTAAGCGGTTACACACTAACACATACTTTTGTCCTATGTATTCCCCTTTAGAATTCTGCTTTCACTAGTTTATAGGCAAGGACATTTTCAAAATGTGTACTCAAACTATGATTTAGTATAATCGTGCCTTTGATAGAAAGCGTGAGTTTACACCCACAAAGCACAAATGATGGATATTGCTTGGTATTACTTTTTTCCACACATACCTGTGGATAGCATGAAGGCTTACAAAAACAATCTAACATGCTTAATGTGACCCACAGAGAAGGCTTACATTATGGCTTCAGAGGAAAGATACATGAGATTGACAATAGCAACAAAAATGAAGGGGGGCGTTTTTGACTAACGAATAAAAAAAATTTTGAAAGATAATATTTTGTCCTAAACTCAGACTAGACAGCAGACATACAGGATTATTTAATTTTGCAAAAGACGTACACTAAAAAGGACTAGACATGGTGGGATCAGTAGTTGTGAACACACATTCAGATTGACAGATATTAAAGGGAGACAAAACAAAGCTCCAGTAGTTTATTTTATTTCTGGACAGAATGCTTATTTCTTATTACCTGCTGATTGGGAAGGAATCTGGTATTTAGGCATACTAATCCCAAAGGTGTATCATGTAACCAGTTTAGAAAGCACTAAGATTAGCACCAGGACACAGACAGAAATGTAGCAAATGCAAAGGTTCCCGTTTAGTAAGAGACATATTTGGAGCAGTGATATCACTAATAGGAATAATCTTGAATGATAAGAAGATTAGAGAGCTAGATACTGAAGTAAGGAAAATGGCAACAAGCACTTCTGGAGCATTCCTCTTTATTAATACTGAATGAATTGCTATAAGGTCGGTGGTTTTGCAGGGTTGTCTTGCTTTAGACATATTACTCACTGAAAAAGGAGGAGTCCATCACATGTTGAAAATAACTCCTTGCTGTGCATTCATACCAGACGAGAGTAAGCAGAACCTGAATTACACAAATTGGAAACATAAAGTTTGTATGACAATTTTGGTAAGGATTGAGCACCATCGGACATTGGTTTTTGACAGCTGGGAAGGCTATGCTGAAAACGATACTAATGCCACTAATAGGACTTTGCTTAATATTTTTTACATCCTATTTCTGAGCTGTAAATACTTTGTGCTCAAGAAACAGAAACATTTTCTTAAGACACCCAATTATGTGGAGTAATGAACAATGACTACATGAAGTCTATTAAACATACAAGGGGAATCAAAAGAAACAGACGAGACACATCAGAAAAAGAAAGTGCTTTCCTGACTTGAACTTGCATGGGAACCAAACCAAATTATGTGATGATTTAAACATATCAAAAGGGAGGGAATTGTGGGAAATTACTTTAAAAATCATATTTTGACTTTCAAAACAATATTAGACCTTAGAATGTTTTGAAACTGCTGCCGAAATATGTTCACATAGAAAATGACACAAAAAAAGTGCTTTCTTTAAAATGTGGAATAATCCTTTTTAAATGCATTATTAATGTCACAAAATAATTCATAAATAACTAACACATAGGAAAAATGTGCTTGCTTATTTGTATATGATATATATATGAAATAATGTAAAGAAATGTTTTTGTCCCAGGCTGTCATTCTTAAATGTACCCCTTTAGTAGGCCCAAAATAATTTTCTTTCGACTCTTGCCACAAGCTTGATAAATGTTTATTTAGAGCATTTTGCCTAGCACCAACATCTTAAGAATGTCCTTACTTCAAGTGTATGTTTCTTTAGCCTTCTCATGCGACATTGGTTCATTTAAACTAAATAATGAACTATGCTTTGACTGTTGGAATAAATAATGATTTAGATGTATTTTATGTTTGCCTCACCAGAACATAACTTCTAGTTTTTCTCATCATGTTTGACTCATTTTATATTCAGAGTGGACATAGATCTTTGAGCTTAGGTAAAAGGTTTTCATGAGAACTTTCCTCCATCTTACAAATATTTGCAACATTGTTTTGACATACACCAACGTGGATGTTTACAGTGGAAATTAGGAGGGTAAGCATTGGAAGACTGACAACACCATCGGATGAGCGTTTGGGGTTTTTCCGTTCCCCCCTCTGGCTTGCCTGTGATTGCTACTCTGGACTCCCTTGATTGACACGCCACTCTGCCACCCCTTCGTTCTTTCCCCTTTGGTTACCTGGCACCAGACTCACCTACCAGATGGTTACTCCGCCGTGAGCCCCCCTGCTCAGCCCTTCATTGTTCTTAGACATCAGACTTTGCCTTGATCTTAGGGATCTTAATGATAATATATTCATTGAGAGATATCCTCTGCCTCGCATCCACGAAATCCTGAGCATCATGGGGGAAGCGTCCTGCTTCAGTGTCCTCGAGCTTTCAATGGCATACCACCAGGAGGAATTACACTCCTTTACTACCTTCACCACTCACCTGGGATCATTCATGTTCTGCAGGATGCCATTTGGACCAGCCTCGGTGGCTGCAGTTTTAAAACAAATTATGCAATCCATTTTGTAGGGCATACTCAGAGCATTATGCTTCCAAGAGGATGTCTTAATTTACGGTGCCTCCACTGAAGAACATAATGTCACCCTTAAACAGGTTCTCTCAAAATTCAAAGATGATTAACTCTCAAGGATGAAAAATGACAAATGGGGTGGGAGTGGTGGATTACCTAGGACACACTATTTCTAAATACAGATTCAAACCCAAGATGTGCCTTATCGAAGCGATAAAAAAAGCTCCTCTGCCTACCTCTAAAGAAGAACTCCTATCATTCTTAGGCCTTGTGGAGTACATGGCAAAATATGTCAAGAACTTTGCCAACTTAACTCACAACCTTAGAGATCTTACAAAAAACCATACACTGTACAATTGGCAAGAAGAGAACCAATTATCTTTCGAAAAAGTTGAGTGTGCCATTCACTCTGCACCTTACCGATGTAACTTTGATCCGTGCAGAAAAACCATACTCACCACAGGCGCAAGCAACAAAGGTCTTGTTGCTACACTATCCCAGTTCATCAAGGATAAAGAACATATTGTAGCCTTTTGCTCAAGCACCCTACGCAACTCAGAGAAAAATTATTCCGCAGTGAAGAAAGAAGCACTTTCGTGCTTCTGGGGTATCAAACACTTTACATTCTATCTGTGGGGAATCAAGTTCATAGTGCGCACTGAACACAACCCTCTTGTTTTTATGTTCAATCCCAAGGGCACGCTCAATAGCACACCCAGGGTGGCCAAATAGGTTTTAGGATTGGGAGATTTTTGCTTTAGACTAGAGTACGTCGCTGGTGATCTTAACTCAGCAGCAGACTTCCTTTCTGGGGCACCCCATGATGTTGAAGAACAATATGAAACCACAGAGTACCCCGTCTTAGAAATCCACTCTTCTACCATTAGCACTACAGAATGATTGGAAAATATGAGAGAAGATACTATCCTTCATCGCCTCAAAGACTACATCTTACAAGGTCATACAAGCACTCAAAATGAAGTTGACCATGAGTTAAGTAAATTTTGGGAAGTTAGACATAAGATAAACCTACACCAAGACCGCATTTGGAGGAATTACAAGTTAATACCTCCTTAAGGGTTAAGGGACAAAATCATTGATCTTGTTCATGAGGGTCTTTAGGAAGAAGTCTAAGTAAATCCAGACTCTGAGAACGTTATTGGTTTCTGAACATGGATGCATTAGTGGAAGCCAAAGTGAAGAACTGCTAGGTGTGCGCCAATATCAACACATCTAAGATTACACAAAAAGCCCCGTTATCCCCTGTTTGCATCCCTGAAAACCTTGGGATAAGTTAGCCTTAGACAGTATAGGCCTTATTTATAAAAGATGGGTTACAAAAAAATGTGCCTTTATTCTAACAGACTATCACTCTCACTGGGTGGTCATTAAGATGGTGAACCTAACCAGTACGTAAATATTTATCAATTTCCTATGAGATTCTTTCACCTCAGAAGGCATCCCTTCAAGCAATGTTACTGACAATGGTGTGCTATTCACCTCCACTGTGATGACCCCTTTCTCATCCAACCTAGCCATCACACATTTCAAAACTGCCCTTTACTGCCCTTGTGCGAACGGTCTGGTTGAGAGAGTTAACAGAATGATTAAAGAATACATCCACTTGCTTGCATCAACCACTTACCAGTGGAATGAGTACTTCAAGATATGTTATGGGCATACCATACCATGCATGGACAGGCAAACCAGAACTTCTGCTCGAACAAAACACTAGTACAAACCTCTTCTTCGATGAGTCATCCACCAGGTAGCATGCTCCACTGCTGTGGGTCAACAAAAAGACTCGTTGTTACACCCAGATGGCATGAAGATTTTGTCATTAAATTACATTAGCTTTATAACTTCCTCAATTTTATGGGAGGAAGATGTGTTATATTCTCTTATGCAACGTTATTTTATTTATTGATTACCATTTTAGTGATCAGATGGATGGATTGCCTCCTTGTTTTCTTCCCCCTCTCAACCCTACTCGTTTCCCATTTGGTATTACCTTTCCACTGCCTGTGAGACTGGATTAGAATGTTGAGGATGGTTTGAGAGCTGACTAGTGTATGTTGTGCTGTTTTTCCAAAGCTGTCTATCGTGGATCTGTGGAGGTCTCAATAAAGTGTTTCACCTACCAGATCTTGGCGTCTTCATCCTCTTACTTAACAAATATGCTTCATATTTTACCTGTTTCTTCTCTTAGATAGTGCGTTAAGTGGAAACTAACTCAGTCCAGGTACATACCAAATTGAGCTGTGAGGTAGGGATGTGTCAACAAGTGGATCCAGGGGACCGGGCTTGTAGTTGGCCCAGAGAGCTGATGAATAAAGGGATCAGCATTTTCCTGCTATGTTTGCTATGTAGGATTTCTGAACCTTGTATGTACCTCATAATACATGTACATTTTGTTTTTCAAATTTGACATATGTTCAAAATGCCTCTAAACATCTTGCATTAGAAAGGTGCCTGAATCTCTCTTTATGGACAATATCAGATACTGTGAGCATTTGACTAAGAAATCTGAATTATGCTTCAATTCTAGTTACATGTGCACATGACATCTGTATACACATGCCTAATAGGCCAAACGGACTGGACCCTGGATCATGCTCTCATCACTGCTAGTGCTTGGAGTGGAACTTTACTTGGTCGCAATAATTACTACACTAAACCCACCTTGAATGTCTTCTTCAGGGCACAATATGTGTGGTATGTTTCTCACATATCCTTCGGAACCCCATGTCGTAGTCCCCACAAGTCTCTCCTAATCACTGTTGCAATCCACAAAAGGAATCCTAGAGAAAGTCAGTAAGGTAAAATCTCTTTCTTCCTTCTTCCACTTATGATAGTATGTGATTATGAAATGCAGCCTCTTGTGGTGAGTGGCATGAACAAAGGTTGAATTACAGTGGATAGTCTTAAAAGGAATAGGCAGTATGAAAACCAAAAAGTGGATGAAAAATATATTTCTGGAGTGATATGTAAGTAGATTCCAGGTGAAAAAAGGATCACCTACCAATTTCTCCTGTGGCATTGCTTACACGTGGTTCTGTCCTTCAGCTGGCCGGGGTTGGCACTCCATGCTTGATTAGCTCATCCGGCCCATCTTTGACCTGTATTTTGGTACTTATAGTCATGTTTATCCCATCCTAGATTCAACACTACCATAATGTACAGATAAAAGCTGGCTTGAATGAGCTTATAACAATTCTCCCTGAAAGCTTTCTGTGTATCATCAATGTCAGTCTCATAGGACATTAGTGCTCTCTTGTTGCCGGTAGTTGAGGGTACCAGTCTCTCACTGTATCAGGTACAGGAGCCAGTAGGTCTTTCCTGGTGCCAGGTCTAAGGGTAAGTCAGCCTGTGTAGATATCACATCCAAGGGGGACAAGTCTTCACTTGCATCCTGCAATAATCACAGCAGTTTATCCAAGACACAGTTGTGGTAACCCACAACCTCCAGATAAAGCATGATGACTCTGTCCTGAGCTGACATGTCACTGAGGGGCCACAGACATTCTACCTCTCCACCCCATTGCCTCTAAAGGTCCATGGGCAGACTTTATAGAGTAGGCGACTTTTCTCTTGAGCAGATACTTACCGTGGGCAGCAGAATCCCTGTGTTTGGAGGCATCACCGGCCACAGCGCTAACAGCGCTTGTTTCACCACCGACTGTTGGTCCCCCCAGCCGCCGCGACAAGAAACACCACGCAGCCGCCGAGCGGGGGGACTACAGCCCCCACAAACCTTTGCGGCCTGACTCCGCCCTCTTCCGCCTACTAACGCGCCCGAATGGCGCAGAAAAGAACAGAGCTCCATCTGGGGAGCGGCCGACTTTTCTCTTGAGCAGATACTTACCGTGGGCAGCAGAATCCCTGTTTTTTGGAGGCATCACCAGCCACAGCGCTAACAGCGCTTGTTTCACCACCGGCTGTTGTTCCCCCCCGCTGCCGTGACAAGAAACACCACGCGGCCGCCGAGCGGGGGGACTACAGCCCCCACAATCTTTTGTGGCCTGACTCCGCCCTCTTCCGCCTACTGAGGTGCCCGGAGGGCGCAGAAAAGAACAGAGCTCCATCTGGGGAGCGGGCGACTTTTCTCTTGAGCAGATATTTACCGTGGGCAGCAGAATCCCTGTGTTTGGAGGCATCAGCGGCCACAGCGCTAACAGCCCTTGTTTCACCACCGGCTGTTGGCCGCCCCCGCGACAAGGAACACCACGCTGCCGCCGAGCGGGGGGACTACAGCCCCCACAATCCTTTGCGGCCTGACTACGCCCTCTTCCACCTACTGACGCCCCCGGAAGGCGCAGAAAAGAACAGAGCTCCATCCGCGTCGCGGGACGTGCGCAGGGCGACGCCGGGCTAAGCCCGGGCAAAGGGCGGGCCGTCTGTGGCCGTCCGGGGCCAAACGAGGCCGGGCTGGGCCTATTCTCCAATCTCTGTTGGTCGGGACAGGTCGAACATTAACCCAGTAAGCTGTCATTCTTCTACTATTGACTTTGGTTTCCCCTGTAATCATTGTACGAGACGCCTCACTGTTTGAGACTTATTTAGCTGCTTTAATTGGTTTAACTAGATTTGTATTTTTTGTACATATCACGCACCATGACCTCGCGTGTGTCTAAAGGTAAATCCTCCTCAATAGGAGGGTTAAGTAGAGGAACACTAGACAGTTACATCATCAGGGCCAACTCAGAAATAGAAAAAGAAATCGTATTGGCTGAGCGACGCTTGTCTGTTGAGCTTCTCAAACACAAGCGTTCGTCTCTGGGCCCAATACAATTAGCCATCTCACCACATACCAGCAAACAAATAGAAAACGAGGGGCACGATTTATCTAGCAATGATAGTATTCCTCTACTTCTGCAAGACAGAACTCCTCCAACTGACATAAACAGTGAACTGAATACAAACGCTTCAGCCTCTCTTTCTAACTCTCTATTAGAGGTGGAAGTGATAGCAGAGAAGCTCCCAGCCATAGTAGAGATCTCTCAAAAAGAGACTAAACTCCCCAAGAATCACACACGCGTACAAGGACCACCATTGAAGAGAAGAAGAAAGGGGGGCAGCGGACCTCAAAACAACTATAATAACCAAACCAATCATGGCAAATCTGCTAAAGGTCCTTTAAATAATCCAATTATGACACCTATTTCAGTTACACCTCAACAACACCTAATAAAAGAAACATCTAGTAATGATCAAATGGGAAACATCGAACAATTACTTAGATCCCTCTTATTGCCTCCCATAGAGAGAATGAAGAGCATAGCGCAGCAATTGGGGTCCTTGGAACTAGCAATTGAAAAAAATACAGGGTTAATTAAGGACTTATCAAAGACTAGTTCAGTACCTTTACTCACTGCACCACTCTTAAAATCGATCGTACAAAAGGATTTAAAAATAAATAAGCCAACTAACCCACAACCGAATAGACCACCATCTCCCAAAATATTACGGCAGAATAAAAAAAATTGAAACAAGGTCTAAGGAGGCTCAGGTGGGAGGGCAATTCCATGCTCCAGGAAATCCCCTGAATTTTCCTTCCCGTGAAAATCTAGATGGGGTAAAAAAGCCTAAGAGGCTACAAGTAGATTTACTACCGGAAGCGGTCCCGTTTGTGGTGGTATTCACGGGAGTCCCTGTATTAGAGGATGGGAAAAGAGAAGTTTATTACCACTTAAAAAACAAAGTCATATACTGGCTACGACAGAACCGACCGCTTCCTCCAAACATAAACGGGGAAATTCTACATGTACGGCGACTCCCCTGGGTGGGTCATAGAACAAAAGATACTCTGGGTGATATCATTATCATCAATTTTAGAGATCACAGAGCAGTTAGATACATCACAGAATGGTTCTCAGAAAATGAAAGTAATGGTATAATTCCACGCGATCTGACCTACTTCTATCCCCGACCCCTACCGACAAACATAATGAATTCTAGGGCTCCACCCCGATACCAGGATGAACGATTTAATTTCCCTATTCCTGTTTACAACCGCTTTGCGGCTCTCGCGGGTATGGAGGGAGTGGACTGACTTCATTTCCGGAGCGCAGTGAAGGGGATCGTGGACAGAACACAAAGAGATCTATTCACGAGTGGTGACCCAAATCCATGTCATAACTGTCCTGATTCCCACTCCAACGCTTCGCAGGTCCCGATCATAAATATAGACTCGCTGGTTAACGCCATCGGGATAAACCAGGTCCACCCTCTCTCTGGGCCACTACCGGACCTAAATCCTAAATTAACTGTCAAATCTACAACAGGCACTGTGGGATGTACTGGGAATGGAAATAAATCCTGTATCTCTGCTTTAGTCTGGAATATAGCAGGTCTACGCTCAAAGCTAATAAATGATGTATGGAATGGTTTTATTCACAAGTTCGAAATCATATGTCTTCAGGAGACCTGGTCACTTGATGTGATCCACATAGAAGGCTTCAAAACCTATTTTTCACCTGCCCAACCTTCGACATCGGGCCGAGCAAAGGGGGGATTAACTATTTACATCTCAAATCTACTTATCATAATTGAAATAATCCCTATTAAACTGGAGGTACATTTTCAGATTCTTAGTTTAATTCTAAATAAAAGGGATAATTTCCTTATAGTAAACTTCTAAAATAATCTCCCTGATGGAGACGCAGTGACCCCGGTATGCCTGATCCACTCCTTACTTATATCTAAAACAAGGAAGACAGCAAGACAGCTAAAGAGGTGACAAATATGGGGGGGGGGGGGATTGGACCATGCCCAGTTAGTAATCGTAACATCTGTGGTATCCTCGACGAGAGAGATAACCCTATCCCACACTTTAGACATTCAACCTTAGTTAGCTCCCTAAATGAAATCATGTTTGAACTAGCTCTGGTACAAGCAAACAAATCGGACAATGCAGATATACCAATGGCTCCTACATTTCATGGGAGAGGATATCAAACTACCATAGATTACATCCTGGTTTCCAATGGAGTGAGGACTATAGATACACTATTTACCACATACACAATTGCATTGAGTGACCACTATCCACTCAGCATTTCTTTGCTCCTGTTCCACAATCCTAAAAGCAGTCTTGGCACTATCTTGGCACAAGACAACATGTCACTTAATAGGTTAAATGAATACGCGTTAAAGTGGGGTAAAGTAGATCCTATAGCAATCACCAAGTCAGTGATATTAAAGGCCTTCCCCTTCATTATGAACTGTCTTGCACTAGACACACCAGAAGCAGAAGTTATTTCTAATTTTGGTATGAGCATAAACGCTATAAATGAAGCCCTCTGGATGGAAGTTAAACATAAATCAAAGAAGAGGAAGGGATGGTTCAACCATGAGTGTACGGCCGCCTACTCAAATCTAAAAACTGCTTTAAGGAAACCAGTCAGGATCCCTCATGAGATAATAAGTCTAAGGAAAATATATAATACTGCATTAAAGAGCAGGAAAAGCAACACCTGTGGGACCAACTCCATGAAAGCTGCACCTATAAAAACAGTGAAGCATTCTGGCTAGTGGTCAAGTCCCCTTTTTTTAGCTGATAATACCAACTACCCAAAATTAGAGGTGGCAATAGATGAAAAGGATTGGGTTCACCACTTCTCTAGGATCTCTGCAACTGACACAGAGGCTGTTAACTTACAGAATCCCGACCCTGGAGTCTACATAGACACCCCCTATCCCATTGACCTAGAGTTCTCAATGGACCAGGTTGCTCTCGCTTTGAGAGCAAGTAAAAACGGGAAGGCGCCGGGCCCGGACGGTGTACCCATTGATCTTTTCAAAGCTCAGATGGACCTCTGGACACCCCTCCTAACCAGAGTCCTGAATGCATCATGTGCAACAGGCCTAATGGAATCATGGTCCAAATCCGTACTAATTCCTATCTTTAAAAAAGGGGATCGGGGGTCGGTAACCTACTATCGTCCAATCTCCCTTTTGGACTCGCTTGGTAAGGTGGCGGGTCAAGTCATTCTCGAGCATCTGCAGGACTGGGCGGACGATGGTAGGATTATCTCAGATCTCAAGTACGGGTTCCGGCAGGGACTGGGGACGATTGTCCAAGCATTAAATCTGTCTCTCTTGATAGACAAGTATGTCCACATTAAAAAAGGAGACCTGTATATAATATATATTATCGTCCGCGTTCGATTGTGTCTCCCGTTCCAAAACTCTGGTCTCTTCTGTTGGATATGGGGGTACCATCGAACCTGGTCAAGTTTGTGAGGGAACTCTATTCAAACGCGACAGCAAGGGTGCGCTTCGGGCTGGGAGGAGAGCTAACAGCGGAGTTTGCAGTGGAGAAAGGGGTTAGGCAAGGCTGTGTCCTGGCCCCCTTCCTCTTTACATTATATACCAACGGATTGGAAAGAGAGATGATCAAGGGGTGCCAGGACCTTCCAGCAGTGAATAACTGCCCAATTCCTGTGTTACTCTACGCAGACGACACTGTTATACTAGCCCGTACCCCCCTTGAACTCCAACAGGGTTTGAATAGATATTCAACATTTATGACAGGCCTTGACGTCAACATCAATATTAGTAAAACCTTTGTTATGAGGGCAGGCACTGGTCATAAAAGTAAAATGAGGGACATTTTTTTGAAGCAGGAAAAATTAGCGTCCACACATAAATACCCGTACCTGGGCATAATGATAGATCACAAACTATCCTGGAAACCGGCTATAGAAACTAGGAAACTCCTTTTTATAAGAACCACTACAGCCCTTGTTAATTTTTCTAGGAAGCTGGGCAAGAGAGCCCCCCCCGAAATTATCAAGATTTATAAAGCTAAATGCCTTTCTGTGGCATTATACGGGGCGGATCTCTGGGGTATTGCGGTCACGGATAGCATACAGAGGGTGGAAAACACATTTGTGAGGTACCTTCTCTCGGTCCCTAAGAGCACGAGCACTTTTTCCTGCCACACGGAGTTGGGACTTTGCCACATGACGGACTTAGCAAAGGCCGAACCTCTTTTATTGTGGTGTCGAATTTGGACATCGGAAATAGCAACCTTCACACAGTTAATAATTTCCGATTGCATAGCCATGGAGAACGTGCATAAATCCAAGTGGTTGTCGTACGTAAAAAGGTTCTTTCACGATCTAGGCTGGGAAAAATATTATTACGACCCCCCCTCAATTTGTGAGGTTCCAAGGAAGGTTCTACAGGCGAAATGTCTCGCACACCTTGAAGAACAGCGACTAATGAGTGAGGTTACGAAACCATCAGTTGTACACAGCCTGATGATCCAAACGACAGCCGCCATTCAGCCTTACCTCTCTTATAACATTACGAGCTATGATCGCTTTCTTCTGGTTAGGTTCAGGATGAACCTTTTCCACCGACTGGTTGCATTCCCAACTTGTAACAACTCGGCTAAAGATCTTCCCCCTTGTCCTTGTGACGACGCCTCTACACAGTCCACTCTGCATACCATTCTCTTCTGCAAGTTTCACAATGATTTTAGGAAAAAATGGCTTATTCCACTGTTACACCAAACAGGTCACAGAAAATGTCGTCTGGCATTTCTTTTCTTACAGCTCTTGGAGGGCGAACGGCTGGTCCTCACAATAGTTAACTTTTGAAGTGCTTTGTTCGTCATCGAATGAACTTAGACTGAACTTGCCCACTTTGGGGTCATTGTAATTATTAATATAAAAGGCGGTTTTCCGCTCTACAATGTTATAAATTTGTAAGTTTTAATTTATTTTTTCTGGATGTCGCTAGTGTCTTAATTAAGCGACTGTAAGTTGCAAAGGAAAAAGCTTTTATTTTTATCTTCTAAAAACAGAAAGCTCCTAAAACAATGTTTTTAATTGTATAATGGTGTTTTTAAACCTCGAAGGTACATTTACATAATTCCAGTTTTTTCACAAACGATTTGAGGTTATATAAAACGTACTTCTATGGAATGACACCTCTCAGATTGGTCTCATTTTTTAAATTGTAAATATTGTATTTTTTATCTTAAAGTATGCTTTCTCACTGTATAAAATTGCCTTATTGTATGCTTTTATGATTTTGCAACTTAAAATCGAAATAAAGCTTAATTGAAATGAAATGAGAGTAGGGACATTATACTCCTCATGGTTACTTCTCTTTCTCACTTGGCTACCTGCTTCACTATACCTCCATTTTGTCTGATATCTGCCACTTTTCTACCTTTCCTCCTTGGATATCACTCTGCTCTACATCTCTTCTCCCCTGTGTCTACCTCTTCTTTTGCCAACTTGCTTTAGTTTTTAGCTGCCACTCACTTTGGCATCTAGCATCAGAAATAGGACCTGTCAACCAAACCCCCAATGCAGCACTCAAGCTCAAGCCTTTCAGCCTCCAAGTCTGCGTAATTCCTCCGAAGTTCTGGTATGCTTTGCATAACAGTGGTGCATCCTTAATTGTCACCAATTTCTGGGTGGTGGCCAATGTATGGAGTGTCTTGGTGGTTGAATAAATTGAGCCTACTCCCAGGCTACCCTCCTTCAGGCATCACTTTGAACATGGGAGTAAGTGAGAGATGCGGTTGTGCAAAAATACATTGTGTGATAAATGTGTAACTTGCTACACACTTCCAAGGTACATTGAAAGCAGCAATCACTTAATGCCAAGAGTGATAAAGAAAGGTGATGGAGGCAGATTATAATTTTGCAGCATATATACTAGACAGAGTACAGGCGTGTCAGTTTGCAAAAAATTGATTCTTGCTGGTCATACTTTAAATTCACTTCTGTGGTACTGGAGCATTCTACACAGCTGATACATGTGTTTTTGTTGTTGTCTTCATTCTGCAATAGTTTGTGTAAGGAGTTGTCGGCAACCAAACCTATCTGTTTCCGACCCTTCACTACCCCATAATTCTGTGACCATTCAGGGGAGTTTACAGTTGTTTTTTGGTAGGGGTCCCTTTATTTCCATTACCATTACCAATAAATGTTTCCGAGGGAGGGGAGCCAGCAATCCTGGCTACTCAAACAGGCATTCTGCATGTTTACTTTTTGCCATCGCATAATCATTGGACTTTGGACATTTATAGACCATACTTTCAATTACAATATTATTTGTGGTTACTGACTGGCATAAAAGTCTAGTATCCCTGAACTCAGAATTTAATAACACATCTTTTAGGAAAGGTTGTTTTTAAATCCTGTGTTTGAAAACAGCACTTTTAGAAAGTGGCTGTTCTCTTGTCTGACCTTTCTGTGTGCTTGGCCTGTTTGTGAATTGACTGTCTGGTTTGAGAGTGACGGGCGCTGGGGAGCCCCCAGGAGGCTGGATGAGTCAGCCCTAGGCTTAATGACTGCATCTCCATCGTGAGTGGTCGGAGGGATAGCACCTGGGACCTGAATAGGACTGTGCCTGCCCCCCCACAGTGTTGGCTCCACCCACTGTGGTGCGTCTGGTGTCTCTGCCCTGCACTGTGAAAGGAGAGAAGGAATCATGTCAACAAAGTGCTGCAGGGCTGTGCTTTCCCTCCACAATGCTGGTTCCACCTCCTGCTGGGCGGCTGACGACCCTGCCCCTCTCTCTGAATGGAAAGGAGAGGCCAGGAAAACAAAGTGCTCAAGGAACACCCAGAACTGGTTCAGACCGGGCTCAGAGCCCTCTTGCACAAAGGGAACAAATACTTTTAGGGGTATCAGTACAGGACCCCAGACTACAGAAAATTAGATCATCCTGGAATCAAGAAGGAACCTCTGCCAAGGAGAAAGCTGAAACTGTAGAAGGAAGACTGTCTTGCTGTTGCTCTGCTGGACTGACCTGCTGTTGCTTTTCTGCCAAGGAGAGGGGAAGGACTTTGCTTGGTGCTGTGTCCCCTGTCTTGAAGGAATCTCCAAGGGCCTGAGAAGAGCTGGCTCCCTGTTTTTGAAGTCCCAGGAGCAAAAGAACTTCACCCCCAGCTTTCCTGAACTCTGCTGAGAGAGTTATGGGATGTATGACATTACAACGCATGCTTTTACATCGCATGCTTTTACATCGCATGCTTTTACAATGCGGTTTTTACAACGCATACCATTACAACGCATAGTGCTTTTAGGCGCTGGATAGTGAATTGTTTAATTTACTATTCCAACTCCAGTCCCCGTGGATAGTAGGGAAGGTGTTGGATAGTACATTAAACCTATTCCCTATCCTAGAGCGCCCCCCAGCGCAATGCATTGTAATTGTTTGCGTTGTAAAAGTTGCGTTGTAAAGGCACTGCATGGTAAAAGTTGCGTTGTAAAGGTTGTTTGCCGAGTTATGTCCTTCCTAGAGTGCTTGGGCCAGTTGTGGTGCCTCTGGAAGTTGTACCTGTGTTGGGAAGCTGGTAACCAAGCTTTTAGAGACTTTCTGCAAGTTTTGTCGCATTGCTCGCTTGCAGAGCGCATCCCTGACAGTGTGAGAAAATTCCCATCGCTACGAAGATCGAGATCGTCGCAGCGCCTGTTGCCGCTGTCAGAGACATCGCTTCCTTCGTTTGCTTGACGCACCAGACCGGTGCTGGAGGATTACCATCACTGCGGGTATCGTCGCAGAGCCTGTCGTCGCTGGGTGAGATCGCTACACCGCTTGCTTGCAGACCGCATCACGTCGCTTTGAGTGTCGTCGCAGAAGCCATCGCATCGAGGAGCTGCAAAAGAGATATCACCGCTAGTCCGCGCATTGTCGCCCCGGAGATCATCGCAACTCCAAAGATCATCGCATCGTGCATTTGCGAGAACAAACTTCCTACATAACGTACGCACTGGAATCCATACAAGTCCCCCTTCCTCCCCATACAGACCGGATTCGTCGCAACACCCCCGCTTCTGCAGCGGGGTTGTCGCATCGCCACCCCAGGGTCTCAGGAGCAATGCATCGCTTTTTTTCCCTGCACCAGCTTCTGCTTTGGAACTTTGTCACTTTTAAAAGGTACTGTTGGCAAAACGTGACGCAACTGTGAACTTTTCACGCAACTGTGGCTTATTTTATCGCAACCTTAAGAACTCTTTTTGCAACCATATTCTTGAACTGTGTATGTTGGATTATTTTCGTTTTGGTCTTGTGTAGTTCAGATTACATACCTTTATTTTTCTGAAATGTTGTGGAGTCAGTTTGTGGTGTTTACACTGTGTTACTGTGAGAGTTGGTACAAATACTTTACACATTGCCTTTGATAAGCCTGACTGCTTGTGCCAAACTACCAATGGGGATGAGCAGAGGTTATCTAAAGAGTGTTTCCTCCTTACCCTGACTAGAAGCAAGGGTCCCTATTTGGACAGTGGTACCCAGCTCTAACAATTATAATTATTTTTTTTTGTTGCTTTCGCATTTGTTCTCGCATTTGTTCCAAGAACCGCTCAACATCTTTTGGCTCCCCGATGTTGTGCATTTTGTTCCTCCACATAATTCTTAGGGCAGTAGGAAACTTCATCTGGACTGTTGCTCCTAAAGATCTTAACTATTGCATCTGCTGTCCGAGCTCCCATTGTCTGTCCTAGGTTGCCTTGGAAATATCTGATCGAATTCTGAAAGACCACTCATCTTTGCTATAGGAGCCCTTTTTTAAGGCCTCACTAAGAATTTTTTTCTTGAGGGTGAAAGGAGAGGATATCAAACTACCATAGATTACATCCTGGTTTCCAATGGAGTGAGGACTATAGATACACTATTTACCACATACACAATTGCATTGAGTGACCACTATCCACTCAGCATTTCTTTGCTCCTGTTCCACAATCCTAAAAGCAGTCTTGGCACTATCTTGGCACAAGACAACATGTCACTTAATAGGTTAAATGAATACGCGTTAAAGTGGGGTAAAGTAGATCCTATAGCAATCACCAAGTCAGTGATATTAAAGGCCTTCCCCTTCATTATGAACTGTCTTGCACTAGACACACCAGAAGCAGAAGTTATTTCTAATTTTGGTATGAGCATAAACGCTATAAATGAAGCCCTCTGGATGGAAGTTAAACATAAATCAAAGAAGAGGAAGGGATGGTTCAACCATGAGTGTACGGCCGCCTACTCAAATCTAAAAACTGCTTTAAGGAAACCAGTCAGGATCCCTCATGAGATAATAAGTCTAAGGAAAATATATAATACTGCATTAAAGAGCAGGAAAAGCAACACCTGTGGGACCAACTCCATGAAAGCTGCACCTATAAAAACAGTGCAGCATTCTGGCTAGTGGTCAAGTCCCCTTTTTTTAGCTGATAATACCAACTACCCAAAATTAGAGGTGGCAATAGATGAAAAGGATTGGGTTCACCACTTCTCTAGGATCTCTGCAACTGACACAGAGGCTGTTAACTTACAGAATCCCGACCCTGGAGTCTACATAGACACCCCCTATCCCATTGACCTAGAGTTCTCAATGGACCAGGTTGCTCTCGCTTTGAGAGCAAGTAAAAACGGGAAGGCGCCGGGCCCGGACGGTGTACCCATTGATCTTTTCAAAGCTCAGATGGACCTCTGGACACCCCTCCTAACCAGAGTCCTGAATGCATCATGTGCAACAGGCCTAATGGAATCATGGTCCAAATCCGTACTAATTCCTATCTTTAAAAAAGGGGATCGGGGGTCGGTAACCTACTATCGTCCAATCTCCCTTTTGGACTCGCTTGGTAAGGTGGCGGGTCAAGTCATTCTCGAGCATCTGCAGGACTGGGCGGACGATGGTAGGATTATCTCAGATCTCAAGTACGGGTTCCGGCAGGGACTGGGGACGATTGTCCAAGCATTAAATCTGTCTCTCTTGATAGACAAGTATGTCCACATTAAAAAAGGAGACCTGTATATAATATATATTATCGTCCGCGTTCGATTGTGTCTCCCGTTCCAAAACTCTGGTCTCTTCTGTTGGATATGGGGGTACCATCGAACCTGGTCAAGTTTGTGAGGGAACTCTATTCAAACGCGACAGCAAGGGTGCGCTTCGGGCTGGGAGGAGAGCTAACAGCGGAGTTTGCAGTGGAGAAAGGGGTTAGGCAAGGCTGTGTCCTGGCCCCCTTCCTCTTTACATTATATACCAACGGATTGGAAAGAGAGATGATCAAGGGGTGCCAGGACCTTCCAGCAGTGAATAACTGCCCAATTCCTGTGTTACTCTACGCAGACGACACTGTTATACTAGCCCGTACCCCCCTTGAACTCCAACAGGGTTTGAATAGATATTCAACATTTATGACAGGCCTTGACGTCAACATCAATATTAGTAAAACCTTTGTTATGAGGGCAGGCACTGGTCATAAAAGTAAAATGAGGGACATTTTTTTGAAGCAGGAAAAATTAGCGTCCACACATAAATACCCGTACCTGGGCATAATGATAGATCACAAACTATCCTGGAAACCGGCTATAGAAACTAGGAAACTCCTTTTTATAAGAACCACTACAGCCCTTGTTAATTTTTCTAGGAAGCTGGGCAAGAGAGCCCCCCCCGAAATTATCAAGATTTATAAAGCTAAATGCCTTTCTGTGGCATTATACGGGGCGGATCTCTGGGGTATTGCGGTCACGGATAGCATACAGAGGGTGGAAAACACCTTTGTGAGGTACCTTCTCTCGGTCCCTAAGAGCACGAGCACTTTTTCCTGCCACACGGAGTTGGGACTTTGCCACATGACGGACTTAGCAAAGGCCGAACCTCTTTTATTGTGGTGTCGAATTTGGACATCGGAAATAGCAACCTTCACACAGTTAATAATTTCCGATTGCATAGCCATGGAGAACGTGCATAAATCCAAGTGGTTGTCGTACGTAAAAAGGTTCTTTCACGATCTAGGCTGGGAAAAATATTATTACGACCCCCCCTCAATTTGTGAGGTTCCAAGGAAGGTTCTACAGGCGAAATGTCTCGCACACCTTGAAGAACAGCGACTAATGAGTGAGGTTACGAAACCATCAGTTGTACACAGCCTGATGATCCAAACGACAGCCGCCATTCAGCCTTACCTCTCTTATAACATTACGAGCTATGATCGCTTTCTTCTGGTTAGGTTCAGGATGAACCTTTTCCACCTACTGGTTGCATTCCCAACTTGTAACAACTCGGCTAAAGATCTTCCCCCTTGTCCTTGTGACGACGCCTCTACACAGTCCACTCTGCATACCATTCTCTTCTGCAAGTTTCACAATGATTTTAGGAAAAAATGGCTTATTCCACTGTTACACCAAACAGGTCACAGAAAATGTCGTCCGGCATTTCTTTTCTTACAGCTCTTGGAGGGCGAACGGCTGGTCCTAACAATAGTTAACTTTTGAAGTGCTTTGTTCGTCATCGAATGAACTTAGACTGAACTTGCCCACTTTGGGGTCATTGTAATTATTAATATAAAAGGCGGTTTTCCGCTCTACAATGTTATAAATTTGTAAGTTTTAATTTATTTTTTCTGGATGTCGCTAGTGTCTTAATTAAGCGACTGTAAGTTGCAAAGGAAAAAGCTTTTATTTTTATCTTCTAAAAACAGAAAGCTCCTAAAACAATGTTTTTAATTGTATAATGGTGTTTTTAAACCTCGAAGGTACATTTACATAATTCCAGTTTTTTCACAAACGATTTGAGGTTATATAAAACGTACTTCTATGGAATGACACCTCTCAGATTGGTCTCATTTTTTAAATTGTAAATATTGTATTTTTTATCTTAAAGTATGCTTTCTCACTGTATAAAATTGCCTTATTGTATGCTTTTATGATTTTGCAACTTAACATCGAAATAAAGCTTAATTGAAATGAAATGAGAGTAGGGACATTATACTCCTCATGGTTACTTCTCTTTCTCACTTGGCTACCTGCTTCACTATACCTCCATTTTGTCTGATATCTGCCACTTTTCTACCTTTCCTCCTTGGATATCACTCTGCTCTACATCTCTTCTCCCCTGTGTCTACCTCTTCTTTTGCCAACTTGCTTTAGTTTTTAGTTGGCACTCACTTTGGCATCTAGCATCAGAAATAGGACCTGTCAACCAAACCCCCAATGCAGCACTCAAGCTCAAGCCTTTCAGCCTCCAAGTCTGCGTAATTCCTCCGAAGTTCTGGTATGCTTTGCATAACAGTGGTGCATCCTTAATTGTCACCAATTTCTGGGTGGTGGCCAATGTATGGAGTGTCTTGGTGGTTGAATAAATTGAGCCTACTCCCAGGCTACCCTCCTTCAGGCATCACTCTGAACATGGGAGTAAGTGAGAGATGCGGTTGTGCAAAAATACATTGTGTGATAAATGTGTAACTTGCTACACACTTCCAAGGTACATTGAAAGCAGCAATCACTTAATGCCAAGAGTGATAAAGAAAGGTGATGGAGGCAGATTATAATTTTGCAGCAAATATACTAGACAGAGTACAGGCGTGTCAGTTTGCAAAAAATTGATTCTTGCTGGTCATACTTTAAATTCACTTCTGTGGTACTGGAGCATTCTACACAGCTGATACATGTGTTTTTGTTGTTGTCTTCATTCTGCAATAGTTTGTGTAAGGAGTTGTCGGCAACCAAACCTATCTGTTTCCGACCCTTCACTACCCCATAATTCTGTGACCATTCAGGGGAGTTTACAGTTGTTTTTTGGTAGGGGTCCCTTTATTTCCATTACCATTACCAATAAATGTTTCCGAGGGAGGGGAGCCAGCAATCCTGGCTACTCAAACAGGCATTCTGCATGTTTACTTTTTGCCATCGCATAATCATTGGACTTTGGACATTTATAGACCATACTTTCAATTACAATATTATTTGTGGTTACTGACTGGCATAAAAGTCTAGTATCCCTGAACTCAGAATTTAATAACACATCTTTTAGGAAAGGTTGTTTTTAAATCCTGTGTTTGAAAACAGCACTTTTAGAAAGTGGCTGTTCTCTTGTCTGACCTTTCTGTGTGCTTGGCCTGTTTGTGAATTGACTGTCTGGTTTGAGAGTGACGGGCGCTGGGGAGCCCCCAGGAGGCTGGATGAGTCAGCCCTAGGCTTAATGACTGCATCTCCATCGTGAGTGGTCGGAGGGATAGCACCTGGGACCTGAATAGGACTGTGCCTGCCCCCCCACAGTGTTGGCTCCACCCACTGTGGTGCGTCTGGTGTCTCTGCCCTGCACTGTGAAAGGAGAGAAGGAATCATGTCAACAAAGTGCTGCAGGGCTGTGCTTTCCCTCCACAATGCTGGTTCCACCTCCTGCTGGGCGGCTGACGACCCTGCCCCTCTCTCTGAATGGAAAGGAGAGGCCAGGAAAACAAAGTGCTCAAGGAACACCCAGAACTGGTTCAGACCGGGCTCAGAGCCCTCTTGCACAAAGGGAACAAATACTTTTAGGGGTATCAGTACAGGACCCCAGACTACAGAAAATTAGATCATCCTGGAATCAAGAAGGAACCTCTGCCAAGGAGAAAGCTGAAACTGTAGAAGGAAGACTGTCTTGCTGTTGCTCTGCTGGACTGACCTGCTGTTGCTTTTCTGCCAAGGAGAGGGGAAGGACTTTGCTTGGTGCTGTGTCCCCTGTCTTGAAGGAATCTCCAAGGGCCTGAGAAGAGCTGGCTCCCTGTTTTTGAAGTCCCAGGAACAAAAGAACTTCACCCCCAGCTTTCCTGAACTCTGCTGAGAGAGTTATGGGATGTATGACATTACAACGCATGCTTTTACATCGCATGCTTTTACATCGCATGCTTTTACAATGCGGTTTTTACAACGCATACCATTACAACGCATAGTGCTTTTAGGCGCTGGATAGTGAATTGTTTAATTTACTATTCCAACTCCAGTCCCCGTGGATAGTAGGGAAGGTGTTGGATAGTACATTAAACCTATTCCCTATCCTAGAGCGCCCCCCAGCGCAATGCATTGTAATTGTTTGCATTGTAAAAGTTGCGTTGTAAAGGCACTGCATGGTAAAAGTTGCGTTGTAAAGGTTGTTTACCGAGTTATGTCCTTCCTAGAGTGCTTGGGCCAGTTGTGGTGCCTCTGGAAGTTGTACCTGTGTTGGGAAGCTGGTAACCAAGCTTTTAGAGACTTTCTGCAAGTTTTGTCGCATTGCTCGCTTGCAGAGCGCATCCCTGACAGTGTGAGAAAATTCCCATCGCTACGAAGATCGAGATCGTCGCAGCGCCTGTTGCCGCTGTCAGAGACATCGCTTCCTTCGTTTGCTTGACGCACCAGACCGGTGCTGGAGGATTACCATCACTGCGGGTATCGTCGCAGAGCCTGTCGTCGCTGGGTGAGATCGCTACACCGCTTGCTTGCGGACCGCATCACGTCGCTTTGAGTGTCGTCGCAGAAGCCATCGCATCGAGGAGCTGCAAAAGAGATATCACCGCTAGTCCGCGCATTGTCGCCCCGGAGATCATCGCAACTCCAAAGATCATCGCATCGTGCATTTGCGAGAACAAACTTCCTACATAACGTACGCACTGGAATCCATACAAGTCCCCCTTCCTCCCCATACAGACCGGATTCGTCGCAACACCCCCGCTTCTGCAGCGGGGTTGTCGCATCGCCACCCCAGGGTCTCAGGAGCAATGCATCGCTTTTTTTCCCTGCACCAGCTTCTGCTTTGGAACTTTGTCACTTTTAAAAGGTACTGTTGGCAAAACGTGACGCAACTGTGAACTTTTCACGCAACTGTGGCTTATTTTATCGCAACCTTAAGAACTCTTTTTGCAACCATATTCTTGAACTGTGTATGTTGGATTATTTTCGTTTTGGTCTTGTGTAGTTCAGATTACATACCTTTATTTTTCTGAAATGTTGTGGAGTCAGTTTGTGGTGTTTACACTGTGTTACTGTGAGAGTTGGTACAAATACTTTACACATTGCCTTTGATAAGCCTGACTGCTTGTGCCAAACTACCAATGGGGATGAGCAGAGGTTATCTAAAGAGTGTTTCCTCCTTACCCTGACTAGAAGCAAGGGTCCCTATTTGGACAGTGGTACCCAGCTCTAACAATTATTATTATTTTTTTTTGTTGCTTTCGCATTTGTTCTCGCATTTGTTCCAAGAACCGCTCAACATCTTTTGGCTCCCCAATGTTGTGCATTTTGTCCCTCCACATAATTCTTAGGGCGGTAGGGAACTTCATCTGGACTGTTGCTCCTAAAGATCTTAACTATTGCATCTGCTGTCCGAGCTCCCATTGTCTGACCTGGGTTGCCTTGGAAATATCTGATCGAATTCTGAAAGACCACTCATCTTTGCTATAGGAGCCCTTTTTTAAGGCCTCACTCAGAATTTTTTTCTTGAGGGTGAAAGTTTTTTCAATTTATCAGGATTTTCCTCTGGGTGTTCCTCGTCTTATTTTTTACGAAGGGATCTCGATGCACCCTCTGTATATCTTCCGCTAAAACTGCTGCTTTTGCCCAGGGGAAATGTTTCCTCCTTACCCTGACTAGAAGCAAGGGTCCCTATTTGGACAGTGGTACCCAGCTCTAACAATTATAATTATTTTTTTTTGTTGCTTTCGCATTTGTTCTCGCATTTGTTCCAAGAACCGCTCAACATCTTTTGGCTCCCCGATGTTGTGCATTTTGTTCCTCCACATAATTCTTAGGGCGGTAGGAAACTTCATCTGGACTGTTGCTCCTAAAGATCTTAACTATTGCATCTGCTGTCCGAGCTCCCATTGTCTGTCCTAGGTTGCCTTGGAAATATCTGATCGAATTCTGAAAGACCACTCATCTTTGCTATAGGAGCCCTTTTTTAAGGCCTCACTCAGAATTTTTTTCTTGAGGGTGAAAGTTTTTTCAATTTATCAGGATTTTCCTCTGGGTGTTCCTCGTCTTAATTTTTTACGAAGGGATCTCGATGCACCCTCTGTATATCTTCCGCTAAAACTGCTGCTTTTCCCCAGGGGAAGTTCTCTTCTAGTGCTACTACTATGTATTTTTTAATGTTGTCACCTTCTTGCCCTTCTGGCACATTCAAAATTCTTAAGTTATTCCTCCTTGCTTGATTTTTCAAGGATTCTAACTTATCTTCGAGGCTTCCTTCATTAGACTTCAAAGCGTTCATTTCCTTTTGGTGCGACTCCACTTTTTTACTCAGGACTTCTACTGCTGCCTCTACTGTTGTTACTCTCTCCCTAGTGCATACAACTTAGTGTCCAACATCTCACAAGCCTCTTGTACCTTAGTTTGACTCTCTTCGGAGATTGCAAATTTAGCCCTCATTTCTTCTAACATTCTCTCCAGTGTTTGTTCTGTAGAATTCTGGGGGAGCTCAGAGGATTTGGGACACTGCTTGCTACGTACCGCGCTATCTGTGCTTGTAGTCATGGTCTCTTTTACTGTCTTACCCTCTGTTTCATGTATCTGTAATGACTCTTTCACCATTCCTTCCTCCATAATCTCCCTCTTGTTGTCAGGAAGATTGTCAACCAAGTGTTTTTTATTGGGATGTAGGGTTTCGGCGAGCTGTTCTTGCACTTGCACTTTAAAAAATGATCTCAAAGAAGGGGTAACTTTGACCTTAGGTACTAGAGTCCCCCCTACTCCTCCTGTTCCTTTCCCTTTTATTTGTTTCCCTTTGGCTCTGGGGTGAGGTGCTGTGGTTGTAGCCTGTTTCATACCCTTCTTTTTAGTGCTTAGGGGAGCTATGTTGTGCTTTGGTGCAGCAATCGGGGTGCTCTCAAGAAAATGCCTGTTTCTTATGCAGTAGCTTGTGCTCTATTTTGCTCACTGTGTGCCGTTGTGCCTAACTCTGGGGAGCAGGAAGTGCTTGATATTTCCCCCCACTCCTTTCCTGATATCACAGTACCGCTTTCCCTTTCAACCTGTACCAGAGCTGTTACCCTTGAAATCTCACCCCCACTAGGTTGTTTAAATCGCTTACCCCTTTCATGGGCTTTGCTTCGAACTCCTTTCCAGCAGCTATACGAGCCTCGAGTGGTCCGTTGAGCAGCACTTTGCTTACCCCTTCCAGCGTCCTGTTCGTTCTCGTTGGGGGAAATGGAAGAGGTTTGTTTGGTGCCAGATTACCCCGGAAGGAGACTCTGGTGGCCACCCTGCGGTTGCTCCCCTGTGCTACTGAGGCTTCAGACCACACTCCGATGAATATGCGCTGTGCACTGCAGACGGCTGATTTCGCCCCCTCACTGCTCCCTCGCAATGCGGTAGGATCGTGCTTACCTCCGGCTTGAAAAAGATTATTCCCGACGGCAACATGTCTTGGTGATTCCTTTAGACACCTTTTTTGGTCTCGGGACCGTCGCATTGCGTAGCAGTGGGCGGAGCCCGAGATTTAATGATTCTTAGAGGGGCTTGGAACCCGCCCTTCTTCTCCATTGGCTGGCCTAGTAAATACTGGCCAGCCATTGGAGGAGAGGGTCGTCACTCCCCTTAAGCCCCGTCTTTTTCGGATTCGGGGGCGTGTTTTTTAAGGTTCTTTCTACCTGTGACGTCATCTGTCACTCAAACCTAAAAAAACGCCCCCGAATGCGAAAAAGACCGTGCTTTCTCCGAGGCATTTCTGCTTTGCCTCGGAGAAACATGGTGGTGGTTTCCAGAGCTGCTCGGCTCCTCTGGCGTCCCCCCCTTCCCTCGGCCCGCAGCCCTCCTCCGTCCCGCTCTCGCCCCCCCTTCCCTCTGCCCTCAGCCCTCCTCCGTCCTGCTCTCGTTTAGGACTTGTTTAGGACTTCTGCCCTGATTTTACGTTTATCAGAAAACAGTGAGCATAGCCACAATGTCAAAGAGTCACTGAGTTCTGCGTTCCTCTTTTAGATCCGGGTTTGACTATCCCGGAACATTGGAATACTTTCTGCGTTTCCCCAATGACACATTAAATAAATAAATAAACTTCCACCTTTTTGCCTTGACCCCTTCCTCCCCCCGCTCGCGGCGCTGCCAAATGTCTGTCCGGTGGCACCCATGCCCTCTTTCACCTCCACTTCCACCGCCCATGCCACCCCAACGACTCTGTCGCCTTAAATGATAGGATCTAACCTCCCCTCTAGACCTCGCCACGCTCCCACCAGTCCCTTACCCGAGGGCACTCTTATGTGCAGCCGCTTGCCCCCAACGCCCTCGGCCATCCCCACCTCCTCCACTGCAATCAGCTTTCCCGACAGCACCCGCCCCCCGCATTGTCCTCCCAGCGCCCGCAGCACTGAAACCCCATGTACCGGCCCTAGGAGGATGAAGGCCCCTGCATGCCGCCCCTTCAACCACGCACCAGTCCCCTCCTCAGCCACTGAGCCTGCGCAAAGTAGCCTTCGCCCGTGTTGGCAGCTCCACGCTTAGACCCCCCCGCACCCCCCCACTCCTGCCCTTATTTAAATTCTGCTAGGCACCCTGATCCGTCTCGCCCGACGTCCTATTCTTCTAAGACCTCATTTAGCATCCTCCTCTTCTAGCTCTGCCTGGCCCGTCCCTGCTGAGACACCAGACGCCCCCATGCCCACAGTCATCCGTCATTTCCTTGTATCAAGAACAACGTACTACAGGCTTAGGTCACAGCAAACACCTACGATACATACGAGAAAAATCTTATTCCCTCGTTGTAGAGGAGCCACATGTATTATGCTAAACTAAACTTACATTATGTAGCTTGGACGACCTGCATTATAGGACAAGAATAGGGGAACTTTATGTCATAATGCTGTTGCTTTATGCAATTTTAACACAGTTAATACTGTCTGGCAATATTTGATCTCTCGACTACAACTCAAGGCCTGAAGACAATAAAAGCAACTGCAATGATTCCATGTAACCTCCGTAGATGCCCGGCGCCTCGGCCTGCAGCCCCCCGCCACTCCCTGCCGGCCCTTCTCCATGCTCACTCTTCCCTTCGCCCCGCATCCCCCGCCAACCGACCCCCCTCATCTGCCACTCCCTGCTATGCCTGGTAGGCCATCCTCTGCCCCCCCCGCCAACCCCTATTCGCCAGCCCATACCCTTGGCGGCTGTCCCTGTTCTCCTGATCTAACACATTCTTTTCCTCTGCTGCCCCCTTATTCAGTGCTTTAAATGGTGAAAGAGAAGTGCCGGTACACATCAAATGGATTGAGGTGGGCCTGGGAGGGGGTGTCTGGGGGCGTGGCTTTGAGGCAGCCTTGTACACTATCAGCATTTTCTAATGTAAAGTGCCCCTGTGCCCTTGGCCAAGTTCTGCTCATAGCTGCAGGGTGTAATTGGTGTTTGTTGTAATTATATAAAGCATGAATTTAGCCCAAGGGCATTAACGTGAGGAGCAGAAGTTATAGGCGAAAGCAGACTTTTTTTTTTTATTGGCAAAAGGAGATTTGAGTAGGTTGCCCCGGATCACAGGATGTTGAACCCACGCTGGGATTTCACCTGTGCCATAAAAACAAAAAGTATGCGTTCAAGTAGAACTTGTGCTTCTCATGTAAAGCACTTTAATGCCCTCCTGCCAAGTTTGCACTATATATAAGCGAAAAATAGACCAATGTGCCCTGCACACACGAGCCCCGAAGGGCGTGAGGCCTCTGACAGACACTGGAGCTGCAGTTCCAATGTGGAGAGCTCTAGCTGTCAACCCACACGTGTCCTTCTGGCCTGTCGCGCTGTAGGGGTGTGAGTAGGGCCGGCCTGTAGAGTGGCCCAGGGCGCCAGTATTCCGAGGGGCGCACGGAGCTCTGCGCATTAAGGCACTACAGACCCCCGCCTTGTTCATGTCCCTGCGCCTCTGTCTGACTTGCCAGATTAGAGTTGATTGAATTCATTGATTAGGCTTTAGTGCCATGTTTTAACACCTCAGTGTCCCTTTCTTCACCCTCTTTCGCTGTCTCACCCCCCCTGATGCACAGCCACAGACCCATCACCCTTAGCAGCTAAGCTATTGGCGATTTAGGTGAGCTGGGGCGGCCTGAGGTGTTTGGGTTGATGGGGCAGTCACTGCTCATCCGGGGACTGACCAGGCGACTTAACAAGGACCCCCTGCTGTCTCATTTCAGACACAATTAGCAAGGGCGCCAAATGCCTAAGGCGCTATCTTTCCAAATGCCGGCTCTGAGTGTAGGGTGCAGCCGCACCTAGCCCTGAATACACTCGCCATTAACACAGAGACTGACCACCGCATGCCAGCCACTGGGAGTACCGGTACTCTCTTAACACCAGGAGAAGTCCCGGTACTCAGTGGGAGAATACGGAGAAGTGCCGGTACTCAGTACCGATGAGTACCGGCCCATTTAAAGCACTGCCCTTATCCCCGCCACTAACCCATTACGCTGTGTCTTCTTTGACAGCTTATGTTGGGACTCCTCCTCCCATTCCCTTTTGCGCCCTTTCCTTCCCCCCAGCCCTTTGTCCTTTTTTCACCCTATCCTCCCCCCCCAGCCCAAACCGAGTACCATTTCACCGGTACAGCGCCCAACGACATTCCATGCCTCCACGCATCCACAGCCCAATTCCTGTCCTACATTCTCGGCAAAGTGAAACTCTCTCTCCTGCGGTCGGCTGGGAGCCCTTTCATGGCCAGCAAGCTCTGCACTCAAACTCTATGCCCAATTCCTGCACCATGCCCCAAGTGCCCTTCCACCCACAAGTGCCATCCACACGAAACGCTGTTACCATGCATGCAACACCTCCTCTCCCTCCCGTTTCCCCAGCACAGACCTCCGCCCCAACCACCCCCCGTCTCCCCCGAGCCCTCCCTCCAAAAACAGAGCCCCCAACTATGCGAAAGTCGCCCCCGGCCGACCAACGCAAACTTCTCCACGAATCTCCAGCGAGCCTGACTCCCTCTGTGTCCAGCATGCCGCCCAACCTGAATGTAAGCTCCCCACCTGGTCCGCACCCCCTCCACCTCCTTATTGTCCATGACCCCCCCCCAGCGCAATCCCAACACAGCCCGCCCCGTGGCAGACCATACTCCTACTCTTTGTTCCCCTGACCTCGAAATCTCTGTGCCGGTAATCATTTTCTTCCCATTGTTGTTGAGGGCAACAGAATAACTCCCCCCACTGTCCTGCCAAGCCACCCTTGTGCTCCCGTCCCAACTATGCATCCACAACCCGAGTGCCCGTTTAACCCAGACTTCGCCTCTCCCCTCCCTGTGGCCTCATCTCCTATGCTGCCATTAATGCTGCCTGACCACATGGCAACCCTGCCTCATTACGATGCGTGCCACTGTCCTAAAAGACGCCGCCTCGTCCTTCCTTGTATCTGATCTCTTTGTCACACTTACTTGTAAATTCCGCGATGTCCTTGCGTGCCTGCGACAAGAGATCTCTTGCCCCTCAGACAGCACCCACACCCGACCACCCCCCCTGCCATTAAAGCCAGCAAATCAAGGACCCCAGCAGCCCCCTGCAACGTCAATGGTCGGCTGATATTGCGGGCCGTTACCAACAACTTTCCTTTCCCCTTTCACCATATCCTTTAGCTATCCCACCAACTCTTAACCTTTACTCGCATTGCCCCTCTATGCGCGTCCCTTCCCTCTCCTTTTCCTCTGACCCATTGCCGAGCAGGAGGACCCAAGCTGATCTCCAGATGGCGACCCCCCCTCCCCTTACGCCTCACTCTCTGCACTACCAGCCTCTACCCTCCTGCCCCGTGCCCTTCACTCGCCCGTTCTCCCCTATATCCACTGCCAGCCAGCCAGCCTACCAAAAGCAAGGGATGTGATGACAATCCTGTCACCAAAAACAGATGTATTCTGTTGATGCTGCCTGAAAGGCATCAGCCATGGGGTCCTCTGAGGTTCCTTTCTTAGAGGCCACCCTAACTACAGGTATTTCATCCATGCGCTAGAAGTAATAGGTTGCAAATGGTGGCTGAAGAATGTTCAAAGGAAAAAATGCTTTATTCTTCCAGAATTAACCCCATCCTTAATTGCTAGCACCACCATCGCACCCACACTACCGCACTTTGAAAGCTTATGCGTACAGTCTGCAAAAACACTTTTACTGACTCCTGTCTTTTGTTGGAACTCGTCTCCTTCCCTTACAAATTGAACATACATAATTTTAAAATATGAGCAAGAGTTCAGTCTTTAATATCTTCAAGATACCAAGACAAATAGTTTGTGCTCTTAGATCTCTTTCCAGCTTCACATTCCTTCCCCACTTACACCCGCATTACATCACCCACTATTGGTTTGAGGCAATTTTGAGGATTTCTTTACCATCCTGCTATCCATGAGCTGTCGTATCTACCCACTTTACATAGTTGCCATTCCCTCTTGAGGCATCGTCCAGTTTGACTGAACTTTATTTCCTATTATTTTATTTCTATCAAGACAAACCATCACTTCGTAGTGAAATGGTTCAGCAACCTAAATGGTCACCGCCTTTTATTGACCACCGTTCTCCTTAGCACCTTGTTACCCTGGTCCAAGTGTTCCTTCACCAAAATGATGGTGTTTGCCATGCGTGAAATGTCCAAAAAGGGTGTGAGTGATAGCTGTTTCTCATAGACCATACTGGATACTGAGTATTATTGACTACCTTCTAGACAGAAAATTGGAAACAATAACCCTAGTAATTAAAAGGCACTAGGCCATCTCTTTTTGCTCTGTCCATGGCAGAGAACCAATACCAACGTCAGTTGGAAAAGTAACTTCTGGGACTCTGATACTTTTCTTATGTCAACAACATCTCTTTAGCCTTTGCAGTGGACAATTTGTGGGGAATTTTCAAATGTTAACGCCTGTCTCACCTTAAAAAAAGTTACTAGTAGGATAGGTGTCGACATTGTGACATTCACTTTTGTTTAATTGATCGCTGCATATGCAAATTTTTGTACTTTGGGAAGAGGGGAGTACGTGGAGTATTAGGACTGTCCCCACAATTACAGTCTTTATTACGAAATGCACGATTCCCTTTAACAAGTTACTCCTAACTTGTCACTGCTTGTTAATATTTCATCCTATGTGTGCCAATTTAAAGATCCTAAGTCTAAGGGCCATAGGAAAAGCCACTGCCTCCCCTTTTATTGTATCACCTCCCACTTATTTCTACTTCCCTCATTCTACTCTACTTTATAGCCTTTCAGTTATGACCACCCTTCCAGCACACAGTTAATTACTTCAATTCTTGTTTCATTCTAATGCATCTGCCAGTACCTCTTCACCTGCCGCTAATCTGAACTCCCCTCTATAGCTGCACCCCGCTGTTAGTCTCCAACTCCGCCTCTACTTTATGCTCAATAAAGTGCCTACCATGCAAGTGCATTTTCAAGGGAGCTGTGAGTTTGGAACCATACTTTGGAGAGTGCTAAACGAGAAGATAATATTGATATAACTTTCAAGTAGCATTCAAGTATGCCATTATCCCATGCGCATGGCACACTTTTTGATATCTAGGTATGCACATTTACCAAACTTACAAGGATCTGTTAGAGGGAAACCTGGGCCCAATGACGAGGGCCTTGACATCCCAAGAGGCTTTCTGGACTGTTCTCCCATTAGCTGTCTCGCGGTAGGTAGCGATGTCTAAGATGGTGGTGCTACCTTGCCTCCTCTACCACTCTGTAAATCTGCCAGTGCTCTCGCCAGCGGCAATGTTTCACCAAATGTACTCCCTATCTAATATGTGGGGACGTGCACCGTAGAATTAGTCTAGCAAAGTTGACATTCCCTCCACAAAGGGAGGTCTGGGTGCCCCAAACTTCTCCGGATACTACTTTGTGGCTGAACTGCAATGGGCAACACATTTGTTGGAATGGCATCATTTAGCTGATTAGAGGGGCGTTTTTAAGAGAGTTGAACTCCATGGCATACCTTTTCCAGGCAGTACTTTCCTGCACTCCGGAGGGCTGGTTCTCCTGTGCTGCCTCTGGTACACCCACCAGTTGCCTCTGTATGCACCAGCACTCCCCCTGAAGGGCATACCCATAGGCAGCAGCACATTGCATGCAACAATGTTAACAAGATGGGATTAGGTAGGGATGACTAGGTCCAAACTAATGTGGCATAGTGAGCAAAAGAACAGTGGGTTAAACCCAGATCTCTTGACTGGCTGTGCTTGCTCCCCTGCCCCCTGGCTGTGCTTGCTCCCCTGCCCCCTGGCTGTGCTTGCTCCCCTGCCCCCTGGCTGTGCTTGCTCCTCTGCCCCCTGGCTGTGCTTGCTCTCCTGCCCCCTGGCTGTGCTTGCTCTCCTGCCCCCTGGCAGGGCTTGCTCTCCTGCCCCCTGGCTGTGCTTGCTCCCCTGCCCCCTGGCTGTGCTTGCTCCCCTGCCCCCTGGCTGTGCTTGCTCTCCTGCCCCCTGGCTGTGCTTGCTCTCCTGCCCCTGGCTGTGCTTGCTCCCCTGCCCCCTCGCTGTGCTTGCTCCCCTGCCCCCTGGATGTGCTTGCTCTCCTGCCCCCTGGCTGTGCTTGCTCTCCTGCCCCCTTGTTCGTTGTCCTTGCTCTCCTGCCCCCTTGTTGTTTGTGCTTGCTCTCCTGCCCCCTAGTTGCTTGTGCTTGCTCTCCAGCCCCTGCCCCTCGTTGCTTGTGCTTGCTCTCCTGCCCCTGCCCCCTTGTTCGTTGTGCTTGCTCTCCTGCCCCTACCCCCTGTGTGTGGGTGCTAATGCAATAGGTCTCGCATATGCAAACGATTAAGCTATTGGCAATGTAAATGACAATGCCATTTATTTATGATTTTTAAAAAAAAATGTCAGGAGCAATGCCAATAGCTCTACCTTTAATAATGCCGAGACCATTGCATTGTAAATGCTTGTTTGTTTTTGCGAGAAGATTGAGCACTGTCAGTCCGTTTCAGTCCGTTTTTTCCACCTGGCGAGCATTGAGCTCCCGACCGGTCAGTCTAGCGGGCCGCCATCTTCTCCCTACATCTCCCCAGCTGATACATGTTTGGAAGGCATATTAAATGTTCGGATTTTTGCCAATAATACTTTGAACATGAGTCCATAGTTAGTTGATTGAAGGTAAAACCACAAGCCCCAGAATTCAATGTCTTGCTGCTGTCCCTCATGACATGGGACATTTAGCAGCTATGTTCCTCACATGGACGACTCACTGATGTGCTTTCACTGTACATTTCCAATGCTGCAGGCTCATCCAGTGTTGGCCTATACATAAACATCAATTCAAAGTCCTATATGCACATCTTGCTTTATTACTGAGCCTCATGGCAGTTAATACTTGTTTATGCATGCTTCTTCAGTTTCACACAATTACACATAGCAAGAGGTAATTTTAAGAGATTTAGGAGGACTTAATTAATTCCAAACTTTAAAGGAAGGAAAGCGGAATCTTCCCAACATATGTCAAGAAGCAGTGAGAGAAAGCTCTGCACTGCATTGGGAGGAAGCCCGTAGTACACACCTGCACCCTATAGCCACAGCCTCGGATACCATGCCCATGAAGTATAAGTGGAATCGGCTGAACAGGAGAGGACCCCCCTCCATCACCATCCCAAATGTAAAGGCCTCTGATCCCCGGCTACCCTCCCCATCACAATATGCCAGAGTTCAGATCCGCTCTGCAAATCCTTGAAATTCTGCCCCACAAATCCCTCAAACTCTGTTCCTCATCATTAAACCACTATCACTCTTGTTCCCCCGGATTGTCTCTTTCCACATTCGGCAACCCATCCACCATTATTCATTGGGTCCCCTTTATCCTTTTAGGACACACAGGGAAACACTTTTATACAACTGCACATAGCTGAAGGATTATCACATTTTCCATTATTACGAGCCACTGCATTTCACTGCAGAAAGAAACTGATACTTTGGATGGAATTGTGCACCAGGAAGATATGTATATATTTCTGTCCAATACGATCCAGGACAAAGTATCCTTATGGAAACCATTTCAATCCTTGATTTTCTCTCTTGAAACATATAGTTACACATGAAAAAAACATCCAGTCAACCCGTTTTGTTCAGGAAAAATACCTTTTCCGAACTTCTTCAAGACTGTAGACAACATATAAAAAAACACATATGAACACAAATACACAATACACAACTAAATACCAAATGAATACACATTAAGAAGAAGAGGAATACAAAAAAAGGAAAAGCACATGTAGCATAGAAAAACACGAGACTAGCACAATAAACATGTGCATTATAAAAATGAGTGCAAACCAATAACTAAGGCTTCAAGGACAAAAGACATATATATAAACACAATTTAAACATTGGACATCAATTACTAAATACGAGACAAGATCACTAATCAAAAAACAAGAAACAAAGCAAAAATGCCCATGGACAGTGCGTAAATAACCAATCCACGTCTCATCGTACATGGTGAAAGCCCCATTATTCCAAAGTTCATTCCACACCCCCACTTTAACAATATGTTGAAAAGGTATTATGGCTATTTGGGGTATGGAGCTTACTTAATATACACATAATGTTACTTATGTTTTATTTTTTATTATTTATCGAGGGTGCCAAAATCACATAGCTCAATACATTTAAACCTTTGTCTTGTGTCAGAAACTAAATGTTTGGGTCTAATTTTCATAATTGAATAGTGAATGCTATCTGTTTGCAAGCCTTCTCCCATTTTGGGAATTCAAACACACCTTGTTAATACCTTGGTATCAGTAATAAACTTGTAATTCGGTTGAATTTCGAATATGTATATGGTCCATGGGGAATGTGCTTCCATCAAGTCTGCCTATTAATAATATATATAGAAATAGGCACTATACACAAACTCAAGAACATCGAAAAAAGCATAACAAGGCGGATGAGGAGAGATGAGTGATAGTAAGGGACAGCTAAAAGAGGTAATCGAGTATGCAACTATATTGAAGATACCCCAATGTGATTTTAAATCGAATAGGAAATTAATAGTTCCCATGAGAATATCAATAATTCACAGACGTGGTTGTTCAAGTATAAAAAAACATCAGTATCTTCTACAACAAATATTGAAGTACATGATGGTATTCGCTCCAAAGAAATAACCGAAAGGCGCAACATATGCCAAAGTTCATAGTGTTTATAAGACACTGCTTTGAAATCAGGGCCGGACTGGGAACCAAAACCGGCCCTGGCAAAGTGCTCGGCCGGTCCCCCCTCACCCCCCACGGTGGGTGCCGCCGAGCTCTCTGCCAGGGCCGGTTTTCAGCAGATTTTGTTACAGGCCCGATTTTGAAGCTATGCTGCAAAACGGCCCTGTAACAAAAAACGGCCCCCAGGGGCCCCAAACCAGCCCCCCAGAATCTATGCGACACCAGGTATTTTTTAACAGTGACCCAGCCGTGTATTCCGAAAAGCAGGACCCATTCTGAGAGCAGGCAGGACAAAGGATAAGGTAGAGACGCGATAAGTGTAATCAAGCAAAAATGTATGCGCAAATTACATGTCACATATATACTTTTTTTTAAAAACACCAAATTCATTAAAAAAACGTAACCAAGAACAATGATTCCTAATTGATAGGCCTGGGTGGTGAACTCCGCATAGTTTGCATAGTTTTCTGCACTACGCACTCCGTGGAGCTCACGGAGTGCAAAAAACTCCGCTCTCCGCAAAGCAGTGGAGTTTTTTCCCGCTCGCGAACAGTAAGTTTGCAAACGGGAGCTGCTGCTCGGGTAGAATTTCTACCCGAGCTTCAGAAAGATCAGCGTGAATGGCAGTTAGCACTGCACTCTGCCACTTGCGGAGGTCGCAGAGTTTTTTAGTTACTTTGTGAAGTTCCGCGTAGCAAAACTCTGCAAACTCTGCCCAGGCCTGCTAATTGACCGTGTGAATAATGAGGAAATAACGAAGCATGGAGTAAGACAAGACTAAAAAAAAAATAATTGCAAGTCGAGTACGAGACCCAATGTGCACCTGGCGTTAGCAATTCAAAATGCGGGTAAGTATGTCCTTCACACGTAGAATCTATGCGACACCAGGTAGAATCTATGCGACACCAGGTATTTTTTAACAGTGACCCCGATGTGTATTCCGAAAAGCAGAACCCATTCTGAGAGGAGGCAGGACAAAGGAGAAAGGTAGAGACGCGATAAGTGTAATCAAGCAAAAATGTATGCGCAAATTACATGTCACATATATACTTTTTTTTAAAAACACCAAATTCATTAAAAAAACGTAACCAAGAACAATGATTCCTAATTGATAGGCCTGGTTGGTGAACTTCGCTCCATTCACATAGTTTGCAGAGTTTTCTGCACTGCGCACTCCGCGGAGCTCACGGAGTGCAAAAAACTCTGCTCTGCGCAACGCAGCTGAGCTCTCACGAACAGTAAGTTTGCAAATGTGAGCTACTGCTCGGTTAGAATTTCTACTCGAGCTTCAGAAAGATCAGCGTGAATGGCAGTTAGCACTTGCGGACGTCGCAGTGTTTTTTTGTCACTTTGTGAAGTTCCGCGTAGCAAAACTCTGCAAACTCTGCCCAGGTCCGCTAATTGACCGTGTGAATAATGAGGAAACAACAAAGCATGGAGTAAGACAAGACTAAAAAAAAGAAAATTGCAAGTCGAGTATGAGACCCAATGAGCACATGGCGTTAGCAATTCAAAATGAGCAGAACGCGGACGAGCTAATACAACAATAAAGGTCCCCAAGCAGGCAGCTTTAATTGCAAAACTTGTAATGGGCAACATTTGAGCAATACAATCTACTTACCAATAATATTGTGATCGCCCTCAGTGGGATTCCGATCGCTAGACGGCAGTCACACCCTGTATTCATGAAGTCTGCAGCTAATCAAAAGCAAGGAAATAAATAAGTCTCTCCTTGGTGTTTGCAAAGATTGACGTGAGATCTGGAGATCGAGGGGCGGACATGCTGGAGCATCACTAGTAAAACGGCAAGAACTAGCAATCTAACAAGTCCGTTCTATTGCATCCTCTTGAAAATGAATCCGATCATAAAAGAAAAGTAGAGTATATTAACTATGTCTCCTATGTTTTAGTAATAAAGCAAAAATAAAAAATAAATTAATATAAAAACGGCAAACCAACGACGGCCAGACATTGGAAATAAAAAGAGCCTGTCTCGTTAAATTCACTCTAAACCGGAATGGGTGAGGTGACTCCTGCCTCCTCTCTAACCAATGGGTTAAAAGTTCCCATGGACAACCCCTTTCCACTTTTTCAGCTGCTCCTGTTTGCCCTTCTTTAATGTATTATACAGTGCCCCTTACCCTCAAAAGTCATGACGGAGAATCCGTTCTCCCCTATACAGAGCCTGTGTTCCCCCCAAGATGTGTGGCCAGACTATTGGGCAGTCCTGCAGTACTGTGTGGTCACTAGTACCTCCTTTCTGGGTGTCACTTTAGATTATTACTTTATATTATCTTGTGACAGGGCATGCCCCTTTGAAGTTAATTAGGTTCCTGGACCCACCCAACTAGTTTTCCTGCCAGGGGATGAACAACACCTTCCAACTCTCTGGGCATTGCCTCTGCTGTTGGAGCAGTTTTTATTCCTCTTTCACACCCCATTAAGACCAGATACAGGTTGGGGAGTGGCTGAAGAGGTAATTAAGTTAGCATCCAGCAGCTTTAGGCAGGGTAAAGGTAACTTTATAAAAGGTACATGTTCAATATGTTTAAAAAAACATTATATTTGATGTTTGTTCAATATAAAAATGTCTTTGAATGGAGTCTGTAGCTGATACGAGTCAAATGGTATAGGTTACAGTATAAAATCTACTCTTTGATGTTCCCTACATGCTATTGACCAGTGACCATATCGTTTGAGCCTTGTCACTGGGAGAACATGCCATTTCTAATGTCACATTTGTTTCACTGTTAAATAATATGCACCCTACCTCATTAGCAGCAAGGTGGGTTTACGGATGACTTATTTAATATTTAGAAATCAGCCATTGCTACATGTCAAATGAGTGATATTGGCAGGTCTGTGCAGCAGGCTTCAAGCTGCTGCTGTCAGGTTACGCAGGGTAGACCTTAAGTCAAGGGTTCCTTGTGACACTAATGATTGTACCATACATTCTGTTGTCCACAGGTGATATTCAACTTTCTATAGGCCTATTTAAGCACTATATACTATGGCCTTAAAAGTTAAAAGCAAATCAGGGTACAGCCAATTTTACTTGCTTTAGGAGTCCTAGCACATTCATTGGGTAGAGGACAGCAGTGCTCCAGTGTGCAGAATTTAAAAACCAGGAATATAAATCGGAAATGAAATGGGGGTGACCATGCAAAAAGGATCATTTTCTCACATGAATATAAATAGAAGTGTCAACTTTGATCAGCAACCCAAATGTTCTGCATAACGTTGTTGGGTTAAACACTGGTGCATCAGCACAAAACATTAGTTGAATCAGAAGAAAGCTGCACAAATTACCAGACGTTTACGAACACCAGGCCTGATACACAAAGTTAAACTTAAACTCTTGTGTAAGTTTACCATTTTTTTTAGTATTCACAAATTATGAGTTTCGTTTTGCTAATAGTAATTTTACAACTGTTGAGACACTGACCTCATGGAGGAAGCACCACACATAAAAAGATAGGTCTGCCTCCTCAGTTATAAAATTGCTATTAGTAATGACTGTTACCAACATTAAACTTGCGGCTTGAGACTACCAGAACTTACAAACGTGTAAGTTTACTGTTAGATCTGGGAGTCTTTAGTTGGCACAGGTAGGTACTTGTGACAAATAGGGACCCTCGCCTCTAGTCTGGATAAGGGGACTACACTCCTAAAATAACCCCTGCTCACTCCCTTGGTAGCTTGGCAGGAGCAGACAGGCTTTATCTCAGAGGTGTCGTGTTAAGCATTTGTGACCACATACAGAAACCCAGTGACAACACTAAAAATGGACACCACACAAGGTTTTATATAAAAAATAAGTACACTTTATATAGAGTTACCACAAGGCCATAAACGACAAAAATACACAATACTATTACTTTAAGATGGTAGAATAAGCTTAGTTCAGTTCAGTTCTTAGATGCGACACTTTGCGTCAATGTACCTTAGATTGCGTTGCACTTCCATGACAAGCAATGTCGCAGCGAGGGAATTGCCACAAAGTTCAGGAGCAAAGAATTAAAGACGTGAAGATCTTCCAGATGCGGCACGCTTCTCGGGGATGCGAGAAGTTCTCAGTTTGATGCGTGGACTGCAGCGGCGACACGCTGACGATGCGACGGCAGCAGCTCCAGAGGCGACACGCTTCTCCTCTGATGCGTGAAGCTTCTGCTCGATGCGACAACTACAGCGGCGACATCCACGATGCGACGGCAGCAGCTCCGACGGTTGTGCGCTTCTCACGGATGCGAGGTGCTCTTCTTCGATGCGGGGCAGTGCGACAGTTCCAGCGGCGACACCCCCCTACGGAGTTGCGACCGCAGGCACAGCGACGGCGACACGCTTCTCGTTGAGTTAAGCTTCCAGCTCCTTGCGACACGCAGTTCCTCAGAAGGCCCAAAACAGCAGCAGGCACTTCCCAAAGAACTCTGTGGAGCTGGGGGTTGAGGTCTGTTGTCCCTGAGACTTCAGCAGGAGGCAAGCTCTTTTCCAAGCCCTTGGAGATCCTTCACAAGTTGAAAGCACAGTACACAAAGTTCCTTTCTCCTTCCTTTGGCAGTAAGGCAACCACTGCAGGCCAATCCCCCAAGCAGCACTTCAGCTTGGGAATAGTCTCTCCTTAGTTTCTTCAGGTTCCTCTCCTCGGTAAAGGTTTCTTCTTGTAGTCCAGAAGTGATCTAATTTCATGGGATCAGGGTTCCAATATTTATACCCCAAAATCCTTTGTTCTCCGAGGGGAGAGGGGCCTTTGCCTAGTCCAAACCAGTTCTGAAGCACTCTATTTACCAGACTTCTCCTTTCCTTTCACAGTGCAGGGCAGGCACTTGAGTCACCCCACAGGAGGTGGAGCCAGCATTGTGGAAGGCGAGTACTGTCCTGGAGCACTTTGTTTATAGGACTCCTTCTCTTCTGTCAGTGTGCAGGGCAGAGACATCAGCCGCTCCCCAGGGGGTGGAGCCAGCATTGTGGAAGGCAGGCACAGCCCTATTCAAGGTTCAAGTGCAACTCCTCCCTCCCATCTAGATGCAGATCTCTCTATTCACCACTGGGTGACTGAGCCTGTCTCTTGAAATCCCCCAGCCCTGTCACTCACAAAACCAGACAAAGGAATACACAACATAGCATAGGCAGGTTCGAATAGTTAGACAAGCAAATACCTACTTTCTAAAAGTGGTATTTGCAAACACAGAATGTTAAAACCAACTTCACTAAAATATGTATTTTATCATTCTGAGTTCAGGCATACTAAACTCGAATATCTACCATGTTCTCTGAGTCAGTTAGGATTATAAAATGTAATAACTCTAACAGCCCATTCTGGCCTATGGAGAACAGGTAGCCTTGCAATAGTGAAAAACAAAAATGGCTGTAATTCACTATTAGGACATGGCACACACATCAGGGCTTGTCCTACCTTCTACTTACAATGCACCCTGCCATTGGGCCTACCATAGGGGTGTCTGATATGAAGAAAAGGGAAGGTTTAGAGACTGGCAAGTGGGTGCACTTGCCCAGTCAATGTGACAGTACCAGACTGCACCCAGGCTCTGCAATGGCAGACCTTAGACACACTTTACAAGGCTGCTTCTGTGGTTGGCACAATCAGTGCTGCAGGCCCACCAGCAGCATTTGGATTTACACGCCCTGGGCACACTCAGTGCACTAGACTAGGGTGTGACAAGTAAACCAAATAGCCAAACATGCAACCACTGATTAATACATCAATTTACAATAGGGAGCACTTGCACTGTGGCACTGAATAGCAGTGGCACAGTGCCCAAAGCATCTAATACCAGCAAAAATACATGAGGCAACAGCAAAAATGGAAGGGGAGACCCACGCCAATGGTGCCAGGTCTAACATTTACCTTTGAGAATCAGCTCTGTGTCACCACCAGCAAAGCACTTTTTATCAAAACGTGGTCCACTGTCCAATTCATGAAGTGAACGTGTACATGAAGAGAGGTAATCTTTTTTTGAGAGACAGGAGAGGAAAGTTGGTATGGAGAATGCTCAGGCAAGTGAGTTCAAAAACTAAGGTTTTACCTTCTTTGACTCTATGGGCTCTGGCTGTTGATGTGTGGAGGGTCACATTGCTGTGGTATCCAATCCTAGCTCCTGGGGTCTATGGCTGGTTCTGGATAGCTGGAGTGTAGTGCTCCTTGAAACATCTGTCCTTAGTATCCTGAGTCCAAGCTGGAGAGCACAATTCAGTCATGGCTTGCCCAGTGGCAGCTGCTATTTAACAGCAGTAGGGGTTGGGTCGTGGGTTGAGGAAATGAAAAAAAATATATAACAGTCACTCACCTGTGTGCCGCCATCTCTTGGTCCTCTTCACCCGCTTCTGGGACTCCAGGGCAGGAAGCAGGAACTGGAAGCACCCAGGCTTCCAGGGTCCCCTAAGCCAATCACAATGCTTCATCACTGGTGTAAGTGCAGAGGTTCATTGCTCAGACGGGGACAGGGAGCCTGGGCAAGTAGCTGGGTCTGGTGGCTCAGTGGACTAATGCGTCTACTGCAGGGACCAGTGTTCGACCTCATGGTCACAGGTTCAAATCCCCGCTTGTCCACTCAGCCTTTCATCCATCTGAGGTCGATAAAATGAGTACCATTTAGTTGGGTAACAACAAACATCTGTTATTCGGTGCCAAGATACCTGTAGTGGTGAACGTGGGCTTTACAAATACTTATGTTATGTTATGTTCTCCACCCAGGCTGTAATGCACCCTGGGTGGAGAACATGCAAAGTGCACAAGACAGTTTGGCAGGCCTGAGACAGCCAGCCAAACCGTAATGCGCCCTTAAGAGAGCGCAAAGCACTCCTCCTCCAGCTCCTGTGTAAGAGCCCAGCCCCGCCCCGCTCCTACCCATGTGTACATCAACCTACAAATAAAATTATAACAACACTGAGTTATTACCATTTTATTTCTTCGATTTTGAGCTGCTCAGTGTGACAACGCTCCTCTGCCTTAGTGGAGGAGCCACCCCTGGGCTTGACTCTCTGGCTCCTGGCTCACAGTAGAGGGCCATATGCTGTAGTGTTTGAGGAACATGGTCCCAGTTGGCGGGACACACCGTCACAATGCCTCAAGGCTGAATCATTCTGTTTCTTGGTACTCCTGGCTGTGTGTGTGTGTGGGGGGGGGTTGCACTAAATAATTTGCTGATTCCTTGGAAAAAGGCTGATAATTCCATTGCTAACTGTTCCATTTAAAGAGATTTCCCTTCCTTCCTTCCTTCCTGTCACACAACGAACGTGAGGGGTTAAGTCGTGTGTTATACTCACAAAGTGACCCTTCTCTAAGCTGATGCCTTAATGAAATGTATGTGCAGCGTACCCACACTTCCTGTGCATGCTCACATGACCGTTTGCCTAAGAATCCAACATTCTCCAATGAGCATTGGGGCTCCTCTAGGCCACGGAAAAAGTGTCAGCACCCAGTACCAGTGAGTACCGACCCATTTAAAGCATCACATAGGTGTCACAAAATGAAGGTGATGATGGCATTTTCAGAGGTAAATTCTCCAGGGACTGAAAATGCTTGTCTCTCTCTAACTCATAAGCTATTTAACGCTTATAAAAAATAGGATGAAAAAAACAACTCTCAAGACAAATTTTAGCACAGCACATCACATATTCATTAAGCATGGCGTCACATATAACGTCTCTTTTTTCATCGAAATATATCAAGCACTGGAAAGAAATAACCAGCCAACCTGTCTCCCATTAACTTTAAGGGAAATTTGGATTTCATTCAAAATCTGTGAAGTAAATATATTTCTAGTGCTCCTACTTCATGTTTTCCAATCCAAAGATGACGTGTTCCATCTTCCAAAAATGTACACCAAATGTGAACGGGCCTGTTTTGAACCCCGTTGATGTAATGCTCCAAGTTAAAACACAATTTCACTGAAATGGCGTCCTTATTTTGCTAAATTCCAAACTCGGTATGCAAGGGGGTGTGCGCTGTCATTTTAAGAGGCAACAGGCACATTAAGGAAATTCCACTGAATTCGTTGGCACTGTAATAAACGTATTTGTTTTCTCGGCCTGAAAAGAGAAAAACAGGCGTGACGTATGGATGAATATGAGAAACAACAGATGCCAACCTTAAATGCTCGAGCACTCAATTACAGGGTGTTGTAAAACCAGAAGAACACCACAGTTTATTTTTGTAGTAATGTTTACAAGTACTTTTACCTCCTCTCACCATACAAGGGTATAGCTATTTCGGACTGCAAAGGCACACAGCATGTGGTTTTTGTCAATCCAGGAAGGGGTACATAAACAGCTGGGGAGTGCTTGGGGCTGAAATTGCCCTGACTGTTTTCCTTGTAGAGTGTTGTCTCACGAGTATACAATTCACTCTTTGCATATGCAAAACGAATTGACAAAATGCCGTAGAATTATATAGTAAGGCAAAGTGGTGTGTGGTATCGTGTTGAAATGAGCAGCTTCAGAAATCTTTATTATTTATCGATGTTATCTACCATTAGTCCTGTTGTCATAGATCACATGTATTACATAATTATACAAACATTATTGCTCATCTGCAAAGCAAACTTTATTTCCCGTTACGCTCTCCACAAATTCACTACGGCCTCTACCCCTTGCCTATATTTAATATATATTTGGCAGAACGCCAGAACTTTGAAGACTTCGAAGAATTTAAGTGTATTAATCACTGCAACGTGGAATATTATGTATCTAAGGGACGCAATATTTGTGGTTTGTGTATGGCACTGTCGTATATTACATTTGCAGGGTCAAATTCTCCATTGAGCAACTTCTTCCTTGCTAGAGGAGTACTTTATCAAAAAACTAATTGACCTTAAGTGGCCTGGAAGGGTGACGTTTTTGTACTGGGGAATGCAGCAAATAAATGCTTTTCTTTTTGTACGAGGTAATGCTGAATTCATCGACCCAAATGTTCCACTACAAAACGTATTTATAGAAGTGACAAAGGGCCATATTTATGACACGGTTTGCGTAGCTCTTGCACCGATGCAAACCGTATGTCATGGGAATGCGCCAAAAAGATACGCCTGCCCAGGGGAGGCGTACGAGGAGAAATATTCTTAATTCTCCTCATTTTCCCTCATTCTATGTGGGCTGTATTCTGAAGCGCACATAGAAAGAGGACAAAACCTCTCAGGATTGTTTTTGTGCAGGAAAGTGCCCCTTCCTGCACAAAAACAATCCTGCTTACAACACAGGCACCCTTGCACCACGGAACACCTCCCTTGCGCAGTGTAAGACAATGCAGCGATTTGCTTTACTCGAGATATATGGAGCCACTCAGGGCCACGAAAATTGGCCCAGCTTTGCTTCATAAGTCTCACTTAAGGTTTGTGCCATGCATGTACCACTTTACTGTTGCAAACATGATGAAAACGGGCTCACTAATTGGCCCTGATTGTAGAAGCATACTGCCTTAACCCCGTACATAAAACTCCAAGGTTAATTATGCTGTGCATTCATTAGGTCTTGAATGCACACCATGGGGATTCGAGGGAACAAAAACGAGGCAGCATTCAGTAATTTAGGGGGTCATTATGATGGCGGAAGGACCATCACCGCTGGCATGGCGGTAGCGGTCCTTACACCATCCCTAAGCCTATTACCCACTGCTAAATTAGGATGGCAGTGGGTACCGCAGCAGACGCAAAGTCCGTCTGCCACTTCACCACCAAAGGCAATCGCACTGATTGCCTGGAGGACGGTTCGGCCCCTGAAAGGTGGCAGTGCCAAGCAGGCAACGTCTGTGGGTTTAGGAAGGCCTTTCCATGGCGGCATCCATGAAAAGGCTGGCGAGGATTGGGTTTGGGGGCCCGTTGAGGGCCCCCCTTGTTTAAGTGGATTTCTCCAACTCTGTCTATCACGGACTTCCTAAATCTCTTCTTTACCGCCTCCAGGTAGTCCAGAATCAGGCAGTTCGCCTCATTTTTAAATCTCCCAAATGGCAATCCGCCAAACCCCTTCTGCACAAACTGCACTGGCTGCCTATAGAACAGAGGGTGGCCTTCTAAGTAGGCTGCCTCACGTCCAAGGCTCTCCACTGCACCAGCTTTTCCTTCCTTACTTCACTCATCAATCCCTACCACCCAAATCGCAATCTTCGCTCTGCCCATCTTCATTCGCTTGTTGTACCCAAAACCAGAACCAACAAACTCGGCGGACGAAGGTTCGCTCTCGTGGCTCCGAAGTTCTGGAACTCTATTCCCTTGACAATTAAAACCAGCAGTTCTCTCATCCACTTTAGGAGGCAGCTCAAAACCTTCCTCTTTCCGTCACCCTGCTAAACCCTGCAAACCCCCAGCTTGTGTATCACCTCTGTTCTATAGCGCCAGGAAACCCATGGTGTCAGTGCGCTCTACAAATTTCATCTAATAATAATATTAATAGGTGGGTGTTGCTGCACTGGGGGGTACCCATGGTACTCCCTTGCATTTCCATGCACCAAGTGGCAGGCACCGCGTGGTGCCTGCCACGTAGTGCAGGGAAATGCAGTGCAAGCAGTTTTAACATTACTTACGGTGCTGCAGCCAGCAGCACCGTCCAAAATGTTAAAAGCCCAGGATGCACCCGCCAGTATGGCGGGCGCATCCTAATATGTGGAGTGGGACCGGCACACGTCTGGCAGGCAGTCCCAGCACTGCAACAATGGCGGGCGGAATGATGTCTGCCCGCCATCGTAATGAACCCCTAAGTTTGCAGGGCCTTTCTTTTATCAATCCTTTTTAGCTGAATTACTTTTAGTAAGCGTGCAGTTACATCTTAATCATAAAAATATTCTTGCAAGATTTTATTCAACAAGGTTAATGGAAACTTGAGAAGCCATTCTTACCAAGCCGAATAATATGTGAATCATATTAACTCTGTTTAAAAAACAAGGTCTCTGATCACATCATGTCAGTTAGGATTTCCCTCAAGTAACTATCTATTGTAAACAGATTCATATTTAAACAAGTCTACCTACTGCCTAGCTGTTTATTCCATGGCCCGCAATACCTGGCCCACTAACCCACTCCTTGTGGAACCCAGCTTCTAAGAATAAAAACCTTTTTAAAGCGTTTCCAATGAGCACTTTCAATATATGGCACTCCATCAACCAGACAGCACAGTCATTACTGATTACCCCCTCACCTGCATCCTTGTCTCTCTCCTAACAGATGATTGAGACAATCTCCACCTCCGACAGGAAGTTCCTCACATTACCTACTGAAAGGTCTCTTTAAATATCATCTTTGTTCTATTAAGTGTGGTATCCCGCTCCTGCACACCCCTCACTTCCTGTTAGTTTTATCTGTCCCTCCGTCAGGAGGTAAGCCACGTTTGTATTTTTACCTTTACTGTGTTCTTGATGGTGCCTCAGTGCAGTAGAAATATTAGTGCAGCAGTCTGTGATGTGTGACCTGCTCATGTGCCAGGCTGGGGCTCACCATGGTGGCATCATCATCTGGGCCAGTTGAGAAAAGCAATGCAGTATCTCAGCTCATAGTTAGTGCCTCAGCGAGGCAGCTCTCCTGTCTAACTCTTGTTTTTTGCATGATTTCGGTTGATATGCATCTATATAACAGACACTTTACTTCCTTGTTTGGTAGTTACGGAGTCTATTGAAAAGCAGCATCACATCGAGCCTCAACATGAGTGGGATGATCCTGCAGACGAAATGATACTGTGTAAAGTTTACAAATTTTCAAGACACCAGAAACGCTTATTTTTATCACTACTAACTGGGCCCCAAATATAACAACAAACATCATAAACCGTCCTAATCATCCAAACTTGGTTCTCCAATGCATCTTTTTGTTGAGCTAACAGGGACTTGAATATTTGGAGAACGTGAGGCAATTTCCTTAAGAGGACCTGGAATAAAGAAATGGCAAATTCATGTCTATTTCATCAGCTTACTCTTTCGCTGAGTCACCAACCTAGATACAAGGGAATGTTGACCAAAGAAATTAGACACATACAATACAGAATTACTGATGAAAACATTTATAACTAGCCTCAATTGGAATGTAATAGCACATGAAACCACATTTCATAATCAGATTTAATAGCAGATAATTAGTGCAAATAAACACACATTATAATTTATAATGCAAATTCATTAAATGAGTGTTTGCTGGATGCCGAGTGAGAAAGAGAGAGAAAAACACAGGGAATTGGTGATTCCGCTTTACATCATACAAACTAGATAAATTTGTCATATAGTCCATTTTTGATAGGCATCTGATCAAGTCAGAACTGCAACACAACTTGCCACCAAATGAGTCAGCTAAAATCTTCAGTCAAAAGGTTATTTCCTGCTCAACTTTACCAGCTGGGAAAGGATAGGTTCAACATCAGTCAGGAAAGTTTAGTTCATTAGTTTGGCATTGAAGAAGTCAAAAGAAAGTCCGACAGCTTGGCAGGCAGGGGAAATAGAAAAGAGAGCCAGCCCCAACTCCTCCTCCAGGGGGCAATAATACTTCCAAAAGTTCATGCTTTACACACACAGAAATATCCTTTGTGTCAGCTCATATGGTTTCCCTTGGCTGATTTCAATACATATTAGAAGTTAACTCAGGTTTGTTTCTCAAAACACGTGTTTACAAGCCCAGGTAAAAATCATTGTTTCTCTCTCTTTCATTTTCACGTTTTCATGTTTCAAACACTTCTGCATGCTTTTACGATGCAGTATGGAACCTCACATTTTTCAACTTAATCAGTTTACATGTTGTCATCAAGAAATAATTATCATAAATCTATTTTGATAGCAAGAATTTATAGAGCCAAACGTCATTTTACTTTTAAGCTCCATCACTACAAATGTCTTGCTAGGACCTCCAATCCGTGATTAAAGAGGCTGTCGACTCCTCAGTTCCTGAATCAGGCCTCAAACGCTCCAAAGAAGCTGATGAGGATTTGCAGAAGGATCCAAGAGGAAACAAATTGAGGGGACCACAACTTAAAGACCTATTGATCCGTTGCAGGGAGACACTGGGTTTTGAGCTAAAGCCTTCTTAGGAATCAGGCTTTTATGCTCATAACACATCTATGGACACTGATGATTTGCCTTGTCATGACGTTATAAAATATGTTTTATTGAAGGAATGGAGAGGTCTGGATAAAGCTTCTATACTCTGTTTCTTGAATAAACGTTACCTAATGCATGATTTTGAGAAGGATTTTCTGCAAACGCCCAAGGTGAACACTTTCTTAGACTCCATGGCCTCTAATACAAACCTTTCATCAGAGTACTTGAATATTCCAGAAGGTATATATAGAAAGGTAGAAGCTGCTTTAAAAAGGTCCTTTGCTGCTTCTCATTTTTCTCTGCGGTTTCAAACATAGGCGGCATATGCAACTCAAGTGCTGCTTAAGGACTTCAAAGCACTGTATGATTGTGTTCAGGAATATAGTGATCCCTCTATGAATATAGGCAGCATGGAATTGATCTCTAAGTTTCTTTCTGATGTAAAGTTGGATGGATTATGGGCAGCTGCAGCATCTTCTGTAGCCACAATAGCTAAAAGCAGACTATTGGGGCTGAAATCATAGAAGTGGGAATCGGTCACCCTGCATCTCCAGGAGGCATACTTTTACGTTCCCATTCATTCATCGAGCCAGTGGTTCAAGCGATTTGTGGTGAAGAATCAGCATTTTCCATTCCATGTCCTGCTATTTGGTCTCACCACTTCACCTCAAGTCTTCACAAAGGTTCTGTCTCTTTTTGTCGCATATCCTCAAATTTGTGGCATCGCTGTTTTTTCCTACGTTAATGATTGGTTGATTTATTTTTCTTCTTTCGCTAAGGCTCAAGAGAATGTAGAAATGGTCATCAGAGTATTGCTCCAGCTGGGCTGTATCATCAGCTATCAGATGTCCAGCTTTCACCCAACTAAGGAGAAGATGTTCATTTGACACGACATCTACACTCACATGAGAAGGGTGTTCTTGCCTCAATGGAGAATAGCAGCAGTTCAGGACAGTGTTTCTTAACTTCTTCAGTCACTCATCAGCAATTGCATGAATTTGGTTACAGGTTCAGCCTGTTGCAGCCACTATGAAAGTGATCCCATGAGCTCAGCATCAACTCAAACCTGTAGTAAATCACATTTTATCAGGGTGGGATACACACACAAGTAACTATAATGTTCTGTTCCCTGCATCTTCCAAAATATCAATACAGTTGAACTGGTGTATGGAGGAAAACAATCATGTCAATTATAGTGCCATTGAAGTATCCAACACCAGTTCTGCTGACCCCCGACCCAAGCATGTGGTATTGGCAAGCCACACAAGATGGACCTGATGTTGAAAGGTCCATGGACAGAGACGGGGAGTTGACAGTCTTCGAATTGGAGGAAGCTGTCAGTGGCACAGTAAGCTCTCCAAGCATTTACTCCTAAGTTGGAAAGGCTAAACATTTGGGAAAGGACCAACAACCAGGTTGCTCGGTGTTATCTAAATCGCTAAGGGGGTACAAGAAGCAGAGATCTCAATCATTTAGCTAATCTGATTTTTCCCTGGGCAGAACATCATCTTCTGGCATTGAATGGGATCTATATCCAGAGATATTTGAATTTTCAAGCGGACAGCCTGAGTCGGAAACTTTTGTCTTCAGTGAATGACCATCTGTCAGCTTGAGAATTCACCTGGATATCGTATAACTTCAGTCACTATGGATGAACTCCCTAGGTGGCTCTGGGGGATTCAGGAGGAGACTAGCAAGGTGTGTACTGATGGCCCCATCCTGGCCATGCTGGCTTTGGTTCTCTCTCCTGATGAGCTTGTCCAGGAGACATCTGCTGCAACATTTGGTTCAGCCTTCTCCTCTTCAGTTTCCGCTCTTGCCAGTTTCACATATTCAGTATCGCCAGCTGATGGCTTAGTTCTTGAATGCCTAGGTTTAGAACAAATATGTTGTTGTAGGAGGTTTGCTTTACACATTCAATCCTCTCGGAAATTATCAACTTTACATTCTTATAAAAGCACTGGCACTTGTTGTCTTCCTGGTGCAATGATGAAGGTCTAAAGGCATCTTCTCTTGATCCTTCCTAGATTTCTGAATTTTTGAGTGATGGTGTTGACAAGGGTTTAGCCCCTTTTACTCTTGCTGCTCAGTGGGCTGCAATCAAGGCTCTCAGAATGCGAGATGATTGTGCTAAGGTCACACTTTTGTTGATTCTCTTACTCTGTAATTTTTGTTTTAAATTCCTAGTGCTTCACAATACTCTTCCTACTTGGAACCTCTCTCTGGGGTCAAAGGGTCTTTCGTTTTCACCATTTGAACCCTTGGAACAGGCAGGCATTTTGTGGCATTCTATGAAAACAACGATTATGGTGGTGATTACATCAGCCAAAAGGTTGGGGATATGAGTGTGTGTCGCCTGATACGTTTTCCTATATATTTATTTCTTGATCAATTTTTTTGCAGCTCGATCTGGAGTTTATATACAAAATCTAGTCACAGTTTAATTTGACACAGGAGCTAGTTCTCACCGTCTATGACGATTCTCCATCTGAAATTACATCATCTTTAGATGTAAAACTGGCCTTGACCATTTATCTTTCTGGTGTGAAGGTCTTTATTTAATTCCCCTCTCACTTCATTTCTTGTGGTTCTGCCAATAAAGAGAAAAGGCTACATGGCAAACAATTATGTAGATGAATCAAGCAGGCCATTACACAGGCATATACTTCAGTGGATGAACATATACCTTCAGTTGGAAGTTGGCTCGCTATACAGTGCACTAAAAGTACACTATGCAGAGAGCTCAGTGGATCCCGTTTGGTATACAGAGGTAAAAGTAGATAATACTACTTCTCTATGTGTGGTAGTGAGGGTGAGCAGTTAGGCTTATAGAGGGTAATACTGAGCAGTTGTTGTATTAACAGAAGCAATAAATGAAACACACACTAAAAAATAAATCAGAGAACTGTTTGTGAAAATAACATCCATTTTAATGTCATTTTTCAGACCAAGAACTTTGTTCTAAAGTAAGTACTTTTTAGGTTATGAATTTTTAAAGTTTGCAAAAGAAATCATTGTTGTGCGCAATTACGCCGAATATAAGTCAGTGGGCGAAAATAGGAATAATCATACGAAATCACAAAGTTGGTTCTTGAAGTTCACTTTCTGTATTCAGGTATTTGGAGCCAGATGTAGGTCACCAAATACCGGTCGGTAGCGGCTGATTTCGGCCGTTACCGACCGGTATTTGGTGATTGAGATGTAGGGGGGCCTTAAATTTACCGATTCGGTATCTTTACATAATCGGTAAATTTACAGATTCTGTAAATTACCGAATCGGTAAATTTACAGATTCTCAAATTTGTGATGTAGGTGGCACTGAAAACAGTGCCACCGGCCCTTAAGAATTTGTTATTTACCATGACATACTATGTCATGGTAAATAACGGATTCCTGTGTACATGCTCATCTGTGCATGTAAACGTGTGCCATGTGGCACACATACATGCCCTAGGGGCATGTATATGTGCCACATGGCACACAAGCCAGAATCAGGGGTGCAACAGGGTGTCAGAGTGACACCCTGTCCCCCTTGCAAATTCGGTAATTTTACCGAATCGGTATTTACCGATTCGGTAATTGACGTTGATTCCTATGGGCCACAAGGCCCATAGGAATCAATGGCAATTACAGATTCGGTAAATACCGATTCATTAATTACTGAATCATACCGATTCGGTAATTAATTCGGTAAAATTACCTATATCCCGATTGCCAGTTCTTAAATACCGAATCGGTATGATTCGGTATATAAGAATCGGTAATCTGGGATTACCTACATCGGGCCCTTAGTGAGGTAAGTTCCAATTTTCCAGCAGCAGAAGTTTGGTAGTGTCACGTATTTGGCTGGGAGCAGGATGCAGAGGTCTTGGTAGCAGGCACGCTATGAAGTAGGGGGCCACCTTAAAACACACTCACAGCTGGACTTAAAGGTAAGTCTGGGGGTATCACTCAAGGGAGCAGGTCACAAGGGACTCAGGCCCATGTGAGCAACTAGCTTGTCGGTACCCAGGCCATGTGTGTTGGGTGCAGAGGAGAGAGCAGCCAAGTGTTGTGCGTTGAGATGGTCCTCGGGGCCAGGGGTAGTCAGGTTGTACTGGCAATTCTGGGACAGTAGAGCCACTCACGGAGTGGGTCTCAGGTTCTCGAATTCCCTTAACAGGTGTCTACCTCCTGTGCTGTTGGAGTTCAAATTGAACTCTTTCTTCTTTGTCTTCGGTGTACAGGGTTTCGTACCCAGGCATTGGCATGGCACGCCTCCGGTAGGTAGGTCCTGGTGACCTCTCACTTGGTGGGGGAAATATCTGACCCTTTGGAGGTAATTTACCTCTTCTTCTTGGATGCTGTGTTGTAGTTGCCGGGAAGCAGGAGATAGGTAAAACCAACTTTGCGGTTCAGTGCCGGTAGGTCCAAGGGAGGTTCTCAGCAATTTGTTGAAGGCTGGAAGTACTCTGCAGTTCTTGGAGGCCTCACAGTTATAGGACAAGAGAGCAGGCCACAATGATTGAGAATTAGAAGTTGCTGGTAGGGTTTGTTGGCAATTGTCTGCAGCAGGTCACCGGTTCTCGAGTCAACAGCTCTTTTTTGTCTGTTGCTCTTCTTAGGTCTATTAAAACTATGTTGCAAGATCCAGGGCTGCCACTTAAATACTAAATGTAGGGGCCTTATAGGAGGAGAAAGGTAATAGACCATTGGCAACCTACTGTTAGGGTGTCTACACCCTCTAAGTGACCACATCCCATGGGAAGGGGCACTACCCTATCCCTAATAGATTAATACCTGCCATCCCAAGATGAAGGAATTGGAAAAATCGTGTCCACATCACCTTGCCCACCTTAGGGGTAGTGCTGGCTGACAGTGGGCACACCCCCTATATTACCTAATTTTCCTGCCTCTCCTCCTGCCAAATGTGGAGCAGGACAGGGGGGTTGGCACTGTCCACTAGCTGGAGCTGCATGGGTCACATTCTAAAGGCAACATCGCCTTTGAAGCTTCCCCCTTTGAAAGGCCATCCAGGCCTCGGGCAGGTGTGAAGTCCCTCTGCTCAGAGCAGGCTTTGTACTTGGACTCTGAGAGCAATAGCTCTCATCCCATGAGGTCTGAAACATGTCTGATGGTGGCAGGCTGGTTAAAACTAGTCAGAGACAACACCAGTGCTTGGGAGGTTTTCAGGGGACCCTATAAGTAGTAACCTGTGTGTATATATTAATACATTCAACACTGGCATCAGTGAGGATGTATTAAGACATGATGTTTGGTACAGTGAAGCCATCATAGAGATAAGAAACATGTGATGAGAAGTATCCAGCCCATGCCTTCTCTTTGGCTTCCTTGTGCTCTTAGAATATCTAAGAATGGACTTAGATATTTCAGGATCATATCTGCTCTTGTTGATATGTTCACACGTGGGTTATAGTGCACCCTGCCTTAGTGCTGTTAGTCCTGCAGTAGGGGTGACTTACCTATACCTCATGCAGTGCATGTGGGCATGACATAGACGACTGGGACCATGTTGACTCTTCAGTTTTCTCTGTATCAAGATACGCAGCCTGCAATGGCAGTTTGCGTGGCCTTGGTGAGTCGTCCCTAGGGTGGCACAAGTCGTTCTAAAGCCTTAGCAGATCCTCCTGAGTCCAAATACCCTAGGTTTACTAGGGAATTTTAGGGGTTCCTGAAGCTATGCAAATTGTTGTACAGTTTTAGGGTAAGAACACTGGTACAGGGAACCTGGTTAGCAGAGACCCAGTACAACTCAATCAAAGTGGCACCAATTACCAGGCAAAATGGTGGGGGGGGGTTCTTCAACAACAACTGAATTTCTTACACCTTCACTTATTTAGGGTTTCTCTACCAGGGCAGTGTCGACTTCTTTTTTGGGGCGGAGGTAGGTGGTGCCTATCTCCATGTGATATGCCAAACAGCAACCTCAACCTCTCATCTTATGTTTGTAAAACATCAGAAATTGGACTTGTCAGATCACAACTTAGGTTCTGTTGTTTTGAAGTCAGCAATGATGTAATTGCTCATATTCACTTTAAAGATATTTTCAGCTTTGTGTGCTGTACTTTCACTTGGTACATCCTCAATCTGTTAAGACTGGGATGAGGATGACCAAATGATGGGGTGATGATTTATTTACTTACTGGTAATCTTCATTACCTCTTATCATAGTCCTTCTTGTACCAGTCCACAATCTTCCCTCCCTCCCTAGCACCTCCAACTGTGTACGTTTGACAAATAGGAAGTGAAGGGGGTGGGTGTAGTATTGTGTAGGATAGAAATATTTGTTGCATTGTGAGATAAACTAATTCTGTGTCGAATGTGGGTGTACTAGGGTTCTGGCAGTGACTGGTATGTCAGTTGCTGCCAGCATCTTGGGAGGGGGCAGGTCACGTTTGTGGGTACTCTTTATGCCAATAAAATAATTGTAAAATCATTCCGGTTATGTGTCAACTTCTTACCACATATTTTGTGATAAGCATATTGTTGTACAGTGCTTTTCCTTCTCTCTTGGACTAGCACTCTAGATTCTTGTGGGGTTCCTGATTCTGGAGTTCTCATCTGCCTGGTTGGCAGTTGGAGCTCTGGTCAGATAAGGGATGGTCCTACCTACTCTGTGCTGCAATAAAGCTGACTTCAATAAGTACACTGTTTCCAGACCTCGTTTGTACTTACAACATAGATATAGGAGGGTGGCTCTGTATCAAAAGAAGAAAGATGCCTCTTCTGGTCTATCAATGGATAGTCACTCTGGGGGCAGTAACGGATATTTGTTAGCTTCTGATGTTGGTTCTCCTTCCACCTCCCAATCTATTGGACGGGGGGAGGTGGGTAGTGGTGATGCTCCTACTCCTATGTGTGTGCATGATGGTGTCCAGATTGATTCGGTTCCTACTTCTTCTTCTCCGTCCTCCTCTGAGGAAGCTAGGTTTAGAAGTACGCGCCTTCGGCGTCCACCCACTTATCTGGATGACTACTTACATTGATTCTGTTGTTTATTATTGTTTCTGTTTTCTTTTCTTTGTTAAGGGGGGTAGATATGTTGTACAGTGCTTTTCCTTCTCTCTTGGACTAGCACTCTAGATTCCTGTGGGGTTCCTGATTCTGGAGTTCTCATCTGCCTGGTTGGCAGTTGGAGCTCTGGTCAGATAAGGGATGGTCCTACCTACTCCGTGCTGCAATAAAGCTGACTTCAATAAGTACACTGTTTCCAGACCTCGTTTGTACTTACAACACATATCATAATTCAGGTTCCCACAGACCAGGCAATAACTGTGGTTTATCACAGAAGCACAGAAATGGTGGTGAGTGTGCAGTATCTTGGACAAACTGTCATGGGGCATTGTTGTGACAGACGGCTGATGGACAGATATCAGTGGTTTCTTTGTTGGACCATGTTGTAAAGTGTATTTTAATCTACTTATCTGTCATCTATCTTCTCATGCTTTCCAGCTTGCCTGTATTTAGAATGTTACATATGTCATAGAATGCTTGCTATGAAATGTGTCTTCACTTGGTGATGGAAGGCTGAGCATCCAGGAGGACAGCTCCTGGTGGGGCTAACTTAATTACTTATTTAACCATTTAACTACCATCTTGGTTCATCTGTACCATCTGTAACTTCAGCTACAATAAATAATAACTTGGAACTACACCCTGACTCCATGAAGATTATTACATTATTACAGACCACATTGTGGCTTTCATGGGCTTAGAGAGGTGCAGAGTGATTGGTGCACTGACACTGGCCTGTTGCACATGACACAAGCATGGTCTCAGCATGCAGTGAACAGTATCAAGCTTCACTCTGGAATGTGTGAGTACACTGAGGCATGCACAGTCATTTTCAGAAGCTGTTCCCTGCGTTCCTAAGTCTTGTTTCCAGCACATTACAGTGCAGCCTTTTTCAAAGGCTACTTCCTGATTTCCAGGCCTCATTTTCACTAAATTTGTGGTGCGATCACATGCGTCCAAATCAACTGACGAAGCTGCGTCATATATATAACACAGTTTGTGGCAACAAAAGACTTGAGAAATCTTTCATGCATGCGCTAAGTGAGAAACATTTACTTCAGCTCTACTTTGTGCACATGCTTCATTAACCAAGATAAACTGTTCTTCAAAAGTTCTATACTGCCTAGAGTTTTGTATTATGATTGTTTTAAAAAAATAAATAAAATTTTGTGACCATATAGGGTAGTATTATTAACAATGGTATTTTTAACAATCAAAGTATATTATAGCATCAGTCATGCTCTACTTTCTGCAACCACGATCCTGTGAATCCACTCATCAGTGGCTCAGATTATTTGATAATTACCTGGTTGCAATTAATGTTTCTGGTTATTCTTCAACACAGAAAATAGCATTGCTATTTAGTAGTTTGGGGCAACTTGCACAAGAAGTTTTGATAGCCTGCCAGCATTATCACCACCTCAAGGTCAATCTGGGGATGGCGACTAGAATTTATACAAAGAAGCTGTGGAGATGTGATGCAAACATTACTCAGATGAGTTTGAGTATCATGTTAGAGAGACGTAATTTGTTTAAGCGACAACAACAGGCCGAAAAAAGTGTGGAGGCGCATATCTCAGCGTTGAGATTTTTTGTGCCTACTTGTAAATGTGGATCTAACATCAACATGTATATTTGTGACCAGTTCATGTTGAACTGTTATTCGGGGAAAATACAGTAAAGATTGTTGGGATGTAGGAATCCAACACTAATGGAAGTCATTGATATGGCGAAGGGCATCGAACACTCCATGATTTCGTCAAAGCCATTAAATGTTGAGATTCCCATCAGAATGTTGACAACTACTAAGGCAGATACTGATGCCTGTGTGTTTGGTTAACATGTAGAGGGAAAAGAAGGAATCCAATAAGATGACCAAATTTGCTATATTATAGATGTACCTCTAAAAGTCTTCTTGGAAATAATCCAGTTTTACCGGCTATCGAAAATTTTTGCATGATGGACAAAAAACTGTTCAGTTCCAGGCAGTGCATAGAAGTAACAAGTACTCTGTAAAAATCATTAGTGTGGATGCTTTAGAGGACGTATTTGTGGAAATTCTTAATAATGTGGTTTTAACCATCAAGTGTCATTCAGTTACATGCTCCAGTTCAGTGAAGGGTCCACTTGTTAACACCACCATTGGGAGTGTGCCTTTTCAAGTTATGGCCAACTCAGGGTCACCCATAACAATTTTGAAGGATTGTACATTTTATGAATACTGGGATATTAAGCAATATTTAATGCCATCGGATGTTAATCCTAAAGCTTTAGGGAAGAAAGATATTGATATGATTGAGTATTTCACAACTGGAGTAAAGTCTTTAGGAAGGAGCAGCACTACCAAGGTTTATGTAGCTTTGAGAGGGAAGGTTATTATTAGGTGGCAAAACTTAGCCAAGATAGGCTTATATTTGATACTTGATTCTGAGAACCCTGTTGTTGTTGGTGATTTACCAAAAAACTATGTCGAAGAGCATATCGAAGAGCAAGTACCAATAGCTTGTAAGGATGAGTATATTACGAATATTGAACACATTTTGCACTAATTTGGAGAAGTTTTTAGAGACAAAGTGGGTGTAGATAAAGGATTTGAGCCCCTCATCAAGCTTAAACCTAGTGCTCAGCCCCTGATCCATGTGGTGAGGAAAATCCCTCCTAGTGTTACGGAGGACTTGAAGAAAGTTCTAAAACTGATGTGTTCCCAAAGCATTATTGAATCAACTAAATCTTCTCAGTGGGTTTCCACATTTGTTGTGGCTAGAATACAATCCTGGGGGGATAAGGTTGTGCGCTGACTTGTATGCATTAAACAAACACATATTGGTTGATTGTCATCTTATTGTCATCCCATTCCAAAAATTCAGGAGTTATTAGCTAACTTGGGTGATGCTAATTATTTTTTTCATGATCGATTTACATTTTGCACATCACCAAATCACATTGGCGCTACAATCGCAGAATTTAACTCCTTTTGTGATGTTGTTTGGAGCTCACAAATATCTCAGGCTGCCATTCGGTTTGGCGTCAGTGGCTAGCATCTTCCAAAAATTGATGGACAAACTATTTGGTGATATGCAGGGCTTACAAGCATATCAGGACGATATCCACATTTTTGCAAAGGGTGTTAGGTTTGAAATTCCCATTCCTGCAATGAACGCGTTTCATGCTATATTAGGTTAGCAGTGTGTGGCTAAATAGATGCCATTTGTATTCACATAATGCAACCTACTGAGTTATCCCCGTAATGTGCAAGATTCAATTAGCGAGTGTGACTCAATTTTACATTTCGTAATCCCTCTTAGGCTGCTTAGACTGTGCCTGAACTAGGCCTCATTACTCGTATTGCTTGCCTCAGCAGAACACTGCATTTCTTTATTATTTTTTCTTCTGTTCAAGGCTGTTTCTCAACTTACTAATGAAAAGGCCATTCTATCCTCACATACATATCTGAATGTGTAGTTTCTGCTCCCACGTTAGGAGAGGCTGAGGCTGAGCACATTAACCTTGAATTGCCGATAATGTGTACCCATCTGGGAGGTGGTAGCTCATTCCTTTGTACCCTCTTTGTTCATGTTCGGCACAGGCTGGTAACTTTCCACTGTGGGCGTGGTTGGAGGCTATTGGGAAGATTCATTATGTGTTGTAGTCTGTTGGGGAGTCAACCCCCCGGCAGACATCTTAGGGTGCTGGTCAAGATGGACTCCTCTGCAGAGTATTGCTAATAAAAGTACATTTGTATTCTCTACTGTATGACTGACTCTTCATACTTGGGAAGGCATAGCAGGTGATTGTAAGTAACCCGGGGGCCCTAAGGGCCACTTCCTTCAAGGGAATGCAAATTCATGACTGCATTTATATGAATTTACTGAGAGAATTGACACTAAATGGGATGACTATTAGATGCAAATAAGTGTTGATTTGGAGTACAGGAGTTAGAGTATTTAGGCCACAGTACTTCTTCTGCTGACATAAAGCCCCATTTACCCTCATAAAGATCATTGAAGAGGCAAAAGCACCTAGGGATAGAGACAGCTTGAGATCTTTTCTTTCACTAGCTGAGTATTACACACATTTTAGACATGGATATGCTCACATTGTAGAACTGTTAAGAGTTTTACTTAGAAAAGGAATAACATTATCTGGTCCAAAGAACTGGAAGACGTTTTTTATTAAGTGAAGAAGTTCATTGTTGAGGCACAAGCCTTATATCCTTACAAGGCAGGAAGCGAGGGTATGATCACAGATGATGCTAGTTTAACTGGATTGGGGATAGTTCGCAGTCAATGGTTGAATGGTAAAGTGCAAATGGTTGGTTTTGCTTCAAGATTTCTTAAACTACCTGAAAGGCTCTACAGTACCATGGAATATGGAGGCATTGGCATGCATATGGGCAGTGCAGAAATTTAAAATGTATTTTTGGAGATGTCATATGATTTGTATACTGATCATAAACCACTTGCACATATTATAAACAGGGTTTCCAGGAATACGCCTGCAAAGTTAATAAGCTTGAGCTCCAAGCTACAGGAGTACAACTTTGAGATTAAACATCTACTTTGTGTAATTTCTTTTTCAACCTGACTGCTTATCTTGAATGTGGTTGGATAGTGAAGATAAAGATATCTTGGATGACACCAAGTGTGTGGTGGCTGTTTTGGATGCCATCAATGAATATGGTAACAAATTATCAGAGGAAAGATGGTGAGAAGCATGTCAGAGTGATGACAATTTAAAGAAAGTAATGCATTTTGTGATGAATGGGTGTCCAGAAAGTAGAAGATTAACTGGTGAGTTAAATTTGTTTTCTAAAATTGTCAATGGGTTTGTCATGCGAGGTGAATTGTTTGTACCACCTCAAAATATAAGACATGAACTGATAAAGTTAATTCATCAAGGGAATTAGGGGGTTTCTAAAACTTGCAAAAAAGTGAAACAATTTTACTGATGGCCATGATGTAGGGCCGAATTCACAGAATGAACTTAAGACTCAATCCTAAACTTACTACTATTTTGGTATTCACAGAATGAACTTACTACTTTTGGTATTCACAGAAGTTAGGATTTTGTCTTAAGTTTGTCTTAAGACAGACTTAAGACAGACTTAAGACAAAATCCTAACGTCTGTGAATACCAAAAGTAGTAAGTGCATTCTGTGAATACCAAAATAGTAGTAAGTTTAGGATTGAGTCTTAAGTTCATTCTGTGAATCGGGCCCTAGATGCTTATGTGAAACATGCTATTGATAAATGCCCTGAATGTCTTCTATCAGACAAGCACTAAAAGACTAGAGAAACTCCTTTAAACCCTCTACTATTCCTGAGTGCTTCCTTGGATTGTTCTTGTCTATTTTCTTTACTTCTGGACAAAATTAGGAATTTAAATGTATTGATTAACTACTATTCCAAGTGGATTTACTTTTCATTTACTGAGTCACCTAGTACTGATGTAGTCATAACATTCATAGAAAAGGTCTTTAACTAGGAGGATTTTTCTAAAGTAATTATCACAGATAATGGTACTCTTCTTGTGTCTGAATGAAAACATTTTTAACAACATGACATGAAACTCCTGAAGTTGCTTTATAGTTCCAATAGTGTAGTGGAAAAGGGTTGTAAGAGAAGGGATCCAAACATCGGTGACCTCTGGTCAGAATGCATCCAAGTTTTTAAGAGCTAAGATTTGGAACTACAATATCACTGCACATGGAACCAGAAAGGAAGCCTTGTTTACATTGTTAAGGGGACAGAGGGTGCACACCAGTTTTTACCCTGACTGGTTGTAGGATAAAACAGAGAAGGAAGGTTCGAAACATTTTAGTGCAAGTGTGTCTCGTACTGTGACATTGAAACAAGCTGACATGAAGAAATATTTTTATGAGACGGACAATTCTCATGACCTCAGCAATGGAGATTGGGTCATGATCCAAAATCCAAGAAAAATTAGGAAAAGAGATTTTGATTTGTCCTTAATAGAAGGTAAAGGTTGGTGGAATAGAAGACAACTAGTCAAGGTTTCACCAGAACAGGCAAGCATTATCAAAGAAAGGAGAGGTGTAGACTTGGTATCTAATTGGTGTACTTTGTTGCAACAAGAAAATATAGGCTATGCTCAGGCAGTAGAGGAAGATTCTGTTGCTCAATTTCCAATAATGCTCTAAGAGACTAGAAGTGAATTTCCAGGTTTGTCAAGTAAAGTTGGGTCATATGCGGTAAGAAAACCATGCAAATTGAGAAATTATTTGATGTATTAAATTCAGTTAATTCCTGCTCTATGTAAGCTTATGTTAGGCATTTATTATTTCTTGATTTTATTTTATTTTTTCTTCTTTTTTCTCTTTCACCTCTTCATTGTGGTTGTTCCATTTGTGTATAGGGTAA